>NC_069500.1:917889151-918621651 GCF_027579735.1 Bombina bombina
AATGTGTATGCTGATTCAGAGAGAAATGCTGGGGATGGTAAATGAATTGTGGTGTATGGTAAAGGTAGATGTGGTGCGTCTGTTGGGGGGGATCTGTGAGTGATCAGGACCTTACCCAGTCCACAGGTACTTCTCTCTTGTTAATGTCTTCACAGATGGCTATGGGTGGCACTTCATCATCTGGACAGTGAGCAGACCAGTGGGTTTGAGTGATGCCAGTGTTGCAGGGATCATCATCAGCAAGGTTTCCAGGGGAATTTAAAGGGGCATTCTTTTATGCAGCATTGCAACTGCCAGTGGGTCAGGTCTCAGCATCCAGTGATGAGTTGTTATTCACACATATTTCTCATGAGAGCGGGGATTCTAGTTCCTCTCTAGCTCTGATAGAGATAATGTGCTAGAGTTGTCAAAGGGCCACTGAAAAATGTTTAAGATGATGAAAAAGTTAGTGGCGGATCAGGGTAGGAATAGGGGCCTAAGTCAGGGCGCAGTGCAGGTCAGGGGGCTTCACCGGGTTTGCAGTCCTCACGCCTCATGGTGAGTGTTCTAGTTCGGTAGTGGCCAGGTCACAGTGCAGGGAGATACGTTTCCGTGTCTGGTGCATTCTTTGCATGCCCATTTCAATAGCAAGGTCATTAAAAAAATTCAGGGTGGCCACTATGTGATTTGAGTTGTCGGTTGGGGCATATAGGATTAAAGAGATGGTGAAGGGATGGGACCGAGCCCAAGAAGGTTACACATCCGGATACTTAAGACGAGTGGAAGCTGTGTTTCCACATGCTGACGTTGTGCTATCTCAAGAAGTGACGTACTCAGGGTTTAGAATTTTTAATGTATGGATACTATTGATAGGATAGAAACAGGAGGAGGGGAAGTGGGACAAGAAGGGGTTAAATAGCACTCATTCCAATTGATACTGTGATATTGTTGAAAAATATTCAACTAATGTGAATAAGGTAATTTACTTAAAAACGTTATTTATTAACCACTATTAAAATGTAATCGATATTACAGCTTGAAAATAATTCTAATATATCTCTGTTAAACTCCACAAAGACAAAAACAAAATGCAGTATACAGAAAAAGTGAACACAGCTCCAACCACCCCCCTGTATTCCTGGCTGGTAACAGGATACTCCGGCTTCAGGTGACAGGGATGGTCAAAAAACTATGTTTTTAATCTGCTGCAATCTACTTACTATAGTGGAGTAACGATATAATAATTAAAATCAACACATTCACACTAGCACACTTCACACAAACGTGTTTCGGACGAGCAGCGGCCTTTCTCAATGTGTATTTTTACAACTGACAAGACGAGTGCCATATTGTGGACTCCTTAAATACCCTATGTATGTCGGTTAATAGCCAATCATATTGCGCATTACGTTCACGCCCTTCCTTGAGCGAATCACATGCGATAATATGTTAGTGAAGGTTTGTACTGGGAGCGGTTAGTGATTTGCTGAGAGTAAGCCGTTATGATCGACATTAGATAAAGAACAAGTGAGACTGAATAAAGAGAAGGGAGGAATGAAATTCATATCCTTACGATCATCTCCATCATTCTACTTGTAATTTATGGCTCAAGTATTTAATTATTAGATGCTATCTAAATAACATTAATCCCGATTACTGGTGTTAAAAGTGATGAATGGAGCCGTTAGTGATTTGCTTAGAGTAAGCCATTATTACCCAACCCGCGCTTGACAAATTTCATGTGTCAGTCTCCGTACAACTACTATGAGCGATCAATACAGTTTCATGGGTATTATAAGTATTAGCCCGGAATCACTCGTAAATGTCCCAATTATGCGTGCACCACAAAGCTAGTAGTTACCTATGATCGACATTAGATAAAGAACAAGTGAGACTGAATAAGCACAAAAACTATAATGTGGGTATACCCGCATTATAGTTTTTGTGCTTAAAGTGATTATTATTGTATGTATTTATCCATATTCCATCCTCACGTTGTAATCTATCATTGTGTGATAGTGAGAGTGTCTCTTTGAATGTGCACAACATACATTCCATTCATCACTTTTAACACCAGTAATCGGGATTAATGTTATTTAGATAGCATCTAATAATTAAATACTTGAGCCATAAATTACAAGTAGAATGATGGAGATGATCGTAAGGATATGTATTTCATTCCTCCCTTCTCTTTATTCAGTCTCACTTGTTCTTTATCTAATGTCGATCATAACAGCTTACTCTCAGCAAATCACTAACCGCTCCCAGTACAAACCTTCACTAACATATTATCGCATGTGATTCGCTCAAGGAAGGGCGTGAACGTAATGCGCGATATGATTGGCTATTAACCGACATACATAGGGTATTTAAGGAGTCCACAATATGGCACTCGTCTTGTCAGTTGTAAAAATACACATTGAGAAAGGCCGCTGCTCGGCCGAAACGCGTTTGTGTGAAGTGTGCTAGTGTGAATGTGTTGATTTTAATTATTATATTGTTACTCCACTCTAGTAAGTAGATTGCAGCAGATTAAAAACATAGTTCTTTGACCATCCCTGTCACCTGAAGCCGGAGTATCCTGTTACCGGCCAGGAATACAGGGGGTGGTTGGAGCTGTGTTCACTTTTTCTGTATACTGCATTTTGTTTTTGTCTTTGTGGAGTTTAACAGAGATATATTAGAATTATTTTCAAGCTGTAATATCGATTACATTTTAATAGTGGTTAATAAATAACGTTTTTAAGTAAATTACCTTATTCACATTAGTTGAATATTTTTCAACAATATCACAGTATCAATTGGAATGAGTGCTATTTAACCCCTTCTTGTCCCACTTCCCCTCCTCCTCCTGTTTCTATTAGATTACTAAAGGGCTAGCACCAGGGATTATTATATCCCTTATTCCTATTAATTAAGGTCACAGTGCCAATATTCTTGCTCTTCTGTACTATTGATAGGATTCATAGATGTCATAGGGAAGAGGCGTGGAGCCAGCAAGATATGGGTTATTGTAGGAATATGGCAGTTAACCCATTGCTCTTATTCTGAGCCATCAATATGCATCTCTGGTCCCTGGTTCTGAGATCTCGCTTCCTGCTTTGCAGGGGATTGCTGCTGCAACATCCTGAGCTTTTCTTATGGTCAGGCATAAGGGATGAGGTTGTTGAAAGTTTGAGGACAAGATGTGCAATCAGGGTAGTGCCAGCTCTTTTTGACATGTCTGCCATTACTGCAGGCCCCCCTCCTGGTTTCGAATGTATCAAGAAGAATAAGCAACTACCGACAAGGCTGGCTCCAGAGTTGGATGCTCTTGGACCATGGTTTATTAAGTACCCAGATTGGCAGGCAGCCAAGTTGCTGCTGGGCATCTCAAGGGAGGGGTTTGTGATACCAGTCAAGGGATGGGTGGATGGTTCCCCTTCTCATCAAAAATTAAAGTCTGCTTATAAATTCCCTCAGGTGGCAAGGTGGAAAATAGCAAAGGAGTTGAGTCTGAGTCACATGGCGGACCCTTTCTCACAGTCACCCATACCTGGCCTGGTAGTGTCACCTTTAGCGGTAGTCCCCAAAAAAGAGGCCGCAAAATTCTGCCTGATCCAATATTTTTCATACCCCAAGGGCTGCTCAGTTAATGATGCCATAAGTCCTGAATTGAGCACAGTCCATTATTAATCTTTTGATGCAGTGGTGGAGCTGGTGAGAGCAGAAGGTAGAGGGGCATTAAAGGGACCGTCTAAACTAAAATTGTTATTGTTTAAAATGATAGATAATGCATTTACTTCCCATTCCCCAGCTTTGCACAACCAACATTGATATATTAATATTCTTTATAACATTTAAACCCATAAATTTCACTAAAGACAGCCTCACATGCTATTTGCTTGCTTTTAACAACAGGAGACTACTAGTTCATGTGGGCCATATAGATAACATTGTGTTCATGCCCGAGGAGTTATTTAAGAGTCAGCATGACACAGCATTAATTGGCTAAAGTGCAAGTCAATAGATAATAAATAAAAAGTCATGTGATCAGGGGGCTGTCAGAAGATGCTTAGATACAAGGTAATCACAGAGGTAAAAAGTATATTAATATAACAGTGCTGGTTATGAAAAACTGTGGAATGGGTAATAAAGGAATTATCTATCTTTAAAAATTCTATAGTCTGTCCCTTTATTGGCAAAATTGGAAATTGAATCAGCATTCAGGCTGCTTACAATTCATCCTTCTTCATTTTATTTGATTGAATGTTATTTTGAGGTTACTTACTATGTGGATATGTGTCTTCCAATGGGGTGCTCCATTTGCTGTGCATATTTTGAGGTGTTTAGCTCTTTTTTGCACTGGGCGGTGGTGGAGTCTGTTGGGAGGGACATGATTGCTCATTATTTTGATGATTTTTTGTTGGTGGGTAACCCTCAAACTAGTCAGTGTGCTTAATTGATGACTGCAATAAAGGCTGTGATGGTTGGTTTTGGGGTTCCTCTGGTGGATGACAAAACTCAGGGCCCTTAGATTCAGAGACTATGCAGTGCCAGTTGCCACTAGATAAGTTGGTGGCTATGCTGGAGGCAGTTTTGCCTCAGCCCTCTGGGCCGGCCACAGTTTAGTCTGCTTGCTAAATTTTGCAGGGCTGGGTGATCACCATGGGGCACGAATTCAATAATCGATTAAAGGAGCAGCTGCAAAGCGCACTGATTTAAAGGCTAGAATTAGGGTGTCCATGGACATGGTTGAGGATTTGAAGGTCTTAGAGACATTCCTGATTGATTTTACTGGTGTTTGCATATGGCAAGGTCCTGCCATCTCTAATCAATCCCTGCATTTTTTCACTGATGCCACAGTGGCATTTGGTTATCGGGCTTATCTTGAAGGGGAATGTAGAGAAGAACCTTGGTCTGATGAGTGGGTTCAGAGGGGTTTGATGAGGAACCTTTGTCTATTAGAACTTTTCCCCATTGTTGTGTCTGTTGAGCTGTGTACTATTGCTTGCATGACAGTTGTATATTAAATGAATCGCCTATCGGTCTCTACGTTTTCTTTGTAATTTAGTTTTGTGATGCTTACAATTTAGCATCCAATTCAATGCTATGCATGTTCCTGGGGTGTGCAATGTTATGGCAAATGCTATGTCAAGGTTTAAATTGGAAGACCATAGGAGGGTAGCTACAGGGGTGGCAGCTCATGGTAGTCCATGCCCATTTTATATTTGGCAGTTGGCAAACTCTGGCATTCCATCTTCCCTTTAGTTCAGGTGTCACTGGCCCTGGCTACTTAGACATGTGAGGCACTGGAAGGAGTGACAGTCTTTCTGTGAATCCAAGAGGGTTACTGTGGTAACCAGGTAATGTGGTGACCAGGTAATGCTGTTAGAGTGGCTGGTATGTCTTCTGAGTAGGGTTGTAAGGAAAGCTGCATTCCAGAGTCAGTTAGCTGTCCTTCTGGCTTATTCAGCAACATTTTTGGTGAAAACAGTTAGTTAGGGGTTAGGGGAACAGATGTAAGGGAGCCAATCACTGCCACGCTGTTAGGTTGTTCTGTCGTGCTATGAGGTTCTTTTGTTCCAGATGTCTTTGCTCTGTTATTTTATGGGCATCTGCATAGTCAAATTAGTAGCACCCTCTAAGTCAACTTGCAGTTGCGGTTTTCAGGTGGAGCATGTTAGGTTGGCCTATGGTTCTCTCTGCCCCACCAGGAGGGCTCGTTGGTATGCATGGTTGCCATTTAGTCCCAGTAAGAGGTGTTGCACCCACTTTTAAATGACAGTATTTGATTCACTATCTTGTTGTCATACATGGCCTGGCCCTTTAGGGTTTAGTTACCTTTTTTTCCCCAACTGCCTATTTAAGCCCGCCTCTTGCACTCAAACAGTGCTTGGTGTTTTGATTTTGACTGTTGCCTTATCATGCTCCTAAGCCTTTCTACAGTTCAGGATTGAACTTTCTACTTATACTGAACCTTTTATGCTTTAAACCTTCCTAGAGAGGAATCTGCTAACTGTATTACATGTTCCTAATTGGATATAATTGTTTCTGAACTTTGCTCTCTTTTCAGCATATGTTACTATCTCCTTGTCAGCTGTTGCTGATACAAAGACCTTATCCGGATCCTCTCCCAGGCATGGGTACATCCAAGGTATTTGCCCTTTTGCTCTTTTGTCTTCCTCAGAATTTGCATTTTCCGTATCTGTATCACAGCCTGTCTCACGGATCCACTTCCTACCTGACACTCCATTCAAGCTATATGCAGATCCGTTATCTCTCCTCCATAGTGAGTTCACATCACATGACCGGACTCTCGGTTACAAGCTGCCGTTGCAGAGAAGAACTGCTACTTTGTTTCTGATCGTAATTCACTCAAGAACCAGCATAACTGCGAGTTGTACCATCTGGCAGATAAGTTAGTTATTTTGTAGATGCAAGTAACCGCTCTGTTTCCTGCTTAACCCTGCGTTGTACTTGTGCCTGACAAATTCTGTCTTTTCAGTATTGTTATATGTACTGCTCATTTTCCTCTGAATTACTGTTAAATGCTAATATAGATTCTGTTGCCACACCTACTAAAGAAGTGCAAAACTGGTCTTGTGTTAAAAACTAAAACAGTCTATGATCAAAACACCTGATTCCTTTTACCAATTAGAGGAAATTCTTAGTGTGAGACTGTTATATAAATACTTTCTGACATTCTAAGTATATGTAAGTACTAAGGCATAACATAATACAAAGCCAAAAAGATTTATATATATATATAGACTGATTCCAGTTTTCAGCTATTACTATGGAACCTATAGATTTACCTACGCATGTTGTAAACCTAATACAGAGGGTAGACTTACTCTCCCAGGGTTTAAGGGAGTTGCAACTTAAATAAAACCCTTCATTAATTACTTAAAGAGACATTACAACCAAAACCTGACCTCGCTGGGGAACCCAAGGTTAGCCCACCAGAAAAGTTCTCTGGGGAAAGAAGTCAGTTTCCTGAGTTCAAGAATGCTTGTTTTTTGCTTTTTCATTTGAAACCTCGCACTTATGCTACTAATAGGCAGAACGTACTAAGGGTAATATCTTATTTAAGTGGTGAACCCCGTTCCTGGGCTAACACTTATTTTGAGTCCAACGACCCTATACTGGAAGATATAAATGCTTTTTTTCAAGCAATGTCACATTTATACGAAGATCCATTCAAACAACAGACTGCAGAGACCTCTTTAAGAGCTTTAAGACAAAATAACCGTCCTGTAGAGGATTATATAGCGCAGTTCAAGCGCTGGGCCAAGGATACAGAATGGAACAACGTATCACTCCCTAACCAGTTCCATTTGGGACTATCAGAGACATTAAAAGATGATCTGGCAAAGATGGAAATACCCGAAAATTTAGACGCACTGATGACTTTAGTGATATCTATGGATCGCAGACTCAGAGAGCGTAAAACAGAAAGATATACCTCTCGTCCACCTACTTATCGCCCACATAGCTCTCACGTGGTACAGGCTTCTTCTGAACAGCCGATGGAGATTGGGTTTGTTAAAGGACCGTTAAAACCTGAAGAGAAGTCCAGGCGTAAACTACTGAATTTATGCATGTACTGTGCATCCACTGGACATATAGTGAAGGACTGTCCGATACTCATCAAGAACAAGAAGGGTAAGCAATCTTGCTCAACGATATATCTTAAAAGACTTTCAAATAACCCAACTTACTGTATGCTCTCTGTCTGTTAACAGTGGGATCAAACCCGGTTCTCAACCCAGACTACAGGGAGTGCAGAATTATTAGGCAAATGAGTATTTTGACCACATCATCCTCTTTATGCATGTTGTCTTACTCCAAGCTGTATAGGCTCGAAAGCCTACTACCAATTAAGCATATTAGGTGATGTGCATCTCTGTAATGAGAAGGGGTGTGGTCTAATGACATCAACACCCTATATCAGGTGTGCATAATTATTAGGCAACTTCCTTTCCTTTGGCAAAATGGGTCAAAAGAAGGACTTGACAGGCTCAGAAAAGTCAAAAATAGTGAGATATCTTGCAGAGGGATGCAGCACTCTTAAAATTGCAAAGCTTCTGAAGCGTGATCATCGAACAATCAAGCGTTTCATTCAAAATAGTCAACAGGGTCACAAGAAGCATGTGGAAAAACCAAGGCGCAAAATAACTGCCCATGAACTGAGAAAAGTCAAGCGTGCAGCTGCCAAGATGCCACTTGCCACCAGTTTGGCCATATTTCAGAGCTGCAACATCACTGGAGTGCCCAAAAGCACAACGTGTGCAATACTCAGAGACATGGCCAAGGTAAGAAAGGCTGAAAGACGACCACCACTGAACAAGACACACAAGCTGAAACGTCAAGACTGGGCCAAGAAATATCTCAAGACTGATTTTTCTAAGGTTTTATGGACTGATGAAATGAGAGTGAGTCTTGATGGGCCAGATGGATGGGCCCGTGGCTGGATTGGTAAAGGGCAGAGAGCTCCTGTCCGACTCAGACGCCAGCAAGGTGGAGGTGGAGTACTGGTTTGGGCTGGTATCATCAAAGATGAGCTTGTGGGGCCTTTTCGGGTTGAGGATGGAGTCAAGCTCAACTCCCAGTCCTACTGCCAGTTTCTGGAAGACACCTTCTTCAAGCAGTGGTACAGGAAGAAGTCTGCATCCTTCAAGAAAAACATGATTTTCATGCAGGACAATGCTCCATCACACGCGTCCAAGTACTCCACAGCGTGGCTGGCAAGAAAGGGTATAAAAGAAGAAAATCTAATGACATGGCCTCCTTGTTCACCTGATCTGAACCCCATTGAGAACCTGTGGTCCATCATCAAATGTGAGATTTACAAGGAGGGAAAACAGTACACCTCTCTGAACAGTGTCTGGGAGGCTGTGGTTGCTGCTGCACGCAATGTTGATGGTGAACAGATCAAAACACTGACAGAATCTATGGATGGCAGGCTTTTGAGTGTCCTTGCAAAGAAAGGTGGCTATATTGGTCACTGATTTGTTTTTGTTTTGTTTTTGAATGTCAGAAATGTATATTTGTGAATGTTGAGATGTTTTATTGGTTTCACTGGTAAAAATAAATAATTGAAATGGGTATATATTTGTTTTTTTGTTAAGTTGCCTAATAATTATGCACAGTAATAGTCACCTGCACACACAGATATCCCCCTAAAATAGCTATAACTAAAAACAAACTAAAAACTACTTCCAAAACTATTCAGCTTTGATATTAATGAGTTTTTTGGGTTCATTGAGAACATGGTTGTTATTCAATAATAAAATTAATCCTCAAAAATACAACTTGCCTAATAATTCTGCATTCCCTGTATGATTGCCTGTGGGAACTTCATAGACAAGCAGATTGTGAATGATAATAAAAATCCAATGGTTGTCAAACAATTCCCTCAGCCTATTCATGGTATTGACGGCAATTACACTACATCAGGACCCACCACCCACCAAACTATCCCCCTATTAATGACTACTTCCACTGGTCATACTGAATACATTACCTTCAAAATAATTAATTCACCCCTCTTTCACATTATACTGGGTATTAACTGGCTAAAACAAAATTCCCCACAGATCACTTGGGCTGACTTTTCCATTGATTTAAGTTTTCCATACTGTAAACAGACTTGCTACCCTATCACCTTAATTAATCACTTATCCTCTGACACCTTGCCCGAAGTATATTCTGACTTCCATGACGTATTTGAAAAGGTTGATGCTCAGAACGTACCTCCACATAGGCCATTCGATTGTCCTATAGATTTGATTCCAGGGTCTTCCATACCTTATGGCCATCTATACCCCATATCACAAGATGAGTTAACACACCTTATGACTTACCTTGATATAAACCTGCAAAAGGGATTCATTAGACCTTCTACTTCCCCAGCTGACGCAGGTATGTTCTTCGTGAAAAACAAAGATAATTCACTTAGACCTGTAATAGACTATAGAGAACTGAATAAAAGAACCATTAAGAACAGGTATCCACTCCCCTTCATACCTGAATTAATTGAAAGACTCCAAGGTGCTAAGGTTTTCACAAAACTAGACCTAAGGGGAGCATAAAATTTAATTAGAATGAGAGCAGGGGACGAATGGCTGACGGCATTTCGTACCAGGTATGATTTGTTCGAATATGCTGTCATGCCATTCGGACTGTGCAACGCACCAGCCACTTTTCAGTGTTTTATAAATCATATATTCCAAGACTTTTTAGATGTATGTCTAGTGATATATCTAGATGATATTTTGATTTACTCTCAAAACATGACTGACCATATTAAGCACGCCAGATCCGTTTTAACACATCTCCGTTCACATCACTTGTATTCAAAAATTGAAAAGTGCCTATTTAATACGGATGAGATTACATTCCTAGGCTATCATATTTCTTCAAGGGGACTATGTATGGAGACTGCTAATATCGAAGCTGTTATCTCTTGGCCCATTCCTAAATCTTAGAAAGATATACAGAGGTTTTTAGGATTTTCCAATTTTTATCGAAGATTCATTAAGAACTTCGCTAAAATAACCAAACCTCTTACATGACTTGTTGGTTCCACCGCTACCTTTCAGTGGTCCCCAGACGCACAACATTCCTTCAATCTCCTCAAAACGTTATTTACTAACGCTCCCATAATTCGTTTCCCCAACAGTGCCCTCCAATACATTTTTGAGGTAGATGCCTCCGATTACGCTATTGGAGATGTTCTATCACAAAGAGACAAATTAAATTCTCCCTTACACCCTATTGCCTTTTATGCCAGGTTTATGTCACCAGCTGAGATTAACTACCCCATAGGGGAAAATGAACTTTTAGCCATTAAATCAGCCTTTGAACATTGGAGACACCTTCTAGAGGGAACCTCCGAGCCCATAGTAATTTATACTGACCACAAAAACTTACAGTACTTAAAGACTAACAAGACACTTACCTCTAGACACGTAAGGTGGAATTTGTTCTTTAACTGTTTTAACTATGTCATAAACTACAGGTCTGGTGTAAAAAATGGGAAGGCTGACGCCTTATCACGCAAAGACCCTAAACCACAATATATCTCAGAACCCTCAACTGTAATTCCCCTGGAACATTTTGTTGGGCTTACTACTGATTTATGGGCATTGGTAAAGCAACACCAATCTACTGATTCCAGCTTACCTATACAGAAATTGGTCCAAAAATCAGATCAGATGTATTATTATAGTCATCGTCTATATGTACCACCTTCTCTCAGAAACACTATCCTGAAACTAAACCATGATTCTACCTTAGTAGGACACCCTGGGATTAGCAAAATTTATGAATTGATCAACCGTACCTTCTGGTGGCCAAAACTAAGACAAACAGTTGCTAATTATATCCAATCCTGTACTACTTGTAACATAAGTAAGGTTGACAGAAAACATTGTTATGGACTGCTGATTTTACTACCTATTCCTAAAAAAACATGGCAAGACATTGCCATGGATTTCATTGTTGAACGTCCTAAGTCCTCTAATTGCAATACCATCTTGGTAGTGGTCGACCTATTAACCAAGATGGCCTACTTTCTACTCCACCAAGGTCTTCCTACTGCTTTCCAGACCGCAGATCTATTTGTTAACAACATTGTTAAGTTGCATGGTCTACCTCACACAATTACTACAGATAGAGGTTCACAATTCACCTCAAAATTCTGGACACATCTCTGTAAACAACTTAGGTTGACCCACCGATACAGTTCTGCTTACCATTCTCAGATAAATGGTTTGACAGAGAGGACCAACCAGTGGCTAGAACAGTACATTCATTGTCACTGTTCTCAACAACAAGATGACTGGTATGATTTACTCCCTATAGCCAAGTTTGCATTTAACAATACAGTTAACTCCTCCACTAAGTTAAATCCTTTTTTTTGCAAACTATGGCTTCCACCCTGCTTTCCATCTATTTCCTAAACTTGATTCCACTTGTCCTAAAGTTACTGACACCGTTAATTCTCTCAGTCAGGGATTTAAGCTAATTCAGGATAACATCCAATTGTCCCAGGAATGGCAAAAATTATACTATGATAGAAAACGTAGACTACACCTAACTTATGCCTTTGGAGACCAAGTCTTGTTGTGTACGAAAAACCTTCATCTGCATGCTCCTTCCAAGAAAAGTAGTCCTCTTTTCATTGGTCCCTTCAAAGTCATTCGTGTTATCAACCCGAATGCTGTTACTCTAAAATTACCTCCTAATTACCGGATTCACCCATGTCTCCCTCCTCAAGCCCTACTTTCCCTCTCCCTCATCCTACACGCCGATGCCACCTAACCCACCTTCTCTATTGGACCTTGGAGAGTATGAGGTTGCCAGTATACTGGATTCCAGATACCACCACTATACCCTTCAGTATTTAGTACACTGGAAGGGCTATGGATCTGACTAGGATTCCTGGGAACCCTCTTCGAACCTTTCAGCTCTGAAACTCATCTCTCTGTTCCATATACAAGACATCTGGAAAGACCCAAGCCTTGATCCGCTAAGTGGCTCCCTTAGGTGGGGCGTTATGTCATAAATGGCCTGGCCCTTTAAGGTTTAGTTACCTTTTTTCCCAACTGCCTATTTAAACACGCCTCTTGCACTCAAACAGTGCTTGGTATTTTGATTTTGGCTGTTGCCTTAATCGTGCTCCTAAGCCTTTCTAAAGTTCAGGATTAAACTTTCTACTTATAATGAACCTTTTGTGCTTTAAACCTTCCTAGAGAGGAATCTGCCAACTGTGTTACACGTTCCTAATTGGATATAATTGTTTCTGAACTTTGCCCCTATGTTTAACCCTGTGTTGTACTTGTGCCTGACAAATTCTGTCTTTTCAGTATTGTTATATGTACTGCTCATTTTCCTCTACATTACTGTTAAATGCTAATATAGATTCTGTTGCCACACCTACTAAAGCAGTGCAAAACTGGTCTTGTGTTAAAAACTAAAACAGTCTATGATCAAAACACCTGATTCCTTTTACCAATTAGAGGAAATTCTTAGTGTGAGACTGTTATATAAATACTTTCTGACATTCTAAGTACTAAGGCATAACACTTGTTCACCAGGATGGGTCCTGGTTTATGTGCTTTTGATTTCAAAAGGTTTCATCCTTGGCAGCGAGTAAAATTGGTTTAGATATTTTGTGTATTGCTCCTCAGTCTTTTAAACTAGGGGAAGTGATTAGTGCAGCTGTGTTGGGGTGGTCTCCAGATAGAATCCATGCCTTGGGGGCGATGGAGATTGAAGAGGTACAAAACCTTTGTTAGGCCTTTAAGCCACGCTAATTGACTTATTTTTTGTTTATTCATTTTTAGTTGTTTTTGAGTTTTGATGAATGTTTGTGACAGTTTTGCAGGTAGTGTGGCAGTTTTGCAGAGAGCTTGGATCGTTGGCAATTCTTTCGTGCACTGTGCCTCCATAAGAGCGCTTGCAGTTCCTGATGGCAGTCAGCTTGGTTTCTTCTAGGGCTGGAATTTAGTGCTTGGGTTGTAGAGGTTTATGATGGTTGGAGCAACCAGCTCTGCTTCAGGATTCCCATTGTAGATGGGGCAAGCCCAATATCATTATTATCCATCTGGCTGGTAATAACTTGGGGGTTGTGCCTGTGTTAGACTTGATAAAAATTATGTTATCTGACCTTAGGTGATTGCATGCTTGGCTGCCTGATGTGAAGATAGATAGTCCAACATAGTTCCCAAGGTAAAGTGGCGTAAAAAGGTGTGCCATAAGGCGACTTTTGGGATGAGAAAAAAGGTGTACAGAGAGTTGGGCCACATGTGATTTGGGGGATTTTGTGGTGAGGCACGCAAACATCTCAGCTGGTAACAAAAGCCTGTATCGACCTGATTGTGTTCACCTCCCAGACTTTGGGTTAGACTTGTTTTTGTCTAATATTAGGCATGTCTGCATGTGAACTCTTGTAGAGGGTGGTCTTGGCCCGGGTGGCAGACAGAGAGTGTTGAGGAGTCACGGCCTGAGGGTTCTCCTCCTTGGTGTGCAGTGGGCCGAACATCTTGAGTATTTTGCTTCTGTCTGGTAGGGCATTGTAGCTAGGCTTCACTCTGCGTCAGTGTGCCTGGGCCTACAACCAGCTTTGCAAGGATTAGGTTAGGCCTCTATTGCTACCATCTGGATTAATTGATAAATTATACAATTAAGTTATAGTGCCTTGGACACGAACGCACACAGATACACAAACACACACATATGATTATTAAATGTAAAATAGGTGTTTATTATTAATAAAAGTAATTTAAAGGGATATAGTATATGACATATATGATTATAAATTAAGTCAGCATTATAGATGTGGTAATTACCAGATAACTGATTTGCGCTGTTTTTATTTGCAAATGGTAACTTTTCTCTCTATTAAAATACTGCCTAGAAAATTCATAACAAAATCACCATTTTAAAAGGGCTGTGAAGGTCTTTTACAATATATGCCTCAACCTTTTCAAAAAAAGGTCTCACGTGCTTGTATTTAATTTTGAGAGCCAGAAGATAGATATGCATTTAATAAATTACAAAAAGAAGAGATCCTGCCATCCAGTGGGTTATTGAGAAAAGTGCATTTTAATTAGAGTTAAAGTAGATCTGAAAGTGTATTTTTTTTTTTAAGGAAACATCCAATTGTGCAATATATGTAGCGTGCAGTTAAAGAAAACAGATTTCCTAACTAGGAGCTTTACTGATTTGGGCCTGATGTTCAAAAGACATTTGACTACATTGAGAAATGTTTATTTCAGACTCTCCAGTCTCGCAAAGCTTGTAAAGCTCTCGCCGGGTGAAATGTTCTAAAAAATGTACAGACGAGTACTGATGTGCCTTTCATAGAAAAGTATAGGGCGCGACTTCTGATTCTGAGCACATTGTTAGTAAATGCAAATCTCAGTTTTATATCTATCTATCTATCTATCTATCTATCTATCTATCTATATATATATATATTATGCAGTAGTTAAAAATTCTATATGCAAACTGAGTTTCACAATAAATGCAGTATATTTCTTATAATTGCATTTCATACAAATGAGAGCACCTCAGAGACTATAGTGTGACTCTGAGATCAGTTAAATAAGCAATAATCACACTACAATCGGTCTATAGGACAATTTACAACAACATTAATATATTCAGAAAACCCCCCATATAAAATCACTAATCATATATGTGCATATAGAAAATGGCCAAAAAAGAAAAAAAAGGGAAAAAGTGTCTGAATATTATATAAGTGTAGTGTCCAAAATATCCAAATATGTCCAAAAAATAATATATATATATATATATATATATATATATATACACACAAATATATATATATATATATATATATACAAATATATATATATACATACATACATACATACACAATATATATAATTATATACACATACATACATACACACACAATATATATATATATACACATACATACACAC
Source organism: Bombina bombina (assembly GCF_027579735.1). Lineage (NCBI taxonomy): Eukaryota > Metazoa > Chordata > Amphibia > Anura > Bombinatoridae > Bombina > Bombina bombina. Next base: position 917,904,592 of record NC_069500.1, read on the forward strand.
ACACAATATATATATATATATATATATATATATATATATATATATATATATATATATATATATATATATATATATATATATATATATATATATATATATATACACAAAAATATATTTGGTGACAAATTGCCAATCCTTAATTAATCTTCAAATAATATCTTGTGCCAAAAGTAACCTAAAAATGAAATATGTAGATAGTGTGCACCTTGACAAGTCTTGAGAAAGTTAGTGTAGGGACCTATAATGGGCCTGTAATATTTTAAGGGTTTAGGCAGCAAGGGAAAGGGATAGGAGAAGAGGAGGTGTATAGGTAGCAATATTGTTGCAGATTAGTAGGGAGGCTTCCTATCTTTATAAGCTCATGCTGCAGAATTTGACATCCTCTTCTTCCTGTGATCCTGAAGTGGACGTTTTTTTCCCGCCCACCCTCCCTATTTGGCGGCATAAAGTAAATGTTAAAAATTGTAATGGCATGAAAGGTTTTAATTAACTCCATTCCTTGTAAGACCATTACCAGAATATACTGTAGGTACCTCCCTCAGATGACTAGCCGGTCTGTGCATCCTGGTGGTCCCTGATCCTTATATTGGCGAGTATGGCACCCTAACGGCGAGAGGCAGCGGCTTGTTGTGAATATAGGAGATGGAGAACAGGCTGACAGGAGGGACGGATTTACACAGGTTCGCCTGCGTGCCCTTCCCCCCGTGTAGGTAAGCCAGAAGATCTCATAAACCCCTTAGTATTGTCTCCTACCAAGCAGAGGGCCCTCTGCAGTAATCCGAGCACCGCTGTCCTCTTGTTGTTCTGGGTCTTATAGATCTATGTGCCGCCATAGTTGGGGTTTTTTGTCAGCTAAAGTTAAGCTATATATTTTGTATGTAATAAAGTTGGCCATGACGGCCTGATTTTTATACCACAATAAAGTTTCTGTCTCAATTATTTATAGAGGTTTAAGTTAGTTATCTTAGACAGGGGAGTGAACTGTGAGGTCTTTAACCCTTAAGGCCCTGTTTAGTGTTGAAATGTGTACTCAGCATATATCTTGCTCGACTTTTCTCCTAACTTTGCACATAATTTTGGTCTGGTAAGCCTAGTTTTATGGTATATGATCTTGTCTGTTGTAGGTGCACACTATGTACATATTTTTTTAGAAACAAGATGATTCAGAGAAATGGAATACACCTGAGCTAAATTACAAGTGTCATAGCAAAGGGTCTAAATACTTATGTCAATGTAATATTTCAGTTTTTAATACATTTACAAAGTTATTAAAAAACAGTTTTTTGCTTTGTCATTAAGGAGTATGGAGTTTAAATTGATGTGCAAAAAAAATAATAATTTAAAACCATTTTAGCATAAGGCTGCAATAATAGAAAATGTAAAAAAAATAATTAAGTGGTCTGAATACTTTCTGAATGCACTGTAATTGAAACCACAACCCAATACAATGGGCTGATCTTGTAGGGAGAAAATAGCTCATTATCATATCTATCTAATTATTTACACAAAGGGACTGATTTATTAGGCAGCGAATGCAGCTATTTCTGCACGAGCCTTCAGACTCGCCCGAAACAAAAGTAACTCATCTGCCACCTCTGAGGTGGTGGACAGCAATCATCCCGATCACGATTGGGATGATTGACACCCCCTGCTAGCGGCCAATTGGCTGCGATTGTGCAAGAGGCAGCATTGCACAAGTATTTCACTAGAAATGCTTGTGCAATGTTAAATGCCGACAGCATATGCTGTCAACATTAAGCGATGTCAGGCGGACATGATCCACTACAGCAAATCATGTCCGTCTAACATTTAATAAATCTACCACAAAGTCCTCATTTTCATTATTACTGTTTACTAAAGCCCAATACTTAGGGCTTGATATTCAAAACCTCGCTACTCAGGCAAGCTATTCTAAGAAGTCTCATCAGTTCGGTGAGGCCGTTAAAAAAAATTAGAAACACAAATTTTATCTTGAGAAATATTTATGTCACTATGTAGTGTTATTTATGTGAAACAAAGACTCCTACATTACAATACACGGTCTAAAAAAATCCCAAAGATTTTGTGTGATTTCTCTCTATGCCGGCAAGGTTTTAAATATCAGGCCGTTAGAGAGAACAATGAAACAAAAATTACATCTTAGTACCTCTCTGTCACAGCCCCCCACTGGGTACATTATTTTATCTAAACCTTCTTGTTACAAGTTTTTTTTGTAACCAGAACTTAAATTCAGAAAAGTTCAGTATAGGTGGTTCAAATGAAAAAATAAAAGTGAAGGAACAATTTGTAAACAATTTAATACACTCTAGGGGGTCAAATTATCAAAGCGTCAATCTCAGTGCATTTGCTGGCGTCAATATGCTCGCCAGACATCGCTGACACAGATCTGAATATGATACACTTATTTATCAAAAAAGCCGTCAAAAACATGTGCGTCAAGTACGGTGCGAAGAGCATCAGACTGTTGTTAACTAACAGTCATCGATGTTGTGGTTATTCGGGTTTTCCCCAACTTTATTTGTACCATTTCATTACTGTCCATAAACAAGCACATTTCTCTAAAGCTAATCTTTTATTTTTCATCTGTTAATGTCCAAGAAATAGCTACATTTATACCTCAACAAACAATATCTCATAGAAAGTTATTTTTATATTTATTTGTTATACAATAAAATCTGTTATATGATACTTTCACAAAAAATAATGTGTATTTGTATTTCTAGAAGTCATGATATGCTTTTATCCCATATTATTTTTTTTTATAAATGATTATTAATGCTAGAATTTGTACATATATCTTTGCACATATTTGTGTGTGTGTGTGTGTATATATATATATACAGTGGGGCAAAAAAGTATTTAGTCAGCCACCAATTGTGCAAGTTCTCCCACTTAAGAAGATTAGAGAGGCCTGTAATTTTCATCATAGGTATACCTCAACTATGAGAGACAAAATGTGGAAACAAATCCAGACAATCACATTGTCTGATTTGGAAAGAATTTATTTGCAAATTATGGTGGAAAATAAGTATTTGGTCACCTACAAACAAGCAAGATTTCTGGCTCTCACAGACCTGTATCTTCTTCTTTAAGAGGCTCCTCTGTCCTCCACTCATTACCTGTATTAATGGCACCTGTTTGAACTTGTTATCAGTATAAAAGACACCTGTCCACAACCTCAAATAGTCACACTCCAAACTCCACTATGGTGAAGACCAAAGAGCTGTCGAAGGACACCAGAAACAAAATTGTAGACCTGCACCAGGCTGGGAAGACTGAATCTGCAATAGGCAAGCAGCTTGGTGTGAAGAAATCAACTGTGGGAGCAATAATTAGAAAATGGAAGACATACAAGACCACTGATAATCTCCCTCGATCTGGGGCTCCACGCAAGATCTCATCCCGTGGGGTCAAAATTATCACAAGAATGGTGAGCAAACATCCCAGAACCACACGGGGGGACCTAGTGAATGACCTGCAGAGAGCTGGGACCAACGTAACAAAGGCTACCATCAGTAACACACTACACCGCCAGGGACTCAGATCCCGCAGTGCCAGACATGTCCCCCTGCTTAAGTCAGTACATGTCCAGGCCCATCTGAAGTATGCTAGAGAGCATTTGGATGATCCAGAAGCGGATTGTGAGAATGTCATATGGTCAGGTAAAACCAAAGTAGAACTGTTTGGTAGAAACACAACTTGTCGTGTTTGGAGGAGAGAGAACACCATACCTTCTGTGAAGCATGGGGGTGGCAACATCATGCTTTGGGGCTGTTTCTCTGCAAAGGGAACAGGACGACTGATCCGTGTACATGAAAGAATGAATGGGGCCATGTATCGTTAGATTTTGAGTGCAAACCTCCTTCCATCAGCAAGGGCATTGAAGATGAAACGTGGCTGGGTCTTTCAGCATGACAATGATCCCAAACACACTGCCAGAGCAACGAAGGAGTGGCTTTGTAAGAAGCATTTCAAGGTCCTGGAGTAGCCTAGCCAGTCTCCAGATATCAACCCTATAGAAAACTTTTGGAGGGAGTTGAAAGTCCGTGTTGCCCAGCGACAGCCCCAAAACATCACTGCTCTAGAGGAGATCTGCATGCAGGAATGGGCCAACATACCAGCAACAGTGTGTGACAACCTTGTGAAGACTTACAGAAAATGTTTGACCTCTATCATTGCCAACAAAGGATATATAACAAAGTATTGAGATGAACTTTTGATATTGACCAAATACTTATTTTCCACCATAATTTGCAAATAAATTGATGATTGATGATGTGATTGTCTGGATTTGTTTCCACATTTTGTCTCTCATAGTTGAGGTATACCTATGATGAAAATTACAGGCCTCTCTCATCTTCTTAAGTGGGAGAACTTGCACAATTGGGGGCTGACTAAATACTTTTTTCCCCACTGTATATATATACACTATGTAAAAAGAAGGACTAAATGACATACATTACTGTCACTTTAAAGAAAGGGAAATTTGCACACAAAAACGTTTTAGAGAGAACAAAGTTCCTCTCATGTTTATTTGCTGCAGCTTTACAGGTGTCAGTACTGGATATCATTTACAAGGATAAAAGTGATATATGTGACATACAAATAAGCAAACAGTATGAAAACAAAACAGACATATATACAAAAGATATTGGAACAAATTCAGGAGGATACTAACTCCCAGGGTAGAGAGGCTAATACGGTAAATATGTATACAAATAATAGCAAACAAACTGATGCTAATTTAGCTGGCCAGCTAACAACCGTAAACAGACCAAACATGGGGGTACCTCCCAAAAGCGTCCACCTTTGTGCTACTCCAGAGAGAACTGTATAATGGAGGCTGGTAAACAGTTAGTAGAAAAATGGCTGTGTCATGCCATAAAGCTGTACAAACAAACTGCCTGCATGCTCCTCTCCTTGGAGCTTCCAAAGCTCATAGCAGTGATGTCACAGTAAGGGTGTGTCAGCAGCCATACACACCTCTCCTCCAATTGGTGGAATCTCGATCTCTCTGCACAAATCACAACAGAGCCCGTCCTGGCTCAAACAATTGTGATACAAAAGACTGTAGATTAGTGCAAGCACATAGGTAGATCGTCAAGCTGAGAGCAAAGCATGGCTAGCTCAACTCTTGCAGTGTACTCCGTTCAACAGACACTTGCTTGGCGGGGTAAAACCGGACACATTTCTCAGGTCACTCCTGGATATCCGGAAGACTCCTCCCACCAGCTTCACAGGACACTGCAGACTCACAGACCTCACACGATGCAAAGTCAAATGTCCCAATTTTCAATAAGAGTAATGAACACAGATGTTAGCAGTGTCCACATACAAGCAACACATTCAGTGTCCAGGTAAACACACTTGGTGCCAACGCCATGAGCGTTTCACCCCCACAAATCTCATGTGTGTCAAGGGCTTCCTCAGGGCATGATTAGTAACTCAGAACCACCTCCTTTTATAGCACCTGCCTGTGCTCAGGTGATCCACCTCTTAATTACTTAAAGTGAACTTGCATATCATGCTGCAACTTATACATACATGCAAAGAACAAAGTTATACCAAGGTTAAACACATACTACAAACAGATAGCTTAAGTAATAGCAACATTATTCCTAGTGCACATTAACACAGCTATATGTCTATCAACTGCTGACACATACATCACAAAGTGATATGGCATTCACTCTCATAAATTCAAAGTGTTAGAAAAGAAAGATACTTATATTATTTGAGAAAAGTTTCAGGTAACTAACTTATGGAATAAAAAAATATAGGGTGCACTAGCTGGATTTGAACTCACAACCTTTGGCTTGGGAGGCAGTTAACCTAACTAAATTCTAAATTCACATATACATATTATCAAAGTATAATACACAATGTAACACATGGCACTTACAAGTTCTGATGAGTGATTAATCAATGACACAGGTATCGAGCAATTTGATTAGTTAGTGATAGTTTAAAATGTATATTTGAATCAGATTGGCTGATATCATAAATCCTGTGATTATGCATATTCCAATCAAAAGTGGTTGAAAAATTCACTAATGTGTGGGTTGTTTAGGAGTTTGCGTCATAATTGGTGTGAAAAGTGTTGAGTCAAAATTGGTGCGAAGTGGAGAGTGGGACTTGTATTACATGGCTTAAACATGGTGCACATAGATTTTTCACAAAAAATAAAAAGGAAGTTATCTATATTATGTTGTGTATTTCATTTTTATCTTTATATCTATTAGTGCGACAAGTGTGAGGCAAAACTTTTCAACAAATTTTTATAAATATTATTGTCCCCTTGCTTTGTAATGAGAGACAAATTTGTAGCATAATCCATAAGTAGTAATGTATTTTTCATTTTTATCCCTATATCTACTAGTGCACCAAATGTGGAGCAATACTATTGTTTGATTTAGAAAGGGTATACAATTTTAATAGAGTTTCTAATTTACTTTTATTATGTAATATACTTCATTCTCTTGCAGCATCGAACATAAGCTTTCTGTGTTTTCAGACTCCCATTGAGTTCTATGGAATCCGCGACCTCAAGGGTGGCGGATTGAAAACTAGGTACGCTGCGTCGGAATACACGTGAGCATACCTGTTAAATGTTTGATAAATTGGGAAAAGGGTCAAATAGAGTCAAAACTGAATTAGAAACATCTGTAATGGCGCAAGCATCAATCTGCGTCGGATTGAGATCGCGGGATTGTATATTACGTCACAAATTTCAACATTTGCCGATCTTGATGCTTTGATAACTATCAATCTTGCAACAAATAGGACGCAGAATTCAAGCGTATTTTCAGTTGACGCATTGATAAATAGACCCCAATCAGGTCAAATGGATAATTGGGAACACATTAAAGGGGAGCAAATATTAGAGTGCACTTTCCCTTTAATAATGGGAGTGTAATATTATCATTTGTGCCTAAGTGTAATTTTAGCGAGTGATTAAAATATACTACACTGTTATCATCTACCCTTGTACAGTTCTTTAGCTACCCTTTATAGGTTATTTCTAAATACTGTACTGTGACTTATGATGGCTTATAACCAAAGCAATCTAGGTAACTAAATGATTAAGCTGGATAATAATATATACTATATGTTTAGAGGTTTTTTTTACTCATGTAATAATTTTGCAATATGATCTAGAAGGGTATTTGAATGGGATAAAATGTTTACTACTGGTCAGATGATTTGCTGTATATTTAATTGTTTAATATTATTATTATTGTTATGTTATTATCATTTATTTGTATAGTGCAGCAAAATTCTGTAGGTCACGCTGACCCTTTTTTGGTTTTCAGTGATTTTGTTTCTGCTTTATAGTTAAAGGGACAGTATACACCAATTTTCATATAACTGCATGTAATAGACATTGCTATAAAGAATAATATGCACAGATACTGATCTAAAAATCCAGTATAAAACCATTTAAAAACTTACTTAGAAGCTTCCAGTTTAGCTCTGTTAAAAGGTAGCTGGAACACCCACTGCAAGTGAGAAAAAGCAGACACTCCCCCTTCCTTTGCATATGAAAAGACCCTTTACACAAACAGAAGAAAGCTGGAGTAGGTATACGTCGGTATTCTCCTAAAACTTTGGGGCTTGGTTAGGAGTCTGAAAATCAGAGCAATGTTATTTAAAAATAAGCAAAACTATCCATTAATAAAAAAAAACAAAAAAAAACCTGTATGGGCTATATACATGGATCATCTACAAAACATTTATGCAAAAAAATCTAGTGTACAATGTTCCTTTAAATGATATTTGAAATTTAGTACAGGTACAAATCTCCAAATCCCGAATTATTTCAACATCCAAACTTTATTCATATTTTTTACATTTCCACCCCCCAATTAAGTCACAAACTTATCTGCCTGAATCTTTTTTTTTGTGTTCTAAAATGTTCCTCTATATTTATTTAGAATAACTGTTACTTTTCTGACTACAGTACTGGTACTACAGTATGTATATAAAAGTAAATAATATAAAACTACCTTTAGGTTACATGTCCTATTTTACAGATGCAATTATACAAATATTCCAAAATTCAAACTACTCCAAAATCCAAACCTTTTCCAGTCCCAAGCAGTTTGGATACAGGATTTCCTACCTGTACTATGGATATTCTGCACAACTTAAATTGTGTGTGTTATGGGGGAGTTGTCAGGGGTATTCATTAAATGGGTAGTCCTATGGTTCAAGTTTGGGCATGTTGAATAGCCATTATGACACTTTGGTCTAGATTTATAGACACTCATGAGTCATAAGGTCGCCAAGGGACCTAATTGTAAATTTATTCAGAATTGCTTTACCTATATCTTTAAGCATTTCATTAGTAGATGTTCGTGCCATTAACATCTATAGTAACATGAGGTTCCAAATTGGAAAAACAATAATTACAAACATTAAACACTTGGACACAACTTTGTATAACAGTTTATGCAAATATTTGTTACTGTAAAATATTCATGTCTGTTTCCTTATAGTAAAGAAGTCTCGCTGGATAGAACAAAAGGTGTCTTCAGGGGCTGTCCGAGGGCTATCTAAGGTTATCTAGGGAGCATGGTTGGAATTTTTTAACCTGCACCTCAGCCTTGCAAGAAGGATATATTGGGGCATATTTATCAAGCTCCATACGTAGCTTGAGGCCTCTTGTTTACGGCGAGCCTTCGCGGTCTACTCTGGGGCGACGGACAGAAATCAACCCGATCAAATATGATCGGGTTGATTGACACCCCCTGCTAGAGGCCGATTGGCCGCCAGTGAGCAGGGGGCGGCATTGCACAAGCATTTCACTAGAAATGCTTGTGCAATGTTAAATGCAGACATCTCAGCCCAGTGGACATCTCAGTCCCCTGCCGTGTTTTGTATATGTCTGTGGTGATTACATAAGCCTGTGCACCCTTCACTTGTTCCTAGTTTGTTGTATTGAGAGCTTGCATTGTGTGGCAGTTTTAGGGACCCAGGTTTCTGGAAGGGACCTTGACGAGGTACCTGGGTTTGTCCCATTTGGCTAAATGCGATAACTAACTCTTCCATTTTTCTTTTAATCTTAGCTGAGAGCTTGTGAGTGCTAGACTTTCTCTGTCTGTTGTAATAAATTGTTTTGTAATTTTCCCTATGGTTCTTGCACCCAGACCATTCTGGGGGTAATTGCCTGTGACTCTGGGGACAGCACAGCTTCCTGTGAGTGTCAGTGAACACCCAGGACTGAGCATGTTGCAGGGTCATGGGATGTCTACCCAGTCCAGTCTGAGAGTGCAGTCCCCTTCCGTGTTTTGTATACGTCTAGGGTGATTACATAAGCCTGTGCACACTTCACTTGTTCCCAGTTTGTTGGATTGAGAGCTTGCATTGTGTGGCTGTTTTAAGGTCCCAGGCTTTGGAAGGGACCTTGACGTGGTACCTAGGCTTGTCCCATAAGGCCAAATGTGGTAACTAACCCTTCCATTTTTGCTTTTAATCTTAGCTGAGAGCTTGTGAGTGCTGGACTTTCTCTGTGTGTTGTATTAATTTGTTTTGTAATTTTCCCTATGGTTCTTGCACCCAGACCTGTCTGGGGTTAACTGCCTGCGACTCTGGGGTAGCACAGCTTCCTGTGAGTGAGCACCCAGGGCTGAGCATGTTGCAGGGTCATGGGATGTGTACCCAGTCTAGTCTGAGAGTATAGTCCCCTTCCATGTTTTGCTAATGTCTAGGGTGATTACATAAGCCTGTGCACCCTTCACTTGTTCCCAGTTTGGTGTATTGAGAGCTTGCATTGTGTGGATGTTTTAGGGTCCCAGATTTTGGAAGGGACCTTGATGTGGTACCTGGGCTTTTCCCCTTTGGCAAAATGCGGTAACTAACCCTTCCATTTTTGCTTTTAATCTTAGCTGAGAGCTTGTGAGTAAGTGCTGGACTTTCTCTTTGTGTTGTATTAATTTGTTTTGTAATTTTCCATATGGTTCTTGCACCCAGACCTGTCTGGGGTTAACTGCCTGTGACTCTGGGGACAGCACAGCTTACTGTGAGTGAGCACCCAGGGCTGAGCATACCCAGTCTGAGAGTGTAGTTCCTTTCCGTGTTTTGTTAATGTCTAGGGTGATTACATAAGCCTGTATACCCTTCACTTGTTCCCAGTTTGTTGGATTGAGAGCTTGCATTGTGTGGCTGTTTTAGGATCCCAGGTTTTGGAAGGGACCTTGAAGTGGTACCCGGGCTTGTCCCATTTGGCCAAATGCGGTAACTAACCCTTCCATTTTTGCTTTTAATCTTAGCTGAGAGCTTGTAAGTGAATGCAGGACTTTCTCTGTCTGTTGTATTAATTTGTTTTGTAATTTTCCCTATGGTTCTTGCACCCAGACCTGTCTGGGGTTAACTGGCTGTGACTCTGGGGACAGCACAGCTTCCTGTGAGTGAGCATCCAGGGCTGAGCATGTTGCAGGGTTATAGGATGTGTACCCAGTCCCTATGGTTCTTGCACCCAGGCCTGTCTGGGGTTAACTGCCTTTGACACTGGAGACAGCACAGCTTCCTGAGAGTGCTATAGCACCCAGGGCTGAGCATGTTGCAGGGTCATGGGATGTGTACCCAGTCCAGTCTGAGAGTCTAGTCCCCTTCCGTGTTTTGTATATGTCTAGGGTGATTACATAAGCCTGAGCACCCTTCACATCTTCCCAGTTTGTTGGATTGAGAGCTTGCATTGTGTGGCTGTTTTAGGGTCCCAGGTTTTGGAAGGGACCTTGAAGTGGTAGCTGAGAGCTTGTAAGTGAGTGCTGGACTTTCTCTGTGTGTTGTATTAATTTGTTTTGTAATTTTCCCTATGGTTCTTGCACCCAGGCCTGTCTGGGGTTAACTGCCTGTGACTCTGGGTACAGCACAGCTTCCTGTGAGTGCCAGTGAGCACCCAGGGCTGAGCATGTTGCAGGGTTATGGGATGTGTACCCAGTCCAGTCTGAGAGTGTAGTCCCCTTCCATGTTTTGTTAATGTCTAGGGTGATTACATAAGCCTGTGCACCCTTCACTTGTTCCCAGTTTGTTGTATTGAGAGCTTGCATTGTGTGGATATTTTGGGGTCCCAGGTTTTGGAAGGGACCTTGGCGTGGTACCTGGGCTTGTCCCATTTGGTCAAATTCGGTAACTAACCCTTACATTTTTGCTTTTGATCTTAGCTGAGAGCTTGTAAGTTAGTGCTGGACTTTCTCTGTGTTGTATTAATTTGTTTTGCTATTTTCCCTATGGTTCTTGCATCCAGACCTGTCTGGAGTTAACTGCCTATGACTCTGGAGACAGCCAGCTTCCTTAGAGTGTAATAGCACCCAGGGCTTAGCATGTTGCAGGGTCATGGGATGTGTACCCAGTCCAGTCTGAAAGTGCAGTCCCCTTCCGTGTTTTGTATATGTCTAGGGTGATTACATAAGCCTGTGCACCCTTCACTTGTTCCCAGTTTGTTGGATTGAGAGCTTGCATTGTGTGGCTGTTTTAGGATCCCAGGTTTTGGAAGGGACCTTGAAGTGGTACCTAGGCTTGTCCCATTTGGCCAAATGCATTAACTAACCCTTCCATTTTTGCTTTTAATCTTAGCTGAGAACTTGTGAGTGCTTGACTTTCTCTGTGTGTTGTACTAATTTGTTTTGTAAATTTTCCCTATGGTTCTTGCACCCAGACCTGTCTGGGGTTAACTGCCTGTGACTCTGGGGACAGCACAGCTTCCTGTGAGTGTTAGTGAACACTCAGGGCTGAGCATGTTGCAGGGTCATGGGATGTGTACCCAGTCCAGTCTGAGAGTGCAGTCCCCTTCCGTGTTTTGTATATGTCTAGGGTGATTACATAAGCCTGTGCACCCTTCACTAGTTCACAGTTTTTTGGATTGAGAGCTTGCATTGTATGGCTGTTTTAGGATCCCAGGTTTTGGAAGGGACCTTGACGTGGTACCTGGGCTTGTCCCATTTGGCCAAATGCGGTAACTAACCCTTCCATTTTTGCTTTTAATCGTAGCGGAGAGCTTGTAAGTGAGTGCTGGACTTTCTCTGTGTGTTGTATTAATTTGTTTTGTAATTTTCCCTATGGTTCTTGCACCCAGGCCTGTCTGGGGTTAACTGCCTTTGACACTGGAGACAGCACAGCTTCCTGAGAGTGCTATTGCACCCAGGGCTGACCATGTTGCAGGTTCATGGGAAGTGTACCCAGTCCAGTCTGAGAGTGCAGTCCCCTTCTGTTTTTTGTATATGTCTAGGGTGGTTACATAAGCCTGTGCACCCTTCACTTGTTCCCAGTTTGTTGGATTGAGAGCTTGCATTGTGTGGCTGTTTTAGAGTCCCAGTTTTTGGAAGGGACCTTGAAGTGGTACCTGGGCTTGTCCCATTTGGCCAAATGCATTCACTATCCCTTCCATTTGTTCTTTTAATCTTGGCTGAGAGTGCTGGACTTTCTCTGTGTGTTGTATTAATTTGTTTTGTAATTTTCCCTATGGTTCTTGCACCCAGGCCTGTCTGGGGTTAACTGCCTGTGACTCTGGGGACATGGGGACAGCACAGCTTCCTATGAGTGCCAGTGATCACCCAGGGCTGAGCATGTTGCAGGGTACCCAGTCCAGTCTGAGAGTGCAATCCCCTTCCGTGTTTTGTATGGAGATATATATATATACCAGTATATTCTGTATACTATGTGAAGAATATTGGAATGTAGAATGTCACGGATACTGGGCTGCAGGGGCTGAACCCTTGCCCCCCCCCCCCCCCCTATAGACTGCACCCCAGCTGTTTTTCAGTGGTTTTTGGGCTCCTCAGAGCAACCACCATCTCTGGAACCTTTTTTTTTCTTTGTTTTGGCTTGTTTTTGTCTTCAGAGAAGAGAAGGTTTATGACCAGGAAAACCCTCCTAGGCTGGCCGGGCTCCTGGAACTCCTGGTCGGCCGCCTCACAACGGACACCCGCCTAACCCCTCTCAGGCTGGCCAGGCTCCTGGAACTCCCGGTCGGCCACAGGACAGCAGAACACCGCTAACTTTAACCCAGGTCGCTCCAGCAACCATGTGCCCCAGAGCTCTGCTCTTTTGGGGATTAGTAGCCCCTGGGGAGTACAAGGGGTGGGGGAATTGCCGGAGGGGAGCTCCTTTGGGAACCGGGGGTTTTGGACACCCCTAACCCCATAACTTCAACGGACTGTAAGTCCGGTCCCCTGTAATGAATCCTGATTTTTGGACTGTGAAATCTGGGGACCGAGAGCTTTAAAATGATACCCTGGAAGTGCCGCCTATGTATTGAGATTATGTGGGACTGTGGCTCCTATGGAGGCGCCAGTCAGTCTGGAGGGGCGGGAAAAGCGGAAAAATATTGGGATTGTCCAGGGTCTTATCAAGATGAGCTCTCTGTATAAAAGGAGTGTGTGTTTTCAATAAAATCAGTTCTTGTTCACCTGAAGGCTAGTCTGTCTAGTTATTTGGGTGAGCTCCAGCTAAAATCACTTTCCTGGGCTACATAGAAATCACTTTCCTGGGCTACATAGTCACTTATTCCAGGCAGAGGAAGGACCCGGTCGACGGCGCTACCCAGTCGGGGTAGCAGGGAAGTCCGTCACATAGAATATTTACAGTAAAACACATTATAAAATATTAAAATTGAATAAAAATTATTTGTTATGCTTTAAGTTTATTGAGTGGTAAGGGCTCCAAAGTGCATTGATATGTGTATATGTGTATAGACGTGTATATATGTGTTTATATATATATATATATATATATATATATACATACACACACACACATTATATCTCTTTCCATTTAAATACCTTTTAACCCTTATATACATTTTTAATTAATATTTATATAAATAATTATCAGATAGTGTATATATGAGTGTAACACATTATTTCAATGTATATATGTTGTGTTTGGTGCACATTTTTCTTCCTGTGAGTGAGCACCCAGGGCTGAGCATGTTGCAGGGTTATGGGATGTGTACCCAGTCCCTATGGTTCTTGCACCCAGGCCTGTCTGGGGTTAACTGCCTTTGACACTGGAGACAGCACAGCTTCCTGAGAGTGCTATAGCACCCAGGGCTGAGCATGTTGCAGGGTCATAGGATGTGTACCCGGTCCGGTGTGAGAGTGCAGTCCCCTTCCGTGTTTTGTGTATGTCTAGGGTGATTACATAAGCCTGTGCACCCTTCCCTTGTTCCCAGTTTGTTTGGATTTGAAAGCGTGCATTGTGTGGCTGTCTTATGGTCCCAGGTATTGGAAAGGACCTTGACGAGGTACCTGGGCTTGTCCCATTTGGCTAACTAACCTTTCCATTTTTGCTTTTAAATCATAGCTGAGAGCTTGTAAGTGAGTGCTGGATTTTCTCTGTGTATTATATATATATATATATATATATATATATATATATATATACACATTATATCTCTTTCCATTTAAATACCTTTTAACACTTATATACATTTTTAATTAATATTTATATGAATAATTATCAGATAGTGTATACATGAGTGTAACACTTTATTTCAATGTATATATGTTGTGTTTGGTGCACATTTTTTTTAACTCTTACACATTATGCTAGGTCTTTACTTGTAGAAACCCTATGCTCACTAAATTTGTTTGCACTTGAGCGAGTGTGTTTTCTTTCAACACTTGTAGTATGCGCTCAAGTTTGTGTGGTCGCGATATTGCTTATTGTGGCACACGCTAACAATAGAGCCCATAATGGGTATTTATTGTAAATATTTCACATTCCTATGTGCTGCACGTAGCAGAATATGTTATACATATTTATAAATAGATATTCCTATATATATATATGTATATCAATAACTATATATAATCATGTGTGTGTATATATATATATATATATATATATATATATATAGGTATAGATATACAGTGTATTGTATCAAAAAAACATCAGATATGTGTAAATATGTATTTATGAATAAATAGAACATATTCTGCTATTGTGAAGAATGTGAAATATTCATATTTTCATGTGTTAGTGCACTTGAGAATATGGGATCAGGTACTTTGCACACAAGTTGTTTTTTTTTAATTTGTTTGCTCCATTGGCTTCTTTGGGGCAATAGGTTTGGCTTTTTGCGCTCATCAGGTTAGCGTGCAAGAGAAACCAGTTTACTTTCAACTCATATCACGAGCGCAACCCAATGCAGAAAAGCTTAATTCTAGCACAGTTAATGCTCAAGCGGGAGCATTAAATAGCACTCCACTTGTAATTTAGCCCAATATTTATAACATTGTTTTACAATTGCTTTAACAAAATTTAACATATTAAATACTATTTTTTAACATAATTGTGCACTATGTACACGATTATTAAGCATAGTCAGAGCCTTACCTTTAAAAAAGCAATTTTTACAATATTTTAACCCCAAAATGACCCCAGGTTTACCCTTCATAGACCGCCTGTCTGGTGTTCCGTTTTGTTGTTGTTGGGTTTTTTTTAACCACATCACAGGGTTGTTGTCAAAGCTCTGATCAATAGCTTGTTCACCATAATGGATTGCACTCCTGCGCTGGATAAAGGAAAACAACATTTACTGTCAATTTAAATTAATTTTAGGTGATTTTTTTGATTGATTGATTCATTTTTTTACTTTATTCTAAGCAAAGAATTGCTCATGTACATGTTTTGTTTGTTCTTTGACAGTTAAAGAAACAGTAAACACCTTTTTATTATTTATTTTCCCTTCATTTATTTAATTTAACTGAAAATTAAGCAATTTCTAATTCCCAGATTTTAAACGGCACCCTTCTGACTTCTCAAGGCTAGCTCTGCTACATATCTATCCCTAATTGCCTTTGACTGAGAACTGCAAAACAATGTACTCTATACTAACCATATAGCTGGGGCTAACCTTGTTGTCTGATTACTAAAGCCCAGATTGGCTCCTCAAAATATGGCAAATGGTGGGTGGGGTTTGGCTATTGATACATTATTGCAGTAAAAATTAAAGGGACACTGAACCCAAATTTTTTCTTTTGTAATTTAGATAGAGCATGCAATTTTAAGCAACTTTCTATTTTACTCCTATTATCAAATTTTCTTTATTCTCTTGGTATCTTTATTTGAAAAGCAAGAATGTAAGTTAAGATGCTGGCCCGTTTTTGGTGAACAACCTGGGTTGTTCTTGGTGATTGGTGGATAAATTCACCCACCAATAGACAAGTGCTGTCCAGGAACTGAACCAAAAATGGGCTGGCTCCTTAGCTTAGATGCCTTCTTTTTCAAATAAAGATAGCAAGAGAACGAAGAAAAATTCATAATAGGAGTAAATTAGAAAGTTGATTAAAATTGGGTTCAGTGTCCCTTTAAGCAAAGAATTTATCAACTTTATTTAAAAATCGACATGTGCATGGCGAAAAAATTTGGTTTGGTTCGGTTCGGATCGATTCAGATTTTTTTTGAATTTCGGTTCGGAGTGATTCGAATTCGGAAAAATTTGAATCTATTCGGTTCGGATTTGTTTCGGATTCATTCGGATTAGAATAAATTCGGTTCGGATTTGTTTCGTATTCATTCAGATTTGAATAAATTCGGTTCGATTCGGAAATTCGGAATTTCGGTAAGTGTTAGGTGGGATTAGACTAGTATTATGTACTAAATTCGGCTGAATTCGGTTCGATTCGGTTTGGAATTTCGGTAAGTGTTAGGTGGGATTAGACTTATACTGTACAATACTAGTGTAATCCATGGCCATCCGAATTTACAGAATAAATCCAAAGTAATTCGGATTTATTCGGTAATTCGGCAGTATTTTAATTCGGAAATTTTCCGAATTTCCGAATCGATCCGAAACGAATCGCACATATCTATTTAAAAATATTCAAAGCTTGGATGCAATGTGATTCTATAGCAACACAACAGAAATGTCTTGTAATTGCAAGGTGTTTACCTTGAAATATGTAATTATTGATTTCTTCAGCGTTACAACCTTAACTAAATAAAAAATAAAATAATAAAATTTGATTTATTAAAATAACGTACCTGTTGTGAAGATATTAAAATGTTTTTTTCAAATGTAATGTTCTGTTTAGTTACATTTTGGCTGTTTTTATTACAGTATTTTCTAAACAGCTTTTTCTAATCTTAATACACAAATCAGTTACGGGAACTTCTGACCCATGCAGAGATTGAACTAAATGCAAACTCCTTAAAGTATCAGGTAATTGCTTCCAAACTCACTGAATAGTTTCACGTTAAATTCATAGTAGGAAGGGGGTGAAAGGAAAACAGATTAGGGATTTGTCATCCTATAAAGGGATTTTCCTATATGAACACTAAAGATAAGCCACAAATGCCATGGAGATTTAGGGAATGAAAAAAATATATAGGCAATTTTGCAAACAGTTTTGTCTACTATTACTAATATTCATTGTAAGAAATATTATAATAGTGAATTAATACTATAACTAACAGGAGAATTTGTAAGTTTTGGAAAATTTAGAGTAGGATATAGGCAATCATTTTTTTATATATATTGCTGATTATCTGTTAAATTTGTAAGTAAAATATTGACAACCCCTAACTTAAATATTATTTAAATAAATATAAATAAAATTACTACAATTTACTAAATTATTCCTATTTAAAACTAAATACTTACCTGTAAAATAAACCCTAAGCTAGCTACAATATAACTAATAGTTACATTATATCTAGCTTAGGGTTTATTTTTATTTTACAGGCAACTTTGTATTTATTTTAACTAGGTACAATAGTTATTAACTATTTAATAGCTACCTAGTTAAAATAAATACAAATTTACCTGTAAAATAAAACCTAACCTAAGTTACAATTACACCTAACACTACACTGTAATTAAATTAATTAACTACAATTACCTACAATTAAATACAATTAAATAAAATTAACTAAAGTACAAAAAACAAACACTAAATTACAGAAAATAAAAAAATAATTACAAGAATTTTAAACTAATTAAACCTAATCTAAGCCCACTAATAAAATAAAAAAAGCCCCCCAAAATAATAAAAATCCCTACCCTATACTAAATTACAAATAGCCCTTAAAAGGGCTTTTTGCGGGGCATTGCCCCAAAGTAATCAGCTGTTTTACCTGTAAAAAAAAATACAATACCCCCCAACATTAAAACCCACCACCCACACACCCAACCCTACTCTAAAACCCACCCAATCCCCCCTTAATAAAACCTAACACTACCCCCTTGAAGGTCACCCTACCTTGAGCCGTCTTCACCCAACCGGGCCTAAGTCCTCAACGAAGCCGGGCGAAGTCTTCATCCAACCGGGCAGAAGAGGTCCTTCAGATGGGCAGAAGTCTTAATCTATGCAGCATCTTCTATCTTCATCCATCCGACGAGGAGCGGCTCCATGTTGAAGACATCCGACACTGAGCATCCTTCCAGGCCGACAACTGGGTGGGTTTTAGAGTAGGGTTGGTTGTGTGGGTGGGGGGTTTTAATGTTGGGGGGGTTGTATTTCTTTTTTTACAGGTAAAAGAGCTGATTACTTTGGGGCAATGCCCCACAAAAAGCCCTTTTTTACTTAGGACCGCTGCTTCTTAACTCATATGCCACCTCTAAGGCGGCATACAGCAATCAGCCTGACACCCCCTGCTAGCGGCCGATTCAGACACCCCCTGCTAGAGGCCGTTTGGCCACCCCCTGCTAGCGGCTGATTGGCCACAAATCTGCAGGGGGTGGCATTGCACAAGCAGTTCACCAGAACTGCTTGTTCAATGTTAAATGCAGACAGCGTATGCTGTCGGCATTCAGCGATGTCGGGCGGACATGATCGATACAGCAGATCATGTCCGTCTGACTCTTAATAAATCGGCCCCCATATCTTCTCTTCTCTTCACTCTTTCTTTTTCTTCTCCACTCTCTCTTAATTATATATTCGTCTTCACTTTTCCTCTCCAATCTCTTTCTCTCTCTGTTCCATTTACCCTTTTTTGAAGTAACAGCACTTACTGGGTCCATACAGCTAGAGGAATTACATATTCTAGTCCCTTCCGATAATAATTTCAGCACATAGCCCAAAATATGTGTTTGTCAAAGCTGTAATAGGAGTGTACATTTTGCAAATACGGGGCCAGATTACAAGTGGAGCGCAATTTAAGGCTCCTACTCAAGCATTAAAGTACGCTTTTTACGCGCGTTGGGTAGTGCTCGTATTATACCTTTGAAGCCTTATAAAAATATTTATATTAATAGTTTTATGAATAATTTCTTTCCATAAGGCAGGGAGAGTCCATAACTTCATTCCTTACTGTTGGGAAATGCAACACCTGGCCATCAGAAGGAGGCAAAGACACCCCAGCCAAAGGCTTAAATATCCCTCCCACTTCCCCTATCCCCCAAGTCATTCTTTGCCTTTCTTCACTAGAGGAACAACAGATAGTACTGAACAGCCTGTCGAGAGACTTGCTCTCTTGGTGGCTCTGTCAAGATCACCTGTCCCAAGGCACATGCTTCTTGAAACCGTCCTGGGAGATTGTGATTACGGACGCCAGTTGATTGACACCCCCTGCTAGCGGCCGATTGGCCCCGATTCTGCAGGGGGCGGCATTGCACCAGCAGTTCACAAGAACTGCTGGTTCAATAATAAATGCAGACAGCGTATGCTGTCGGCATTTATCAATGTGCCGCGGACATGATAAGCTACTTCGTATCATGTCTGCTTGCACATTGTTAAATATGCCCCAATGGCTGATGGCAAACCACATTGTGCAAAAAGTTTCCTTAAGACTAAAATAGTTGCACTTGAAGTGGTAGTAGACATTGGAAAAACTTCAGGCCATTTGGAGTGTGCCTCCACTATGAACAAGTACATTTTTACATGGATTTGCCCTGCAAAATCAAGATGTGTTCTTGACCATGGATCCTTGGGCTATGGTCATGGTTGAACTTCACCCACCTTTCTGGGTTATTGTGCCTGACAGCATCCTGGGCAGAGAACAACGTAGTCCTCTATTGCTGTATCCCTACGTCACCACCAAATGTAGCCCCTTGCTATTTGCTTCATGCAAACTATGCCTGGGTGGCCCTCATGTAGAATCTTTAGTATGGTGGGTTGTAGATTTTGAGGAATTATTACTTTTGTTCCCCATTGTAGACCTCCAGCATTCGATACTAGTTCACATTTTCTAGTGAAATATGGACGAAATTCATTTGGTACCTTGTTAGGCCATCCAGCTTGAACATATTTAAATATATTAGACAGGCACGGGTCTGTGGCTGTATTTCTAGCTATCAGTGTGGTAGAGATGCTAAGTTGGGGTTTCTTTGTTTCCACTATGTGTATGTTCTATGGTATGTGTTCCCCAATAGGTAATCTTGAAAACGCATCTGCATTGCCGTGGTGTTCATTAGATTGGTATCTGATTGAATAGTTGTAAGCTCCCAGAAATAAGGCATATGTAAGCGGGAAGCAGTTGTTGTTGAAATTCCTTTTTGAGGGTTTAGGATGGACAGTAGGGGCTTGTGGTCAGTTATAAGTGTGAATTCCCGACCATAAATGTACGTATGAAATTTCTTGGTGCCCCACACAATAGCTAGTGCTTCCTTATCTATCTGTGAGTAGTTTTTTTCTGCTGAATTAAGGGATCTGGAGGCAAAAGAGATGGGCCGCTCTGTGCTATCTGGCATGACATGCAAAAGTACAGCACCCAGTCCATAAGGTGAGGCATCACACGCCTGTTACAGGTTTCTTTAGGTCTTAATGGACTAGAACTCTAGAAGACAAGATCAATTCTTTGGATTTCCTAAAGGCTTCTTCACAGTTGGTAGGCCATGTCCATTTTGCTCTTGCATCTAACAAGCGGTGTAGTGGATATAGCTGGTATGCTAGATTTGGTAAAAAACTGTGATAATAATTTAAGATATGATCTTAGTGGGTGTTGGTGCATGAAACAGGGCCTTAACCTTTTCTTCTGTAGTGTGGAGTCCATGCCGGTCTACAAGATGGGTGCAGAATTCTATTTTCGGCTTAAAATAAAATCAGATTTGCAAGGTTTACACGTAATCCATATTTCTGGAGTCTATCTAGCACAGTTTCCACATTCTTCTTGTGTTCTCCATCTGAGCATGTCATCTAGCATACACTGAGTAAAAGGTATTTCTACTAGGATCTCATGATACCCTGCCAAATTGCTGGTGCTGGGGCTATGCCAAAAACTATTAGGGTATACTGGAATAACCCTTTATGGGTATTAATGGTCAATAAATGTTGGGAATCTGGGTGTACTTTCAGTTGTAGGTAGGCTTGCTTTAAGTCTATTTTTGTGAATTTCTGTCCTCCTGTTAGTGAGCTGAAGAGATCTTCAATTCAGGGCAAAGGTTATTGATCCACAAGAAGTTGGTTGTTCAGGGCCATTCTGAAATCCCCACAAATCCTTATTCACTTCTGTCAACTTTTTTAATGATCTGAGCTAACAGGCCATCTAGCTCTTCTTCCACACCCTTTCTTAAAGCAAACGGCACTGATCTGGCTTTACAAAAATGGGGTTTTGGGTCTGGCTTTAGTTGTAGTTGGGCCTCTCTTAAATTTACAGTTCCCAAAGAGTGTTCAAAAACTGCTTTAAATTTTGTCGATAGGGACTCAATCCAAGAATCCTGGTGTGATAGTTGTTAAGATTACTGCAGCTTTAAGGTCAGCTCACCACACCCCCTGGGTGTGTCTGGGTCTCTGTGACATCATTAGAAGCCATGTTAGTTTTACTGATGGAACCTGCTAGAGAATAAGCCATGTGGCTGTAGCTGAATAAAAGTTATCTAAAGTTCCTGCTGCAGAGTCTTCATGATATGTGCAAGACACAAGGTAACAGCACACAACTGAATGTTCTAATCCTGATACACATAGAACATAACAGCTGGCGACGAGGATCTGTGGTCTGACCCTATAATGGCACTTATTGGCACCTTACCTGTGTTTGCAGCAGACACAGACAGATGGGACACATGGGTTGAACAGTTTGAGCTATATTGTACAGCAAATAACATAGGAGCTGATAAGCAAGTGGCTGTGTTTCTGACAACTATAGGCTCAGCAGCTTACACTACATTAAGGGACATTCTCTCACCAGATAAACCTAATGCTAAACCTCTGTCTGACCTGATCTGCCTGTTATCTGACCACTATCTACCTAAGCCTCTAGAGATATCAGAACGCTTTAAGTTTTACACACGCAAGCAATTGCAGCATGAGGACATTAAAAGTTATGTGATCAGTTTAAAGAAACTAGCAAGTAGCTGCAGATTTGGTGATTATTTAAACACTGCTTTACGTGATATGTTTGTTATTGGACTCATGGACTGTACAGTACAAAAGAGACTATTAGCAGAGGATGATTTAACACTAAAGCGTGCTATAGAGATAGCTACAGTCATGGAACTTGCTACTAAAGATGCACAAATGCTCCAGGCCCCAGCACAGGCAGTTTGTGATAAGGAAAAAGATGTTTTTCATACAAGTGTGCACCTAAATAAACAGTATCCAGCTAGACAAGGGTCACAGACAGCTTGTTACAGATGTGGTGACACAAATCACACAGCAAATGCCTGCAGGTTTAGGAACAGCACCTGCTATGGGTGTGGGAAGATTGGTCATACAAAGAGAGTGTGCAGAAGTTCCTTAGACAGAGATAAAAGTAAGAAAGGCAGCAAGTCACGTGCAGCTTTTCATGTGCAAGTAGATACACCAAACACTGATTCAGAGGAAGACAAACCATTATACACATTACAGATCTACAGCCTTGAGAATAAAATTCCAGAACTGCAAGCAAAGGTGAATATAGATGGTAAACCTCTCATTATGGAAGTTGATACAGGAGCAGCAGTCTCTGTTATCACAGCTGCTGATTGGAACCGCCTGGGACTAAGGCAACCAATTGTTCCAACAGCTGTCACCATGCAAACATATTCAAATGAAATAATAAAGCCTATTGGGTGTGTATCACCTACAGTGACATTTAATGGTATAACTAAAAATCTACGCCTCTACATTTTACCTAAAGGAGGACCACCTTTGTTTGGTAGATCCTGGATCCAAGCATTGGGCATGCCAAAGTTACCACAACAGTTACCACTTAACAAACTGCTGGACCAAAGTGGGAATTCAAATTCTTCTTGGATTAATTCACTAAAGCACAAATATAAGACTGTATTTGATGGGAACCTAGGTTTAGTGAAAGACAAGCAGATTCAGCTTCACCTAAAAGAAAATGCTATTCCAAAATTTTGTAAACCAAGAGTTGTACCATTTGCACTTAAACCTAAAATTGAAGCAGAACTAGAAAGACTACGAAATCAGGGGATTATTGTTCCAGTGTCTAGCAGTGAATGGGCTTCCCCAATAGTTCCTGTCAGAAAAAAGAATGGGGAAATTCGCATCTGTGGAGATTTCAGAGTGGGCCTTAACCCTCAATTACTTGTGGACCAGTATCCTTTACCACGGATTGAAGAATTGTTTAGTTCTCTGGCAGGGGGTGAAAAATTTACAAAAATTGACTTGCATCAAGCATACTTACAATTAGAGGTGCATCCAGACTCCAGACACCTGTTAACTATCAACACTCACAAAGGACTTTTTCAGTATACGCGGATGGTGTTTGGCATTGCCCCAGCACCTGCAGTGTGGCAACGGATAATGGATGAGATCTTGGCAGGTATTCCACATACCCACTGTATAGTGAAGTACACTGTGCAATGGTTAGTGGAGGCATGCCCAGAGCTTTAATCTAATCTCTGCCGTACAATAGAGGCCCTCCTTGCTGCAAAACATAAAGGCGAAAAAAGTCTTTCTGCAGTTTCCAACTGTGACATCTGGTTTATATAACCCATGGGTTGCAGTATCTCCATAGTATAAGTTTGTAGCTTAAGGTTGGTAGGTTTGAGCTATAATGGCAGGCAAAGTTTCTGCAAATCATGCCACTATATGATAGACACTGCTGCCCCTGTATCAACTTCCATAGACACAGGGCAGCCATTTAAGGATACATCCACTCTTATGGCAGGGGTACTCTCACCTACTCTAAACGAGACAACATGATGAACTAGAGGCTCTTCATCTGAACTGCAGTCTTTATGGTTAATATCAACATGAAAAGTCTGACGTTATGGACTGTATTGTTTTGTCATGGCAGCAGAGCGTGTGCAGCGGCAAACATGCCTAACATGGCCAGTCTTTGCACACTGAAAACAAACTGCATCTTTGAACTTGCAAGCATATGCAGTATGATTAGGGGCTCCAGAATGGTAGCAAGTCACTGCAGCAGAGGAAACTGAAGAGTTTTTTTGTTGTGGAGGATGGCTTAAGTGAGATCGGCTTCGTACAGAGGTACAAAACATTTCCTGACTTTTAGGACTAGCAGGATATGGTTTCAATAGTGTAGCATCTTTTGTTGCTAACTCTATAATAGTGGCAATATCAGTGGCCTTTGTGAATGTCAAATCTGGTTCAGTAAGTAAACTTTTCTGTATGTCTGGGTCATGGAGGCCCATAACAAACATATCCCTAAGAGCAGTCTGTAAGTATTCACCAAACTGACATGTAGTAGCTAGCTTATGTAATATGAGAACCTAAGCTTTAATGTCTTTCCCTGCATGCTGTCTCCTACAATAGAATTTAAAACGTTCTGCAATTTCTAATGGTTTTGGGCTGTAATGATCTTGGAGTTTTTCAGTTAACTCAGTCAGAGGCTTAGAGGCCGACTTGTCTGGGGAGATTAAGTCCCTTAATGTATCATAAGCAGCTTGGCCAATTGCTGTCAGGGAAACTGCAACTTTACTTCTGCAGAAATGCTGTTTGCTTCCATATACTGCTCTAGCCTCTCCACCCAGGAGCTCCATACTTCAGCTGCCGGATCAAAAGGCTGTATTGTTTTTATTAGTGCCATTTAGTATTACATTCCACAATCCTCGTCACCACTGTAGTGTCCCAGGGGTAATTGTGTGTGTGCTGTTTCAGTGTCACCCTGAGATACTGGGTGGGTTGCTGTAAATGTCCCTTCAGTGTATCACACACATACAGGATGTTGTGGTAAACAAGGTAGAGATACACATGTTGTCCCTTAGGCAGACTTCTCTAGGAGACCTCTGAAGTAACAGGCTCCTGCCCTTAATGTTTCCATTAAGGGCAGGGGGTCAAGACTATCGTCTGCCTCTAAGCTTATCACAGATCCTCTAAAGGCTGTGACACACTGCAAGCGGAGCGAAACGCAGCGTGTAGATGCAGCTGTGTGCGCTCAGTGTGTCCTGCCTTTTCATCTCTGAGCATTCTGCTACATCAGATCGCGTAGCTGAGCACTCAGAGATGAATTATCTGAACTTCAGAAGTGATGCGACGCGAAGCGAAGCAGCTGCTTCGCCTCGCGCCGCATCGCTTGCAGTGTGTTACAGCCTTTAGGCTGGCTTTATGTTTAGCAATCTGCAGTCTACTAACTTAGTCTGCTTGCCAGACTAGACTGTTGCAGGCAGATAGGTTCCACCCCAATCTAAGAAGCAAAGGAAGACTATGCCTGAACATCACAGTTTGTCATCTATGTGGGTAATTGTAGGGGTCAGAAGGCCACTATGTCTTCCCTGTCTTTCTGGTTGAGGAGTGTCATCTGCCTAGCTTATGAGACAGTGGGACAACAGCTTCCTGAGAGGATTACGGCTCTTTCCACTAGAGCAGTAGCTTCCTGGGCTTTTAAGAACAAAGCCTCAATGGATCAGATTTGTAAGGCGGCTACCTGGTCCTCCTTACATACTTTTTCTAAATTTTATATGTTTGATGTATTTGCTTCGGCTAATGCAGCTTTTGGGAGAAATGCTGCCAGGAAAAAAGGAATTTATCTGGTAAGCATAAATTTTGTTTGTTTTCTGATATTGTTTATATAAGTGTAACTGTTTATTTTAAGTTACAATTAAACCTAACACTACACTAGCAATAAATTAATTAAATAAAATACCTACAATTATCTACAATTAAACCTAACACTACACTATCAATAAATAAATTAAATAAACTACCTACAAATAAATACAATTAAATAAACTAACTAAAGTACAAAAAATAAAAAAAGCTAACTTACAAAAAATAAAAAAATGAATTACAAACATAATAAAAATATTACAACAATTTTAAGCTAATTACACCTACTCTAAGCCCCCTAATAAAATAAAATCAGCCAATCGGATTGAACTTGAATCTGATTGGCTGATTCCATCAGCCAATCAGATTTTTCCTACCTTAATTCCGATTGGTTGATAGAATCCTATCAGCCAATCAGAATTCGAGGGACGCCATCTTGGATGACGTCATTTAAAGGAACCTTCATTCGTACTTAGGACATCGGAAGAAGAGGATGGATCCGCGCCGGAGGTCTTCAAGATGGAGCCGCTTGTCATCGGATGAAGATAGAAGATGCCGCTTGGAAGAAGATGGTTGCCGGTCTGGATCTACTCTTCTGCCCGGATAGGATGAAGACTTTGGAGCTTCTTCTGGACCTCTTCAGCCGCCGCTTGATAGAAGACTTCAGCCGGATGATGGATCTCCAGCCCCCGCTTGGGCTTGGATTAAGACTTCGGAGCCTGGAGCGATCGGTGATACCTGGCATGGTGAAGACAAGGTAGGAAGATCTTCAGGGGCTTAGTGTTAGGTTTATTTAAGGGGAGTTTGGGTTAGATTAGGGGTATGTGGGTGGTGGGTTGTAATGTTGGGGGGGGTATTGTATGTTTTTTTTTACAGGCAAAAGAGCTGAATTCTTTGGGGCATGCCCCGCAAAAGGCCCTTTTCAGGGCTGATAAGGTAAAAGAGCTTTTCTATTTTAATTTTAGAATAGGGTAGGGCATTTTTTTATTTTGGGGGGCTTTGTTATTTTATTAGGGGGCTTAGAGTAGGTGTAATTAGCTTAAAATTGTTGTAATATTTTTATTATGTTTGTAATTCATTTTTTTATTTTTTGTAACTTAGCTTTTTTCATTTTTTGTACTTTAGTTAATTTATTTAATTGTATTTATTTGTAGGTAGTTTATTTAATTTATTTATTGATAGTGTAGTGTTAGGTTTAATTGTAGATAATTGTAGGTATTTTATTTTATTAATTTATTGCTAGTGTAGTGTTAGGTTTAATTGTAACTTAGGTTAGGATTTATTTTACAGGTAATTTTGTAATTATTTTAACTAGGTAGCTATTAAATAGTTAATAACTATTTAATAGCTATTGTACCTGGTTAAATAAATACAAAGTTGCCTGTAAAATAAATATTAATCCTAAAATAGCTACAATATAATTATAATTTATATTGTAGCTATATTAGGGTTTATTTTACAGGTATTTACAAGTATTTAGCTTTAAATAGGAATAATTTATTTAATAAGAGTTAATTTATTTCGTTAGATTTAAATTATATTTAACTTAGGGGGGTGTTAGGGTTAGGGTTAGACTTAGCTTTAGGGGTTAATAAATTTATTAGAGTAGCGGCGAGATCCGGTCGGCAGATTATAGCGGCGAGGTCCGGTCGGCAGATTAGGTTAATACTTGAAATTTGGTGTCAGCGATGTTAGGGAGGGTAGATTAGGGGTTCATACTATTTATTATAGGGTTAGTGAGGCAGATTAGGGGTTAATACATTTATTATAGTAGCGGTGAGGTCCGGTCGGCAGATTAGGGGTTAATTATTGTAGGTAGTTGGCGGCGACGTTGTGGGGGGCAAATTAGGGGTTAATAAATATAATATAGGGGTCGGCGGTGTTAGGGGCAGCAGATTAGGGGTACATAGGTATAATGTAGGTTGCGGCGGTGTACGGAGCGGCAGATTTGGGGTTAAAAAAAATATGCAGGGGTTAGCGATAGCGGGGGCGGCAGATTAGGGGTTAATAAGTGTAAGGTTAGGGGTGTTTAGACTCGGGGTACATGTTAGGGTGTTAGGTGCAGACATAGGAAGTGTTTCCCCATAGAAAACAATGAGGCTGCGTTAGGAGCTGAACGCTGCTTTTTTGCAGGTGTTAGGTTTTTTTACAGCTCAAACTGCCCCATTGTTTTCTATGGGGGAATCGTGCACGAGCACGTTTTTGAAGCTGGCCGCGTCCGTAAGCACCGCTGGTATTGAGAGTTGCAGTGGCGGTAAATATGCTTCAGTAAAGTGTTTCTTGGAATGGAGAGGACAGTTTTAAGAGAATTTAGGGCCTGGTGGGATAAAAGAGCTTTGGAAAAGTATCTTCAACTTTATCTTATCCCTAGAGGACTAAGGCTTAATAAATGTCCTACATTCCAAGTTTAAGATCTGGATTTTATATTGGCCTGGAATAATATATTGAGTAACTGTTCTAAGAGACTCATGTTGTTAATTATAAAGTTTAAGGAAACACAATTGGTTAATATTAGATCAGACTTGGCACATATACAGGCACAACTCAATACCTTTGTTGAACATCCCAAGTACAATGAGTTTGATAAATTACTCAGTGAAACTGTTTCTAAGTTTAGAACTGAGTTGGACAATTTCAAGCTCAGGAAGTTCAGCAGGGATAATGAGGACTATATCAACAATAGAGTATATACTTAGCAACATAGAGGTAACCCAAGAGGTAATAGGCATCGAAGGAATAGATCAAGGTCTGGTAATAGACTCTCTAAGCAGAACAAACAGGTTACTTTCTCAGATACTGATAACACTGATGAATCTACACTGTATCCAGCTAGAAGTGATTCTAGTGGGGATGAGGAGCCTACTGTTAAACCTAAAGGTATAATACGTAACTATAGTAACACTTCCTCTTAGGGAAGAGGTATTGTAAGAACAGAACCAGTTATCACTCAACAACAGAGTCGCTCTGGCAAATTTGATGGTGTAACATTATCAGAAGCACGTGAAATTGAGTTTTTGAATGATACTGAGGAAGTGTCAGGATTCTTCCTTGATGTGCATGTACCTTTAACAACTAGCCTATAAATTCCCATGCAGCCTTGCAGCACTTGCCAATTAATTTGAGTGTATGAGTGTAGCGTAGCTGCATATCTGTTGCTCTCTAGTTAATTAGGCTCTAGCAACTTGCTAACAAAAGCTTTGGATTACAAATTGGATTCTGAAGTACTAAAACTGCAGACAACTAAGATCCTATATTCTGCTTTATACTTCCTGCATCTCTCAGACCGGAGATGGTTTGCAGCCTGAACCTGAACTTCTACTGGCTGCTCTCTCACCGGGCAATACACAAACTCGAAAGCCAGCCTACCTTATTTCAAGTCAGCTTCTGATACTCTGAACTGAACATTCTACCGAATAACGATGACAACTGTTACCGGACTTCTCCGCCCATCTGTGACGTCACCCCTGATGAGTCGCATCGACCTTCTGCTGAAGTTTGGGTAACACACCCACCTATCGCTGCAGGGCTCACTCGCTTACTCCAGCTCTTCACTGCTTGTCAATCATCTACTTGAGAACCACGCTAACACGCCCACAAGTCTCCGGACGGATCAAACACTTGTTCCGGCATGCAGCTTCCTGCTCTTACAATTCAGCTATACTCTGCAAACAGATTAACATTGCTTTCACACAGCACCTCATCCTGTAAAGGGATTGCATTGCTCCTTGAGTGGATATTACCAATACTACGCACTCCTATCATTAAAGGTACAACTTCACTAACCTTTTCTCTAAAGAACTGAATTGATATTAAAGTAAAAGGTCTTAGGCATACAACTGTTGATATTAATACAGCTAACTCCTACCACTTTAACTTGGAGCTCAGATCCAGATAAAGGAATCTTACTCAAAACAATTTAAACCTCATCTCTAAATTAACTCTGACAAGATCTGTACAGGAAGAGTAAAAGCGCCTCTCTCCTGTAACCAAATAACAAGAACAAATAAATACATTGTATATCTTTCTCACTTTAAACACTAATATCCATTTGGGAACTGCAGTTGTGATTCAATCTAAACAGTAACAACTTAGTTTCTGACATATTAATTGGCCTATAAAATGGATCCAGCAGACCTCCCCACTGTTGTTTACAACTTATCACAAAGAGTTGACCAGCTATCTCAAGGATTACGTGAACTCCAAATACAAAATTATAGTCTCAGAACTACCATCAGAGACAATACTCCAGAACCACAAGTTTCCCTACCAGGGAAATTCTCAGGTGAACGCCCCCTCTTCAGGCAATTCAAGAATGCATGTAATCTTCTATTTCAGATGAGACCCAAGACGTACTACACATAGAGAATAAAGGTTATGACAGTAATCTCTTTCCTGAGAGGAGAGGCTAGAGTTTTGGCAGATCTGTTCTTCGAGAATGATGACCCGATATTAGGCTCACTAACAGATTTCTTTGATGCAATGAGTAGATTATATGAAGATACTCAAAAGCAGCTGACAGCTGAAGCAAAGATGAGCTCTCTAAAACAAGGCAGACGTCCTGTAGAGGATTACCTCACAGAGTTCAAGCTATATATCACAGACTCCGAGTGGAGTGACATTGCTTTACGTAACCAGTACAGATTAGGGTTGTCTGATTCTCTAAAAGACGAACTTGCTTGAGTGGAACTTCCCAGGACTTTAGAAGGCTTGATTAATCTGTCTATTCAAATAGACGCAGATTGAGAGAGAGACGTACTGAGAGGCAACATTCTGATAATACCTACAAGTACTATCCATCTGCCGGCTCATCCTTTCCAAACAAGGATACTTCAGTACCCATGGAGGTTGGTGTTATGAGAGGTCCTTTACAGCCAGAAGAGAGGATATGCCACAAAATGAAGAAACTCTGCATGTATTGTGCATCACCAACCCACTCTGTACAAGACTGCCCTCTGCTCCAGCGGCAAAAGAAGAGTAAGTTAACCAAAATCTCTGATTGTTATACTAGTAAAGTCACTAACGCTGCTTACTGTACTATACCCCTCTCTCTACAGTGGGATCGACAAACCCTCAAGTCTGAAGCCATTGTGGACTCCGGGGCCTATGCCAACTTTATTGATGCTGTAATGGCTAAGAAAAATAAAATACCTCATCAGACAGTCCCTATTAAAGTTACCATAGATTCTAAACATGTTGAGTATATATCTTTTGATGTCATACCTTCACCCCTCTTCCCTGTTGTTCTAGGGTTATCATGGCTTCAGTTACACCAGCCCACCATACACTGGGATAGACTTCAGGTGGAACTTAACTCACCTTACTGTAAGAATACCTGCTACCCTCAACAGAACATACTCCAGGTTACAAACTCCCAACTACCAATCGAGTATGAGAATTTCATAGATGTTTTTAGTAAGAAAGAAGCCGAGACTCTCCCTCCACATAGTGTTTACGACTGCCCCATAGAGCTTCTTCCTGGCTCATCTATACCTTATGGGCACATTTATCCCTTATCTCAGCCTGAACTAGAACACCTTATATCAACGAAAATCTTAAAAAAGGCTTTATCAGGCCATCGACTTCTCCTGCCGGTGCCGGCATCTTCTTTCTGCGAAACAAAGACGATTCCTTGAGACCAATAATTTATTACCGGGAACTCAACAAAAGAACCGTAAAGAACCGGTACCCGCTCCCTTTAATTCCTGAATTGGTGGAACATCTCTCTCACGCAAAAGTATACACCAAACTTGATCTTCGAAGCGCCTACAATTTGGTGAAGATTAGAGAAGGAGATGAATGGCTCATGGCATTCAGAACACGGTATGGCCTCTACGAATATACCGTGATGCCATTCGGGCTGTGTAACGCCCCTGCCACGTTCCAATACTTCATTAATGACATCTTTAGAGATTTATTGGACGTGTGCATGGTGGTATATGTGGATGATATCCTCATATATTCGGATAAAATGGAGGATCATAAAAAACATGTTCGTTGGGTACTTGGAAGACTCAGGACTCACCAACTATTCGCTAAACCCGAAAAATGTCTATTCCATGCCAAAGAAGTTTCCTTTTCAGGATATTGCATATCTTCCACTTGGATCAAGATGGAGGACAACAAAGTTGAAACGATAAAGAGTTGGCTGGAACCCAGAAGCCACAAGGATGTACAGAGGTTTCTTGGTTTCGCCAACTTCTATCGCAAGTTTATAAAGGGGTTCTCTAAAATCACAAAACCTCTCAGTTCTCTCACAGGGAAACATGTACCTTTCCTATGGAATTCCGCTGCTCAGGAAGCTTTCGAATACCTTAAGCAATCCTTCACAACAGCATCTATACTTCATTTCCCGAACCCAGAACACCAGTATATTCTCGAGGTGGATGCCTCGGATTATGCCCTGGGTGCCATCCTCTCGCAGAGAAAAACACCAACAGAACCTATGCATTCTGTGGCCTTCTATTCAAGGTTAATGACTCCTCCGGAGTTAAATTATCCCATAGGAGAAAAGGAACTGTTAGTCATCAAATCCTCTCTGGAACACTGGCGGCACTTATTAGAAGGCACTAAAATACCCATACTTGTATTCACCGATCATCGGAACTTAGAATACCTGCAATCTAGCAAAACTCTATCAGCCTGTCAACTACGATGGAGTCTTTATTTTACCAGGTTCAACTTCCATATCACGTATCGACCTGGGTCAAAAAATGGAAAAGCTGATGCCCTATCCAGGAGGGATTTCAGGCCTACATCTTCATCCCCTCCACAAACTATCCTCTCAAAAGAACAATTCCTTGGTCTTACTACCTCTTGGCTTGATATTCTACGCCAAAGGTTGAAGGATGATTCTTCTATACCTACAGAACAACTCCACAAGAAGAGTGATGGACTATATTACTTTGAAGACAAGTTGTACATACCTCCTTCACTACAGAACACCTTTCTGCACAACCATCACGATACACCTTTGGTTGGACATCCTGGAATCAATACATTGGACCTACTAAAAAGGAATTATTGGTGGCCCAAAATAAACCAGTCAGTAAAACAGTATGTCTTGTCCTGTCAGGTTTGCGCAATCTCCAAACCCGAAAAGGCATGGCCATATGGATTCTTAAAACCCTTACCTGTCCCAGAAAGACCCTGGTCAATTATCGGTATGGACTTTATTGTTGACCTACCTAGATCAAACAACAATAACACCATTCTTGTTGTTGTGGATTTACTCACAAAGATGGCCCATTTCATTCCTTATAAAAAATTACCTACTTCCTCAGAAACCGCTGAACTTTTCATACAAAACGTAGTGCGCTTACATGGTTTACCGTCAGTTATTGTGACAGACAGAGGAAGTCAGTTCACTTCTCGTTTCTGGAAACAACTCTGCAATGCTTTGCATATTGACCAACGCTACAGCACCGCCTACCATCCACAAACAACGGGCAGACGGAAAGAGTCAACCAATGGTTGGAGCAGTACATTAGGTGTTACTGCTCCCACGAACAAGATCAATGGTACCGTAGCATTCCAATGGCAGAATATGCTTATAACAATTTAACTAGTTCTTCCACAAATTCATCCCCATTCTATTCCAACTATGGGTATCACCCTACCTTTCATCTGTATCCTCAAATAAATGATGTTTCACCTCAGGTTGATGATACCACTAATAACCTCTCAGAGATTTTTTCATTCCTCAAAGACAATATCAAATTGGCACAGCAAAAACAAAAACACTACTACGATTCAAAGAGAAGAAAACCTCCTCAATATCACATCGGAGATAAGGTATGGCTCTCTACCCGGTACCTGAAGTTGAAAACTCCCTCCAGGAAATTCTCTCAACTCTTTATAGGTCCGTTTGACATAAAAAAGGTTGTAAATGAGAATGCAGTAACTTTGAACTTACCAGATGATTTCTTAGTCCACCCAACATTCCATGTTTCTTTGTTGAAACCCTACATTCCTACTCAACATCAAATTCTAATACCTCCCTGACAATCTCTTATACAACAAGAGGAGCTTTATGAGATTCGATCTATACTTGATTCTAGAGGGAAGTTACAATATTTGATAAGATGGAAAGGTTTCACTTCAGAGGAGGATTCTTGGGAACCAGCAAACAATCTTCAGGCTCCTCGTCTCATAGCTCATTTTCACTCTAGGAATTCTGATAGACCTAGACCTTCGACTGCGGTGCAGTCCCTTTGACGGGGGGACATGTCAGGATTCTTCCTTGATGTGCATGTACCTTTAACAACTAGCCTATAAATTCCCATGCAGCCTTGCAGCACTTGCCAATTAATTTGTGTGTATGAGTGTAGCGTAGCTGCATATCTGTTGCTCTCTAGTTAATTAGGCTCTAGCAACTTGCTAACAAAACCTTTGGATTACAAATTGGATTCGGAAGTACTAAAACTGCAGACAACTAAGATCCTATAGTCTGCTTTATACTTCCTCCATCTCTCAGACCGGAGCTGGTTTGCAACCTGAACCTGAACTTCTACTGGCTGCTCTCTCACTGGGCAATACACAAACTCGAAAGCCAGCCTACCTTATTTCAAGTCAGCTTCTGATACTCTGAACTGAACATTCTACCGAATAACGACGACAACCGTTACCGGACTTCTCCGCCCATCTGTGACGTCACCCTTGACGAGCCGCCTCGACCTTCTGCTGAAGTTTGGGTAACACGCCCACCTATCGCTGCAGGGCTCACTCGCTTACTCCAGCTCTTCACTGCTTGTCAATCATCTACTTGAGAACCACGCTAACACGCCCACAAGTCTCCGGACGGATCAAACACTTGTTCCAGCACGCAGCTGCCTGCTCTTACAATTCAGCTATACGCTGCAAACAGATTAACATTGCTTTCACACAGCACCTCATCCTGTAAAGGGATTGCATTGCTCCTTGAGTGGATATTACCAATACTACGCACTCCTATCATTAAAGGTACAACTTCACTAACCTTTTCTCTAAAGAACTGAATTGATATTAAAGTAAAAGATCTTAGGCATACAACTGTTGATATTAATACAGAAAAAATGTGACCGAAGCCACTAGAGGCCAATATGATATAACAAGAGGTGGTGCCCTCCTTACAAACGTGATACACTAACAATATCAATGACCAAGTGTAGTACTAAAACTAATAGGTCTATTCCACAAGAATATTCCTTGCTGACCCCTAATATGTATATGGTTAAAAAAGCTGCACTTCTTAATAACTAAACTCAGAGAGATATAGAAAAATGTATGTGTAAAACACACAAGAGGGCGCTAAATAACTACTAATGAGTAAAAAGTATATAATACCCTTAAAATAGATATAAAATATATACAAAAAGGGAATAGAGCGTGGACTCTCACAATAAAGTGGATATAACGAATGATAATAAGTCCAATATATGTGCACAGTGATCAGTACATCAAATGTCCAAAGAATGTTGGCAAACAGATCCCTACCGATAATATTGAACTCTCCTCTCTCAGGTGCCTCCTTCTCTCCTTTGATAGCTGAAGACGGATCTATGGAAGTGAGGGACAAACAAAGGTGACCAATGTGTGTATCCAATGTAATGGTATCCCACCCTGCACACGTATTCTATACCCAGGGTACTCACACTTTTACTGAGAACACCAATGTGCTGGTAGGCGCGGACTGGCTATCTGAGCAAACCAGCTTGCTCTCTCCGGTTCACTCTCAGCCAGGAGTCTGACTGTTACCATCGTGAGAGAGTGAACCGGAGAGAGCAAGCCGGTTTGCTCAGATAGCCAATCCGTGCCTACCAGCACATTGGTGTGCTCAGTAAAAGTGTGAGTACCCTGGGTATAGAATACGTGTGCAGGGTGGGATACCATTACATTGGATACACACATTGGTCGCCTTTGTTTGTCCCTCACTTCCATAGATCCGTCTTCAGCTATCAAAGGAGAGAAGGAGGCACCTGAGAGAGGAGAGTTCAATATTATCGGCAGGGATGTACTGATCACTTTGCACATATATTGGACTTATTATCATTCGTTATATCCACTTTATGGTGATATTAATACAGCTAGCTCCTACCACTTTAACTTGGAGCTCAGATCCAGATAAAGGAATCTTACTCAAAACAATTTAAACTTCTCATCTCTAAATTAACTCTGACAAGATCTATACAGGAAGAGTAAAAGCCTCTCTCCTGTAACCAAATAACAAGAACAAATAAATACATTGTATATCTTTCTCACTTTAAACACTAATATCCATTTGGGAACTGCAGTTGTGATTCAATCTAAAGAGTAATAACTTAGTTTCTGACAGGAAGATAGTAGACTTGCCAGACCAGAGACTCCTTCTAATGCAACCACAGTGAAAGAGCAGAATTTTTGTCAGGCCACATATGTAAGAGAAGGAGGAGGAGACATAACAAGAGAAAGAAGTGCTAGAGTAAGGGGCTATCGCAACAAATATCAGATTTAAAAATCATAAATTTTTGTGATAAGGAACTAACACCCCCAGAAATAGAGGTCCTAAGCTTAGGACTAGGTTTTGTTCTAACTAGAAAATGTAATCTGTTTGAAACAATCATAGATGTGAATAGGTTAGTAAGAGACCTTAACCTCAAAAAATATTTTTTGAAAGAGGGAGTGAGTCAAACAGATATGGAACAAGTTGTTAATGGGAATGATCAAGCTGTTCATGCTACACCACATATTTACAACATTTGCAACTTTTCAGAGGGTTGTGATTATTTGTCTCTGCATGAACTAGTGGAAGGTAATGATATAGATCCCTCTTTGCTTAAACATAATCATGGTCATTTTAAACCAAGGTCAATCTTCTACCCTGTGAGGGATAGGGCTCCCTTTTTGGAGGCCGTCCATCACAGGGTGGAGGAGGACCTAGTGAAGCTATCTAGGGAGCATGTTAAGAGCCCCCCCCCATATGAAACCAGAATTAGGGCATGCATTATCTATATTGATGGCACGTGATGATATAATCATCAAAGAGGCAGGCAAGGGGGGCTCTATCATGTTTTCAATAAAGACACCTATATTCTGGAGGCCGTAAGACAGCTTAGTGACAGGGAAGTCTATACTAGACTTTCAGGAAACCCCACTGAGAACTTTAAGGGACAGCTTATGAATATTCTAGATGATGGTTATTATGAAGGTATCTTCGATTTAGATTCTTATAACTATCTACTGGTATCTAATCCTGTTATCCTGATCTTCCATCACCTCCCCAAGGTCCATAAGTCCTTGGCGGAGGTGAGGGAAAGACCAATTGTTTCAGGGATTGGTTCCCTATTTGAAAACCTGTCCTCTTGGGTGGAATCCCTCTTACTACTTGTGGTGTACAGGTATACCCCGCTCATACAGCGGGTTAGGGACCGGAGCCCCGCTGTAAAGTGAAAACCGCCTTAAAGTGAAACAAGGCAGTTTTAGCTTTCTTTCCACTTGCCAGTGTGTTTAAAAACTTGAAAACATGTTTGAACTAGCATATATTAGGGGTGCAATAGGGCTAAGTTTAGTTTAACACTAGCACAGCACAGTATTCAATAAATACTGTACTTGTAAAATAGTGACAATTACTGTAGTAAAATTTGCCAAACTATAGCACCAAGACACAGATTGCACCGTAAAGCTGTAAACAGAGTGAACTGCGCATAACAAAATGGTGCCAGTCACTTTTCTCGCAAACTCACAATGATTACAGCACTGTTTCATAATCCTTGGAGGTTGAACTTCAGCTCCACAAAGCGCTGTAAAGTGAGGTATACCTGTATCAGCTCCCTTCCTATCTACGGGATACCAAGCGTCTATTATCCAACTTAGATAGCTTGGTATGGAAGGAAAACTTTTCTTGGCTCACGATAGATGTTGTAGGGCTATCTTCGGCCATTCCACATGGGCCGCAGGGGTTGATACATTTTTGACTAAATATGGCAAGTATAAAGGGGAATTCTTTCTCCAGAGGCGTGGGACCACCATGGGTGCTAAGTTTGCGTCAACATATGCCAACATTTTCATGGGTTTGTGGGAGTGGTCCAACGTCTTTGGAGAGGATAACCCCTTCAGAAAGTATATACAACTGTACAAACACTATATTGATGACCTCCTCTTCATATGAACCGGAACTGAAGAGGAGGATCCCGACGGCGCGGAGCAGGTCCAGCCTGAAGACATCTGGCGCAAAGACTTTTGCCGTATACTGAATCTTCAATGCAAGGTACGTGATTCAAAATGGCGTCCCTTGCATTCCTATTGGCTGAAAGATTTGAGTCAGCCAATAGAATGAGAGCTGCTAAAATCCTTTTGGCTGTTCAAATCAGCTAATAGGATTTAAGCAGCTCTAATTCTATTGGATGATGAATCAGCCAATAGAATGAGAGCTGCTAAAATCCTATTGGCTGTTCAAATGCTCTGCCCCGGATGTCTTCAGGATGGACCTGCTCCGTGCCGTCAGGATCAAGATAGAAGATGCCGCCTCGATGAAGACTTCTCGCCACTTGGATGAGGACTTCTCCACCAGGATGAAAATTGAAGAGGCTGCCTGGATGAAGACTTTTAGTCGCCTGGATGAGGACTTCTCCGCCGGGATGAAGATTGTTCAAACAGGACTTCAAAAACTGTGGATCGTCTTGGGGTTAGTGTTAGGTTTTTTCAAGTTTTTTTTTAGTTGGGTTCTATTTTTAGATTAGGGTTTTGGCAGTAAAAGAGCTAAATACCCATCCAAATGCCCTTTTCAGGGCAATGGGTAGCTTAGGTTTTTAGATAGTTTTTTTTTATTTTTTGGGTTTGGGGGGTGGGGGTTTGTAATGTAGTGTTGTGTAAGTGTGTATTTGTATTTTTTTTTCTTCAGAAAAAGAGATGATATCTTTAGGGCAATTCCCGACAAAAGGCCCTTTTAAGGGCCATTGGTAGTTTATTCTAGATTAGGTTTTTTATTTGGGGGTGTTTTTTTTTAAATGGGTATTAGAATAGGAATAATTGTTATTATTTTTGATAATTTGTTTGTTATTTTGTGTAATGTATTTTTTTACCGGGTGTTTGTTTTTCTTTTGTAGGAAAAGAGCCATTATCTTTAGGGCAATGCCCTACAAAAGGCCCTCTAAAGACCCTTGGTAGTTTGGGGGGGGGTTGTATACTGTTAGGGGATGGGTTTTTTTTGTAGCAAAAGAGCTGTTTAACTTAGGGCAATGCCCCCCAAAAAGGCACTTTTAAGGGCCCTTGGTAGTTTGGGGGGTGGGGGTTTGTATACAGTTAGGGGTGTTTGTTTGTTTTTTGTAGCAAAAGAGCTGTTTAAATTTGGGCAATGCCCTACAAAAGGCCCTTTTAAGGGCCCTTGGTAGTTTATTTTAGATTAGGATTTTTTTTTTTAAAGGGTATTAGAATAGGAATAATGTTTATTATTTGGGATAATTTAGTTGTTTTTTTTTTGTAATGGTAGTTTTTTTTAATTTTTTGTAATGGTAGTTTTTTTTATTTTTTGTAATTTTAGGTTTTAGTTTAAGGTAGCTTTGGTTTTAATTCACAGGTAAGTTTGTATTTATTTTAACTAAGTAGTTAGTAAATAGTTAATAACTATTTACTAACTAGTCTACCTAGTTAAAATAAATACAAACTTGCCTGTGAAATAAAAATAAAACCTAAGCTAGCTACAATATAACTATTAGTTATATTGTAGCTAGCTTAGGTTTTATTTCACAGGTAAGTATGTATTTATTTTTAAATAGGTATTATTTAGTTAATAATTGTAAGATTAATTTAGCTCTATTTTAGTTATGTTAAAGTTAGGAGGTGTTAGGTTTAGGGGTAGCATTAGGTTTAGGGTTTGGGTTTGGAGTAGGTGTAGGGGTTAATAGTTTAATTTAGGTTGTTGCGATGTGGAGGGCTGGCAGTTTAGGGGTTAATAAGTTTATTTAGTTAATAAATAATAATTGTAAGTTAACTTTAGCTCTATTTTAATTATGTTAAAGTTAGGGGGTTAGGGTTACATTAGGGTTAGGGGTTAATAGTTTAATTTAGGTTGTTGCGATGTGGGGGGCTGGCAGTTTAGGGGTTAATAGGTTTATTTAGTGGTAGTGATGTGAGATGTCAGAGGTTTAGGGGTTAGTAGTTTTATTTAGGTGGTGGCGATATTGGGAGCAGCAGATTAGGGGTTAATAACTGTAGGCAGGCGTCGGCGATGTCGGGGCAGCAGATTAGAGGTGTTTAGACGTGGGGTTTATGTTAGGTTGTTAGGTTTAAACCATATTTTCTTTTTCCCCATAGACATCAATGGGGCTGCGTTATGGAGCTTTTCTTTCCGCGATCGCAGGTGTTAGGTTTGTTTCTGACCTGCTCTCCACATTAATATCTATGGGGAAAGCGTGCATGTGCACGTCAAAACAGCGCTTGTTTTTGGTGCGGTATGGAGCTTAAAAACCCCATATCACCCGCACAAGCCTGTTTTTTTTAAACTTGTAATGGCAGCGCTATAGGGGATTAAATAACTCCACTTTTGTTGCGTTCGTTAATTTCCCTATAGTGCTTAAAACTCGTAATCAAGGTGATTGTGAAGTATACTAGCTGTTCCACCAGGGAAGTGAGGACCCATCAGGGCAATTTTCAATGACATTAACAATAGAGAATGCTCTGACCTGGCTAGGCATTTCATTTATTGCCATGATCATGATGTCTCCTCCTTCAATTGGCAGGTTATTGAAACAGTATGCCCCCAAAACTAGGGGTGGTAACAGAGTTAACAGATTACTGTATAGAGAGGCCTTTTTGATCTTCCTATTACAGACTAGGAAACCAAAGGGCCTTAACAATGATGGTGACATAATACATTTTTGGCAATGTTAAGTTCATCAATAAAGATATTACAATTTAACTATTCTTGCCCCATAAAAGAGATACTCTTAGTATAGAGATAACTTTGAGATTGACCTCAAAATGCTAACAATTGTTTGCATGTAAGTACCTTGCTCTATTGTGATGTAGTCAGTACTCTGCAAGGTACTAAGTTTCAAGCCCATACAATATAGATTTTTGATGGGGGTCTCTCTATTTAAAGTCAGTTTAGTCTGTTTTGAATGCTGTCATATTGTTTGAGACTCCACATTGACCATTAGTACATTTCCATCAGATCATAGAGTTATGGCGGATACGCATATGGTTGACAGTTGTTACCTTTAAGCAATATGATAATCTAGTTGTTATTACATCACTTTAACTAATGAGGTGTGGAGGGTCTTTATAAGCTTAGTCCTAATGGTACATATATGTACAAATGTAAATATATACCAACATTTAATTCCATAATTAAGTATTTAGTGAGTGGTCTTATAACTAATTACGGGCCAATAATAGTATGGAATAAGGATTAACACACACATGTTCCCAGGTTTGTACTGTCACTTTAAGTCTGTTAAGTCAATTAAGTATTCGTTTGCAGCAGCCAATCACATTGTTTTATTAACTATTTAAATGTTATGTAAATTATTCTAAATCCATGTCTATGAATAAGGCCTAAAGGCCGAAACGCGTGAGATACTTTATCTGTCTGCTGCATTTATCTACTATTTTTGTATCCTGTTTAAATAAAGCCAGTTTTTTTATTTTTTAAACAACTAGCACTTTGAATGACTCGCTGGCTTATCCTTTTCTTGTTAAATTAGAAAGTTGCCTAAAATTGCATGCTCTATCTGAATTATGAAAGAAACAAAAATTGGGTTCAGTGTCCCTTTAATTTGCTTCCCACATTTCTGATGTTCTCCCCTAAAGCAAAGTGTCTGTAATACTTACATTAATCTACATTAAAAAGATTCACCACACCCCCAACACACACACAAAGTAACATTACCAGAAAGAATGTTACTTATGAGGTTGCAGAAACTATTGATTTTATTTTATTGTGATGTTTAAATTGGTCATTTTATTTAATAAAATATTTTACTATATCAGAGCTCTAATAATACTAATGGTTGAACCTGACTACTGTAATATCAATTTAAATACAAAATGACACAATTATCTCCTAGCAACAAAATAGTAGTTTTAGTGAGAATAAATGTCCTGGGCTGGGAAATCACTTTTTGCAGCTCACATTGTAAAATCTTCAGAAATGATTATCTGCCAAGTAGCTAAAGCTATGAAGAACATAACAGTGGCAGGCAGAAAATAGTAATGCATTATAAAAATGTAAGTATTAAAAAGGGTAAAGCTGTTTAATATAGAGGACATCTTGCCAAACCGGACATAAACTCAATAATTTTCCTCTGTTAAATGTTTAATTTTGACTCCTGTTTATTATACAGTCGGGAAAAATTTAGAGGTTGATATATTCAGGTGATGGAAAAGTCACCAGATGCTTCTTTTAAGCAAAATGGTAAGATATGTAAGCATTTTCATTGCCTAAGGTAGTACTATATTTGTTAAATAAGTAGGGGCAATTTGCTGCTTGAATATTTTATTTATAAGATTCAAACAATCAGTGTCTCAGAAATGTATTATATTAGCATATACCGGTATATATTACCATGAAGCGTCACTAATATTTGTTACATTATCTTATTATGTACTTGTATTTTTCTATCTACTTTATAATATGATAATCTTTAGTACATTTTACACAACCTTTTATAGTCTAGCAACATCGCAGTAACGTCCCTTTGATTTCTAAGGGATTTGCAAACTCAAAGACAGCGGATTGAGAATCAGAATCGCTAAGTCAATCGAGATGCGAACATTACCAGTTGAATCTGTCAAAAAATTTAATTTGGTCGAATAGAGTGGTATGTACAGGTGGCTCAATATGCTCAAATAATGTATGTTGCCATCAATTTACAT
Source organism: Bombina bombina (assembly GCF_027579735.1). Taxonomy (NCBI): domain Eukaryota; kingdom Metazoa; phylum Chordata; class Amphibia; order Anura; family Bombinatoridae; genus Bombina; species Bombina bombina. The sequence continues at coordinate 917,947,260 of NC_069500.1, forward strand.
CAAACATATATCGCTGGAGCGCATATATTTGAGCTTCATTTGACAATGATTTGACAGTGATTTAAAGGGCCATAATACCCAAATGTTTAAACACTTGAAAGTGATGCAGCATAGCTGTAAAAAGCTGATTAGAAAATATCACCTGAACATCTCTATGTAAAAAAGAAAGATATTTTACCTCAAAAGTTCCTCAGTAGCCACCTCCCATTGTAAAGGATTTCTAAGCAGCATTTTAGTGTGTCTGTCCCGGGACAACTGAAAGGATGAGCATCGTGCACTCTCATATTATTTCACCAATCAGGTAAAGGAAGCTTACTATGAAATCTCATGAGAGTTATGTCAAATCTCATGAGATCACAGTAAGAGTTCATGACCTCAGCACTGCTGATGCTGATTGGCTGCTGTTCATTTCTTCAATTTTTAATTTTTTTTACCTGCAGCTGGGAGCAGCTGAGTATAACTTTTTACACAGAACTTACTCTGCTGAGCTGAGGAAATTGTGAGGTAAAATATCTTCCTTTTTTACATAGAGATGCTCAGGTGATATTTTCCTGTCAGCTTTTTACAGTTACACTGCATCAGTTTCAAGTGATTTAGCATATGAGTATTATGTCCCTTTAAGCTTTATTTGACAATGTTGACACAATGATAACTTAGGGGTGTCAATGTTTGCATATTTTCAGTGTTTTAACAGTTGAATCTTTGATCCATGGAGCCCATAATCTTCTCACATCTTCGCATCTTTATAAAATTGTAAATTATTTATTTGGGCAATGCTATTTATGATAGTTTATACATTTGGACCATTTGTTTCCATGGATCCTGAAACAAATTAAGATTCAGAATAATACATTTTGACCTAAATTACAATTGGAGAGTAATTATTACTTTGAGGAGCAAGGCAACAATATTTTTCACAGCTAGAACCTGTATTACTAATCACATATGAAAAAAAAATTGCAAACTCACAGTAACTAACGTTCCCTATAATTTCAATGACGAGCGCAAAGTGGAAACTCACAATCTTATTCCGTGGTCAATCCTTGTACTCGAGCGATAATCACATTAACTCTTGAAATATTAACCAAAGTGAAATTCTGGTAGACTCATGGGGGCCGAATTATCAAGCTCTAAATGGAGCTTGATGCCCCTGTTTCCACGCAGGCCTTCAGGCTCGCCGTAAACAGCAGTTATAAAGTAGCGGTCTTAAGACCACTGTTCCTAAACTGGTCTGTCTGCTCTGAGGCTGCGGACATTAATCCGCCAGATCTCATTCAGCCGAAAGTCTGCAGGGGGCGGCATTGCACAAGCAGTTCACAAGAACTGTCTGTGCAATGATAAATGCTGTCAGCGTATGCTGTCGACATTCATCGATGTCTGTTGGACATGATCCGCTGAGCGGATCATGTCGGACTGACCAATGATAAATCAGGCCCATTGTGACTTTTCATACAGGACTTCATAAGCCACACAAATATATATATATATATATATATATATATATATATATATATATATATATATATATATATATACATATATAGAAGTGCATTGGAGCCCTTTGCAGTTAAGTAGATGAAAACATGTAAAACCATATTTATGCAATATTCATATTTAATAAATTTACAGTATTTACTGTAGATATTTCACATTCCAATGCTCTGCACATAGCAGAATATTTTCTATCTATTATATATATAAACATTCATATATATATATATATATATATATATATATATATATATATATAATATATATATATATATATATATATATATATATATATATATATATATATATATATATATATATATATATATATATATATATATATATATATATATATATATATATATATATATATATATATATATATATATTTATGAAGAAGAAAGAATGGAGAGATCCAAGTATCAAATGCAACAAGTGGTTTATTCAAGCTTACAGGTGTAATGCACACACATTGGAATGGCAGCTGCGGAAGAACTGACACGTTCCGGGCATGCTCAAATGCGCTTCATCAGAGATTATAGGTGTCCCCCAAGTAAGTGCTTAAAAAGAAATTAGTAAATTTTGAGGGTTTAGTGTACCAATTGGCTCACTGGAGACACAGATTTCTTTAAATGTGGCCATATCTGTAAAAGCTGTTCCTATACTACAAAAACAAGAGAGTTTAGATCCTCACAAAACCGGAAAGTCCTATAGGATCAGCAACAGGATAGACTGTACCACCGAATATGTTGCGTATCTCATCACATGCCAGCACTGTCCCTACAGTATGTGGGCATCACTTCTCGCCCCTTGAAAGACAGAATTAGGGAATACTTGCTGTCATTGGATGAAGATATACCCAGGATCCCAGTGGCCAAACACTTCCACTCACATGGCAAATGGGTTAAAAATCTTTTTACATTTCTGGGTATAGAATATATTAAGAGGGACATTAGAAGAGGAGACAGAATAGCCAAATAACTCAGAAGAGAGGCATTCTGGATTTTTACCCTGCAAACCGGATACTGGAAGGACATAAACAAAACTCTGTAGCGTATCATGCCTGACAGACATCGCTGTCTGCATTTATCATTGCACAAGCAGTTCACCAGAACTGCTTGTGCACTGCCGCCCCCTGCAGATTCATTGCCAATCATCCGCTAGCAGGGGGTGTCAATCAGCCCAATCGTATAGGGTCGGGTGGATTGAAGACCGCAGCCTCAGAGGCAGCGAACCAGTTATAACTGCTGTTTCCTTCAAGCCTGAAAGCTGATAATTCAGCCCCTTAGTGCTTAGTTAATTTTATTTTATATATTATCAATTAACCTTTTAAACTTCCCTTATATTCCATCAAAAAAACATAAAATTAAAACACTAGAAAGCTTACTATTTTATATACCCAATCAGGATAGGATGAATGTTTCATCCCTTTGTTTTTTTTACACACTCTGCGAATAGGCTTTATACCCAATAGAAAGAGTGTTCTTCATGTACATTTTTCCTTTTATTGTTGTTGAAAATCATCTATGGTAATTATTTGTTCCCTTTTTTTAATTTTTCCTCTTATTTTTGGCTACATTGTACCCGTGTACTCAAGTCAAAAGAATCCACCATTGATATTCTTTTTTTATTATCATTTGTTACACATTATTATTATTATTTGTACTGTTATATTCATAATTTTCTTTAACATGTATTAATTAAAGACTACTCACTTTATTATTTTTTTCCTGCACATAAGTCACCCCCACGTAGCCATTCCTAGGCACGGATACTCATTACTACATTGAATGTGCACGAGAAATTGTTTGAAGTTGCTTTTGGTATTTTCATTGGTTGATGTTTCTTGTTAAGCACTTACCTGGGGGACACCTGTGATCTCTGATGAAGCGCATCTGAGCATGCGTGAAATGCGTCAGGCCTTCCGCAGCTGCCCTTCCACTGTGTGTGCATTACACCTGTAAGCTTGAATAAACCACTTATTGCATTTGATACTTGGATCCCTCCATTCTTTCTTCTTATTGTATTCCTGGCAGAGATAGCCATTCGACGACCAGTATCCTTTCTGTACATACAGACTCTCTCTGCAATATCCCATAGTGTTGATCGGCCTGCACAACTTGCTACCTTGACCAACTGACTTCTTCTGTACCTCTGATGTCATCAGGAAGGAGGGGCCTCCCAACGCTGAATACTCCCGTGGACACGCAGCGGGACTACGGAGCACAGCCTGACTGCGACAGTCAGCTAGGACCTACAGTGATCTGGACGAATTGGAGAGGTGAGACGCTCATCATCATGCACTCCACTGGCACCCGGCAACCCCTTAGCATCACTCAAGGTACGTTACGTATTGAAGTGAGACAGGTTCATACGTGAACTATCGGCAGCACTTTATCTACATTCAGACTGAGGTACTGATATTCTAAGATGTGTTTATACTGACTTAAAGAGGTTATAAACCCTGCCTGACACAGCTTAGTATGGGACATGCATAACGCTCATCTGAACTGGACTATACTCAGCATTTTTTGACACTTTAGCACCCACACTATTAAGGGATATCGCATTTTTGGGAAACATACACATAAGACTGACAGTCTGTACTCCTTTATTATATGGTATATATTACAGGAGACCAGCACTCTATACCGTTGTTTAACTGGGATCATTTCAATAAGCAAAACGAATGGTGAAATAAATTGTACTTTATTCACTAAAAATAGGCAAACACACAGAAGTACACAGAATACAAAAAGAACACACTCACTTTGTTGCTAGGTGAAAAACTACCCTGTTCTATCAACCACAGTCAGTTGAATCTAGGTAAATACAAAAAGTCCTCTTGCACAGTCTTGTTATAGTCCCTTAGAGAGCACGTGTATGCAACATTCAAACGGGAGCAACAGATGTTAAGGGACATTCCAGCCAAAATTTGAATCCACATGGATGCATTTCCATTTTGATTAGAAGCATTTTTATAATATACATGTATTAGCAAAAATGCTTTTAATTTAAGCAATAGCTGATTCAAAAGTGTATTTAAGTATGCTCCGTGCACCAGTATTTTGAACACAGCACTTTTCCAGAGAGCCTAATGTGCTTGTACCATCTGGTAATGACTCAATTTGTTAACTGCTGGCATGATATAAGCCCCACTGGTGCTCTGAGCAACTGTAGTATTTAAAATGTTGGTGCTCTGACAATATCTAGCTATGCTTCACATGTACGTGCTGAGAAAAATGTGATAACTGTTACTAGAAGCAGTTTTGCCAATACATGTATTTTGCAAATATGTTTCTATTCAAAGATGTAATTCATCTATGTGCATTTAAATTTTGACCGTAATGTCCCTTTAAAAAGGGGGAATTTTAGAAATATACACATAATTGTGGCAAGATAAAGTGATTTCCAATGGGGTAAAAAGAGTTAAAGGGACGATAAAGTTAAAATTAAAATTTCATGATTCAGACAAAGGGCCTAGATCCCATTCATGTACTAACTACGCTCGACTTCAGCTCTTTGCTCTTCTACATTCAACATTACAAGTTGAATGTAAAATAAATTTGCCAATTCGATGCACAAAAAGCGGAAGTTATAATATTACTTCCCCACACTTCCCCATAGACTTCAATGGAGCGAAAGCTTTCATTCTATTAGCTGATTTGAATTTGGATTTGAAAATCAGCCAATAGCAATGCAAGGGTACCCCTATATAAAGGGGGTACCTCACATTCAAAATTGTGTGCAGTGGGTGACCTCATGAAGAGGACATTGGATGAAAGATTAGAAGAAAGATGGCTGAAAATAGATGAAGATAGAAGACCACCGTGGCTGCGATGAAGATAGAAGACCACCGTGGCTGCGATGAAGATAGAAGACCACCGCAGCCAGGAAAGAAGATGAGCACCACAGTTTGGTGAAAAAGAGCTAAGTCCCTTTAGGGCAATGTCCTACAAAAAGCCCTTCTAAGGGCTATTGCTATTGTTTATTTTAGTGTTAGTTTAGAGTTTTTATTTTGGAGTGTTTTTTTCTTAAATGGGACTAGTTTTCAAATAGGCATAACTGGTCAAGTTTTTTTTATTTTCTGTAATGTTAGCTTTTTTAATGTAATATTTGTTTTTCTTATGCAATGTTAGTTGGGGTTTTTGTTATGTAATATAAGGCTGTTTTTTATGTAATGTTAGTTTTTTAATGTAATGTTAGTTTTTTTGGGTGATTTGGGGGGGTTAGGTTGTTAGCTGGTTAGGGGGATTAGAGATTAGTGGGTACTTTGCGATGTTGGAGTGTGGCGGTTTCGGGGTTATTAGTGAAGAGGGGTACTTTGCGATGTGGGTGTGTGGCAGTTTAGAAGTTAATAATGTAGAGGGGAACTTTGTGATGTGGGGAGTGGCAGTTTAGGGGTTAATAGTGTAGCATGTACTTTGCGATATGAGGTTGTGGAGGTTTAGGGTTTAATAGTGTAGCGGGTACTTTGCGATGTGGGGGTGTGGTGGTTTAGAAGTTAATAGTGTAGAGGGGTACTTTGCGATGTGTGGGTGGGTGGGTGGTTTAGGGGTTAATAGTGTAGAGGGTTACTTTGTGGTGAACTATGTGATGTTTTAGGGGTTAGTAGTGAATTTTTTCCTTTGGCCAAACTCTTTATACAAACTTTCAGGTTGCGTAAAAAGTTTGAGCTTTAATCCCTTAGGCCTAGATTTGGAGTTTGGCGGTAAAAGGGCTGTTAACGCTCCGCGGGCTTTTTTCTGGCCGCACCATAAATTTAACTCTGGTATCGAGAGTTCAAACAAATGCTGCGTTAGGCTCCAAAAAAGGAGCGTAGAGCATTTTTACCGCAAATGCAACTCTCGATACCAGAGTTGCTTACGGACGCGGCCGGCCTCAAAAACGTGCTTGTGCACGATTCTCCCATAGGAAACAATGGGACTGTTTGAGCTGAAAAAAAACCTAACACCTGCAAAAAAGCAGCGTTCAGCTCCTAACGCAGCCCCATTGTTTCCTATGGGGAAACACTTCCTACGTCTGCACCTAACACTCTAACATGTACCCCGAGTCTAAACACCCCTACCCTTACACTTATTAACCCCTAATCTGCCGCCCCCGCTATCGCTGACCCCTGCATTACACTTTTAACCCCTAATCTGCCGCTCCGTAAAACGCCGCAACCTACGTTATCCCTATGTACCCCTAATCTGCTGCCCTAACATCGCCGACCCCTATGTTATATTTATTAACCCCTAATCTGCCCCCACAACGTCGCCGACACCTACCTACACTTATTAACCCCTAATCTGCCCGAGCGGACCTGAGCGCTACTATAATAAAGTTATTAACCCCTAATCCGCCTCACTAACCCTATCATAAATAGTATTAACCCCTAATCTGCCCTCCCTAACATCGCCGACACCTACCTTCAATTATTAACCCCTAAACTTCCGATCGGAGCTCACCGCTATTCTAATAAATGTATTAACCCCTAAAGCTAAGTCTAACCCTAACACTAACACCCCCCTAACTTAAATATAATTTACATCTAACGAAATAAATTAACTCTTATTAAATAAATTATTCCTATTTAAAGCTAAATACTTACCTGTAAAATAAACCCTAATATAGCTACAATATAAATTATAATTATATTATAGCTATTTTAGGATTAATATTTATTTTACAGGCAACTTTGTATTTATTTTAACCAGGTACAATAGCTATTAAATAGTTAAGAACTATTTAATAGTTACCTAGTTAAAATAATAACAAATTTACCTGTAAAATAAATCCTAACCTAAGATATAATTAAACCTAACACTACCCTATCAATAAAATAATTAAATAAACTACCTACAATTACCTACAATTAACCTAACACTACACTATCAATAAATTAATTAAACACAATTGCTACAAATAAATACAATTAAATAAACTAGCTAAAGTACAAAAAATAAAAAAGAACTAAGTTACAGAAAATAAAAAAATATTTACAAACATAAGAAAAATATTACAACAATTTTAAACTAATTACACCTACTCTAAGCCCCCTAATAAAATAACAAAGCCCCCCAAAATAAAAAATTCCCTACCCTATTCTAAATTAAAAAAGTTACAAGCTCTTTTACCTTACCAGCCCTGAACAGGGCCCTTTGCGGGGCATGCCCCAAGAAGTTCAGCTCTTTTGCCTGTAAAAAAAAACATACAATACCCCCCCCCCCAACATTACAACCCACCACCCACATACCCCTAATCTAACCCAAACCCCCCTTAAATAAACCTAACACTAATCCCCTGAAGATCTTCCTACCTTGTCTTCACCATCCAGGTATCACCGATCCGTCCTGGCTCCAAGATCTTCATCCAACCCAAGCGGGGGTTGGCGATCCATAATCCGGTGCTGAAGAGGTCCAGAAGAGGCTCCAAAGTCTTCCTCCTATCCGGCAAGAAGAGGACATCCGGACCGGCAAACATCTTCTCCAAGCGGCATCTTCGATCTTCTTCCATCCGGTGCGGAGCGGGTCCATCTTGAAGCAGGCGACGCGGATCCATCCTCTTCTTCCGATGTCTCCCGACTAATGACGGTTCCTTTAAGGGACGTCATCCAAGATGGCGTCCCTCGAATTCCGATTGGCTGATAGGATTCTATCAGCCAATCGGAATTAAGGTAGGAATTTTCTGATTGGCTGATGGAATCAGCCAATCAGAATCAAGTTCAATCCGATTGGCTGATCCAATCAGCCAATCAGATTGAGCTCGCATTCTATTGGCTGTTCCGATCAGCCAATAGAATGCGAGCTCAATCTGATTGGCTGATTGGATCAGCCAATCGGATTGAACTTGATTCTGATTGGCTGATTCCATCAGCCAATCAGAAAATTCCTACCTTAATTCCGATTGGCTGATAGAATCCTATCAGCCAATCGGAATTCGAGGGACGCCATCTTTGATGACGTCCCTTAAAGGAACCGTCATTAGTCGGGAGACATCGGAAGAAGAGGATGGATCCGCGTCGCCTGCTTCAAGATGGACCCGCTCCGCACCGGATGGAAGAAGATCGAAGATGCCGCTTGGAGAAGATGTTTGCCGGTCCGGATGTCCTCTTCTTGCCGGATAGGAGGAAGACTTTGGAGCCTCTTCTGGACCTCTTCAGCACCGGATTATGGATCGCCAACCCCCGCTTGGGTTGGATGAAGATCTTGGAGCCAGGACGGATCGGTGATACCTGGATGGTGAAGACAAGGTAGGAAGATCTTCAGGGGATTAGTGTTAGGTTTATTTAAGGGGGGTTTGGGTTAGATTAGGGGTATGTGGGTGGTGGGTTGTAATGTTGGGGGGGGGTATTGTATGTTTTTTTTTACAGGCAAAAGAGCTGAACTTCTTGGGGCATGCCCCGCAAAGGGCCCTGTTCAGGGCTGGTAAGGTAAAAGAGCTTGTAACTTTTTTAATTTAGAATAGGGTAGGGAATTTTTTATTTTGGGGGGCTTTGTTATTTTATTAGGGGGGCTTAGAGTAGGTGTAATTAGTTTAAAATTGTTGTAATATTTTTCTTATGTTTGTAAATATTTTTTTATTTTCTGTAACTTAGTTCTTTTTTATTTTTTGTACTTTAGCTAGTTTATTTAATTGTATTTATTTGTAGCAATTGTGTTTAATTAATTTATTGATAGTGTAGTGTTAGGTTAATTGTAGGTAATTGTAGGTAGTTTATTTAATTATTTTATTGATAGGGTAGTGTTAGGTTTAATTATATCTTAGGTTAGGATTTATTTTACAGGTAAATTTGTTATTATTTTAACTAGGTAACTATTAAATAGTTCTTAACTATTTAATAGCTATTGTACCTGGTTAAAATAAATACAAAGTTGCCTGTAAAATAAATATTAATCCTAAAATAGCTATAATATAATTATAATTTATATTGTAGCTATATTAGGGTTTATTTTACAGGTAAGTATTTAGCTTTAAATAGGATTAATTTATTTAATAAGAGTTAATTTATTTCGTTAGATGTAAATTATATTTAAGTTAGGGGGGTGTTAGTGTTAGGGTTAGACTTAGCTTTAGGGGTTAATACATTTATTAGAATAGCGGTGAGCTCCGATCAGAAGTTTAGGGGTTAATAATTGAAGGTAGGTGTCGGCGATGTTAGGGAGGGCAGATTAGGGTTAATACTATTTATGATAGGGTTAGTGAGGCGGATTAGGGGTTAATAACTTTATTATAGTAGCGCTCAGGTCCGCTCGGCAGATTAGGGGTTAATAAGTGTAGGCAGGTGTCGGCGACGTTGAGGGGGGCAGATTAGGGGGTTAATAAATATAATATAGGGGTCGGCGGTGTTAGGGGGTAGCAGATTAGGGGTACATAGGGATAACGTAGGTGGCGGCGCTTTGCGGTCGGAAGATTAGGGGTTAATTATTTTAAGTAGCTGGCGGCGATGTTGTGGGGGGCAGATTAGGGGTTAATAAATGTAATACAGGGGTCGGCGGGGTTAGGGGCAGCAGATTAGGGGTACATAAGTATAACGTAGGTGGCGGTCGGCAGTTTAGGGGTTTAAAAATTTTAATCGAGTGGCGGCGATGTGGGGGGGAGCTCGGTTTAGGGGTACATAGGTAGTTTATGGGTGTTAGTGTACTTTAGGGTACAGTAGTTAAGAGCTTTATGAACCGGCGTTAGCCAGAAAGCTCTTAACTCCTGCTATTTTCAGGCGGCTGGAATTTTGTCGTTAGAGCTCTAACGCTCACTTCAGAAACGACTCTAAATACCGGCGTTAGAAGGATCCCATTGAAAAGATAGGCTACGCAAATGGCGTAGGGGGATCTGCGGTATGGAAAAGTCGCGGCTGTAAAGTGAGCGTTAGACCCTTTAATCACTGACTCCAAATACCAGCGGGCGGCCAAAACCAGCGTTAGGAGCCTCTAACGCTGGTTTTGACGGCTACCGCCGAACTCCAAATCTAGGCCTTAGTGACCACAGCACTTTTCCATTTTCTGACCGTTTGGGACCAAGGCTATTTTTACATTTCTGCAGTGTTTGTGTTTAGCTGTAATTTTTCTCTTACTCATTTACTGTACCCACACATATCGTATACCGTTTTTCTCGCCATTAAATGGACTTTCTAAAGATACCATTATTTACATCATATCTTATAATTTACTATAAAAAAATTATAAAATATGATGAAAAATGGAAAAAAACACACTTTTTTAACTTTGACCCCCAAAATCTGTTACATATCTACAACCACCAAAAAACACCCATGCTAAATAGTTTCTAAATTTTGTCCTGAGTTTAGAAATACCCAATGTTTACATGTTCTTTGCTTTTTTTGCAAGTTATATTGCAATAAGTACAAGTAGCACTTTGCTATTTCCAAACCATTTTCTTTCTTCAAAATTAGCGATAGTTACATTGGAACACTGATATCTGTCAGGAATCCCTGAATAACCCTTGACATGTATATAATTTATTTTTAGTATACAACCCAAAGTATTGATCTAGGCCCATTTTAGTATATTTCATGCCACCATTTCACCACCAAATGCGATCAAATAAAAAAAATTGTTCACTTTTTCACAAACTTTTTCACAAGCGTTAGGTTTCTCACTGAAATTATTTACAAACAGCTTGTGCAATTATGGCACAAATGGTTGTAAATTATTCTCTGGGGTCCCCTTTGTTCAGAAATAGCAGATATATATGGCTTTGGCATTGCTTTTTGGTAATTAGAAGGCCACTAAATGTAGCTGCGCACCACATTTTTATTATGCCCAGCAGTTAAGGGGTTAATTAGGTAGCTTGTAGGGAGCTTGTAGGATTAATTTTAGCTTTAGTGCAGTGTAGTAGACAACCCAAAGTATTGATCTAGGCCAATTTTGGTATATTTCATGCCACCATTTCACCACCAAATGCGATCAAATAAAAAAATAGTTAACTTTTTCACAATTTTAGGTTTCTTACTAAAATTATTTACAAACAGTTAGTGCAATCATGGCTAAATGCCGCTGCGCACCACACTTATATAATGCCCAGCAGTGAAGGGGTTAATTAGGTCGCTTGTAGGTTTCATTTTAGCTTTAGTGTAGAGATCAGCCTCCCACCTGACACATCCCACCCCCTGATCTCTCCCTGACCCTCCTCAAACAGCTCTCTTCCCTCCCCACCTCACAATTGTCACTGCCATCTTAAGTACTGGCAGAAAGTCTGCCAGTACTAAAATAAATGTATTTTATTTTATTTATTTTTTAGATTTAGTCTGCAGTGATGAATCCCCCCTTAGCCCCCAACCTCCCTGATCCCCCATACAGCTATCTAACCCTCCCCCTCTACCTATTTGCCACCATCTTGGGTACTGGCAGCTATCTGCCAGTACCCATTTTGCCATATAAAATGTTTTTTTTGTTGTTTTTTTAATATTATACAATATTTTCTGTAGTGTAGCTGCCCCCCTCAACACCCTACCCCCTACCCCTCCCAGATCCTTTGCCTAACATTTATTCCCCCCTTCCTCTCCCTCCTTCCCATACATTTACCAAAATATTTACCAAACCAAAACCGGCCGCACTCCTGATGCCTCGCACACCCGATTCAGATCAGGAACCACCGATGGGCCACCCACCCGCCTCCCTGCTGCTGCTGCTGCTCCCACCCACCCACCAACGATCGGCTCCAGTGGTGGGTACAAAAGGGCAGTGATGCATCAATATCGAGGCATCACTGCAATACCCTGAAAGCGTCTGGAAGCGATCACCATTGCTTCCAGAGCTTGAAACCCCAGAGGACATGTCAGGCACGTCCTTGGTCCTTAAGGGTATTTTTTGTAGGACGTGTCTGACACGTCCTTTGTCGTTAAGGGGTTAAATGCAATTGCGTTTGAGCAATCGCATTTACTTTCAACTTGTAATAGAACACATTGCCCTGTAATAGAAAATAGAAAATATGGGGAGTGTAAATTACAGCGTGCAAATTAATTTGTGGTAATTTAAACAGTACACCACTTGTAATATGAATTGAAGTGTAAAAAACACGGTGATGTTATGATCATGTTTACGCTCCTCATGCTAACGATATCGCACCACTCGTATTTTTTGGTAGGACGTGCCTGACACGTCCTTTGTTGTTAAGGGGTTAAATGCAATTGCGTTTGAGCGATCGCATATACTTTCAACTTGTAATAGAAGAACACATTGCCCTGTAATAGAGAATATGGGGAGCGTAAATTACAGTGAGTATATTAATTTGCAGAAATTTAAACAGGACGCCACTTGTAATATGAATTCAAGTGTAAAAAACACGGTGATCTTATGATCATGTTTACGCTCCTCATGCTAACGATATCACACCACTCGTAATCTGGCCCAAAGTGTGCAATTTTAAACAACTTTACATTTTACTTCTATTATGTAATAAGCTTTGTTCTCTTGGAATCATTTGTTGAAAAGAATACCTAGGTAGGCTCAGGAACACTACTGGGAGCTAGTTGCTGATTGGTGGCTGCACATATTACATATATGCCTCTTCAGATTCACTTTTTTTACCCAGTGTGTTCATCTAGCTCCCAGTTATGCATTGCTGCTCCTTCAACAAAGCATATGAATAGAATGAAGCAAATTTGATAATATAATTAAATTTACCTGAATCATCAAAGATAGATTTTGCTTTTCTTGTCCCTTTATGGTCTTGGTTGGACATCTGAACTATTAATGATGTGGTTTGAATCTGTTTTTAAATGTTGTCAATGAAAAAATCTATTTAAAATGAAATATTACAATTTGTCAGATGTAAGGCACAGCCATTTTGCCATTGGGTGTCACTGTTTAAACTTCTGGTGACGCTGATAAAATAGTGATCCATATTATGAGATATATTTGGAAAGAGACGGAAATAAAAACTTCTCACCTGCCTTACACATTTTGGATCACCAATTTATTTTGCCAGTAATTAGGGTATGTTAGCCAGTATGTAGACTTGTTCAACATTTGTGCATTTGTGCCAAGTTAACATCATTAGCTGTGCTGGGAAAAGCAATTTTGCACATTGAAGAATATTTTACCACATGGAATTTAAGTTAATATATTAGTCACTTCAGGCAAAAGTACGTTTTTGTCATTTGGAAATCTCGGATTGCATTATTATACAACGGTCCGGATATGTGCCTAAAATGGTATTTCCACTTTTTCAAAAGTTTGAAAAAAGAAACTTCAAATATTTTTTTTCACAAATACTGTACTCTTATTACATTGCAATATTTTTTTTTTTTTATGAATATGAATTTTATCATAGACTTGGCATATAAGCAGGAGTGGGTCTTGTCTTTAAAGGGACAGGAAACAATTTTTTTTCTTTTATGTTTGTTTTAGATAGAGAATACAATTTAAAAAAAAAAAGATTCCAATGAACCTCTATAATCAAATTTGATTTGTTGTCATGTTATTCTTTGTTGAAGAGATATCTAAATAGGTAGCGTTCACATGTCCGGAGAACTACATGACAGGAAATAGTGCGCCATATGTTGCTCTTGATAATATATAACATTGTTGCAAAGTGACTGCCATATAGTGCTGAAGACACGTGCACACGCCTGAACTTATCTTCTTACCTTCCTGCTTTTCAGCAAAGGAGAACGACAAAACAAAGAAAATTTGATAATATTACTTGGAACACTTTTTAAAATTGTATGTTCTATGTGAATCATGAAAGAAAAATGTTGTGTTTTATGTCCCTTTAAGTAAATGGGTGTTCTTACCAAGGTTGACATTTAGCTACATATTAAGAGTGGTGGGTGGTACTGGTGTTTTTAAATTGAGATTAAAGAAACAGTACTGTATGACAGAAACTCAACCCCTGTCCATACAGTGAATTAAACTTTTCAATAATACACCAATAGGAGCTGGGGAATTGTAGGTATATGAAATATGTATATACATTGTGTAATGTACATGTATTGTATAGTATAATGTTAGAATATGTATATATACTATAAGCTTGACTGTACTAATCTTCTATTGTGTCCTTAGGTGTGTATTTTCACTTATTTTAACATTGTGATTGCGCCTTCTTAATATAATGCAAATATGAACATTGAGAGCACATTCACAATCGCATTTTTCATATTTCACAATATTGTGTTTTCATATTTCATAATGTTGTGATTGTGATTGCGCGATCGTGTTTTACTTACTTACATACTGTGATAGCACTGCAGCCAACGAGTACTATATTAATATTAATACACATCTATCGATATACAGTATATATATATATATATATATTCAAAGAAGAAAAAAGTCACAGACTGCAGGGGCTCTAGAAAGGAGCAATCGGAAAACTTGGAAAAAGTTGTGCCAAAGTTCAGGCTGTGGTAGCTCGGTAGAAGAATTTTGAATTTTAACATGGCAAAACACTTGTACTCCAAGCAGGAGGCAGCATGTAAAGACACTCACGGAAAATACAGGAGAAAGGTAAGGGGTCTTCTCTCACCATACACTCTTCCTCTACAGCACCGCCACAGCACCGCGCTCCAGGAAGACAGGGGAATGGATCCACCTCGCTTTCACTCCGTCTGTGTCCGTCTGTGTCATAGGTGCAATGTAGCAACAGGCCCAACACGTCTATGACGTGGTCGATACCGTTCCACTAACCTGAGATAAAGCTCCAGCTGTTTTAGAGGCTGTGTTTAGCCCAAGGATAACTTCCAAGGCAATTGTATGAAGTTCCAAAACTGTTCCAAAGATATAAACAGCAACTAAAAGGGGAAAATTGATACCAATCACAATGAAGCAAATCATCCGGTTCTGTTAGATAAAAAGTCCAACTTTAATGGTCAAATTAAAAGTACAACAGACATCAGACGCTTGCTACTGATGCCTGTTGTACTTTTAATTTGACCATTAAAGTTGGACTTTTTATCTAACAGAACCGGATGATTTGCTTCATTGTGATTTATATACATATATTTATATAGAAGATTTGCTACAGTGTGATCGCAATATTATAAGTAAAACAGGATTGCGCAATTGCAGTCGCAATATTATTAAATATGAATATTACAAATGCAAAAACGCGAAAGCAATATTGTGAAATTTGAAAACACAAATATGGGATTGCAATATTGTGAAATATGAATATTGGGATTGATAAATGTGCATTCTCAATATAATGTAAATATAAATATTGAGTACGGGCTATCGCAATCTTAAAATAAGTAAAAATACACATCTAAGGAAACAATAGAAGATTAATACAATCACATTTACAGTTTACATGAATAGTCTATCATTATACAATACAATTCCTCAGCTCCTATAATGTTAACAGGAAGTGTATCTTTTTTTTGTCTTTATTAACAAAGTCGATCACATACATGACCAATATATAGGCGTTCTGTAGTTTACTGGGCATTCCATGGGAGTAACTTGTATTTTAATGGGACACATTGCATTGAGTTTCTAACATTCAAAGCACTGTTCTCTATCTTTGCTATACCTTTTCGGCTATATCAGTCTCGCCTGCTTTTCAGTGGCGATATTTCCCAGTGTTACAAATCTAGTGAAAATATTGTGAAACTGAATATACATATGAATAATTTGAAGTGTTACTACACAGAAATCTTTTTTTTTATTTTTGGGAACACAGTCTAATTTGGTGTAAACAAGCTTTACAGACCCCCCCCCCCTCACACCGCATACATTACAGCTCAGTGGCGATTTTGGTGAACCCCATTTTGTCATGTGGGAGATACATCGCTACTCGTCAGCACGACGGGGTTCAGCCCACTTGTAACTCTTTTACCAAAATAATAAAGAAAAACCTGCTGAAATGACACTATAACAAGAAAATGTGAAACATTTCTCATGGTATTCAGTTTATATTCAATATTGATGATAACTAACTGTTTTGTTGGGATGCAGTGTTTTTTTTTCACTTAAACATTTAAATAAATTAATGAAATGTGCAATTAAAACTTTCATATGATTGAAATTAGTATTTAAGTTTAAGCGTATGATTGCAATGATAAATTAACATTGTGAATATCATTTCAGTCTAAATTAAATGTGCATGATACAGATAGAGCATGTCATTTTAAGGCACTTTTAAATTCACTTCTATTTTTAAACGTACTTCGTTCTCTCTGTATCCCTTGTGAAGTAAAGAATACGCACATATCCTACACTAATGGATGCTAGTTGCTGATTGGTGCCTGCACACATTTGTCTCTTGTGATTGGCTAAGTAGATGTGTTCAGCTAGCTGCCAGTAGGGCATTGCTGTTCCTTCAGCAAAGGATAACAAGAGTTTAAAGCAAATTGGATAATAGAAGTAAATTGAAAAGTTGTTTTAAATTGTCTGTTCTATCCAAATAATGAAACAACATTTTGGGGGTTCCTATGCCTTTAAGTTTTGCATTTGTATGTTTCCCTAGCCTATGAAATGATTGTGTGCGTTAATATAAACTGAGCATGTGCAAACAACCTTAACAGGACACTTGTTTGTATAAAATTGTGCTTTGTCCCATTGTTTTCTAGAGAGGCCAAAAAGCAAAATTTAAAGCCTGGGGTTTCAAAATGCTGCAAATTGTCTAAACTAGCTGTTTAATTTGCAGCGTTTGCAGGTTTACATAACTTGGCCATGCTTGATGTGTGGGACGAGAACAATTTTACACAAAAGCATGAGGTGTTTAATTTCATTATAAAAGCTGTGCAAAAAGCCAATAAATGTTTTTTGAAAGAGGTAAAAGAGATTTCCAAGAGGTCAAGACTAGTTAAATAAAATGAAAATAATAACAAAAGAAATATGCAAAAATGTGCTTGAACAGTGGTTGTCTTATTTCAAAGTACTAGTAGTAAGTGAGAAGACATTGTAAAAAAAAACCCCATAATACCTGATTTTTATTAGATTGGTATGGCCTCAAATTTTAAAATCCAATAAAAAGATATGTGAGACACGTCACAGAGCTCTTCTAATAGAATCTATTGATTTCACCATCCTAAGCAAACACTTAATTACTAATTGGCAGCATAAGAAAAATATAATTGCTATTAATATTTAAATTTCTAAATCAACTAAATATTAGTTAAAGGGACAAGAAACCCAGCCTTTTTCTTTCATGATAGAGAAACAATTTTAAACAACTTTCCATTTTATTTCTAATTTGCTTCATTCTCTTGACATCCTTTGTTTAATAAGCAGCATTGCTATACTGGCATCTACATCTAGCTAAGCACATTGAGTGAGCCAATAACACGAGGCATATTTGTGCAGCCATCAATCAGCAGCTCCTGAGCCTTCCTAGAAGTATCCTTTTCAAAGGATACCTAGAAAACAAAAAAAATTAGATAATAAAAGTAAATTGGAAAGCTGCTTAAACCCTTAATTGCTAAACCATGTCCACCCCTGTGCTAAGCTGTTTTGGAGTTTTTATATGCTGGTCACATTTAATCCCCACTGTAGGCCATTTCCAGTGAGAAACCCACACATATTCTATATATTTTGTTTTTCAGCAAGTTCAAAGTTTAATGTCATTATATGAATATATCATGGCATGTGAGAACCATACAACAAAATGTGGGGTAAAACTTATATTTTTATAATAGTTTAATAAAAAAGTTTTCAAACAATAGTTTGTCTGTTTGTTTGTTTGTTTTTTAAACTCTTTAGTCAAAAGGAATAAGAGCATTTTTGTTATAGTTATGTATCTATGATTTGCATATAGGGGCTCCCATGAGCTTCTATGGATATAAATGGGCATTTATTCACATCTGATTGGTTGATTTAATCAGCCAATCGGATTGAAGTTCAATCCAATTGGCTGATTGGATCAGCCAATAGAATGCAAGGTCAATTCTATTGGCTGATCCAATCAGCCAATCGGATTGAACTTTAATCCGATTGACTGATTGGATCAGCCAATAGAATTTATTGAAAGTGTAGTGTTAGGTGTATTTGTAACTTAGGTTAGGATTTATTTTGTCATTATTTTAACTAGGTAGCTATTAAATAGTTATTAACTATTTAATAGCTATTGTACCTAGTTAAAATAAATACAAAGTTGCCTGTAAAATAAATATAAACCCTAAAATAGCTACAATGTAATTATCAATTAAATTGTAGCTATTTTAGGGTTATTTTATAGGTAAGTATTTAGTTTTAAATAGGAATAATTGAGTTAATAATAGTAATATTATTTATATTTATTTAAATAATAATTAAGTTAGGGGGGTGTTAGCGTTAGGGTTAGACTTAGGTTTAGGGGGTAATAAATTTAATGTAGGTGGCGGCAGTGTAGGGGGGTCAGATTAGAGGTTAATATATTTAATGTAGGTGGTGGCGGTGTAGGGGGGTCAGATTAGGGGTTAATAAATTTAATGTAGGTGGCGGCAGGGTCCGGGAGCGGCGGTTTAGTGGTTAAACACTTTATTTAGGTGCGGCGGGGTCCGGGAGCGGCGGTTTAGGGTTAATACATATAATGTAGGTGGCGGTGGGCTCCGGGAGCGGCGGTTTAGGGGTTAATACTAGGATAGGTTTATTTCAGTGTGGGGGGTTGTCGGTCTAGGGGTTATTACATTTATTATTAGGAGTGAGAGGGGGGATTTCGGATATAGGGGTATACGTGTCGGGCTATTTTTGGGAGGCGTGTTAGACAGTTACGGGAGATTTAATATTTTAGTTCCTTTTTTTAGGCGCAAGCAGTTTCTAAAGTGCCGTAAGTCACTGGCGACTCCAGAAATTTGTAGTTACGCTCATTTCTGGATATCGCTAGTTTATTCGACTTACGGCACTTTATGAACTGCCGGCGGGGTATATGTAATACCCCGATGTGCGAGGTGAAACTACGGGCGGGCTGGGTTCCCTTGCTTACGCCAAAAACTACGCCGTATATCGGTTTGCGCCCATGGTCTTTATTTTAAAGAAGGGGTTATGTTCATAATAAATTGGGGCCTTTTGATATTTTTATATAACTTTAATTTGCACATAGAGGCTCTATTTAAAAGGGGGCCTTTTTCATGGCCTGTTTTAATATGATGTATGGTGCTTTACCCCTTCACCCAAATTTACATATATATATATATATATATATATATATATATATACATCGTGCAGTACTTTTCTTATTGTACTTAACAACATATATATATATATATATATATATATATATATATATATATATACGTCTGAGCTTCAGAAAGCCTCAGCATTTTTGGCTGTTAAGTTACTACCGAGAGCTGGAGTTCCTGAGCTCCAGGCATCTGCCCGCATATGGAACTGGAACAATTGGTGCTTCAGTTCCATATGAGGTCAGATGCCAGATGCTGGTGAGGCACTGGCTATGATATGTCGGATAAACACATATATGAATCCAAAAGAGGTAGCTTAAATTAAAATAAATAATTGTACCCCCATCAGGGCAGGTTTTCATTATAGCTGAACCAGTGCACAGATAACATAATCAGCCTATGGGAGAGAGCAAGTTAGTAACCATAGTTTTACTGATCAGTTGATTACTTTACCTGTGCACTGGTTCAGCTATAATGAAAACCTGGCCTGTTGGGGAACTTGAGGACCATGGTTGAGAAACACTGCACTAAATCACCAACTCATCTGCAATGTTGATTACAAGCAGATAAAAGCTTGTAGTAAACATAATGCATATGCCTCAAATACAGCTCCAATATTAGCAGATAAAAGCATTTAGTAAAGTAATGCATATATCCCAAATACCGCTCCAATACCAGCAGATAAAAGCATGTAGTAAATATAATGCATATATCCCAAATACCGCTCCAATACCAGCAGATAAAAGCATGTAGTAAAGTAATGCATATATCCCAAATACAGCTCCAATACCAACAGATAAAAGTGTGTAGTAAACATAATGTGTATATCCCAAATACTTCTCCAATACCAGCAGATAAAAGCGTGTAGTAAACATAATGCGTATATCCCAAATACCGCTCCAATACCGATAAAAGCATATAGTAAAGTAATGTGTATATCCCAAATACAGCTCCAATACCGATAAAAGCATGTAATAAAGTAATGCATATATACCAAATACTGCTCCAATACCAGCAGACAAAAGCATGTAGTAAAGTAATGCATATATCCAAAATACCGCTCCAATACTAGCAGATAAAAACATGTAGTAAAGTAATGCATATATGCAAAATACCACTCCAATACCAGCAGATAAAAGCATGTAGTAAAGTAATGCATAAATCTTAAATACCTCTCCAATACCAGCAGATAAAAGCATGTAGTAAGGGGGGGGAGAGCTAACCATCAAGCTAGTCAGACATGTACTGAGGGAGCTCTCCACCTAACTCCCTAAAAGCCCTTAATTTGACCCATAATTGGAGTCAGATACGCTCCTATTTTATTATATTGCACCAAGAGCCTAGGTGTGTTCCTGAGAGAGTGTTTTTTTTTTACCCCGAAAGTGTGGCGGATAACATTTACAGATCCATATGTTCTCCACAGCGTAGCTGCCGCTGACGGAGCTCGCAATCAAGAGCCTAATCCTCCTAACCTAAAGCCACAGGACACATTGCAGCCTTAAAGTTGCTCTCTGGAGGGTCGAGGCTCCACTACAGAGTAGCAGTACAACACTCTTTGCCAGTGGTGATGCATCGGAGGACTTCCAGCCCAGGCCCTGTATGAGGCCTACCTTCTCGCCCGACCATCTCAGCCGATCTCCTACCCGGGAAGCTAACTTGCGACGGACACCTCTTGTCCCCTATCCCACAGTGGCCAAGTATTCCAGTAAGCTTTAGACGGGGTCTCAGAGACTGAGTGTGCCACTCTGTTTCTGGCGCGAACACACACTCCATCTTATGCTAGGCCTTCCAGCACCGGAACCGACTTCAGGTATCCAAGCCCCAAGGCAATCCTCCACCGGAGACTTCTGGCAGCTGGTAAGAGCTTCTCACTTGCTCCTTGCTTTCTAATTTTAAGCAGACCATTTTGCGGCCCTTCCTTGTGTGACTCTATAACTGTTCCACGTGGTTGCTGCGGCCTTCACAGCCTCTACTACGAGATCCCATCTACTACCTCCCTCATCTGATTCAGGGTTCTTTCCCATAACGGCCCTCATTATTCCGCTCCACTAATCACTCAACCTTAGCTTAGGCTGCTCAGACCTGGACCTTGTAGGAGCAACTTAGCATCAGCTCACCAACTCATTCCTCATAATTGGAGCGGGGCTAAACAAACGAGCAAAACAGGGCATGACAGAGGAAGGGAGGCAAGAGGACATAAAAAAGGAAACATTAAAAGATAAAAGAAACAAAAGAAACAACATATACAAAAAGGAAACATTAAAAGATAAAAGAAACAAAAGAAACAACATATACATAAAAGAGAGGGTGGACTGAGCTGCTCTGGTGGAGGGGTAAGAGGCCTTGAAAACTAGATAAACTCCAGAGTTGCAGCTGCTCAAGTGGTGGGAAAAGGCCCTAGTGTACAGGCACAAGACAAAAACAGGATATAACTGGGGAAGGAAAGGGGGTGAACAATTGGCCCCCTGAAGCACCCTGCATTGATGTACTTTATGCCAAGCGTTTGACTGTTGTGGACTCCCTGCAGTAGTCTCCCTGTCCCAGCTCTCATCTATAGAAGCCTCTCCCCTTCCATTTCCCACCGAGGCCCTCTCGGTGGGTCATATCCACGCTCCATTTCCCCACATCGTCATTAGGTGACACCTTCCCCAGGGGGAGAGGCTACCCTATACTCTGGAAAATAGGACTTTCTTCCCGACCTAAGATGTGCTAAAGGATGGCCTAGTGGGGTGAATGTGCACACGGGGGGAGTGAGGCCAACAGTCCCAACTATCTACATATAAGGAGAGGCGAGCTCAGTTTTGTCTCTTATACCCTGATATGTCCCAGTCTAATAGAAAAAATTCTAAGCCTGTGGGACCTCCCAGAAGGACTTTTGCAGACCACTTTAAACATTCCTCCAGAGACGACTACGACTCTTCTCCAGAAGGATCTATAGAGGATCCAGAGACTGACACTATTCTTAGAGCCAGTACTAGCAAAGCTCCTCCACTGGATAACATGGCGGCCAGCATAATGGATACCCTTTCTCAATGAATGAACAGCCTTCAAGACTCTCTCAATAAAGCAATTAAGGGACCTGCAGCAGAATTACGCAGAGATATAGCGGCAATTGGAGAAAGAACAGAGGCTGCTTCCGACCCACTCCACTTCAGTTCCGCCTGAAGCAGAAGTTAAAGTCTGGCACTCTCTTGTAAGCACACAGCTAGATTAAAAGCAAAATGGAAGATACCAAACACTATGAGATACGAACAAGGGTTTACAAATACAAATGCACAATATACCGGCAATCACCCAGCACAAATAGGTTTAAAATCCATGTACAAATTTCAATACTGTATTGCAACAAGAGAGTTTCAGTTTCAATTTCCACATGTAAATTGTATTTCCATTTCACATTGTCTAAATGCTTTACATTAAGCCCTCGTTGTACATAGTGATGCAGCTTTGATCATTCCACCTCTGGCAATGAACCCTCGCATCCCACTGTAAAGTGTAATACAACCCCTTTTTTCAAGACCACCTTCACTGAAGCACCCAATCCCTTTTAGAACAGATACCTTTAGAACATAGCGCTATTGTGATGATCGATCATTGGGCCTTTAGTTCTTTTGTCTGGCAAAATAGATTAAATCAGCATATGTATTGCATACAAATTTTTGTAAAAATTCCTCTCGCAATGCTAAAAAAAGGATGAATGGCTGCTATCTTTTGTTTAATATATCACAACTGATATGCACATTTATATAAAGCCAATTTTCTTTTGTGTATTAGTCTTTCTAGGCGGGTGTCTTTTTCAATAGTTCGGCCTCCCTGACAGTGGTGAGACCAAGCTATTTTAGCAAGCCTACAGGAGGAAGGGAGGGTCTGCGGCATGACCCGCGCTATTATACTCAGACAATCCCTTAACGACCAGCGACATACAGGGTACGTCGTGGTTCTTAAAGAGTTAAAAGGCACTGCCTGGTGTTGCTTGGCTCAACAAATATAATGCTTACATTTACTGTATATTCTTATTAATTTAATATTTTCCAAAGACTTTGTCAAAGAAATATTTAGGCTAGCTTAATATCCAACATAAATAAATTGAAAGCCAAACCTCAGAATTATACATAGCTCTTTTAGGCAGTAATAGATAAATAAAAAAAAGTTACTGTAATATGACTTTCTCCAAGCTGTATTTATATATATATCAACATTTTCAAATAATAGTTTCTTAAATGAAACCACCTGTGTATCATACCACTTTGCAAAGAATGAAAGCTGTATTGTTATGGACAACCTTCAAAATGTGATGTTTGTATTTTAAAAGGGCTTTTAAAGTAAAGATTTGGCTTCAGTAAGAAAACAAATACAGTGTATATATATAGGTAGATAGATAGATAGATAGATAGATAGATAGATAGATAGATAGATATAAAAAAAACACAGAAATGGACTGCCCTCTTAAACCAGACTGTGTAACCATCCCATGACCTGCAAAACTCATAGCCCTGTGTGCTCACCAGCACTGGTAGCCAGCTACAAGCTTTTAGTGACTCAAGCAGTAAACTCCATACAAGGTTGGGTGCAAAGCCCATAGGGAAAATTAAAAAAAAAATGATCAACAAAACACTTTTCTGGCACTCTCTTGCAAGCACACAGCTAGATTAAAAGCAAAATGGAAGATGCATACCTTCAACCAAACACACTGAGATACAAACAAGAGTGACACAGACCCTATGTAATTTCCCTAGACACATACAAAACACGGAAATGGACAGCACTATATATATATATATATATATATATATATAGTAGCTTACATTTTTGTAAATATTTTATTATATATTTTCATGTGACAACAGTGAAGAAATGACACTTTTCTACAATGTAAAGTAGTGAGTGTACAGCCTGTATAGCAGTGTAAATTTGCTGTCACCTCAAAATAACTCAACACACAGCCATTAATGTCTAAACCGTTGGCAACAAAAGCGAGTACCCCCCTAAGTGGAAATGTCCAAATTGGACCCAAAGTGTCAATATTTTGTGTGGCCACCATTATTTTCCAGCACTGCCTTAACCCTCTTGTGCATGGTGTTCACCAGAGATTCACAGGTTGCCACTGGAGTCCTCTTTCACTCTTCAATGAAGACATCATGGAGTTGTGGACCTTGCGCTCCCCCACCTTCTGTTTGAGGATGCCCAACAGATGCTCAATAGAGTTTAGGACATCGGGAACCTGTGGAAGACAGATAGAAGAGGCGCCTCATGGGACAAGTATCGTCTGGATCAACAGATGGATGATAAGCAGACAGGCAGAACCCCCCACAGAGTGTTACTCACAAGAGCGGCGGTACAAACGTGTGCCCAAACAGGCAGGACGGAACCAGAAGTCGCCCGTCAGACAAGCGTAGGCTCAATACGCTGGAAGCAGACGTCACTCGGCAGACAGTGTCAGAGTGGACCCAACAGAGGAGCCAATGGGATCGATGGAATCTCGGCAATACGGACCTCCAAGGAGATCGTCAGGAACAGAACAGAGTTGCGCCAGCGGCAATTAAAATAGAAGTCAGGCAGGTGTGTAATACTCAAGGATATATTTATTGAGTATATACAGATAAAAACATGCGTCCAGCTTGTCTGATGGGCGACTTCTGGTTCCGGCCTGCCTGTTTGAGTACACGTTTGTACCGCCGCTCTTATGAGTAACACTCTGTGGGGGGTTCTGCCTGTCTGCTTATCATCCATCTGTTGATCCAGACGATACTTGTCCCATGAGGCGCCTCTTCTATCTGTCTTCCACAGGTTCCCGATGTCCTTCCTACACTTTTAAGAGAGCTGCCTGGTTCGTTGTTGATTCTGTTGAATCCGCCATCATTCCACACGCTGTGATCATCTGTGCACTTCCATAGAGACTTCATTGCTCTTTCCTCAATAGAGTTTAGGTCTGAAAACATGCGTGGCCAGTCCATGACCTTTACCCTCAGCTTCTTTAGTAAGGCAGTGGTCGTCTTGGAGGTGTGTTTGGGGTCGTTATCATGTTGAAATACTGCCCAGTCTCAGAAGGCAGGGGATCATGCTCTGCTTCAATATGTCACAGTACATGTTGGCATTCATGGTTTCCTCAATGAACTGTAGCTCTCCAGTGCCATTAGCACTCATGCAGGCCCAGACCAAGACACTCCCACCACCATGCTTGACTGTAGGCAAGACACCCTTGTCTTTGTACTCCTCACCTAGTTGCCACCACACACGCTTGATACCATCTGAACCAAATACGTTTATTTTGGTCTCATTGGATCACAGGACATGGTTCCAGTAATCCATTTCTTGTAAATCATCTTTAATAGAGGCTTCCTTCTGGGATGACAGCCATGCAGACCAATTTGATGCAGTGTGCGGCGTATGGTCTGAGCACTGACAGGATAACCCCCATCCCTTCAACCTCTGCAGCAATGCTGGCAGTACTCATACGTATATTTCCCAAAGACAACCTCTGGATATGACGCTGAGCACATGCACTCAACTTCTTTGGTCGACCATGGCGAGGCCTGCTCTGAGTGGAACCTGTCCTGTGAAACCGCTGTATGGTCTTGCCCACCGTGCTGCAGCTCAGTTTTAGGGTCTTGCCAATCTTCTTATATCCTAGGCCGTCTTTATGTAGAGCAACAATTATTTTTTTCAGATCCTTAGAGAGTTCTTTGCCATGAGGTGCCATGTTGAACTTCCAGTGACCAGTATGAGAGAGTGTGAGAGCGATAACACCAAATTTAACCCACCCCATTCACATCTTAGACCTTGTAACACTAACGAGTCACATGACACCGGGGAGGAAAAATGGCTAATTGGGCCCATTTTGGACATTCCCACTTAGGGGTGTACTCACTTTTGTTGTCAAAGGTTTAGACATTAATGGCTTTGTGTTGTTATTTTGAGGGGACAGCAAATTTACACTGTTATACAGGCTGTACACTCACTACTTTACATTGTAGCAAAGTGTCATTTCTTCAGTGTTTAGTGTCAAAGATATAATAAAATATTTACAAAAATGTGAGGGGTGTACTCACTTTTGTGAGATACTGTATATGTATAGGGTTTGAAATTTTCAGTAGTCCCGGATGAGTAGGAAATTGCTATATATATATATATATATACAGTATATACATACAGCTAAAAGGTGCACTCTCACTAACTTCACTGACAAAGTACCAGGGTTCAGCAGTCAAAGTATCTAGAAATTCAAAAGGTCACACTTTCTGGGTTTAACTTACAGGAACTAAGTTTAATATGTGAACGTTATTACATTTATTTGCTGTGATTTAAAGGGGCAGTCTAATCCAGAATTTTTATTGTTTTTAAAGATAATCTCTTTATTACCCATTCCCCTGTTTTGCATAAACAACACTTTTATATTAATATACTTTTTACCTCTGTGATTACCTTGTATCTAAGCCTCTGCAGACTGCCCCCTTATTTCAGTTCTTTTTACAGACTTGCATTTTATCCAATCAGTGCTGTGCACAGGAGTGAGCACGATGTTATCTATATGGCACACATGAACTAGCGCTGTCTTGCTGTAAAAAACTTTCCAAATGCACTGATATAAGAGGTGGCCTTTAAGGGCTTAGAAATTAGCATATTGGGCCCATTTATCAAACTCCGTATGGAGCTTGAGGGCCCGTCTAAAGACCACTGCTCCATAACTTGTCCGCCTGCTCTGAGGAGGCGGACAGACATCGCTGCAATTCAACCCGATAGAATACTTTCGGGTTGATTGGTGCCCCCCTGCTAGTGGCGAATCTGCAGGGGGCGGTGTTGCACCAGCAGTTCACAAGAGCGGCTGGTGCAATGCTGAATGTGGAGAGCGTATCGCATTCAGCAATGTCTGTTGGACATGATCCGCTGATCGGATCATGTCGGACAGACACATAATAAATAGGCCCCTATGAGTCTACCTAGGTTTAGCTTTCAACAAGGAATACCAAGAGAACAAAGCAAATTTGATGATAAAAGTAAATTGGAAATTTGCATGTCTATCTAAATCATGAAAGTTTCATTTTGACTAGACTTTCCCTTCAAACCCAGAGAGTGTAACCTATTGAATTTCTATACATTTGTATGTGTGTTTGTCTATGTGTATGCATGTGCACACAAACATACATACATACATATATACACATACAGTATATATGAGCCATTCCACCAAATGAATGCCATTTCTGTCCCCGGACATTATGGGCTAGATTATGAGGCCCATTTATCAAGCTCTGAATGGCTCGCCAGAAACAGCAGTTATGAAGTTGCGTCTAAAGATCGCTGCTCCATAACCTGTCCGCCTGCTTTGAGCAGGCGGACAGAGATCGCCGCAATTCAACCAGATCGAGTACGATCGGGTTGATTGACAACCCCTGCTGGCGCGAATCTGCAGGGGGCAGCGTTGCAATGCTGAATACGGAGAGCGTATTGCTGTCCGCATTCAGCGAGGTCTGCCGGACCTGATCCGCACGGTCGGATCAGGTCCGACAGACCTTTAATAAATAAGCCTCTATAAGTGGAATGGTTATTACCGCTTGACTTCTGCTCTTTGTTCCCGTATTACAAGTTGAAAGCAAATATTTATTTCACACGCACTAACCCAATGTGCGCAAAGAGTAGAAGTATTTTGCGACTGCGTTAACATATTCTCCCATTGACTTCAATGGAGGGAGAAAAGTGGAAAAGAAACATTACACCCATACTCGCGTTCTAACCAGAATCGCCTGAAGCCCCCACTCTAATAACCCCTAAACCACTGCATAGACCATTGCAAAGTAACTCACTACATTATTAACCCCTAAACTACCACAACCACAATTGCAAAGCAACACACTATACTATTAACTCCTAAACCACCACAACAACCATCGCAAAGTAACCCACTACGAAACCCCCAACCTAACACCCCCTAAGTTGCCCCAAAACAAACTACTTACCTTTAAGAAAAATATCCTTACTACCTTTAAAAACAAAACTTACCTAAAAAAGTTAAAAAAAAACATAACCTTACCTTTAAAAAAACAAACTAATCTTACTTAAAAATCCCTAACATTACTAAAAAAAATCTACAATTACAAAAAAATAAAATAAACTACTATTACAAAAACAACAAACAAATTACCGAAAATAAAAAAAACACCACAAAACAAAAAACATGTACTAACACTAAACTACAGATATAGCCCTCTAAAAATTAAACCTCCCCAAAAAAAGTTTATCTAAAAAAAACTATTCTAAAAAAAAAGGGGGGGGGGGGGAGCATATCTAGATAGGCTCAGGAGCTGGCAGCTAGCTGCTGATTGGTGGCTGCACAAATATACCTAATATCATTGAGTTATTGATGTGTTCTTCTTACTCCCAGTAGTTCATTGCGGCTTATTTAATAAAAGATACCAAGGGGTCTATTTATGATACTGCGGACGGACATGATACGATGTAGCGTATCATATCCGCCGCACAAAGATAAATTATCATTGCACCAGCAGTTCTTGTGAACTGCTGGTGCAATGCTGCCCCCTGCAGATTTGCGGCCAATCGGCCGCTAGCAGGGGGTGTCAATCAACCCGATCGTATTCAATTGGGTAGATTTCTGTCCGCCACCTCAGAGCAGGCGGACAGGTTATGGAGCAGCTGTCTTTAGACACGGGCCTTCAAGCTCTGTACTGAGCTTGATAAATAGACCCCTATGTGAATGAAGCAAAATCGATAATAGAAGTAAATTGGAAAGCTGTTTAAAATTGTATGCTCTGTCTGAATAAGGAAATACAAATTTTGGGTTTCATGTCCCTTTAATCTTTACAAAATCTGACCTTACACCTTACATTGGGCAGTGACAAACGCAGCATATGATACAGGTGGAAAAGCCCATTTGAAAGCACTTTAAATTTTTGAGTTTACTACCAGCTGTAATATACTGGAGACTAATAGAGATTGTTGCCTTCTACTCAACCCCCTGGCAGAGTGTCCTTGGATCTCTGTTGTTATCAAGTGTAGAGAGAGCACCTTCTTTCTACCATACACACCTGCCATTAACATTAGATTAAAGGGTTGTGAAGATGACAAACTTCATTCTTCAAGAGATCAACGATCTGCTAGAAATATATCAGAAGGTATTTACAGAATCTCTGCATGCTGCCTTTCACTACAGCCGCTACAGTGTCACAGTACCTCTGGGACTCCAAATAGTGCTTTGAAGGATACCGATCATATCGCACTCAGCTGGCTATATCTCTTCTGGCTTCCTGGACTGCACTCTTTCAGTCGGTACTTACCGTCACTTGTTTGACAGATCTGGGGTAGGGTAACTCTCTGATTGAGACTTATGGGCTGATATATTGCTATCTGGCACCAATGTTTTTTTTTTCTTATTTTGTAACCTCTGTAACTTTTATGCTGCTATTACTTCATTTGATGGTTATTGAACCGGAGTCTAGAGCATCCTTTGAATCATAGAGTAAATAGGGATATATACTGTACATCTAATCCTGCTTATGTTTGCTGTAAACCTGTTATCAGCTGGTATATTAGGTTACTTTTCTTTTGTGAGTTATATGTGATATTATTACAAGGTTACTACAGAAATAACTAGGTCACCATAACCCTGAGATCTATGCAAGCTGGCACACCTGAAATGTCCCTCAATATCATACTACATCAGTCCTGCTCCCCCCTATGTAAGCTATGGATTCCAGGTTGACAGGATAGTGAATAATATTCAGCGCGGATATGGCACCCTTACTGCTTTTCCCCCCTTACTCCCTTTCCATTTATTTTTTAGCTACTTGGTGTTATGTAACTCCTCATCTAAGAAGTACAAGAGAGGCAGTGGTAGACTTCCTAAATACAGAAACCAAGTTTTCAACAGCAGCAAAGTAAAAAGTTCAAAACACTTTATTCTGTGAGTTAAAACGTGAAGAATTCCATAAATAATAGTGTGTAAAAACTCGCAAAGGTCTATACATGTTTCTCTCAGATCATACGCCCATACCAATTACTCAGTCTCACAGTGTTTGCATCTCTTACAATAGATCTCCTATAATTAATATTCAGCCAAATACAATTCCCATGCATTGGTATCTGTTATTAACAGTTGAGAAGTTTGCTACCCCATAGACTACATTATATAATACTCATGAGATGATCTCACATTACCATTTAGTAAATACTTATATTACTTTGCAACTAGTAGATGTTGATTATATCTCTTTTAGCGTATGTCATCTTTTATATATAGCAGACGCCTGAAATACCTGGTTCTTAGCATTAATTGGCGGGTGCCCTAACTACATGTACTACATATTATTTACACTTGCTTATTTCTATCCTCTAACTACCAGTGAGAACAGTTCACTATTCTAGGTTATTAGTTGTGCCCAAAAATTATTTTACTTTTTAACTTTTTATCAGGTAGATTACGAGTTATGCGCGCTATAGGGAAATTAACGAATGCAACAAAAGTGGCGTTATTTAACCCCCTATAGTACAGCCATTACAAGTTTTCAAAAACCAGGCTTGTGCGGGCGATATGGTGCTTTTAAGCTCCATACCACACAAAAAACAAGTGCTGTTTTGACGTGCTCGTGCACGATTTCCCCATAAATATCAATGGGGAGAGCGGGTCAGAAAAAAGTCTAACACCTGCGATTTACCTAAGTTTAAACCTGACACCCTAACATAAACCCCGAGTCTAAACACCCCTTATCTGCTGCCCCCAACATCGCCACCACCTACATAATGTTTTTAAACCTTAATCTGCCGCTCCCGATATCACCGCCACCTAAATAAAAATATTATCCCCTAATACGCCGCTCCCTATGTTGCCGCCACTATACTAAAGTTATTAACCCCTATTCCCCTGCACCCCAACATTGCCCACATGATAATAAATCTATTAACCCCTATTCCGCCGCTCCCGACATCGCCACAACTAAATAAAGCTATTAACCCCTAAACCTCTGGCCTACCACATCACTACCACTAAATAAACATATTAACCCTTAAACCGCCAGCCCCCCACATCGCAACAACCTACACTAAACTATATTAACCCTAACCCTAACACCCCTAACTTTAACATAATTAAAATAGATCTAAATTAAACTTACAATTATTAACTAAATAATTCCTATTTAAAACTAAATACTTACCTGTGAAATAAAACCTAACCTAGCTACAATATAACTAATAGTTACATTGTAGCTAACTTAGGTTTTATTTTCATTTCACAGGTAAGTTTGTATTTATTTTAACTAGGTAGACATTAACTATTTACTAACTACCTAGTTAAAATAAATACAAACTTACCTGTGAAATAAAACTGAAGCTACCTTACACTAAAACCTAACATTACAAAACAACACTAAAATTACAAAAAATAACAAACGAAATTAAACAAAACAATAAAAATGATTCCTATTCTAATACCCTGTTTAAAAAAATAAAAACAAAATGCAAAACCCCCTAATTTTTAGATTAGGGTTTGGGCTTGTAAAAGAGCTAAATGCCCTTTTAAGGGCAATGTCCATACAAATGCCCTTTTCAGGGCAATGGGTAGCTTAGTTTTTTTTTTAGAGTTAGGTTTTTATTTTTGGGGTTGGTTGGGTGGTGGGTTTTACTGTTGGGGGGATCTATGTATTTTTTTCAGGTAAAAGAGCTGATATCTTTGGGGCAATGCCCCACAAAAGGCCCTTTAAAGGGCTATTGGTAGTTTAAATTTTGGATAATTTAATTTGTTATTTTTTGTAATTTAGTCTTTTTTATTTTTTGTAATTAGTTTGTAATTTTTAGAGTAGTGTTAGATTTTTTTTAATGTGTAGTTTAGTTTTATTTAATTGGTAGTTAGTTTAATTTTAGTTTAATAGTGATATTAGTTTAATATATAGTTTAAAATTAGTTTTGTTAATTTGACAGGTAAGTTTTAAATTAATTTAAGTTAGGGAAATTGTAATTTAATATAAAGTTAGGGGGGGACATTAGGTTTAGGGGTTACTAGTTTAATTTAGTTTATTGTGATGTGGGGGGCTTTCGGTTTAGGGGTTAATAGCTTACCTTAGTATATTTTGTTGTGGGGTTAATAGGTTTATTATAGTGGCTGCGGTGTAGGGCTTAATAACTTTAGTATAGTGGGGGCGATGTGGGCGGGACGGCAGATTAGTGGTTAATAATATTTAAATAGTATTTGCGGTGCGGGATGGGGGTGGTTTAGGGGTTAATACATTTATTATAGTGGTGACGAGGACGGGGAGTGGCAGAATAGGGGTTAATACATTTTTTAGTGACGGTGATGTCGGGAGCGGCAGATTAGGGGTTAATAAATGTAATATAGTGTTTGTGATGCGGGAGGGCCTCAGTTTATGGGTTAGTAGGTAGTTTATGGGTGTTTAGTGTACTTTGTAACAGTTTAGTTATGAGTTTTATGTTACAGATTTGTAGCGTAAAACTCATAACTACTGCTTTTAGATGGCGTTACGGATCTTATCGTTTTAGGCTGTAACGCCGTTTTTTTAGCCAGAATGCAAAACTTGTAATACCAACGATATGTCCTTTTTAAAAATGTGGGACTGACGTTGCGTTACAAGCTAAAAGGCTTGCGCTACACCTATACCAACAAGACTTGTAATCTAGGTGTAGGTTAATTAAGTGAAAAAGAGGTTTTTCATATGAGACCCACAAGTGGTCTCCTTTATCTCAGGATACCTTCCTGTATTAATATTATCTGTCTGTTTGATGTCCACGGGGTCAATTTATGCAAGTGCAAGCGCATATGATACGATACGCTGCATTCGCTGTCGGCATTTATCATTGCACCAGCAGTTCTTGTGAACTCCTGGTGCAATGCCGCCCCCTGCAGATTTGCGGCCAATCAGCCACTAGCAGGGGTTGTCATTCAACCCGATCGTATTTGATCGGGTTGATTTCTGTCCGCCGCCTCCGAGCAAGCGGACAGGTTATGGAGCAGCGGTCTTTAGACCGCTGCTTCATAACTTCTGTTTCCGGCGAGCTGTATGGAGCTTGATAGATTGACCCCCAAGAGTGGCCTCCTGAGTATCCTGGAAGGTTTATACTCTGCTAGGCATGTTTCATATGTGCTGTATCTTAGTTTGTTTTCTAATGCTTCTTGGATATTGTAACTTACTTGAATCACTATTGTAAATGTCCTGTATGCCTTTTATTTAAACCTCAATAAAAAAAACAAAAAACTTAATTTAAAAAAACAAAACAACTTACACTACCCTCTGAAGATGGTACTCATCAAAGATGAATCCGGGCGTCGGCACTGCATCTTGAACCTAGCGGCGATCCATCTTCTTCATCCCTGCGGCAATATTCATCCGTCTTCTTATCTTTATCCCGGCTGCTTGTGCAAAATGACACACAATCTGAACTGTGAGTGCTTTAATGTAAAGCATTTCAGGTTCAGTAATCAACAGACGCTACCCACAGCTCGCATAACCACAGAAGTTCAGTGGCAAGTCCTGAAGTTGTTGGCAAATGGTTTGTGCTGAAGTACGAAGGGCATCTCTACCCTGATGTCATCACAGATACAAGTAAACTCATGTTGAGGTCTATTTTATGCAAAAGATTTGGGTCTACAAGTTTTACTCGCCAGCCCGTGCAGACATCTTTTGGTACTTGTTTGAGGACATTGGGCTACATTTATGAAGCTCCAATATGAGTTCCGGAGCCCTATCGGCTGCAGGTTCGCATGAGCGAGCCTGCAGCCGAGAATTAAGAAGCAGCTGTAATGTGGCATATGGCAATCCCCCTGGACTTTTCTGAAGGGAGAGGTTGACAGCTCCAGCTCACACGTGATTGGATGCACACGAGCAGTAGGCGGGATTGCACACTACTGCAAGTGTTCAATAAAAATGCAGGCAGTGTATTGCTGCCAATAGAAAAAACAGAGTGAGTGCAGTACCAGCTTAATAAAATTGTAAATGCTTTATTCCAAATGCAGATAAAAATACAAATTCAGGAAACACACACAGTGGAATGTTTTAAAAGGAGTCAGCAAACCCAGCTGACGCATTTTGGCTTTCCGCCATTGTAAGAGCTGTGCTTTGCGCTATTCTCAGAGCAGCTCTGTGCATTTACGATTTTATTAACTAAGCTCTGCTCACTCTGTTTTTTCTATTGCCTGTGACCTATCCCAGCGTGAAGCACAGCCGCTTGGGGTATATCCCCGCTGATTTCCTTAAGCCCTGTGGTTTGCCCTACTGCTGTTACGTTGCCCAATGGGAATCGAGGAGGCGACACCCCCCAACATGATGTCTGAGGAGGGAGTCTGAGCTGATCGGGCTATTGGATGATCTCACATGAGTGAGGAGAAGTAGCGCCCACTAAGTTGCGGTTGAAAGGACAGCCTGACCGCTACAATCCATCTCCCTGGGACCGGACTGGTCACACCCTTAGGAGTAAGAAAATTGTGTACATTGCCATCCGGTATGCTATTACATTTTGCATAGTGACTGATTCTTTAGCATACAGCTCCTATTGGGAAACTACTTCTGTGGTATTTTCTGCATTACTATACAGGCACTTTAGTGTAAGGGAGTATTCCTTTTGTTGTTACACCAGTGTATTGCTGCCCACCATATGTGATGCCAGATGTGAAGATGTCCGTCCCTGCCTGCCTTGTCTTTAGTATATCTGGCTCATTGTGTGTACCGCCAGTCACAGGTCGTCACATGGAAATTGAGAAAGAAGTCGGGGCCAAACTAGAGAAGGCTTCATAGAAAAGGTCAGGCAAGTTTGTTTTCATTAATTTTTTTTTTTTTTTTTTAAATAAGTTTTTTATTGAGGTTTTCAAGACATACAATGGCAAATAAGGCTTTGGAAACATTAGTATATCAAAGACTTGTTAATTTAAGACAATATGTAGGACTACATCTCCATCTAAGCTTAAACTGAGAACAATCATGGCATGGTTACACAGACAAGGGTACAACCATCTTCGTATCGCATAAAGATAAATGACAAAAACATGGTATGTAGGTTAATATAAGTATGGATGCAAAAAGAAACAGTCTATAATACAGTTAAGCCTGTGCAATTTGAACCTCATTTTCTGTAATATATTTTATGTTGGGGTAACTACTGTCTAGGCCTCTTATGGACCCGTTAGTTTAGAGCAATTATATATATTGGTAGTTACATAGACATCCACTAATCTGAGAAATATATACAAACATTAGCTGAAAATGTCAGAGTCATTATATGGTGATCTGAAATATCAACTGGGGTATGGGGTGGTGGGATACAGTGGGCAAAAGCCACTTTAGTGGGGTTATTAGATTATGGGCCTAGGAGAACTGCTAGAAGCTGGCACTTCGACACAGTGAATTAACTGGCTAGAGGGATTATATCAGAGCTGTTATATTGTACAATAAATCTAAAGGTGGGACTTATTATCTATAAGGAGAGTGTAGTTCCAATGGGGTGAGAATGTGAGTCTTTCTATAAGTGAGGTTTTTAAGTGTGTCTGCATAGGGTAAATCAGAACATTTTAAACATTTGGGAAGAGAAGAGAACCACTTTACGTGGCTATATATGGGATTCTCAGGATCCCCAGGATGTACCCCTCCTGTATTGTGCACTGGGTATTTAATATACTTCCCTCCTCATCCGTTAGATAGAATGCTGCCCCGGCCGCTGACAGCACCCCATCTAAAGTAGTGTGTATTAGAGTAAAGATGAGGGACTAGGAGGGACCTGCAATCAATATACATTATATGCATATCAGAAGAGAGCTCAGAGGGGAAAGATTATGTAATTGTATGCTAGTCCTGTGGTGACCCTGGGGATCAAGAATTGATTTTGCTCAGTCAGTAAAGAATGCCCTGTAGTTGCTTTAGGTAAGTATGAACTATTAAAATATGACATGTTAAACATTGAAAATCTTTATAAGACAAAGGCATTATAGGAACCTTGATAGGAATTAAATAAAACACTTTCTCCATTAACTAACTTTGAACTAGAAGGGTCTAAAAACATATTTAAAACACAAACATGCTATAAGTACTAATCAGCAGGGATTAGGGGAGAAAAAGAACAAGTCCTGGAATGTGCAGGTGACCAAGTAACGAATAGGGAGAAGTAATGAAACTGAAAGTTTCTTGTCCTAGAAAAAGAGATATTTTAGCCAATTCCGGACTTATGCAGGACATAGTAGAAGGAAATTGAGCTCTTGCTACCTCTGTACAGCTTTAAAGTCCGGTGCTGGGGTAGTGGAGAAATAACCATGGTCACAACACAGGAGGACCTTAACCTCTGTGTATCTTCTGTGTGAGTTAGATGCCAAAGTGGAGGATTCACTTGTCCTTTTAGCGTACCTGCTAGTTGGAGATCAGGGAGAGTCCTTAGGCTGCGATGAGAGGTGTTCTCAATCTGACAGGTTAAAACTTGTCCGGCCCTTTGTCTCTTGCTTCTAATGTAAGACGCTTTAGGCATCATGTGAGCCGATTCATTATCCAATGTGTCCTCCTCTCCAGCTACAGGGTAATCAGTAGTTGTTGACAGGGGAGCTCCACAGCTCCTGTGCCACAGTTCACGTTGTGAGGGCTGAAAACATTGCTGGGCGTGGTGTAATACCGCAAGTAGGCTCCGTTTGAGATCTAAGTAACGAGCGTCCATATTTTGAATAATAGGATTTTCCTGAGTGTCTGATTATTCCATAGTTCTGAGCACTTGAGAGAAGTGCAGTTGATGGGCAGCAATCCGAATAGGTTGAGGGGTCCAGCTCCTGTTGCTATTACTGTCCTTAACTATTATCTGTTCTCCAGGCAGTAAAAAATAAATAAAAAGAAGTGGGGGGGAAGGGGGGTTTCTGCGGCCCTGCGTTGTTGCAAAAAGGGAACCGAGTGCACAACACGCTTCTGTAGGTTTTGGCTCAAGTGATCACTGCGTGCATGCCCGGGTTCTATCAGAGGGCTGTCTGTCTTATTGCCCCTCTCTGAGGGACGCGAAAATATCAGCAATAGTCACTCACTGCCTTTTCCAGAGCAGGGCCGCGTCATATAGGAGCGTTGCATCGCAGTTCCCCATTCTCATAGCTGCTTAATTTCACAATCTCTCACATCTCAAATGTTTCTAGCTGAAGTGGAAGCATTTTGGTATAAAATATTTGGGTGTGAGGGGCGGAGCCTAGCCACGACTTGAGATGGCTGCTTTCTTCTAGTGCTCTGTAGTCCCATGTGTAAATTGCAAAAACTCAGCATGATCAAATAACATTTTAACTTCCTAACGAACTTGGCAATACTCCCCATAACAGCAAGCAGCCTGCGGATCACTATTTGGAGGAAAATAGAAAATAAAAAAGACAATATACCAGCGTGGCTTGTTGCGCGCCAATCGCAAGGTCACAAAAGAATTATTCTTCCAAAGAAGCCGGAACAGACACTGGACATAGGCTCACCTGAATCATAGAAGGCAGTGAGTACACCTCACGAAAGAACAAGCAACGGCCGAATCTATACATACCCCCGGTCTTGACAACAACGCACGGGCAGCACCCACGTGGCCTGCCGTCAGACTTAGACGGCGGGTCCCGATAAGGCTGCAATCCGACCGGGGAGTAAAGTGAGAACGCTGGACCTCTCTCCTATACCGGGCACAGCAGGGGTGAGCACAGCAACCAAAGCCTACAGAACGCGACACTTTTCAGGTAGTTGCTGAGCACGTCAATTCATATGGGGCCCATTGGAGTCGGGCCTAGTAAAAGCCCCGCAAGTTGAGGCACAGTCTGGAAGCCATTAACAACGAGTGGGACACCACAGCGATCGCTAAGACCCCTGAGAGCTTGTGGTGTTGAGACAGAGGGCACCGGGAGAGGAGCACTTTGAGAAAAGAGACCGGTAAGCCTAAATCCCAGCAGGAGAGACAAACCTTATACTTGGGCCGCACAACACACCAAAAAGACACATTGAGGCAGCCCTTACGAGCCAGTATCTTGCTAGGCCCATAACACACCTAAGGCTTTGCATGAGGGAGAGCGTTACACAGCATGGCAGTTTGCTGAAGAGGGCCACTATAATCTGACACCATCACATCACTGAAACATTAAAGACATAAAGTGAACTATATAGTGAACAGCACTTCACAAGCTTTTAAAGTGCCTAAGAAGCTTCCTAATCATTAATTATGACTAGCAAACGGAACCCTAAGCCACACAAAGGGTCGCAATCTTCAATTATGGAAAACTATCTGATATCTGCGGACATGACTGCAACCCCCAATAAGTTAGTGCAAGCTGAGATGGAGTTACCAGCCACATCCCAAATGCAGGATCACAACTGTGAAGCACATGCACATAAATATCTCACAAAAAGTGACATCACCCATCTCTCCTCTAAAGAGGACATTAAAAGCGCAATGCAGGACTTTAAAAACATGTTCGGGGAACTTAAAAAAAATATCATGGCAGTGGATAGTAGGGTCACTCAGGTGGAAGAAAAACAAGAAACCCTGACTACAGATGTGCAACAACAGTCTGGCATCTTACGGGCTCAAGAGGGCACTATGCATGCTTTAATGGATCGGGTGGAGGATCTTGAAAATCGGAGCAGGAGGAACAACCTGCGGCTGAGGGGCATACCTGAGACCGTTGACCCCCCTGCCCTACTACAGTTTATCCAAGATTTCATCAGATACCTCAAAAACAGCGACACAGCACAGGATCTGCAGATAGAAAGAGCTCACAGAGCGCTGCGCCCCAAACCACCAAATAGGGCCCCACCAAGAGACGTCATATTAAAATTCCTTTCGTTTAAGGACAAGGAAGAGGTCTTAAAAACTGCAAGAACAAAGCATCCCATCACATTTAAGGGATCAGAGATCCAGGTGTACTCTGATCTGTGTCCCACAACGCTACAAAAGAGAAGAAACTTAAGACATATCACTATGGCATTGAGGGAGAGGAGAATCCCCTACCGTTGGGGATTCCCCACATGTCTTATAGCCACAAAAGATAACACCACCCATATTCTCAGATCTCCAGAGGAACTCCCAGGCTTTACTCAGGCCCTGGGAATAGAACTGGACCTCCTTCAGGATGAAGCAGCAGCTCCACGGGCTCTTCAGGGCAGAGGTCGGGGAGGGAATCAGTAATCATGAGACTGTCTCTCTTATGGACGCTTGAGAAGGGCCCCTACCTCCCCGACTCTCCGCCACTTTGGGACATAAGCAGTAGCCCTTTTTGGGCCTTGTTTAAATTGTTACTGGGACAGAACACTGGACATCTCAGATGAGCTCTCAGGTCGTATGTTCACACAAATGTTATAGATTAGTATAAATGTTTTTATGTTGCTGTTATATATTTACAATTGTTTATTTGTCCAACCCTCAGTGGTTGACTCTTATTGCACTTACCTTATGAAGATGTTATATGACCCAGGGGAGAGTGGCATGGGCTATTTTTTGTGTCAACTCCTCATTGCATTGATAGTTTCAACATTACAAAACTCCCACTCTTTTGGGCAAATAACCAGACACACTCAATAAGAAATTCCCTATATGCAATGCAGAGAGAGATTAATTCATAAGGATCAGAGATAGAAAGGGGGCTGCGCACAAGGCAAAGGGACTAAACACTGTTGAAAGGCTGGATTGCTTTACTTTCTACACATATAGACTTCTTCTGAAGTCATAAGTTCCAGCATAGAGAAATGCAGTTGACGGCCATTGTGCATCTCTTTAAAGCCTCAAAGACACACATACCACAATCTCTGCACCTCGCTAGGCAATTAAACTAATGCTCACACAAAAGAGACTCCAAAACACAAAGTTAAGCGGGACAATCGCATATAGCACTTAGACAGAAGAGTAGTTGTGCTCTTATTGCCCAGGTCATAGCTATTACCTCAGGGTCAACACATATAGCACCACAGCAAGGGCAAAGAAACTATGCCCCATTATATTCATAGCGCCATGCGTACATTACAGAGAAATAGGACATATAGATCACACAGGCCCACTGTCTCAGTTTTAAAGTTCTCAAAGTCCTTAAAGTTTGTGGGGAATTGTTCAAGTACCTCACTCAGTTATCACTGATTATTCTGAGTTACAAAGAAATTATTTACAAATAATACAAAATGCAATACACTCAGGGACAACTACCCCTGACTAATTAAGTAGTTGTTACAGTTTCCTAATCAAACTAAACTTATTGTTTATCACTGTTATCCTAGACCACCAGGTTTGAATTTCTATTGTATTTTTCTTTTAGTGTACATTGTACATAACTGTTAGATTTGATCCTCTCTAAAGAGGACACCCTATCACTTTCCCTTTTCCTTACACCCTCTATACCACTCCACCCCCCTCCCTACCTATTCTTAATTTAACTGACCTTCCTACTGCTCGTCACAAGACTCCTCTTCTCACTATCTAATTCCCCCCCCCCCTTTTTTTTTTTTTTTTCTTTTCTCTCTTCCCTATCCCCTCTCCTTTCTCCTCCCTCTACCCCTCCTCCCCTTCATTCCCCACACAAGCATCCCTTGATTTTGCTGTCTTTTAAATATCCCAAAAACCCTGCGACTAGTATGACTTCCCAACGACTGAAACATAGGTCCCATCCGGTTGAACTTATCACCATAAACGCAAAGGGGCTTAATAGCCCTAACAAGCGCTCCATAGTGTTAAAAGACATGCAACGCATGGGTGGAGACATAATATTCTTACAAGAGACTCATTTCTCAGCTACACGAGAACCAAAATGGTTTAACCGTCACTTCCCAACAGCATATTTTGCATCTGGCCCCGAAAAAAAAAAACGGGGTAGGAATACTCTTCAGTGAGAGAATGCCCTTCTCAGGTACATAACGACCCAGAGGGCAGATTTATAATACTCACTGGCTCTTTGTTTGGAAGGCCAATAACTCTTGCAAACGTTTACTGCCCCAACATGTCCCAGCACCTCTTTCTACAAAGAGTCACCCGCAAAATCCTTGAGATACAGATTGGAGTCCTTTACATGAAACGAATGACAGCCTCACTAATTGAGATTGCAGTGCATGACATATGGCGCACGCATCATCCCCTAGAAAAAAATTATACTTTCTATTCACATCCTCATAGAAAATATTCTAGGATTGATTACCTATTCACTGATTCAACAGGCCTAATAATCACTAAAAGTAGCAGCATCTCCGCAATCACTTGGTCTGACCACGCCCCAG
This sequence comes from Bombina bombina, assembly GCF_027579735.1. Classification (NCBI taxonomy): domain Eukaryota; kingdom Metazoa; phylum Chordata; class Amphibia; order Anura; family Bombinatoridae; genus Bombina; species Bombina bombina. Next base: position 917,988,984 of record NC_069500.1, read on the forward strand.
TAGGTTGTACCATACAGTGGCCTAGTGTCCCGCTCACACCCTTCGTGTGGAGGTTGGACGATACGCTATTGGACGATCCGGTGTTCAACTCTGACATACGGAAATCCCTGACTGAATTCTTTCTTATCAATGCCAATGACCAGATGAAAGATACCACCATCTGGGAAGCACATAAGTGCACTATAAGAGGCCTGCTGATAAAACGGAGAGCATGGCTCAAAAGAATAAGAAAAGAACGTTACAATGCGTTACTGTCTCAAGTCGAAAATACAGAACAACTCCACAAAATGAATCCACAAAGTGAGACTGAAATGGCTCAGTTGACCCTGGCCAGGAAAAATCTACTGCAGTTTCTGCAGGAAGAGTATCAAAAACAAGCCCTTATTCTGAGACAGATGTTTTTTGAACAGGGTGATAAACCAGGAAAGCTCCTGGCCAGGGCAATTGCGAGGAAAAAATTGAAAACATATGTACGCCTAATTAGGGACGTGGACGGAGGGGAAAGAATGGATGGAGAAGCCATAGCAGAAGTATTAAGGGTCTACTACGAATCTCTCTATAACCTATGTGAAGCAGACTGGCCGGGAGGAGAGCCTCCCGTCAGGGAACAGGAAAACGTAGACATAATCAAATATCTCGAGGGAGTAGATCTCCCCAAACTCTCCATCGAGGACGCAGACTCCTTGGAAACCCCGTTTACAGTAAAGGAAGTGCAAAAAGCCATCAAAGACCTCCCTTCGGGCAAAGCCCCGGGGGCCCGATGGCTTTGGCATCAAATACTACAAACACTATGCGGACATTCTCGTCCCGAAACTAACTGATATGTTTAACTCTCTGGCGGACTGCCCGGACCTCCCCGGATCCATGCTAGAGGCCTACATCACAGTCCTTCCCAAGCCTGGGAAGCCTTTGGACAGACCAGAAAACTACAGACCAATATCTTTGCTTAATTCAGATGTAAAGATACTTGCAAAGGTCTTAGCCACTCGCCTCAATATACACCTTCCAGAACTAATCTCCACTGAACAAGTGGGGTTCATTCCAGCCCGGGAGGCAAGAGACAACACCCTCAAAGTCCTCCAGCTCATAACTCATTCCCAAATACACAACACACCACTTTCTCTGGTCACTACTGACGCGGAGAAGGCGTTCGACCGGGTCAACTGGTCGTTCATCCGGGTAACACTCCAAAAATTTGGCTTTGGGCCTAACTTTATAAATAGAGCCATGTCCCTATACTCTTCCCCAAATGCAAGGGTGAGAGTGAACGGCATGCTCTCAGATACATTTCTAATCAAAAATGGAACGAGACAGGGGTGCCCTCTCTCGCCACTCCTGTTCGCCCTTACAATTGAAGTACTGGCAAGTAAAATCAGAGCCAACCCGGTGGTGAGGGGGGTTACTATAGGCAACACAGAGCATAAACTATCTATGTATGCCGATGACATCCTTCTCACGATCTCGGACTCTGCTAACTCTCTAAGAGCCGCCCTGATAGAGTTTGAGGCATATGGGAAGGTCTCGAACTTCCTCCTCAATCCACTGAAATCAGAGATTCTCAACATTTCGGAATCAGCGGAGACTTTTGCGGACCTTAGCTCTAATTGCCCAATAAAGGTTGCTACACATAACATCAAATATTTGGGAATCACCCTCACACCCAACATCTCAGAGACAGTAGACCTAAATTATAAAAATATATGTGATGAGATCAGTAAAGATCTGCTAAATTGGAAAAAAAAAAACGATATCGTGGATGGGCCGTATAGGGGTGGTAAAGATGAACGTTTTACCAAGGGTGCTATACATCATGCAAACAATCCCAGCGGCGGCGGCCTCCCAATACATCCAACAAATTCAAACAGCCATGGAGACATATATTTGGAACGGGATCAGACCAAGAATCAAAAAGCAAACGATATACTTACCCAGAGATAGAGGAGGTTTGGGAGTCCCGCTTCTGAGGGAGTATCAAAGAGCTATCTCTCTTCAGAGAATTGTGGAGTGGAGTAGGAATACAAATAGCAAGAGATGGATACAGGTGGATAATGAGATCCTCAAACGAGGGAATGTAGGGGCACTGGCCTGGATCTCGGCGGGGAGCCGGCCAGAAGCTGCCTTAAGATACCCTATGATAACTGAAACCTTTAAATCATGGGACAAATTAATGGTAGACGGCGCATATATATCTACTCCTGTATCACCAAATGTCCCAATAAGGGAAAACCCAGACTTGGGAATGGAAATTAAACCACATATTCGGGGGGACACTTACAGCTTGGAAGAGGCAGCAATCACAAACATCCTACAACAAGGTAAACTTAAACCACAGGCAGAACTGGAGGAATGGGATCATGCGATCTTCGCGTCATGGTTCAGAGTCGCACAAATGACTCACTACCTCGATTCCCTTAGGGAACGAGGAGCATTGTCCAGAAACAAGACCCTCTTTGAGGTACTGTGTACTCTGTCACACACACCGGCACACCTCATCTCACAGATATATAGGATCTTATTAACAAAAGGGGGATTAACGCTCCCAACGTACTCAGCTGCTTGGCAAGCGGAACTGGGAATAGAGATATCACCTAAGGAGTGGTCCAAAATATTTATGAAAGCCAAAAAGACCTCGATATCGACTCGAATGCAAGAGATGCATTACAAGTTCTTAAGCAGGTGGTATCTAACACCTCTAAGACTACGCAAAATTTACCCTCTTTCAGGAGGGAGGTGCTGGAGGGGTTGTGGAGAAGAGGGATCTCTTCTCCACGTTTGGTGGACATGCCCACTTATACGACCTTTTTGGGAGGAGGTGCTGGGACTAATGAGCAAAATCCTGAATATCATAATCCCCCCAAAACCATCATATTTGATATACCATGAGCTACCTAAGATAAGGGGGGAAGACAAATATCTCCTATTCATTCTGATGCTAAACGGAGCAAAGGCGCTCATTCCGGCCTACTGGAAGAATCAGCTGACACCTAGTACACAAGAGTGGAGGGCAAAAGTGGGGGACCTGCTAAGACTTGAACGCTATCACTTCCTAAAAACTGGTAAACTAACTACACATGAAATGATGCTACTAACGTGGGAGGGTAGGGGACTGTAGTTCTCCAGAGCGTAGGAGTGATTTCCATTGCTTTATCCCCCTTGGCGGTCTTTGACTGCCTCCCCTTCCCCTCCCCCCTTTCCGACCCTTCCTCCCCTCCCCACCTTCTCCCCCTCCCCTCCTTCCAATAACACCCCACCCCCCCCCCTTTTTTTTTTTTTTTTTTTTTTCCCCTCCTCTTTTTCTTCTTTCTTTATTCCTCTTCCTTTTCATCCGTACACTAGTATGGACGACAACATCAGGTATTATAATATACCCAGCTCTGTGTAAAATTTACGCTGGGTACAAACTGTTATACCAATCAATAAATGCTTGATGTATATATTGTAAATTTATAACTTGACGGCAATACTGGAATTTTCATGCTGTCATTACCACTGAATGGAGAGACAAGTTCAGAAATGATGGACTAATAAAACACAGTACAGTCTGAGAGACAGGTAGAGAATGTGTTCAGAAGATTATCTATGATTTCTTAGCCTCTAGTGATTGTTCACAGACTTAACTATAAGAAAAGGTCGAGACTCATACATTTTGTACCAATATATGTTAATACTGTCACAGTTCTATTGTATTGTATTGCTTATTGATGTATAACCCTTGTCTTCAAATAAAGCTTTTTTGAAAAAAAAAAAAAATATTTGGGTGATTTTTCAGGTAAAGGAGATATAATGTGAGAAAAAGCGGGAGCTTCTGGATGCTGTGTCTGCTCTCCTCGATGGCTAGCTCCGCCCCCCGTTTTGATGAATTTAATGCAATTCTAGATAAAACACTTGTGGATGTAGTTTTTGCAACTGAACCATTTAGTGTTTTGTATACAAGCAATATTTTCAAATTTACCTTAGGCACTGGAATGCAAAGATCTGAGGAATTAAACATTTTGTCTTTGTCTTTCTTACCTTTTGTAGATGAAGATGGAGAGAAACCACACTATGCATGAGCCAGAAACACCCACCTATGGCATGCTGCAGGGGAAGAAGCGAAATACACTCACCACCCTCGCTCTGTCTCTATCTCTCTCTCTCTTTTCAACTTTCTCTTTCCACCTTCTTTGCTCTGAAGAACTATAAGCACATAGCACATCCCTTCAACACCGAAATCTCATACACACACACAACATGCATGCATGGCCATGCAAACTCACACACACACAAAAACACATGCACACTCACACGTATGCACACACATATGGACACACATTCCTGTTACCCAATGTTCATTCCTGTTCCTTAAAAAACATAATGTTAAATCACTATCGGCTAGATTACGAGTTTTGTCGGTAAAAACTTGCGGGGCTAACGCTCCTTTTTTTCCAGCGCTTACTTAAAACAATGCTGGTATTACGAGTTTTCTGAATGGCTGCGTTAGCCTCAGAAAAGTGAGAGGAGAGCAAAATTTAGCTCCACTTCGAACCTCAATACCAGCGTTGCTTTCGGTAGAGGTAAACTGGAAAAACGTGCTCGTGCACGATTTCCCCATAGGATACAATGGTGCTGAGCTGGCTGAAAAAAACCTAACACCTGCAAAAAAGCAGCATTCAGCTCCTAACGCAGCCCCATTGTTTCCTATGGGGAAACACTTTCTAAGTCTACACCTAACACCCTAACATTAACCCTGAGTCTAAACACCCCTAACCTTACACTTATTAACCCCTAATCTGCCCCCCAACATCGTTGCCACCTGCATTATACTTAGACATGTGCATGGCGAAAAAATTCGGTTCGGATCGATTCGGATTTTTTCGAATTTCGGTTCGGAGCAATTCGAATTCGGAAAAATTTGAATCAATTTGGTTCGGATTTGTTTTGGATTCATTCGGATTCAAATAAATTAGGTTCGGATTTGTTTCGGATTCATTCGGATTCAAATAAATTTGTCTGGATTCGGTTCGATTTGGTTCGGTTCAGTTCGGAAATTCGGAATTTCGGTAAGTGTTAGGTGGGATTAGACTAGTATTATGTACTAAATTCGGCTGGATTCGGTTCGGAATTTCTGTAAGTGTTAGGTGGGATTAGATTTATACTGTACAATAGTAGTGTAATCCATGGCCATCCGAATTTACCGAATAAATCCGAAGTAATTCGGATTTATTCGGTAAATTCAGCAGTATTTTAATTCGGAAATTCGGTTCGATCCGAATCGCCGAATTTTCCGAATTTTCTGAATTTCCGAATCGATCCGAAACGAATCGCACATATCTAATTATACTATTAACCCCTAATCTGCCGCTCTGGACACCGCCGCCACCTACATTATCCCTATGAACCCCTAATCTGCTGCCCCTAACATCGTTGACACCTATATTATATTTATTAACCCCTAATCTGCCCCCCCAACGTCGCCGCCACCTACCTACAATTATTAACCCCTAATCTCCCTCCCCCAATGTCACCGCTACTATAATAAAGTTTGTTAACCCCTAAACCTAAATCTAAGCCTAACCTGACGCGGCGACATTGGGGGGGGGCAGATTAGGGGTTAATACAATTTATTATAGTGTTTGCAAGGTGGGAGTGCGGCGGTTTAGGGGTTAATACATTTATTATAGTGGCAGCGATGTCCGGTCGGCAGATTAGGGGTTAATAAGTATAGGTAGGTGGCGGCAACGTTGGGGGGGGGGCAGATTAGGGCTTAATAAATATAATGTAGGTGTCGGCGATGTTAGGGGCAGCAGATTAGGGGTTCATAGGTATAATGTAGGTGGCGGCGATGTCCGGTCGGCAGATTAGGGGTTAAATAATTTTATTATAGTGTTTGCGATGTGGGGGGGCCTCGGTTTAGGGGTTCGTAGGTAGTTTATGGGTGTTAGTGTACTTTGTAGCACTGTAGTTAATCTCTTAACTACTGACTTTTTTATGCGGTAGGAGTCTTGACAGGAGAGGGTGTAGACCCTCAAGACTTGTAATACCAGCGTTAGCCAAATCCCATTAAAAAGATAGGATACACAATTGACGTAAGGGGATTTGCGGTAGCCAAAAGTCACGGAAGAAAAGTGAGCGGTAGACCCTTTCCTGCCTGACTCGTAATACCAGCGGGCATTAAAAAGCAGCGTTAGGACCCCTTAACACTGCTTTTTAAGGCTAACGCAGAACTCGTAATCTAGGCGTATGCTTTTCAATTATGTTTGATTCATCATTTATGCAATTGATTAATAAATTACACTATATTTTTTTTTTAGAAATACATATGACTCTGTAATATGGCATGAAAGCAATTAATTTTGTTTTTATTTTGATACATTTTAAACCTTCCTATATCCCTTTCAGTGACGTGCACTCATAAGAGGCAGGTGAGGCAGTGCCTCCCCTGGCCAATGTTGGAATTACAGCCTTTTTTCTAAATTAAAAAGAAAAAAAAAATGCTTTTTTTCCCATTTTTTTTTCATATTAAAAGGTGACCCCCCCTACCCCCCCACCCCTGCACCAAATTCAGTATTTATTGCAATTTTATTGTTTTAAAAAAAATAACATAATATTAAGTTACTACATTCATATTGTGCAAGAAGGTAGAGGCCAGCTATCCTTCCATTGCGCAATATGAATGTAATTCTCTGTTATGTTATGGGCTGCTTTAAAGACTGCCACCCAGTGGGGAATAATAGCTAATGCAGCAGTCTCTATTGCAGCCCATAACTGCTCCCACCGGAGGCTAGCCTCGGGAGCCCTGCCTGCCCGCCCCTCAGCCAATCAGACATCAGTATGTCTGAGTCTCTAGGCTGAGTTGCCGGGCGGGAAATAGATGCGCAGCCGCATGTGAGTGCTCTGCTCTGCTCTCAGAGTGAGTCAACTGTCAGCCCAGGAGTAGAAGTGGACGTGGAGTCAGTCAGTGGACAGGACGTCAGGAGAGGACACTAGGAGCCGAACAGAGGAGCGTGCACTAGCCACTGAGGTAAGTGACAGATGGTCATGGTGGGTCCGGTCAGCTCAGCAGTCAGATTCAGCACGGCCACACCTGCTCCTGCTGCAATACACTTTTTTATTAGGATCATCATGATCTCTCCTCCTGGTCTGGGGCACTCCGTGATTGTTAAGCAAGATGTGTTTACAAATTCATTCACTTCAGATTCAGCACGGCCACACACCTGCTCCTGCTGCAATACACTTTTTATTAGGATCATCATGATCTCTCCTCCTGGTCTGGGGCACTCCATGATTGTTAAGCAAGATGTGTTTACAATTTCATTCACTTCAGTAAATTATGTGATGATCGTGATTTTTTCCTGATCTAAGGGACTTAGGGTGAAGATGCATGCCATTTCCAATAGAGTAAATAGTTTTAAAGTTTAACACTACTTGCTCTATGGAAACGCTAATGATTCTTCACCTTCAGTCCCTTTGATCAGGAAAAAATCACGATCATCACATAATTTACTGTAGTGAATGAAATTGTAAACACATCTTGCTTAACAATCACGGAGTGCCCCAGACCAGGAGGAGAGATCCTGATGATCCTAATAAAAAGTGTATTGCAGCAGGAGCAGGTGTGTGGCTGTGCTGAATCTGACTGCTGAGCTGAGGGTGTTTAATTGTGTAGCTGCTGCAATAGGCACAAAATACACTACAGTATCTCCCTTCAGCCTTCTCCTGTAACTTGAAAGTATAGAGAATCCTGCAACAATATTTGCATTGTATGCAGGTTGCAGGGCTAGCTCAGCTCTGTGTGTTATGCTGCCAGCGTTCTCCTCTAAACAGTGTAGCACACAGAGACGATCAGCTTCTATGATCTGTCTGTCTTAGTGCTATCTTTTCTCATAGCAATAACGTTATGCTGCCTGCTTTCCACAAATAACTTATAGCAGTGCAGGTTAAAGGTTAGTTCCTCCCTCATTCTCCCAGGGCTCCTCCATAACAGACTTGAGAAGTGAGCTAACTTACAAGGTTAGTAAATGTAAGGCTTTTAGAACTTAAAGACTGTGTGAGTTTCTTAGTTTAGAATAACTAATTTTAGTCAGACCTAGAAATAACTGTTGTGAGCACCCAGTACAATAAGCTTAATTACAGTTGGTATCATACCCCATATGTTATCAGAAAATAGTTTGCCTTACTGTTTAGTATTAGCATGAGTAGTATTAGTGTTTTTAAAGTTTGTATTTTAATGAATTATTTTAAATTTACCCTGATAAGTGGAAGGGAGGGGAGGGGGCAGAATATCCTATTTTTCCATAACAGAAAACACATCTGGTATACACTGTTTTTCTTCATCATTAACACTTTATTTTTTTGTTTTTACCAATCAAATTGAGTCCCTTTTTTAGACTAATGTGGTAGTAACTGGTTCTGTTTTCATTTTTCCAGTAATAAAGTTAATGTTTACTGGCTAATCAATAAGTCATTGTCATGTAATTAATTTATATGAGATAACTATCCCATTGGTATTTGCAGATTTGTTTCTTCTTAAAAAGTCCCAAATATAATGTCAGTGGCATCATTTGTATGTTGTACACAAATGGTGTCTCACTGGCATAAACAAAATGTATATAAATATATATAATATATAATGTATATAAATAGGAGAATGATGGGGACTGTTTAATATACATTATTATATGTGCTTAGTTTGCTCATGAGGGAGTTTTCCAACTATTAAATAAACTCCATATAATAAATGGCATGGGAATTATTTCTAACTGGAAAGCTCTTTATTATTAGTGAAACAAGGCGAGTATTTTTGATTTAGTAAAAATGAATACATACTATGTGAAAGAAATCTGTCTGTGTATGAAGCTCAACAGTTTCTTTTTTATACAGCAATTGTATTATAATAATTCTATATTATATAATGTGTGTGTGAGACTTTGTGTGAGAGAGGCAGCATGTGAGTCTGTGTCAGTGTGAGTGTGTAAGAAAAGAGAATGTGAGAGACTGCATGAGAGAGAGTGTGTGTGAGACTTTGTGTGAGAGAGGCAGCATGTGAGTCTGTGTCAGTGTGAGTGTGTAAGAAAAGAGAATGTGAGAGACTGCATGAGAGAGTGTGCGAGAGACTGTGTGATAGAGGCAGCATGTGAGTCTGTGTCAGTGTGAGTGTGTGAGAAAAGAGAATGTGAGAGACTGCATGAGAGAGAGTGTGTGAGAGACTGTGTGATAGAGGCAGCATGTGAGTCTGTGTCAGTGTGAGTGTGTGAGAAAAGAGAATGTGAGAGACTGCATGAGAGAGAGTGTGTGACAGAGGCAGCATGTGAGTCTGTGTCAGTGTGAGTGTGTGAGAAAAGAGAATGTGAGAGACTGCATGAGAGAGAGTGTGTGAGAGACTGTGTGATAGAGGCAGCATGTGAGTCTGTGTCAGTGTGAGTGTGTGAGAAAAGAGAATGTGAGAGACTGCATGAGAGAGAGTGTGTGAGAGACTGTGTGATAGAGGAAGCATGTGAGTCTGTGTCAGTGTGAGTGTGTGAGAAAAGAGAATGTGAGAGACTGCATGAGAGAGAGTGTGTGTGAGACTTTGTGTGAGAGAGGCAGCATGTGAGTCTGTGTCAGTGTGAGTGTGTGAGAAAAGAGAATGTGAGAGACTGCATGAGAGAGAGTGTGTGAGAGACTGTGTGATAGAGGCAGCATGTGAGTCTGTGTCAGTGTGAGTGTGTGAGAAAAGAGAATGTGAGAGACTGCATGAGAGAGAGTGTGTGAGAGACTGTGTGATAGAGGAAGCATGTGAGTCTGTGTCAGTGTGAGTGTGTGAGAAAAGAGAATGTGAGACACTGCATGAGAGAGAGTGTGTGAGAGACTGTGTGATAGAGGAAGCATGTGAGTCTGTGTCAGTGTGAGTGTGTGAGAAAAGAGAATGTGAGAGACTGCATGAGAGAGAGTGTGTGAGAGACTGTGTGCTAGAGGAAGCATGTGAGTCTGTGTCAGTGTGAGTGTGTGAGAAATGAGAATGTGAGAGACTGCATGAGAGTGAGTGTGTGAGAGACTGTGTGATAGAGGCAGCATGTGAGTCTGTGTCAGTGTGAGTGTGTGAGAAAAGAGAATGTGAGAGACTGCATGAGAGAGAGTGTGTGAGAGACTGTGTGATAGAGGCAGCATGTGAGTCTGTGTCAGTGTGAGTGTGTGAGAAAAGAGAATGTGAGAGACTGCATGAGAGAGAGAGTGTGTGAGAGACTGTGTGATAGAGGCAGCATGTGAGTCTGTGTCAGTGTGAGTGTGTGAGAAAAGAGAATGTGAGAGACTGCATGAGAGAGAGTGTGTGACAGAGGCAGCATGTGAGTCTGTGTCAGTGTGAGTGTGTGAGAAAAGAGAATGTGAGAGACTGCATGAGAGAGAGTGTGTGTGAGACTTTGTGTGAGAGAGGCAGCATGTGAGTCTGTGTCAGTGTGAGTGTGTGAGAAAAGAGAATGTGAGAGACTGCATGAGAGAGAGTGTGTGAGAGACTGTGTGATAGAGGAAGCATGTGAGTCTGTGTCAGTGTGAGTGTGTGAGAAAAGAGAATGTGAGAGACTGCATGAGAGAGAGTGTGTGTGAGACTTTGTGTGAGAGAGGCAGCATGTGAGTCTGTGTCAGTGTGAGTGTGTGAGAAAAGAGAATGTGAGAGACTGCATGAGAGAGAGTGTGTGAGAGACTGTGTGATAGAGGAAGCATGTGAGTCTGTGTCAGTGTGAGTGTGTGAGAAAAGAGAATGTGAGAGACTGCATGAGAGAGAGTGTGTGTGAGACTTTGTGTGAGAGAGGCAGCATGTGAGTCTGTGTCAGTGTGAGTGTGTGAGAAAAGAGAATGTGAGAGACTGCATGAGAGAGAGTGTGTGAGAGACTGTGTGATAGAGGCAGCATGTGAGTCTGTGTCAGTGTGAGTGTGTGAGAAAAGAGAATGTGAGAGACTGCATGAGAGAGAGTGTGTGAGAGACTGTGTGATAGAGGAAGCATGTGAGTCTGTGTCAGTGTGAGTGTGTGAGAAAAGAGAATGTGAGAGACTGCATGAGAGAGAGTGTGTGAGAGACTGTGTGATAGAGGAAGCATGTGAGTCTGTGTCAGTGTGAGTGTGTGAGAAAAGAGAATGTGAGAGACTGCATGAGAGAGAGTGTGTGAGAGACTGTGTGATAGAGGCAGCATGTGAGTCTGTGTCAGTGTGAGTGTGTGAGAAATGAGAATGTGAGAGACTGCATGAGAGTGAGTGTGTGAGAGACTGTGTGATAGAAGCAGCATGTGAGTCTGTGTCAGTGTGAGTGTGTGAGAAAAGAGAATGTGAGAGACTGCATGAGAGAGACTGTGTGATAGAGGCAGCATGTGAGTCTGTGTCAGTGTGAGTGTGTGAGAAAAGAGAATGTGAGAGACTGCATGAGAGAGAGAGTGTGTGAGAGACTGTGTGATAGAGGCAGCATGTGAGTCTGTGTCAGTGTGAGTGTGTGAGAAAAGAGAATGTGAGAGACTGCATGAGGAGAGAGAGTGTGTGTGAGACTTTGTGTGAGAGAGGCAGCATGTGAGTCTGTGTCAGTGTGAGTGTGTGAGAAAAGAGAATGTGAGAGACTGCATGAGAGAGAGTGTGTGAGAGACTGTGTGATAGAGGCAGCATGTGAGTCTGTGTCAGTGTGAGTGTGTGAGAAAGAGAATGTGAGAGACTGCATAAGAGAGAGTGTGTGAGAGACTGTGTGATAGAGGCAGCATGTGAGTCTGTGTCAGTGTGAGTGTGAGAAAAGAGAATGTGAGAGACTGCATGAGAGAGAGTGTGTGTGAGACTTTGTGTGAGAGAGGCAGCATGTGAGTCTGTGTCAGTGTGAGTGTGTGAGAAAAGAGAATGTGAGAGACTGCATGAGAGAGAGTGTGTGAGAGACTGTGTGATAGAGCAGCATGTGAGTCTGTGTCAGTGTGAGTGTATGAGAAAAGAGAATGTGAGAGACTGCATGAGAGAGAGTGTGTGAGAGACTGTGTGATAGAGGCAGCATGTGAGTCTGTGTCAGTGTGAGTGTGTGAGAAAAGAGAATGTGAGAGACTGCATGAGAGAGAGCGTGTGAGAGACTGTGTGATAGAGGCAGCATGTGAGTCTGTGTCAGTGTGAGTGTGTGAGAAAAGAGAATTTGAGAGACTGCATGAGAGAGAGTGTGTGAGAGACTGTGTGATAGAGGCAGCATGTGAGTCTGTGTCAGTGTGAGTGTGTGAGAAAAGAGAATGTGAGAGAATGCATGAGAGAGAGTGTGTGAGAGACTGTGTGATAGAGGCAGCATGTGAGTCTGTGTCAGTGTGAGTGTGTGAGAAAAGAGAATGTGAGAGACTGCATGAGAGAGAAAGTGTGTGAGAGACTGTGTGATAGAGGCAGCATGTGAGTCTGTGTCAGTGTGAGTGTGTGAGAAAAGAGAATGTGAGAGACTGCATGAGGAGAGAGAGTGTGTGTGAGACTTTGTGTGAGAGAGGCAGCATGTGAGTCTGTGTCAGTGTGAGTGTGTGAGAAAAGAGAATGTGAGAGACTGCATGAGAGAGAGTGTGTGAGAGACTGTGTGATAGAGGCAGCATGTGAGTCTGTGTCAGTGTGAGTGTGTGAGAATAGAGAATGTGAGAGACTGCATAAGAGAGACTGTGTGAGAGACTGTGTGATAGAGGCAGCATGTGAGTCTGTGTCAGTGTGAGTGTGAGAAAAGAGAATGTGAGAGACTGCATGAGAGAGAGTGTGTGTGAGACTTTGTGTGAGAGAGGCAGCATGTGAGTCTGTGTCAGTGTGAGTGTGTGAGAAAAGAGAATGTGAGAGACTGCATGAGAGAGAGAGTGTGTGAGAGACTGTGTGATAGAGCAGCATGTGAGTCTGTGTCAGTGTGAGTGTGTGAGAAAAGAGAATGTGAGAGACTGCATGAGAGAGAGTGTGTGAGAGACTGTGTGATAGAGGCAGCATGTGAGTCTGTGTCAGTGTGAGTGTGTGAGAAAAGAGAATGTGAGAGACTGCATGAGAGAGAGCGTGTGAGAGACTGTGTGATAGAGGCAGCATGTGAGTCTGTGTCAGTGTGAGTGTGTGAGAAAAGAGAATGTGAGAGACTGCATGAGAGAGAGTGTGTGACAGAGGCAGCATGTGAGTCTGTGTCAGTGTGAGTGTGTGAGAAAAGAGAATGTGAGAGACTGCATGAGAGAGAGTGTGTGTGAGACCTTGTGTGAGAGAGGCAGCATGTGAGTCTGTGTCAGTGTGAGTGTGTGAGAAAAGAGAATGTGAGAGACTGCATGAGAGAGAGTGTGTTAGAGACTGTGTGATAGAGGCAGCATGTGAGTCTGTGTCAGTGTGAGTGTGTGAGAAAAGAGAATGTGAGAGACTGCATGAGAGAGAGTGTGTGAGAGACTGTGTGAGAGAGGCAGCATGTGAGTCTGTGTCAGTGTGAGTGTGTGAGAAAAGAGAATGTGAGAGACTGCATGAGAGAGAGTGTGTGAGAGACTGTGTGATAGAGGCAGCATGTGAGTCTGTGTCAGTGTGAGTGTGTGAGAAAAGAGAATGTGAGAGACTGCATGAGAGAGAGTGTGTGAGAGACTGTGTGATAGAGGAAGCATGTGAGTCTGTGTCAGTGTGAGTGTGTGAGAAATGAGAATGTGAGAGACTGCATGAGAGAGAGTGTGTGAGAGACTGTGTGATAGAGGCAGCATGTGAGTCTGTGTCAGTGTGAGTGTGTGAGAAAAGAGAATGTGAGAGAATGCACGAGAGAGAGTGTGTGAGAGACTGTGTGATAGAGGCAGCATGTGAGTCTGTGTCAGTGTGAGTGTGTGAGAAAAGAGAATGTGAGAGACTGCATGAGGGAGAGTGTGTGAGAGACTTTGTATGAAAGAGAGGGAAAAGGAATACCTGAGAGAGAGGGAGAGTGTTAGAAAGTTGAGGAAAGGGGGAGAGAAACAGTGTGAGAGAGTGTAGGAGAATCTAAGAGAGAGGAGGAGAGAGACAGGTGGAGGGTTTGAGAGTTCTTCCTTTTCATGTAATTAAGATCTTTAAATTCAGTAATTTCTATCTCTCTGACCTTGAAATTCAACCTACTGGCTTTTTGAGGCTAACCCAGCTATATAGCTGTCTTTGATTTGCTATAATTGACAGAAACTACAATTAAAGACATATATGTAGCATGGTTATCCCTGAAAAAGCCACTGGGGTGCATTGCAATTTCTGAGAGTAGGAAATTACATATTTTCTGGGCTAAATTACATGCATAGGGAGCAAAATAAAAAAATGAAAATATCTTTGCATGTAATTTAGCTCTGCAAATTCAGTAATTTCTAACTATTAGACCTTGAAATGCACACTGCAGCTTTTTCAAGGCTAACCCTGATACATAACTAACTTTAAATTGTTTTAATTAGCACAAACTATAATTAAAAACATGTATGTATTAGTATTAGCCTTGAAGAAGCCAGCACAGTGTATTTTAAGGTCTGACAGTAATACATTTATTTAGCTCCCTTGATGTGTAATTTAGCTCTGCCTCTGCACATTTAGTAAATTCTAACTCTCAGAATTCCACTCTACTGGCTTTTTTTTAAGAATAACTCTGCTACATAGATGTCTTTAATGTGCTTGAATTTACAGAAACTACAATTAAAGACAGTCATGTTGCATGGTTAGCCTTGAACAGCCAGCAGGTTGAATTTTAAGGTATTAGAGTTAGAAATCACCACATTTGCAGAGCTAAATCCTGCCATCATGAGGCAAATGAATTATAACGGCTCACTGTGTGCACTGTCACCCTTTCTAAATCTACTCTGTATATAATAATTTAATAAACAGTTTAATAAATGAATATGTACAGGCTAAGAGTTAGTCTAGTGACAGTGAAAGTTGAAAGTAACAAGGCTGTTATAAGACTACTTAATGACAGTGGAAGGTTTAAGGAAACAAAAACACAAAAATATTTATAATAATAATAATAAACACATTTCCTTAAGTAAGCGCTAAAATGCCCAAACAGCAGTATTTTAATTGGGAAAATTCAGGTGTACTTATATTAATGCCAACTACAGACTTTGCTGCTGCCCAGCATATATAGTAGTGTGTTTTATAATGTGAGAGGCTCAGCTGTTCTGAGGTGCATAAATATTAGTGCCAATTACAGTCCTTGCTGCTCAGTATAAGGCTTTATCGGGTTCATATATCTGTTTCTCGGGTGTATCGTAGCGACTGCCTCACCAGTCTCTGAACTCACTGCACGTCACTGATCCCTTTAGGATAACGGGTAATTAAAAGCTGAAACGGTTGCTCTGAAACTTGTCCATGATCAGCTTTCGTAGTTTGGTTGTTCGGGGAGACCCAAAGAAATGGCTGCCAGTTCAAAGCTCGGTAAAACGCCAAGGAGATCCCGCAGTGAAGAGGCAACACGAGCAAACCACCCAAAGCCGTTGTAAGTAAGAAAGTACACCTTATTGTGTTGGACATCGCTTTCTTGTAAAAAGGATTTACTTCTCCTTTGCAGCAAAAATCCTTTTCCGTGCCCTCTCACGCTTTGCAAACTAACACATAAACTTGCAGACTTTCAGCTGTTTCAAAGACTCTTTATTAAAGGGACATGAAACCCAAATTTTTTCTTTCGTGATTTAGAAAAAGAATGTCATTTTAAACAACTTTCTAATTTACTTCTATTATCTCATTTGCTTCATTCTCTTGATATCACTTGCTGAAAAGCATATCTAGATATGCTCAGTAGCTGCTGATTGGTTGCTGCCCATAGAGGCCTTGTGTGATTGGCTCACACATGTGCATTGCTATTTCTTCAACAAAGGATATCTAAAGAATTGAGCAAATTAGATAATAGAAGTAAATTGGAAAGTTGCTTAAAATTCCATGCCCTATCTGAATCATGAAAGTTTAATTTTGAGTAGACTGCCCCTTTAACAAACTAACGTTTGATTTATAATATGGTTTATATGTAAAATAAATGTTTTTAATGCCACTATTTGTGTTTTGTTGTAAATACTTATTTTTTGCTATTTCATGGTGCTTTTTATTGTAAACTTTTATTGTGAATTCAAAATAAATTTTATAAAGCTATCACAGCAGTTTGCATTCAGCCACTATGGGGCCGATTTATGAAAGTGCGAGCGGACATGATACAATGTAGTGTATCATGTCCGCTGCACATCGATAAATGTCGACAGCATACACTGTTGGCATTTATCATTGCACAAGCAGTTCTTGTGAACTGCTTGTGCAATGCCGTCCCCTGCAGATTTGCGGCCAATCAGCTGCTTGCAGTGGGTGTCAATCAGCCCGATCGTATAGGATTGGGCGGATTGATGTCCCCAGCCTCAGAGCAAACGAACAAGATAATTCGGCCCCTATATATTTATTAAAGGGACATAAAACAGGTTGAGATCTGTGCATATCCTAAAAGGGCTAGTTAATTAAAAATAGTTTGCATAAAAAAATTGTTTAAAAATTACTGGCAACTCAGTTGCAAGTATTTTAAAATTATTTTCAAAAATAAGCAAAAGGAATTACATAGCTAAGCTGCCTGGAGAAGCCAACCCCCCTCTTCCTCCATGTATCAGTGTTTAGACACAGGCATTGTATTTCAAATGAGTTCACACAGCTTCTAGGCATGCTCCAGCAGATAATCCCTTGGTATTTTTGCATTCTACCAAAACAACAATATATATAGATACAGCCATAGAAGGAAATGTGTGGGGGGAGTTAGAGCTTTAAAATTCAGAAACTAAAAAGAAAGGGTTAATGGCGAGGCACTGCATTATACATCTGAAGGTAAAGTAATTAGCGTTCTGTTGGGAAGTAGCCATCATCCAGAAAACCTTAAACAAGGAATACCTTACGGCCAATTTCTTTGCCTGCGGAGAATATGCTCAAATCAGTATACTTTTGAAAAACATCAAAAGAGCACTGTATAAAGCAAGAACTCAAGATAGGCAGGACCTGCTGTATGGCCAAAGGGAAAGAAATAAAGATGATAATAAAATCAGATTCATAACTAAGTATAATTCGCACTGGGGGAAAATTAAGACAATATTAAACAAAAATTGGTATTTACTCACAAATAATGACACTATTTCTGAATACATGGGCAACTATCCTCAGATGACTGCACGTAGAGCAAACAACTTAAAAGACCTTTTAGTTGAAAGTGATTTTACTAAAGCAACTACCAATAATTGGTTGGTCAATCACGCACAAAATATAGTTGGATGCTCTCCGTGCAGCCACTGTGTAGCTTGCCCATTTGTTAAGAGGACAAACATTTTTGAAAGAACTACAAAAAGACACATAAAATTAAATTGTTCATTAACTGTTCCACCACTGGGGTCATATATCCCCTTTCTTGTTCTTGCCCACATTTTTACGTGGGTAAAATATATAGGGAGTTCCAATCACGTATATGAACATAGGAATGATATCAAAGATGTAAATATAGATAGCCCTATCGCCAGACACTTTGTCAAATTCCATGAGTCCAAACTAGACAGTTTGGAATTTATTGGTATTGAACAGGTTAAACCCCATAGACGAGGAGGTAACATTGACCATATTACTTCAAAAAGAAACTAAATGGATTTTTAACTTGCAAACATTGTCCCCTATAGGACTTAATGAAAAAATGTAATCTGCTACCTTTTTACCAAGGACCTGACTTATCAGCCTCCTGGCCCCCCTTTGTATATCCCTCTTATCCATTCCAGTATCAAATTTGCCACTGTCTAACTCAGGGTAATATGTAGATAAAAGTGCATCTAAAATCATAATTTTCTATATATATAGATTTTAATAATTTCTTAATGGAATATTAAACCCTTGGAGTACCTAAAAATTATGTTGATTGTAGATATTTGCTAAATCTATACAATTAAAAGTATGTGTAAATCTTATATTTATCTGTTTGATGTTTTGTATATAGTTGTTATATGTTGTTCGTCTTTGTGTATTTCTAGTAATCATCTCATGCTGAAAATACATATCTATTTGAAGAAATAACTGATTAGTATTAGGTTTTAACCTCAGCAAACTAAATATTAAATGCAGTTGAAAAAAAGGAAAAAAAAACAGCTGGACCATAATGAGATAGGTCATGTGACCTGAACGGCCTATAAGAGGATATGTCTTTTAGTGAAACATCATCACCCGGAAGAAACTCCTTGCTGCAATTGTAATTGGAGTGAAACGCGCGAGGACGCGTAGGTGTGTAGCAGCTCATCCGTGGGATCCCCCCACCATACGTTGTATTTTATCCAATCGACCTTGGGCAAGTGAAGTTAGCCTTGAATCACCCTGTCTAGCTGAAGAAAAGGTAAAACCTCATAGACCGGAGGAGTCGGCTGTGGTGCTGACGGTGGTCTGACCTTTGGAGTCGGCGAAAGCTGATGAGGGTCTGTATTGTGTATACCTTGCTAATGCTTATAAGGAACTTCACGATTGGTCTATATGGAACTATTATATTGAGCATCTCTGGTCTGCTTGGGATACAGGTAGCCCTCAGTTTACGCCGGGGTTAGGTTCCAGAAGGAATGGTTGTAAATCAAAACCGTTGTAAATTGAAACCCAGTTTATAATGTAAGTCAATGGGAAGTGATGGAGTTAGGTTCCAGGCCCCTCTCAAAATTGTCATAAGTAACACCTAATACATTATTTTTAAAGCTTTGAAATGAAGACTTTAAATGCTAAACAGCATTATAAACCTAATAAAATAATATCACAACACAGAATATATATTTAAACTAAGTTAAATGAACAAAAACATTTGCTAAACAGCATTATAAACCTAATAAAATAATCACACAACACAGACTTCACTTGAATTTTTCTGCAAACAGTTCTTTCTATGCATTCCAATCTGGACTGATTTATAGACAGGAAGATCTTGTTCCTTTGAAATCTTCGATAGCTCAGGTCTGGTTAAACTGATTAATTTCAGCTTGCTTGGCTTTGCTGCAACACAAGCGGACAGCTCCACCTACATATTTTAATAAATGCACTTCTTCTCAATGCTTTTCAATAGCAGTCACATGATTGAAAAAAAAAAAGGTTGTTATTCTGAAACGGTGTAAATTGAACCGTTGTAAAACGAGGGCCATCTGTATTTGTCAACAGCCTTTAGGAATAATTAACATTTGGTATTCAGCATTGGCATTTGTTATTTCTGTTCAGAAGAAGTGTCCATTGATCATTGCTTTCTAAATACTTACACTGACTTGCTGACTTGCTTTATCATTTATGGTGCGCCATATGAACTTTACCATCTGACTAGCTTTGCTCTTTGTTTTTATGTGAGGGGCCCATGTGACATATATGTTGGTTTGTCTGTCTGTCTCCATGTGTTTGGCCACATTGTTGCTTGTACTAATGTTGGTAACATAATTTTATATTTATTTATGAACACATAAAATTATTAATTTTTTCATATTACTCTACTGTCTACTGTCTCTGTTTTTGTAAATCCTTTTAGATAGTGAGAGTGCTGTACTCCTGGATGTTTGGATATCCCTTATTTTGGCATATCCACTATCCTTCTACATTTTATGCATATACTTTTTTTCAGGTTGCACCTCCCTTAGTATGAATTTTAGTATGAATTATATATTATTATAGTTGAGCTAGCTATTTTCCTTATCTGTTCTGTTTATAAATATTTTGTCTCTATCCTAACTTGTTTTATGTCCCTTTAAGCTGCTAAGGCAGCACGGTGGTTATTCCTAGTATTTTAATACTAGGAAATATAATCCTAATAATCTTCATATACTGTAGTAGTATATTCTGATGTAGAATGACTACAGGTTACCAAGGTTATTTATAGGTAAAGCCTTTGCCCTGATGCAGGCTCCATGCGGGAAAAGTTAGCATTAGGCTAGAAATGCATGCTTCCAGAAGAGGGCCTAAGCATGAGGCCTGTAGACATAGAAAACTTCTGTCCAAAGAGGTAAACAGAAGTTATGATTCAGGAGTAGTGATGTCGCAAACCTAAAAATTTCAGTTCAAACCGCCATTGACTTCAATAGGCAGGCGAACTTTAAAACCAACAGGGACACTTTCTGGCCACAATAGTGATGGAAAAGTTGTTTCAAGGGGATTAACACTTGGACTGTGGCATGCCGGAGGGGGATCCATGGCAAAACTCCCATGGAAAATTACATAGTTGATGCAGAGTCTGGTTTTAAGCCATAAAGGGCATAAATCACCTAACATTCCTAAATTGTTTGGAATAACGTGCTTTAAAACATCAGGTATGATGTTGTATCGACCGGGTAGTGTAAGGGTTACGCCCGCATCACAGTGACAGACCAAACTCCCCATTTAAAGGTACAGTCTACACCAGAATTTTATTGTTTTAAAAGATAGATAATCCCTTTATTACCCATTTCCCAGTTTTGCATAACTAACACATTTATAATAATATACTTTTAACCTCTGTGATTATCTTCAGTCAAAAAAGTTTTTTTTTTTTAAATTTACACTACTGTTACAACAGATATGAGTGGTGGCACTAGTTGGCAAGTGAGCCTGGCACACACGCTGGCAGGGAGGCAACTGCAATTAGATTACACTAGCAGACTGATGTTTCACAGTCAAAAAAGTTTTTTTTTTTAAATTTACACTACTGTTACAACAGATATGAGTGGTGGCACTAGTTGGCAAGTGGGCCTGGCACACACGCTGGCAGGAAACTGCAATTAGATTACACTAGCAGACTGATGTTTCACAGTCAAAAAAGTTTTTTTTTTTTAAATTTACACTACTGTTACAACAGATATGAGTGGTGGCACTGTAGGCAGGCAACTGCAATTAGATTACACTAGCAGACTGATGTTTCACAGTCAAAATTACACAGGCAAAAAAAAAACAAAAAAAAACAGACTTATGTTTTAGCCCTAAAAAGGGCTTTTTGGGGTGCTGTCCTTACAGCAGAGATCAGATGAGTCTTTCAGGACTGTAGTGGACACTGAATACACTAGCCTAGCTATCAATTTCCCTATAAAATCAGCAGCAGCTACACTATCCCTCCTCTCACTAAGAATGCAGGATCAGAATGAATCTAAAATGGCTGCTGTCCAGGAACTGGGAGGGAGTGTCTGCTGCTGATTGGCTGAAATGTGTCTGCAGACTGTGAGATACAGGGTCAAAGTCTACTCAATGATGACGAATAGGGGGCGGATCGAACATCGCATATGTTCTCCTGCCGCGGCGAACGCGAACAAGCTATGTTCACCGGGAACTATTCGCCGGCGAACAATTCATGACATCACTATTCAGGAGATTGTTACAGGTAGGTAGTTAGACAATTGAGCATAAAATCCACTGGGAAAAAGCAGATATGCAAAGCCTGCAAGGCAATCCAGTAGACCAGATACTGAAGAATTAGTATAAAAAGGATAGAGGGAACATGCTAGGATGAAGGCAGTTGGGTCTAGTACAATTGATATCTGTAGCAGGGTCTTCTGAAGTAAAATAATCAAATAATTCAAACACTTTATGGCAGTGCATCATGAACATTGACAAGTAAAGATCCTGCCTGGGAAAGGCACCATGTAGTAAAAATGCTGACATTGTAACAGCATTGCCAAAAGTCTTGCATAATTTTATGCACCTGTGCAGTCTGGTGCCATATTATATTGTCAATGCCATTACTGAAGAAAATACCCAAATTAAGGTTCTGCAAGATAGGTCCTTTATAAGGTTAGAGCTGAGGATTATATAATGTGAATTTCCTTAGAAGTAATGAAAGTTTCTTTAAACGTCAACTCTCCCATGACCTTGTTTGAAACTGAAATGTAGAGCAGAAATGAGTCCAAAACATATTTTGCAAACAACATGACCATTTTTACTCTCTACCTCCCTAACCTTTAGGGATCCTTTGTTTCCAGCAGAAAATAATATTTAATTTGTTTTACTTCCCAAAAGTTTCCCACATGAGACTATTATGGTGTTTGTAACATAATTATTAGCATACCAACCTAGCCGTCCAAAGTGCTTCAGTTTTTCTTTTTCCTCATCTTCCTCATCAGTAAAGGTTATGAAACAGAAATGCAATGGTACAATTGCATGTTTTATCTAAAGAAAATGATCTCAGATCAGTCTTGTCTAAGCCCAGTAAGGTGAACTGCTATAAGAAAATAGAACAGATGGTACAGACATTTAGAAATTGAACAAAACAAAGTGTGCTTGATGCCAAAAGGGTTGCCAGTTTTAAATCCACATAAAACAGTTTAAAAAAAACATATAATATAAGCACTGGCTTTGGAAAAACAAAGGGAAAGAAAATGCCTCTTTTTTGAGAGTACTGTAAGCTGTGAGAAACAAACAGTCATCATTACAATACAAATTATAATTGACTTTTTTTTTCTTTCTAATTTCTATCACTATTTTATTACCGGCAAATTAACAATCTCATCAAAAACTACTTTTATTTGTATTTACACCCAAAAAAACATAGACTATGTGATCCTTTCAAGCACTGTGGCAGCTCCCAAGTACTAGTGATACCAGTTTCTTTCTATGGGAGATACTATAACATAATATCATCAATATCCAAACTGCTCCTGCTGACATCTTTGTTGCATCAATTTGTACAACTATTTTGGATTAAAAAAACTCATCTGACATAAAAAATTTTTTTCTCCATAATGAGTTAAGCTAATGTTCCAGTGTAACCCTAACCACTGCTCAGCTGAGTTTCCCACTTCCTTTAACCCTTACCAGAACCCCCCCCACCAAAAATACTGTCTCACTCCCCTATTGCTCTTTAATCCTAGCTGGGCTGCACACATGCCAGTGCAATTAATCCTAACTGAAACCTTCTCCCCAACTGATCCCCTGTAGATCCGACCTCCAAAAGCAATCATCATAGCTAATTTAATTACCCATAATAGTTTACTCTATCTCCCCAAATATTTAATGCCAAAATAGTAACCTACCCATCCTGATGAATGCCACTTATTTCCCCAAATAATGGTCCACACTTTAAATTTCCCTATGTGAACGTCTTTCAGAGATTAATGCATATTATAATTGATTAGTGCCAGGAAGTATTTCTATAATGACCATTTCTACTATTTGATTTCAAATAAATCAGCCAAAAGGAATCCAAAATGGGCAGAATTGCTGTATAACCACAGAAAGGAGACTTGTGATAAGTTCAATGTGTTTATTTCTAAGAGTGTTTTTTTTTTTCTCTATTTTGGGGTTTACAGGGTTTGGAGTGGTCTTAAGTTAGAAGTCACTTTAAGAGAGTGGGTATATTAGTTGTAAGAGGGTAAAAAAGGGAGGATTCTGTGTGTCATTTTTTTTTTAGCAATGGGGGTCTGGCAGTTTAGGGGTTTATCACAGGAGTGGATTTTGTTCTTAGGGGTTATTGCGGTTAAGAGGTTAAAAGTTGGGATCTGACCTCTGGTTAATTTTCGGAGCACAAATTGTTACTGTAAGCTTGCAGTAGCATTAGCAATCCACTCTTAATGGCTGGTTATTAAACATGCGCCCGTAAACAAACTAATTTGCCCATTTTGTGCATTTGTTCATAAGCTTGATGGAGTGATGACTTACAGCCTCCTAAATATGGCTAGGAATAGAGTACATTGTCCAAAAGGTAGAATGACATTGAAAGCTTTAAAAAAGTTGCTCTCTTCCTGAAGCAAGTAGATACATTGCAAAGCTGTCATGGGCTTTCATTTAAATCCTGATAGCCCTGTAGGACCTATAATGCTGGCAGAACATCCACATTGCAGTTCCTTCCCTTAGGGGCTTCTACATTCTGGATGTCACCTTTTGAAGAAGCTAAGGTGAAATGGGCATCAAGGCGACATTACTCTGTGCATAACATTAATCCATAATATATGTGTGAAAAATGTTCCACATATATTTACTTTATATGATTACATAATTGTTATGGTACTGTGGGGACTGGGTTATATGATATTGTTACCGTACTGAGGATTGTATTCCTTCTACTTAAAGGGACAGTAAACACCAGAATTTTTGTTGTTTAAAAAGGTAGATAATCCCTTTATTACCCATTCCCAAATTTTGCATAACCAACACAGTTATAATAATATACTTTTTACCTCTGTGATTACCTTGTGTCTCTGTCTCTGCAAACTGCTCCCTTATTTCAGTTCTTTTGACAGACATGCATTTTTAGCCAATCAGTGCTTGCTCTTAGGAGCTTCACGTGCCGGAGCTCAATGTTATCTATATGAAACACATCAACTAACACCCTCTAGTGGTGAAAAACTGTCAAGATGCTTTCCGATTAGAGGCAGTCTTCAAGGTCTAAGAAATTAGCACATGAACCTCCTAGATTTAGCTTTCAACTAAGAATACCAAGAGAACAAAACAATTGGTAATAAAAGTAAATTGGAAAGTTGTTTAAAATTACACGCCCTATTTAAATCATGAAAGATTTTTTGTGACTTTACTGTCCCTTTAACTATATAATATTACTTTAATCTGGTTACTCCCTATATACTACTGGGTTTAGTCATCTGTGTGAAATATGTTCCACAGTGACTTAGTATTGGCTTGATATTATGTAGTAGTATTCTCTAATTTGGTAGTACGATATCACTTGACTCTGTGGGATTGTGTTGCTTTTTCTGTATTAACTTAAGTTATATTTAGTGACCCAGTCTCCTTACATTCATATATATATTGGGGTACTCCTCACCTCTTATACTAGTTCTCACTACAGCCTTAACGTTATACACCTTATTTTTTATCTTTTATTTTATTCCAGTATTGAGGAGTAATTTCCCCCCTTTTTTATTTACTCTACTAATAAAAGTTATATTTTAGACTTTACCTTTTTTTTCTACATCATATTGGGGTGTGTCGTTGTTTCTTTTACTCCAAATTTGTATTTAAGCGAGTGCTCTTTATGGTGTCCCTTTTATTTACATTATATATTTACCTTTAATTACTTACACTGAGCACCCTCCCCATTTCTCTACTTTGGGGATAATAATTAGCTATATAAATAATTTCACACACTAACCCTATTTATTTTTTATTTGGATGTACCTTTTGTCTGGAATGCTTGATTTCCATACTGCAGTCATCTCCGCTCGACAGTTAATAAATCTACCCCCAAGTGTATGGGTAATGCTATGTGCAGGGTATATGTTCTTCCAGTCAAATACCTTGAAACATGAAATATTATTTTTCATTCAAAATTTACTTCTTTTTTTTTATTTTGATGTTTTTATTTTTTAAATAGAAATGCATTAAATTCCTATGTTCTTTACTTACGGCTAGATTTAGAGTTTTGTCGGTAACGACCAGCGTATCTAACGCTGGCTTTTTTTCCCACGCACCTTTTACATACCGCTGGTATTTAGAGTTCACAGAAGGGCTGGGTTAGGCTCCAAAAAGGGAGCGTACAGCATATTTACCGCCACTGCAACTCTCAATACCAGCGGTGCTTACGGACGCGGCCAGCTTCAAAAACGTGCTCGTGCACAATTCCCCCAATGAAAACAATGGGGCATTTTGAGCTGCAAAAAAGCAGCGTTCAGCTCCTAACGCAGCCCCATTGTTTTCTAACGGGGAAACACTTCCTATGTCTGCACCTAACACCCTAACATGTACCCTGACTTTAAACACCCCTAACCTTACACTTATTAACCCCTAATCCGCCGCCCCCGCTATCGCTGACCTCTGCATATATTTTTTAACCCCTAATCTGCCGCTCCGTACACCGCTGCCACCAACGTTATCCCTATGTACCCCTAATCTGCTGCCCCTAACACCGCCGACCCCTATATTGTATTTATTAACCCCTAATCTGCCCCCCCCAACGTCGCCTCCACCTACCTACAATTATTAACCCCTAATCTGCCGACCGGACCTCACCGCTACTATAATAAATGTATTAACCCCTAATCCGCCTCACTCCCGCCTCAATAACCCTATAATAAATAGTATTAACCCCTAATCTGCCCTCCCTAACATCACCGACACCTAACTTCAAGTATTAACCCCTAATCTGCTGACCGGACCTCACCCCTACTATAATAAATGTATTAACCCCTAAAGCTAAGTCTAACCTTAACCCTAGCCCCCCCTAAGTTAAATATAATTTAAATCTAACAAAATAAATTAACTCTTATTAAATAAATTATTCCTATTTAAAGCTAAATACTTACCTGTAAAATAAACCCTAATATAGCTACAATATAAATTATAATTATATTGTAGCTATTTTAGGATTAATATTTATTTTACAGGCAACTTTGTAATTATTTTAACCAGGTACAATTGCTATTAAATAGTTCATAACTATTTAATAGCTACCTAGTTAAAATAATTACAAAATTACCTGTAATATAAATCCTAACCTAAGTTACAATTAAACCTAACACTACACTATCAATAAATTGATTAAATACAATACCTACAAATAAATACAATTAAATAAACTAACTAAAGTACAAAAAATAAAAAAGAACTAAGTTACAAAAAATAAAAAAATATTTACAAACATTAGAAAAATATTACAACAATTTTAAACTAATTACACCTACTCTAAGCCCCCTAATAAAATAACAAAGCCCCCCAAAATAAAAAAATGCCCTACCCTATTCTAAAATTAAAATAGAAAAGCTCTTTTACCTTACCAGCCCTTAAAAGGGCCCTTTGCGGGGCATGCCCCAAAGAATTCAGATCTTTTGCCTGTAAATTCAGCCAATCAGATTGAGCTTGCATTCTATTGACTGTTCCGATCAGCCAATAGAATGCAAGCTCAATCTGATTGGCTGATCGGATCAGCCAATCGGATTGAACTTGAATATGATTGGCTGATGGAATCAGCCAATCAGAATTTTCCTACCTTAATTCCGATTGGCTGATAGAATCCTATCAGCCAATCGGAATTCGAGGGACGCCATCTTGGATGACGTCCCTTAAAGGAACCTTCATTCTGTTTTAGGACGTTGGAAGAAGAGGATGGATCCGCGCTGGAGGTCTTGAAGATGGAGCCGCTCGTCATCGGATGGAAGAACATAGAAGATGCGGCTTGGATGAAGATGTTTGCCGGTCCGGATCTACTCTTCTGCCCGGATAGGATGAAGACTTCTGTCCGAAGATGGAATTCTTTAGCTGCCGCTTGGATCAAGACTTCAGCCGGAGGATGGACGTCACTCTTCAGCCCCCGCTTGGGCTTGGATGAAGACTTCGGAGGCTCTTCTGGACCGATCGGGACCCGGTGTGGTGAAGACAAGGTAGGGAGATCTTCAGGGGCTTAGTGTTAGGTTTATTTAAGGGGGGTTTGGGTTAGATTAGGGGTATGTGGGGTGGTGGGTTGTAATGTTGGGGGGGGGGTATTGTATGTTTTTTTTTACAGGCAAAAGAGCTGAATTCTTTGGGGCATGCCCCTCAAAGGGTCCTTTTAAGGCCTGGTAAGGTAAAAGAGCTTTTCTATTTTAATTTTAGAATAAGGTAGGGCATTTTTTTATTTTGGGGGGCTTTGTTATTTTATTAGGGGGCTTAGAGTAGGTGTAATTAGTTTAAAATTGTTGTAATATTTTTCTAATGTTTGTAAATATTTTTCTAATGTTTGTAAATATTTTTTTATTTTTTGTAACTTAGTTCTTTTTTATTTTTTGTACTTTAGTTAGTTTATTTAATTGTATTTATTTGTAGGTATTGTATTTAATTAATTTATTGATAGTGTAGTATTAGGTTTAATTGTAGATAATTGTAGGTATTTTATTTAATTAATTTATTGATAGTGTAGTGTTAGGTTTAATTGTAACTTAGGTTAGGATTTATTTTACAGGTAATTTTGTAATTATTTTACCTAGGTAGCTATTAAATAGTTATGAACTATTTTGAACTTTGTTTTTTATTAAGGCAAATTAATAAGAAGATACAATCTTTAAACAATAATATCAACAAATCATCAATGCATGAAAATACAGACAAAAAAAGAAAAAAAAGAGAAAAAGAAAACAGAAAATTGGCTAGCATTGATACTTCATCATCCAAAACAAAAATATGCCAAAACATTGTAATATTTTTGTCTGTATTAATAAAATGCTAAGCAGTAATAGAAGCCTCTTATTTCCTATTACTTATCAGTTTTCCTTATCCATCTTGTTCCTTCAGGCTA
This sequence comes from Bombina bombina, assembly GCF_027579735.1. Taxonomy (NCBI): domain Eukaryota; kingdom Metazoa; phylum Chordata; class Amphibia; order Anura; family Bombinatoridae; genus Bombina; species Bombina bombina. The sequence goes on from NC_069500.1 coordinate 918,017,062, forward strand.
AGTAGTATATATTATTTACCCAACGCAACCTATTTAATCTAAGGTTGGCAAAAAAAGAAAAAAGTGGTGAGGGGAAAAAAAAAAAAAAGGGGGGGGGGGAGAGAGAGGAGAGAGAGGAAAAAAAAAAAGGGGGGGGGAGAGAAGGGGGAGGGAGAAAGAAGAGGAGGGAAGAGGGGAAGTACTTAGAGGCCAATATAAATTGCACAATATGGGTATTGGAAGAATATAAATCTAACTATTACCATAAACCCAATAGGACTATCTCTGTGTATCTAAAGGGGTATATTAATTGATTTATTTCTTCTGGCGAAAATATTTTTATAAAGGCTGACCATTTTTTAAAGAATGAGATCACTTCCCTTTCCAAGGTTAAGGATACATCCATTTGTTCAATAATGCATTGTTTTTTCATATAATTTTTAATTTCTTGAATACTAGGTACTGAGGGGTCCCTCCATTTTCTAAAAATTAAATTTCTCGTTGCCAGAATTGCCCTATTTCTAATTTTTTTTTCATCTGAATTTGTTGATGATTCTATCATAAATACCACCTCAGCCAATGAGAGAAAGAGAATAGAGAGCTTTAATGCATTAATTAGCCAAAATTCTACTTTTTTCCATAATTGCTTAATCTTCGGACAAGACCATATCATATGAACTATATCCGCAGCCGGGAGAGAGCATTTGGGGCATGTATTAAATTCATAGTTATGCCATTTAAACCCTTTTAGTGGGGTGTAGTATGTTCTGTAAAGTAGCTTAATATGTGATTCCCGCCAACTTATAGATAATGTAGTCTGGGCTACAATAGTTATAGACTTTTCCACCTGTTCTACCTCAATATCTAAATCTGATACTAATAAATTCCACTTTTGTGTTATTTGTTGAAGATTAAGTTCTCCCTCTTGACTTATCAGCAGGTTATACTAGCATGATATAGAAGATAGTTCATTTTTGGCTAGGATAGGCCAATTGTCTAATTTCCCCCACGACCATGACCATCCGAACTTTTCCGTGAGTGAAAATAAATAGTGTCTGGCCTGAAGATAAGCAAAGAAATCCTTATTATTTAAATCAAATTCCTATTTCAACTTTTCAAAAGTTTTAATCGATGCAGTGCCTTGTTCTATAAGTTGAGACATAAAGAGAATACCTTTTTTCTGCCAAGTTTGAAAAACTTGTGCTTGAGTTCCTTCCTGGAATTCTGGATTACCGCAAAGACCTTGATATTTTGGAATATTTAAATCGATACCTAATTTACGCCCTAGTTTTTTCCATGCTTGTTTGACCTTATATATTGCTTGAAGACCTCTCACCTTTTTTGGAATTAACTGAATCGGACAGTGAATTAAGGCTGAGGGATTATAGGGAAACACGATGCTTCTCTCCAAGTTGTTATTGGTAAAGTAATCCTTATTCAAAATCCAATCTATTGCGATACGCAAGAGAAAAACCAAGTTATATTTACTAAGATCCGGTAGCGCCATACCACCATATTTTTTGGGAAGATAAAGTTTATTTAAGGAGATTCGCGGTCTTTTACAATTCCAAATGAAGTATCGTAGTGCCCTATTTAAACTTTTCCAGTCTCTAACTTTCAATATTACTGGAATATTTTGAAGAGGGTAAAGAATTTTAGGGAGTAGAACCATCTTAAACAAAGCTATACGTCCTGATAGAGATATTGGGAGATTTTGCCAACCTACTATATATTCTTTGATTCTAGCCAAAAATAGTTATGAACTATTTAATAATAGCTATTGTACCTGGTTAAAATAATTACAAAGTTGCCTGTAAAATAAATATTAATCCTAAAATAGCTACAATATAATTATAATTTATATTGTAGCTATATTAGGGTTTATTTTACAGATAAGTATTTAGCTTTAAATAGGAATAATTTATTTAATAAGCGTTAATTTATTTTGTTAGATTTAAATTATATTTAATTTAGGGGGGTGTTTGGGTTAAGGTTAGACTTAGCTTTAGGGGTTAATAAATTTATTAGAGTAGCGGTGAGGTCCGGTCGGCAGATTAGGGGTTAATACTTGAAGTTAGGTGTCGGTGATGTTAGGGAGGGCAGATTAGGGGTTAATACTATTTATTATAGGGTTTGCGAGGCGGGAGTGAGGCGGATTAGGGGTTAATACATTTATTAGAGTAGCGGTGAGGTCCGGTCGGCAGATTAGGGGTTAATAATAGTAGGTAGGTAGCGGTGACGTTGGGGGGGCAGATTAGGGGTTAATAAATATTATGTAGGGGTCGGCGGTGTTAGGGGCAGCAGATTAGGGGTACATAGGGATAACGTAGGTGGCGGCGGTGTGCGGTCGGCAGATTAGGGGTTAAAAATTTTTAATAGAGTGGGGGCGATGTGGGGGGACCTCGGTTTAGGGGTACATAGGTAGTTTATGGGTGTTAGTGTACTTTAGAGCACAGTAGTTAAGAGCTTTATGAACCGGCGTTAGCCCAGAAAGCTCTTAACTCCTGACTTTTTTCTGCGGCTGGAGTTTTGTCGTTAGATTTCTAACGCTCACTTCAGCCAAGACTCTAAATACCAGCGTTAGAAAGATCCCATTGAAAAGATAGGATACGCAATTGGTGTAGGGGGATCTGCGGTATGGAAAAGTCGCGGCTGCAAAGTGAGCGTTAGACCCTTACCTACACGACTCTAAATACCAGCGGTAGCCCAAAACCAGCGTTAGGAGCCTCTAACGCTGGTTTTGACGGCTAACGCCAAACTCTAAATCTAGCCGTTAGAATTTTTTATTATTTATTTTTATTTTTAAATATGTATTTCTAAATATATCTGTATATACAATACATATCTATATAGCTATCAATATATGTATATTTTTATATAGATAAATAGTTATAGATATATTTTAAAAAAATGTATACATACAGGTATACCTTGTTTTATTGTGCTTCACTTTATTGTGCTTTGCAGATATTGCTCTTTTTACAAACTTAAATTTTGTGGCAACTCAGTGTCGAGCAAGACTATAGGCTCCATTTTTCCAACATATACACACATATAAACACATAAATAGCCATGAATGCACACCTATATATACAAACTACCAGCAAAAAGATTGACTCAGTTAAGGCTCAGATGATGATTAGCATTAATTAGCAATAAAGTATTTTTATTAAGGTATGTACACTGTTTTTTAAGACAAACTGCTAGTGCACACTTAATAGACTATAGTATAGTGTAAATATGACTATTATATGCACTGGAAAACAAACACATAAGTGTGACTCTTATTGCAGAGGTCTGGAACGGAACCCGCAATATCTCTGAGGTATGGCTGTATATATACTGTATATATAGAGACATCTATTTAAAGATAAAAATAACAATTTCTTCTAAGTGAAGAACATTGGAATTTAAAATATTCCTAATGCACCTTTGTCTTTAGTGCAGTTGATCAAGTGCAGTTTTGGGTTAGGGCATAAGCAAAAAATACAGATTTCTTTAGCACACCCCATAGAAGTCCTGAAGTTAGCACGTCTGAGTCTTTCGCTGTCACGCTAACTTTTTACTTTCAGCTTGTAATCAGGCCTAAATATCTAGGGCCCTATTTATCATTGTCTTTTGGATAAGGTTCCCAAGCAGGGAACCTATCTGCCTGGTACTGTGTAGAGCTGGCAGCAACCACAGTCCGCATTTATCATTGCACGAGCAACCGCTTTTGCGACACTACACCTTACTTTTGCGCAATTGGTTGGGATGATTTGAATAAAAATAAAACTTAACAAGGAGAATCAGATAATTTGCCTTAATAACAGCAAAAAGTGAGGTAATCCATTAGAAGGCACATGTTGTGGATAACAGCAACACATTTACAATAACCATCACATAGTTTCACCATAGCAACAAAAAAGAGAAACATTCAATAACCATCACACAGTTTCACCATAACAACAAAAAAAAGAAATATTCAATTTGAAGGTTCAGCGTCAAGAGAACACGTTTCATGGTGCATTTGACTTGTGATGAGACCCACATTGCATTTTTTATAATGAGAAATCAAATATTTAATTATCTAAAAAGTCTGCGTGTGAGCAAAATATGAAATGGAGTGCTCAGAAGAAAGAAAGCTCACGCACTAACCCGACAGGAACTATGAAGATTTTACATTCCATTGTTCTTCACTTCTAGAACAATGTTCTATATATAGCTGTATATACCTATACCAGTATATCTATTCCTATAGATATATAGCTATAGATATCTATTTTATATTAACAATATCAGATATATATAGAAATATATATTTAATAGTAAAAATGTAACACATTTTTATGTGAAGAACATAGTAATGTAAAATATGCGTATAGCGATTCGCGTTTTGTGCTTTAGGTCTAATGCAGTGTCAAGTTAGCGCACATGAAAAATTACTCATCTCAAAGCACGTTTTTGAAATATTAAATATTAAAAAAATATCAATAATAATTATTTAATATAATATATACTGTAAAAATATACATATATTCTATGGATTATTTAGAGTTTTCTACAGTATGTATAATATATTTTTATAATTATTATTAATATGTTATATTTAATATTTCAAAAACACCCTTTGAGATTAGTAGACCTAAAGAGCAAAACACTAATCATGTTACACATATTTGACATTCCTTTGTTCTTCACATAGAAGAAATTACATTTTTATTATTTAATATATATTTTTATATATATCTGATAATGTTAATGTAAAAGAGATATATATACCTATATACATATATAGGAATAGATCTACAGGTATACATATATATATATATATATATATATATATATATATATATATATATATATATATATATATATATATATAAAAATTCACCTAGAAATATGTATTTACAATAAAAATAACATTGCTGTTTATGTGAATGTAAAATATGTACAGTAAATATATTTATTGTATATATACACATATATTGTATATATACACTGTTAGCTGTTATTTTCAGGGGGAGGGAGAGTGTCAGTCAGCAATTGGCCTGCAATCAGCAGCAATCAGTCTAACATCTGCTCTCTTTATTAGAAGATTCACAACACTTCTTATAGGCAATAATTACAGCATATAGGGTTAAAAAGTGACGTATTCATAACTACATCATCTCACACCATATTTCATTAATTAAAGAAGCTTATTAAAATAATTGGGTGAAAGAGGAGAATGAAGGAGTATTTCTTATAACAATAACAAAAATACATCTGGGCGCATAGCTCAGCCCAAAGCAAGGCTGTTTGGGCATCTTACCTAGGTAATGGGCTTCCAGGCGCATTGCCAGAAACATTCACAAGGCCAATCTAACTTATACAATTCTTACTAACATCAGCATATTTCTCACTACATAATAAACTTTTCTTAGACAAGATGGATGCCTAAGACAAAATGGCAACTAGAACAAGATGGCTTCAGTAAGGCTAACATATCCTAACATACCACTCTTTTATTCTAACAGAATAACATAAAATAGAAAAGCACAGAAAATTAGTAAATCCTTTAACAACAATATAAGCCTAATACTTTGGTATAACATGAATCTATGTGAGAATACTGTAGAGAAATGTATTCACATTTACTGCTATAATTTTATAGGCCAATAGGCCACAATTGGTCACTGCACATAGGTATGGCCCCTCCAATACTCTCTGTCTACCTCCCAGCACCCTCAAACTACTGGTCTATCTGCACAAAGACCCAACCAGCCCCCTATCTACCCCCAAACAACGCTGCATCTTTATTTCTCCACCTGCATTGCTAGCACCCCCGAATATTTCCAACAGTTTCTTGCTCTGTACATTCTCCACAGTGAAGCATGACATGGGAACAGCACAAGTGTCTCTGGGTGGCCTCTGATCACTTTAAGAACAGTCTTTGTCCTCTTAGAGCTCCACCTTCCTCAGACACTCTGCTTCAATACCATAGTCCATTTGCAGTAGGGGTGCTTATCCAGTGTTCTTCTGCAGGTAGATTCTAGAAGTCTGATGGTTTGTTCATGGGGTAGACAAGGAAAGCCAGGGGATCCTCATAGCAAGCAGACACTCGAGTCAGAAGGAGTCTAAGAAGGAAACAAAACAGCACAAGATGAGCACACACCCCGATACAATCACAATTATGCCAACAAAAACTTCATTCACCTTTTTTTGTAAGCATCACCATTCTTTTAATAGCTTAACTTGTCTTATGTCATTTAAAACCAGGAAAACATTGTGGATATATAATACAAACTAAATACATTGATTATACTTTTACAGAGAATAACCCACAGCTTCTCTATACAATGTAAATGATACTTCATGAATACTAAGCAAGTGAAAACTGCTAGACTTCATCAAGAGTCTGAATGGCTATGCTAAGTAACTTATGCTAAGGCCTGCCCTGCAACAAAAACAGTCAATAAAAATATTTTCTTTAAATGAATTTCTTCACACTTTCTCTTTGAACTACTAAAACAAATAACCTAGTGTCTCTTTATTCTGCAAAACTACTATCTGTAATGTTTATAATTCTCCAACTATGATCTTAATAGTCAGCAGTCTCATCTGATATAAACACTACTAGTTTACTAATTATTTTATGCATCCTAAATTCTCTCACAATCCTGTATGAGGAAAGAATACAGTCATAACATTAAAACTACAAAATCTTTTAAAGGTAAACACATCTTTATGGTAAGATAATTCCTTTCACTGACAAACATCTGGAATTACAGAACTCAAATGGCAGATACAATACCAATTAATAAAAGGGAAACAAACATTTGCTTTCATAACACAGCTCCAATAAGAACCATTGTAGGTTGAAAATATGCCACCAATATAACTATAATTATGCTACTCTCAAAAACATGGGTGAACCTTCCATGTTACACAATGGTGAAGGGTCTAGAATATTCTGATATATTGCAGCATTTTCTTTAAACTATAAAGGTGCAAACATATTTTCTATACTCAGTGGGCCATTCAATAGGTTACAATACTGCAAGGTTTAGAGTTACACTTATCTAGAGGGTTACTTTGTTAAGTACATAAACTACAATGTGTACTAATACAAATAAGGCATACTTTTCTGCAGACAACGCTATATGACTTCTTATAACTAATATGATCAACAAAAATAACACAATTACAAGAGAATACAAAACAGGCGATATAAGTAAACAAGTTAAAACAATACTCCCCTAATTTAACTGTGGATGACTCTGTAACAGTGTAACAGGTCCTCAATTCCAACAGGCAAGGCACAGTCCAGAGAAGGATAGTCTTTATGTTCTGAAAACACACATCATAGGAAACAGTCATAGATTAGCCAGAGTCCAGTTCTGGGGCTGGTACCAGCATGCAAAGCAAAGAATGGATCCAAAGATAGTTCAGCAAGTTTTACTTCAGTATGGTGGTTAAAACAAACTTGACAAAAGGTCTTTTATCTTCTTTTTTTCTTTTCTTCAATTAGGCACCAGGCATTTATTTGTTTAAAAGGTTTACTTGCTATCAATCTTCAATCTTTTGGAGAGTGCACTTATGGAATTTTATCTGTACAGATTTTACCTAAATATGAAAAACTCAAAAATAATTCAGTTAGTGTTTTTACTCTCTGGATACAGCTTCATGATCTCATCCTGCAAATACAAATATTGTGTTAAGAACAAAATAGAAAAAAAATAAAAACATTAGGTTCATTTTCTTACTTAAAATAATCACCCAAATCACATAAAGATACTCATCAATACTTCCCCCTTTGTTCGCGTGAAACGCCCTATGGCCCCTATTTATCAAGGTTTGGCAGACCTGATCCGACAGTCCGGATCAGGTCCGCCAGACCTCGCTGAATACGGCGAGCAATACGCAGCATTGCAACGCCGCCCCCTGCGGACTCGTGGCCAATCGGCCGCCAGCAGGTAGTGTCAATCAACCCAATCATACTCGATCGGGTTGATTTCCGGCGATGTCTGTCCGCCTGCTCAGAGCAGGTGGACAGGTTATGGAGCAGCGGTCTTTGTGACCGCTGCTTTATAACTGCTGTTTCTGGGGAGCCTTCAGGCTCGCCAGAAGCACGGGGCATCAAGCTCCATACGGAGCTTGATAAATATGCCCCTATGTGTCACGCAAACACAATATAACAGCAAACTAAAAGACAATGCATGCACTCCGTAGTATACTATTCTTAACATCAGGCAAAATCAAATACACATACAGTACCCTTCCACTCGCATTCACTAAAAATAAAAACATAACATTCTCTGAGAAAATACTTAAAACCAACTGTCCATTCCACAAAACAAAACATTAACAGCCGGCACAAACTTTTAACAACCAGAACCAACCTGAAATTCCACACATATACTTACATTCACTGAAGCACAGCACTCGCAAAACACTACAACTAATTAAAATCCTATAACAACTGTCTATGCCCTGGTTTTGCAAATTCTACCATGTACAATACTATGAGATCAAGCTAATAATGCAATCACTTCAGAAGATCAATAATCTCTACTTGTATATTTACAAATGAAATCCTTAACCATAACTTTACAAAGGAACACACAAACACCTAAGTACTATATTTTGGGAAAGGTCAGATAATAATGGCACAGCCACTGTTCTATATAGCCCCTGCTTGCATGCACAGTGCAAACCCACTGTTAAATAAATCATGTTTGGCACAAATAATTTGTGAAAAGCTCTAGAATCAAGTCTATATTTTACATAACCAAGATTTTAATATATACACAATTATTTGATTTAACTTTTTTTATATAGTTTGATATTCACCAGTTTGCAGCTCTCTAACTAAATATAACAATTGTATACAACAAATGAGCTTTCTAAAAGAATAATAATAACAATTTACACTAATAGATTAAAAGGACAGTTTGTCCAAAAATTTCCCCTTTACATTGTTCCCTATGATCCATTTTACTTGATGGAATATATGTAATTTTGACAAGTAGCTCCTTTATCCCTACCCTGGCATGTGAAATAGCTGATTTAGCATGTAGCTTAGCCACTTATAATAAAAATGTATACTGACATCCATTGAATAGCCTAAGCAAACACAGCCAGCATAAAAAAACACACTCACAGTGGGGTGCAGGATAGTTAAAGGGACATTTTACCCAAATGAAAAAATATATTTTTAATTGAAACTGCTGACATAGTTAAATATACTAGTGCTTGGCATACAATTAACCTCATTTAGAGAGGATTGATTTACACTGCGTAAATGTCTGCTATCTAAACGGCAGATTTTATATAATATATACAAGGAAAGGTCTCTGCACAAGGTGGAGATGTAACCAAACTATTGTAAAACAAACATAGAAAATCATCCAGGTCTGATGCAAATAGCGCTGCCCTTTTATCAGAGTATTCTAGGGACATTGAGCTGAACTACAAAGAAGGAGGACAAAAAAATGTAAAAAAAATATATTATACAAACTACTACATTTATGTTCTATCTCCTTTACTTGTTAATACAGTGTTATTGCTGCTCATGAACTCCTTCCCCTGAGTGAACTGATCCTTTAAGTAATAAAATGACAATTTTCCATTGCTCTGTCTAAGCACTGAGCTCCGGTTTTACAGACAAATATAAGATAAGGAACACAATGAGATATGCTTATTATCCGAAATTCAACCCATTGCAATAAACTGTGTTTTGAAAGCACAAAACCAGCTACTTCATATATACAAATAAACTTGCAAATGCAATTTCTCCTACATTTTATACTATGAACCTTGTATAACAAGTCATTGAAAATACATTAATATAAAAACTATTTAACAGTGTACTGTCCCTTTAAAGACTAACCATTTATAACATGTATATTACATATGTATACCCTAGCTATGATTTAGATACTTGTCTTATTTACAATTAAAATTCTACTTCTTCGCTGTATCATAACCTGCATATTTTAAATAAGAGCCATCACAGCATAAATAAGATTACACAGTAATATGTTACCAATTTATATTAAAACTCTACTGGATTACTCTACTTGCAACAGAAACAGACCCACATACTTTACATACATTTAATAGCATACGGCGTATAGTCTTTTCCATTCTCCTGTTTTAACTCCTTGCATGAATCTTACATTACGCTCACAACATGCTTGAATCAACCTGTTAATCTTTTTCATTTACCAGAACGTGACCGAAAGTCACACAAACATCCGCATATTTACAAATCCCTTAATTAGTTCAATTGCAAAAACAATATATTTATATGCCGCAACAGGTGGACAGTCTTTATTTGCTTAAAACAAATATCACTCAAAACTAAAAAAAATGCTATTAATAACACACATAATTAAGAACATACATATGAGTTTAAAATCAAGTTACAGAGGGGGCGGAGCCAGCAGCCTAGAGGAATAGATGCATGTTTCTGGAGCTCCGGCTCTAAAAGCTTTAAACTGTGCAGTAGGATACTAATTTAATTCAAATTTAAGCCTTATGAAGCTTTGAACTAACTACTCGATTACAGGCTGGAAAGGGGACCACTTTTCCATTCCAACACAGCACTCTGATAGTGAGATTGGTGACCTACATAAAATCCCTACATGCAGACAGCAGCCATATCTATGACCTCGTGGGCCAACGATATAGCTAATGATGGAGAGCTCTCACTGGATTCTTTTTGAAATTAGCAAACTCCTGGAATCATATCAGCATGCATTCACAGCCACCTTACACAAGTCGCTTGGACATGTAGTTGATAATGTGGCTTAGCCAGAGGAATTCTTACGCACAGTGGTCGACCTGGGAGCTAGCGGGGCTACACCAGAGCTACAAGGCTCATTACATACTCCTGATCTTGCTGTGAGAGCGGATGAAAGCTCAGCATCTCAGGGGCCTGAGCATTGGCTTGCAGAACACACAGCAGTGCGAGCTGGAGCTAAAGCAGGCATGTCTGCGCCTAATAGAGGAGAGGATCTGGATCTCGGACCTTTTATTTTCCAAACAGCTGATCACTTATGGAACTTACTCCCGCTATCTAAATCTAGCGGCAGTAAAGATTGGTTTCTCCAGCACAGGGAGAGCTAGGGAGGCTTTCCATATCTATCTAAAGTCGGAGTGGATCTGTTACCTAGCCGCACTCGCGGCTCGGCCCTCCTCACAGCATACTTGGATCAGCTGGAACAGTTAGCCCGGAGTGCATGCTCTAGCTTGCGGACTGGTGTGGGGTGAAGATTCTACCTTGCTGTAACATTACTCCACTTCATTGTCCCCTACCCAGTTTCACAGACGATAGTGAGCCAATGTGTTTTGTGATCTCTTATAAGATTTACCCTTACCTCTATGACAGTATTATTATTATTATCGGTTATTTGTAGAGCGCCAACAGATTCAGCAGCGCTAAGTATTTGACATGATGCTTTAAATTCTGGTACACTTGGCCTACCTAACGCCACCCTACTTTCGTGGTTCAGCTAGTTTGTTTTCCCGCCAGATTCCTTATGTTCCCAATGTTGTTTACATTGTTCCTATTCTTACTGCATATTCAAGCTCTTAGTTAGCATACATATGTTTTCATTCTCTTTGTTTGTGTTGTGAGCTCTAATTCTGTACAAACCTGTTTTTGATATTTTATTCTGTGTATGGTCAATTGAATACCCACACTGTACTGGCTCCTTAAGTGCATAACTAACTGTTTGGTTGGCAAATGTAAAGCTGCATTATAACCGCCCTTATCCTGCGTTGAAGCACCCTCTCTGACTAGCATGAAGAGGAACCCAGGTCACCATTTGCCAGATAGTCATGAGCCCTTACTGCATCCCTCCTTGATATTGTATCTGACTTTACTATGCTAAATAGGGATCACTGTGTTATACCCTTTGACACGGTTACCTAGTATATACATCTTTAGGTGCTCTCCTGCTGTCGGGTATAGGGCCCGTGCCCAGGCGGCGGGATGCATACCTATTTTTTTGTTTTTTTTTAAAGATTATGACACTGTTGTTATTATTTACTGTGCCTGTCTTCTTAACAAATGATAAGGGATAACTAGAGGGAGCAGAAGACAACCTCACAGCCTAATATAAGCATATCAAAATATTAGTAAGGCTTCTCAGTGCAGGCTGGTCCTGCACTATCAATAGCAGACATGGTCTCCTTTTTCACTGTGCCTTAAATGAAGTATGAACATCACACCAAACTTTTGAGCCTGCTTATTCAAAGTCTTCCTTGCTGGGTGAAATCTAGATACAATAGGCAAGCAATGCTTTCTCTATAAATAACTTAGCTGCTCGTGAGTCTCCCTATATAGGCTAGTTGCCTAGTAATATTTAAACATTAGTATTCAGAGGCATCATGCAATAATTGTCCTTGCCCCTCACTAAAAGCACAGAACTTTTCATTATCCTTGAATATAGTCTGTTTATCATACCACATCTAAGCAACAACCTCCCCCCCCCACATTTATACTTAATATACCTCCTTGGTATGGAGATCGAATTATGCGGTTTGTCTTGTCTATACCGCACCCCAAATTTTTATTTCATAAGTTACAACTATACATTGCCAGTTGTTCACATTGCAAACTATACCGTAACTCTAACTACCTTTTGGATATTATTTTCCCACTATAGCATAATGTTGGTATTCTCTATCTTCTCCAGTTCGGGAATTCACACAGCTTGGGTTCCCCCTATGAGTTTTGTGAGTTTGTCTAGTATATATGTATTTCTATATAATAAACTAATCTTAGACTATAGGTCTTAAAGGGACCGTTCCAGTAACTTAAATTCCTCTCTCAAGAGTTTATCACACGTTTTTCAAGGCACAAGAGTTGCCTATAATGTCACATAAGGAAACAGACTTTGTTTAGCCCATGTTAAAAAGAAAAAGAGGTTTCAGTTCTCTGTATAGTATCTAGTATTATGCAAATCTTGTATATCTATATTGTAGTCGTTGAATTGTATTACACCATTTTAAGTTTGACATACGACATGTTACTCAATATAAGTTGTAATGTTTCGCACAACCTCAATAAAAATCTATATATAAAAAAAAAATAATCAAGTTACAACAATAACACTTTAAAATACCTCATTACAACGTTCCGATTTCTTAGCTAAGAAACTAACCTGAATAATTACCATTCAGAAAGAAAAATGCACCAAGGTCATTTTTACAGCGATACACACACAAGCTCATATCAGCTTGCATACCATAAATTCACTCCCAACATTTATTCTAAAGCAATTTCAACATGCATCAGACTTTTAGTGACACAGAAAACACATTAACGGTCTCTTTCTTTCAGGAAAACATATATTTCATAACATACCAAAGACATTTAGGAATACAATAAGATTAACTTTCCACCAAATTTAAAATGTATCTGAAAGTGTCCGAATTTGCAAGGAATGGCCATTTTCCCAACAGATTGAGACAAACAAATTTTAATACATCTTCAGTATATTTAGTGTAGAGTAAATCTTTTACACCTCATACAAGACACAGTGAGAACCGACAGACCAACACACATTACACAGCACTAGCCCCCCCCCCCCCTTTCTCTACTCATAACTTTTCTGAATGCAGGAGAAAACTTCAGCATGCACAGCTCCCTGCCTTGAAATTAAACTGTTAACCCCTTTGTAGACATTAAATATGTAACAACATTCTCCTCTTCTCTATGCATTATTATCAATATTTTGCTATGAGCAGACCCCATTTTTTTAACAACACAATAAGAGCAGCAATTACTTTAATATTCTTAAGCACAGCACAGCACAGCATAGCACAGCACAGTTATATGGCAGTATTAGCATAAGCAATCAAGCAAAAGCAGCACCAAATACCAATTCAATTCCAGTGATAGGTAACAAAACTCTACTGTAGGAATATATAGGGAAAACTTCAACACAGATGAGACTCTAACTCACCGTAACACAGCAATGCCAACTTGCACAGGGGACTTAAACCGCCCGTCAAATGCACGCTAACTTTTTCTCTTGTGCGCTTCACCAGACAGGACTGCACACCTGTCTACACTAGCAGGACTGTAAACCTGTCTAGAGGGGTTAATAGAAATGTCGGCAGGACTGGAACCTCCGCAAAAACCTGCGCCTCCACCGTAGGAACCCCTTAACCCTTTATATATATTTCTAACACCTATTATAAAAATTTAGGTTCAGATTCACAGAGGGAAAAGTAGAGTAAAAAAAACTTACCCAGTGCGAATCCCACAAGCTGACACCAGAATTGTTAGGTGTTATTTTCAGGGGGGGAGAGTGTCAGTCAGCACTTGGCCTGGAGCACACCGTATCAGCTGGAAATGAATGGGTTATTTGATAACAGGATATCCCAGAGAACAGAAATCAGACCATGCAGCAATCAGTCTAACATCTGCTCTCTTTATTAGAAGATGCACAACACTTCTTATAGGCAATAATTACAGCATATAGGGTTAAAAAGTGACGTATTCATAACTACATCATCTCACACCATATTTCATGAACAAAAGAAGATTATTAAAATAATTGGGTGAAAGAGGAGTATGAAGGAGTATTTCTTATAACAATAACAAAAATACATCTGGGTGCATAGCTCAGCCCAAAGCAAGGCTGTTTGGGCATCTTACCTAGATAACGGGCTTCCAGGCGCATTGCCAGGAACATTCACAAGGCCAATCTAACTTATACAATTCTTACTAACATCAGCATATTTCTCACTACATAATAAACTTTTCTTAGACAAGATGGATGCCTAAGACAAAAGGGCAACTAGAACAAAATAGTGTCGGTAAGGATAACATATCCTAACATACACATATTTACTTATATATATATATATGAATACACACACATATTTAGACATGTATATGTATGTATATATACAATATAGCCCTTTGCAGTCAAACACCTTGTCATATACTATATACCTTTGAGCCCTTATAACTTTAAAAAAAATATCCATATGAATATTTTTTATCAGATAGTAATTATTTGAGCAAACTGTAGTTTTCAGTCGCGCTAAGACGTTGAGTGCAAAATACTATTGCGCTCATATCATGTTTACTTTCAACTTATTATATGAGTGCTATTTCAGTTTTTTGCAAAAAGACAATATCGCTCACACACAACAGTTAGCACGCCACTTGTAATTTAGTACAAAATATTTAATAATTGAATGTATTGCAATATGCACTGTGCGGACACTTTATTAGGTACAGCTACCTAGTAGCATGTAGAGTCTCCTTTAGCCATCAAAACAGCCTGAATTTGTCTAGGCATGGATTTAACAAGATGCTAAAAACAACATGGAAGTATTGTGTACCATACATACATGAGTGTGTCACGCAACTTCTGGAGATTTGACTTTCTTCCATGGAGGCTTGATTTAATGCTTTTATCTTATTAATCTATGAGGTTTTGTACCCCCTCCCCCCTCTCTCACTCATTGAGGTAGATTATTAATTCAAATCAACAATCATGATAGGAAAAGCATTCTATGCAATAGCAGTGTGTATAAAAGGCAGTTCAGGTGTGATTATTATTGTGTATATTAAAATATATATTTATATTTAGATATTAGACAAAGATTAAAAAAGGAATATATGTCTGTTTATTTAAATACCAGTTAAATAAATAAAAAATCTTCCCTATGGCATGGAGAGTCGACGACGTCATTACAATTACTAGTGGGATACTCAACTCTTGGCCAGCAGGAGGAGGCAAAGAGCACCCCAGCAAAGCTGTAAAGTGTAACTTCCCTTACCCATAATTCACAGCCATTCTCTTTGCCTCTGTCAATGGAGTATGTGCAAAGACGGTGTCTGAAGATATTTAATCCTTTTATGGGTACTTTTCCCTGCAAGCAAGGATTGGGGTTATGCTGGGTCCATGTTAATCTCTTTAGTAAGAGTAATGGTGGCTGTTAGCAGTTAGAAATCAGCGAGGTTGTCTTTGCTTTTTTTCTAACATTATTGCTACCCCTTTATAGAAAGCCAGGGTTGGTTACTCTGTTCTTTCTTTTACTTTCAGGTCCCTGTCAGTGGCCGGATGAGGCTGACAGACCTGCAGCTGCTGTAATGCCCCACAAAGCAGAGGACTCTGGAGGGTAAGTCCTTTCTTATTATTTATTAACAGAATAAAAGAGGAAGGACTGAGAAGTCAGGGACCTGGTGGGACCTGCTACCCTCAGGAAGAGTATGTATGTATTGTAATTATATCCACAGGTTTGTGATATTTTTCAGCGGGGCACTGCTGGGATTCATGTTCTAGCGTTATGGGTGAATTACTCTCACACAATGGCAATATAGTATGTGCGGACAACCCCACAATTGATTCCTGCTACTGCATCCGTTATTATCCATTTTAAACGTTTGACTTTCAAAAATAAAGGGGAAAGCAAAATGGGTTAATAATATGGTTACGCGACTTTGTGCTCTGTTATGGGAGACAGTGGCAGGGAAACGTTTGCCTCACAATAGTCACCGTTTGGAACAGAGGTTTTGTCTCGCTTGGGATAGATGGCCTTATCTAGAGAGCAGCCTATCTCAGAGTAGTCTCTTTAACTTAGAGACTTATTCTGCCCCAAGTATTGATGTGCGTTCTCCTATTATCCCGGATGACTTTTAAGCAGTTACTTCCTGTGAAACTTTTTCTGGCAATCGTAGTTATGCGCCAATAGAGTAAACTGTTAGAAGTTTTCATTTGGACTGCTTAATATTTGTCCTCAGAATCTATGATGGCGTTGCCATTTTGAGTGTATACGCGGTCTATGCTTCTAACCGCAATCTAATCTTTGACACGTATGCTTCTATACTCTAGGAGATCTGGTGCGTGTTACCCATCTTATGGGTTTATTTCTGGGGCATTCTTTAATAACTTAAACATCTTTTAGCTGTGACTATCTAATTTGGGGCATTTTAGGTGTTTTTAAATTTGTGGTTTCCAAAAAGGAGGGAACTTTTAATCCCATCCTAGATCTACAGCGTCTCACCAAATTTCTCAGGGTTCCGTCCTTCAAGATGGAAACTATTTGTTCCATTATTATTATTTTTATTGGTTATTTGTAGAGTGCAAACAGATTCCACAGCGCTATACCATTCTTCCATTGGTTCAGAAAGGTCAGTTCATGACAACCATAGACCTGAAGAATGCGTATTTACATGTTCCCATTCACAGGGATCATTACCAGTTTCTAAGGTTTGCCTTTCTGGACAAGCATTTCCAGTTTATTGCCCTTCCGTTTGGTCTTGCAACAGCTCCCAGAATATTCACAAAGGTTCAGATGAGGAGACTCCAGGATGTAGCTGGGTCACAGTTAGAGGGTGAGGTAAAGGTAAGCAGAAGAGACAGGCCAGTTCTGAGCTGGTACACCTCAACAGATTTGCCAGATTAAGTGAAGATGTTGGGGATATCAGTTCGGGGGTGGCAGTGTCAGAGAGGGCTGTGTTGCCTAGTATAGTGAACAGTCCTTTAGCTGTGGAAGAGGAGCATACTATGGTGGGCAGTCACTCAGACATGGTAGAGGGGCACACTATAGTTAACAGTTCTTCAGTCATGGAAGAGGGGCATACAAGTCAGGGCCTGAGGCAAATGTTGGTGGTAGGAGACTCTATTATTAGGAAGGTTGATAGGGTAATTTGTCATCCAGACCCTTTAAATAGAACAGATTGCTGTCTTCCAGGGGCTCGTGTTAGGCATATTGTGGAGCATATTGATAGACTGTTAGAGGGATGTGGGTCTGATCCTGCAGTCATGGTACATATTGATACTAATGAATGAATCAGTGGGAAATGGAGAGTCCTAAAAAATGACTTCAGGGAGTTAGGTAGCAAGCTTAAATCAAGGACCTACAAAGTAATATATTCAGAGATATTACCAGTGCAGTGTGCGAATTCAGTAAGGCAGAAGGAGCTAAGGTTCGTTAATTCATGGTTAAAAACATGGTGTAAAAATGAGGGGTTTGACTTTTTAGAGCACTGGGATGACAATTTGTACAGTAAGGATGGATTGCATCTGAATGACATGGGTGCAGGTGTGTTGGGGGAAAGGATGGTAGCAAGTTTAAAGAATCTTTAAAACTAGGAAAAGGGGGAGAGGGTCAGTTAGAACACAATAGAATAGAGAGATCAGTCTGGGAATCTGTCACTCCTTTGATATCTCAAGGAAGAGATGACTTAAGAAATGTCACTTTAGAAAGTATGGAGGAAAGAACACCAAGTATCATCAGAAAGCACATGAAAATTAAATGTATGGCAACAAATGCAAGAAGCATGACAGGTAAAATGGGGGAGCTGGAGCTCTTAGTTGCAGAAGAGGACTTTGATGTTATCAGTATAACTGAAACTTGGTGGGATGATTCACATAACTGGGCAGTTAACTTAGAGGGGTATACTTTATTTAGGAGGGACAGGAATAATAAAAGGGGTGGAGGAATCTGCATGTATATTAAACCTAACCGTAAACCTACAATAAGGGAAGATATTTCTGATACAGATGACAATGTAGAGACCCTGTGGGTGGAAATAAAGAATGGGGGGAAAAATCCTAAAAAAATATTACTAGGAACAAGCCCCCCAACATTAGTGACATGGATGAAACTCAACTACTAATGCAAATAGGTAAGGCTGCTAATAACAGTGCTGTAATTATGGGAGATTTTAACTACCCTGATATAAACTGGGCCAATGAAACTAGTAATTCAGCTAAGGGGGATAGATTTTTAAATGTTCTCAGGGATAACTTCTTGTCACAATTAATAGAGGAGCCAACTAGGAGTAACGCTATATTGGATTTAGTGCTATCAAATAATACAGATATAATATCAAACATAGAAGTCAAAGAACATTTGGGTAACAGTGATCATAATATGGTCACATTTGAAATCTCTTTTCATAAGCAGTGTCTTAAAGGTTTAACCAAGACTTTTAATTTAAGAAAGCAAAATTCAACGATTTAAGGAAATCATTAAATAACATAAATTGGGACAAATTATTCTCTAATAAAAATACAAAGGATAAACGGATAACATTTAAAACTTTGTTAAATAAATATACATATCAACAAATATCATATGGGTATAAAAAAAAAAAATCCAAGCCAATGTGGCTGAATATAAATGTGTTAAGAGCAATTAGGAAAAAACGTAGGGCATTTAAATTATTCAAAGAAAATAGTACAGACTCAAAATTCCATATTTATAAAGAATGTAATAAAGCATGCAAAAAAGCAATCAAATTAGCCAAAATTGAAAATGAAACATTAATTGCAAAGGATTCTAAATCTAACCCTCTTTAAGTACATAAATAGCAAAAAATCTAAGAAAGACAATATAGGTACATTAAAATGCGTGGCGGGTAGCATGATTAACAGTGACAGGTAGAAGGCTGAGATACTAAACCAGTTTTTTTCTTCAGTATACACAAGAGAGGAACCATTGGATGATACCTTGGAACAAAATAGAACATGCCAGCCCATACCATTAACTGGGTTATGTATAAAGGATATCAGGAACAAATTGGATAATATTAAGGTAAATAAAACTCCAGGCCCAGATGGAATACACCCAAGGGTGTTAAGGAAACTTAGCACTGTTATAGACAAACCTCTACTCTTAGTTTTTCAAGACTCATTATCCTCAGGCATGGTTCCCAAGGATTGGCGTAAAGCTGATGTGGTGCCACTCTTCAAAAAGGAAGCAGGGATGATCCAGAAAGCTATAGACCAGTTAGTCTGACATCAATAGTGGGGAAGATATTTGAAGGGATTATAAGAGATTATATTGATGAGCATATCCGTGTAAACAAGATTATGAGTTCTAATCAGCATGGTTTTATGAGAAATAGATCATGTCAAACTAATCTAATTAGTTTTTTATGAGGAAGTAAGTAAAAATATAGATAAAGGCGAATCAGTTGATGTGATATACTTAGATTTTGCAAAGGCGTTTGATAAAGTGCCACATGAGAGATTAATGCACAAAATTAAGGGTCTGGGAATAGCTGAAAATGTTATCTTATGGATAAATAACTGGATAAAAGATAGGGAGCAACAAGTAGTAGTAAATGGATCATACTCAGATTGGACAAAGGTAATCAGTGGAGTCCCCCAGGGATCAGTACTGGGCCCTATTCTTTTTAATATTTTTATAAATGACTTGGAGCTAGGATTAAATAGCGACATCTCTACTTTTGCAGATGATACTAAGTTAAGTAAGGTCATTCAGTCAGTGCAGGATGAACTTTCTTATAAAGGAACCTGCAAAAATTAGAAGTATGGGCAGGTAAATGGAAAATGAGATTTAATACGGGAAAATGCAAGGTTCTACATTTTGGAAGTAAAAATAAGCAGGCAACATATTATTTAAATGGGGCAAGACTTAGCCAAACACAGGAGGAAAGGGATTTTGGGGTAGTAATAGATAATAAGCTAAAGATCGGTGCACAATGCAGGGCAGCAGCTTCAAAGGTTAATAAGATACTAGCATGTATTAAAAGAGGCATTGACTCAAGGGAGGAAAGCATAATTCTGTCACTATATAAAGCCCTGGTAAGACCTCACCTTGAGTATGGAGTGCAGTTCTGGGGACCAATCACAAAAAAAGATATTGCAGAACTAGAAAAAGTTCAGAGAAGGGCCACAAAGCTAATAAGGAGATTGGAGAGTTTAACCTATGAGGAGAGGCTAGCCAAACTGGGTCTGTTTTCTTTAGAAAAAAAGGCGCTTAAGAGGTGATATGATTACTTTATATAAATATATTCAAGGCCCATATACAGAGATGGGAGAAGCTCTGTTTATTTAAAGAAAATTGTTTGTGACCAGAGGTCACAATTTAAGGTTGGAGGAAAGGAGATTTAATCTCCTGCAACTGAAACATTTTTTCACTGTAAGAGCAATAAAATTGTGGAACTCATTACCAAAGGAGGTAGTGAATGCCAATACCCTAGAGACATTTAAAAATAGTTTGGATACATTTCTGTCTATAAACAAAATTCATGGATATGATTGCTAGTATTAAATGGGTAACCTTTTAGTGGGATTATTTAAGCTTAACTGGAGCTTTTTGTATACATTTTAGATTTGTATAGGTTGAACTCGATGGACTTTGGTCTTTTTTCAACGTCATCTACTATGTTTCTATGCTACTATGTTCTGGAAACCCTATTGGCAGTGATCAGATCCCAGGTAATTGCTGTGGCACCTTATTTAGAAGACATCTTGGTTCATGCGTCATCTTTTCAAGTAGCATCTCATACTTTTTCTACGTTCCCAAGGGTAGAAGGTGAATCTGGAAAAGAGTTCTCTAGTTCCAACTACAAGAGTGTGTTTCCTAGGGACATTCATAGATACTCTGTCCATGAAGATTTTCCTGACGAACGAAAGAAAATCCAAACTTCTTGCATCTTGACTTTCCCTCCAGTCTGCTTTTCGTCTATAAGTGGCTCAATGCATGGAGATGATTAGTCTGATGGTGGCTTCCATGGACATCATTCCTTTTGCTCGGTTTCATCTGCGACCGCTGCAGCTTTGCATGCTCTGTCAATGGAACGGAGACCATTCAGATTTATCGCAGAGGATAAATCTGCACCCCCTAACAAGAGACTCTCTCTCATGGTGGATTTCACAGGAACATCTGTCTCTGGGCACTTGCTTCATGATATCTTACTGGGTAATTGTGACTACGGATGCCAGCCTGTCAGGCTGGGGAGCTGTTTGGGGTTCTCTGAAAGCTCAGATCCTGTGGTCTTGGGAAGAGTCTTCTCTTTCCATAAACATCTTGGAATTGAGAGAAATCTTCAATGCTTTGACAGCTTGACCTCAATTATCTTTAGTCCAGTCAGACAACATCAGCTCAGTGGCTTACATCAACCAGCAGGGAGGAACTCGGAGTTCCTTGGCCATGAAGGAGGTTACTCACATTCTGCTGTGGGCAGAAACTCCCGATTGTCTCCTATCTGCCATCCACATTCCATGAGTGGACAATTGGGAATCAGATTTTCTGAGCAGACAGACTTTTCATCCCAGGGAGTGGGCTCTCCATCTGTAAGTGTTCTCCAGGATAACGATCAGGTGGGGGGTTCTGGAGTTGAATCTGATGGTATCGCGTCAAAACGCCAAGCTTCCAAAGTATGGTTCAAGGTCAAGAGATCCTCAGGCCGCCCTGAGAGATGCTCTGACGGTTCCTTGAGATTTCAGGCTAGCATACCTGTTTCCTCCATTTCCTCTCCTTCCATGAGTCATTGCTCATATCAAGCAGGAGAGAGTGTCTGTGATTCTAATAGCTCCTGTATGGCCTCACAGGATCTGGTTTGCGGATCTGGTGAAGATCCACCTTGGAGGTTATCTCTGAGGAAGGACTTCTAATTCAGGGTCCATTCCTCCATCCAAATCAAGATTCTCTGAAGCTGACTGCTTGGAGATTGAACGCCTGGTCTTGTCTAGACGCGGCTTTTCAGAGGCAGTCATTGATACTATGCTTCAGGCTTGTAAACCTGTTAATACCTTTTTTGGTGTGAAACTAAAGATTTTTCTTGGAGTCGAGTGAGGATTCCACAAATTTTATCTTTTCTTCAGGATGGCCTGGAGAAAGGTTTGTCAGTCAGTACTCTGAAAGGTCAGATTTCTGCTCAAACGTCTGGCAGAATTACCAATTGTTCAAGCTTTTGTTCAGGCCCTGGTCAGAATCAAGCCTGTGTTAAAACCTGTTGCTCCTCCTTGGAGCCTTAACCTAATTCTTAAAATTTTGCAGCAGGCTCCATTTGAGCCAAAGCATTTTGTTGATATAACATTGTTATCTTGGAAGGTTTTGGTTATCCTTGCTATTTCGTCCGCTCGCAGAGTTTCTGAGCTTTTAGCTCTGCAGTGTTATTTTATTATTATTGCAGATAAGGCGGTCCTAAATTGAGGTTTCACCCTAAGGTGGTGTCGGATCGAAACATAAATCAGGAAATTGTTGTTCCTTCTTTTTGTCCTAATCCTTCTTCTTATAAGGAACATCTTTTGCATAACTTGGATGTTGTGCAAGCACTAAAATTTTACTTACAAGCTACTAAGAATTTTCGGCAATCTTCTGCCCTGTGTTTTCTCTGAAAAGCATAAGGGTCAGAAGGCCAATTCTACTACTCTTTCCCTCTGGTTAAGAAATGTAATCTGTTTTGCTTATGAGACTGCTGGACAGCAGCCTCCTGAGAGAATTACGGCTCATTCCATTAGGGCTGTCTCCTCATCTTGGGCTTTAAAAAAAAAAAAAAAAAGCTTTTGTGGAGCAGATTTGCAAGGCGGCAACATGCTCCTCTTTGCATAGTTTTTCCAAATTCTACAAATTTAAACTTTTGCCTCGGCTGAGGCTTCTTTTGGTAAAACGGTTCTTCAAGTGGTGGTGCCTTCTGCTTAGGTCCTCCTGCCTTGTTATCCCTCCCTGTTCATTCCGTGTCCTCTAGCTTAGAAATTGGTTCCCATTAGTAATTGGAATGACGTTGTGGAATCTCCATGACATAGGAAAGAAAACAAAATGTATGCTTACCTGATAAATTTCTTTCTTTCCGGGAATGGAGAGTCTACGACCCCACCCTCTTTTTTAATTATAATTCAGCAGTTTTTAGAGTAAAGCTCAGGCACCTTTTTCACCCTTGTGTTTCTTCTTTTTCCATTTTCCTTCGGCTGAATGACTGGGGATTATGGGTAAGGGAAGTTACACTTAACAGCTTTGCTGGGGTGTTCTTTGCTTCCTCCTGCTGGCCAGGAGTTAAATATCTCACTAGTAATTGGAATGACGTTGTGGACTCTCCATGCCCGGAAAGAAAGAAATTTATCAGGTAAGCATAAATTTTGTTTTTTACTAGTTAACTAAGCCGAATCAGTGATAAACCACCTTTAGGGAAGAGAAGAGAACAGGCTACCCCATTTTCTTTCCTTAACTGTGCATGTGCAAACAGAGTTTGTGCTATATCTTTGTATTAGTTTCTGATTGGTAAGGAAGTTTTTTTTATGGGGACAGAGAAATCAATAAAAAAGAAAAAACATAAAATAATATGCTCATTTGACAAAATAAAGCTGCAATATATGTAGCAAAATTATTTTCAGTTATGAAGGTACAGGGAGGGGGGTCCATGATACCCACAGAGAAACAGAAACAGAAAGTCCAAAATACATACAAAAAATGTGATAAATCTTTCCAGTCATACACTGTCTGATGAGGAACTCAGGGTTCAATTGGTAAAATTGGATAATCAAATTAAAAGTCAAGACAAGACCACAGGCCAAAAAAACAATTTGAGGCTAATAGAAAGAGCAGTGATAAAAAAATTGAAGTCAGATGACACCCTAGTAATACGTGACTCAGACAAAGGTGAGAACATTGTTATTTTAAATAGATGTGACTATCTAGCAGAAGCTAAACGTCAGCTTTCAGAAACAGTCACATATAGAACCCTTCCCTCTGATCCAACATATAAGTTTAAATACCTCCTTGGGGACATAGCGGAATTTGCGTTCAAACAGGGCATTATTATTTCGGCAACAGCAGAGTATTTCATACCCAATTGGCCTGTAGTAGCAATTTTCCACTATTTCCCTAAGGTTCACAAAAATCTTGATCATCCGCCTGGTCGCCCCATTGTGGCATGAATAGGGTTATTAAATAAACACCTTTCTGATAGTTTGACTCCATTTTTGCAACCTTTGGTTCTCTCTATGCCCAGTTATGTTCAAGACACTACTTCTTTTGAGCAAAGTGTTCAAAATATACAATGGAAGGAAACATATACCCTAGTTTCCTTAGATGTTATCTCTCTTTGTACTTCATTGTGCATTTCAAATAAAGATACCAAGAGAATGAAGAAAATTTGATAATAGGAGTAAATTAGAAAGTTGCTAAAAATTTCATGCTCAATCTGAATCACGAAAGAAATTTTTTGGGTACAGTGTCCCTTTAATAGGAATGAAAAAGTGATTGATGTAGAATTGTACCGTAAACCCATATTGGGTAATACATTCTTGAGTTACCAATCCTGCCATCCTACTCATTTGAAAAAATCTATCCCTAAGAGCCAACTAATTAGGGTAAAACGTAACTGTTCCAATATTATGACCTATGAAGAGTGTGCTAAGGAAACTATTGATAGACTTTCAGATAGGGGCTATCCTAGCACAATACTGAATAAAGCCAAAGAACAAGTTGATATGATACCCAAATCAGAACTGTTAAAGTGTAAGAAATGCAACATTAACAACAAGGGTGCATTTACTAAATATCCTATGTTTATTACTTATAGTAAGGAACATTATAATATCTGTACTATTATTAAAAAAACATAATTTATGCTTACCTGATAAATTCCTTTCTTCTGTTGTGTGATCAGTCCACGGGTCATCATTACTTCTGGGATATAACTCCTCCCCAACAGGAAATGCAAGAGGATTCACCCAGCAGAGCTGATATAGCTCCTCCCCTCTACGTCAGTCCCAGTCATTCGACCAAGAATCAACGAGAAAGGAGTAACCAAGGGTGAAGTGGTGGCTGGAGTATAATTTAAAAGATATTTACCTGCCTTAAAAACAGGGCGGGCCGTGGACTGATCACACAACAGAAGAAAGGAATTTATCAGGTAAGCATAAATTATGTTTTCTTCTGTTATGTGTGATCAGTCCACGGGTCATCATTACTTCTGGGATACCAATACCAAAGCAAAAGTACACGGATGACGGGAGGGATAGGCAGGCTCTTTATACAGAAGGAACCACTGCCTGAAGAACCTTTCTCCCAAAAATAGCCTCCGAAGAAGCAAAAGTGTCAAATTTGTAAAATTTGGAAAAAGTATGAAGCGAAGACCAAGTTGCAGCCTTGCAAATCTGTTCAACAGAGGCCTCATTCTTAAAGGCCCAAGTGGAAGCCACAGCTCTAGTGGAATGAGCTGTAATTCTTTCAGGAGGCTGCTGTCCAGCAGTCTCATAGGCTAAACGTATTATGTTACGAAGCCAAAAAGAGAGAGAGGTAGCAGAAGCTTTTTGACCTCTCCTCTGTCCAGAATAAACGACAAACAGGGAAGAAGTTTGACGAAACTCTTTAGTTGCCTGCAAGTAGAACTTGAGAGCACGAACTACATCCAGATTGTGTAGAAGACGTTCCTTCTTTGAAGAAGGATTTGGACACAAGGATGGAACAACAATCTCTTGATTGATATTCCTGTTAGTAACTACCTTAGGTAAGAACCCAGGTTTAGTACGCAGAACTACCTTGTCTGAGTGAAAAATCAGATAAGGAGAATCACAATGTAATGCTGATAACTCAGAGACTCTTCGAGCAGAGGAAATAGCCATTAAAAACAGAACTTTCCAAGATAACAATTTTATATCAATGGAATGAAGGGGTTCAAACGGAACACCCTGTAAAACGTTAAGAACTAAGTTTAAACTCCATGGTGGAGCAACAGCTTTAAACACAGGCTTGATCCTAGCTAAAGCCTGACAAAAGGCCTGGACGTCTGGATTTTCTGACAGACGCCTGTGTAACAAGATGGACAGAGCTGAAATCTGTCCCTTTAATGAACTAGCCGATAAACCCTTTTCTAAGCCCTCTTGTAGAAAGGACAAGATCCTAGAGATCCTAACCTTACTCCAGGAGTAACGTTTGGATTCACACCAGTATAGGTATTTACGCCATATTTTATGGTAAATCTTTCTGGTAACAGGCTTCCTGGCCTGTATCAGGGTATCAATAACCGACTCAGAAAAACCACGTTTTGATAAAATCAAGCGTTCAATTTCCAGGCAGTCAGTTTCAGAGAAGTTAGATTTTGATGTTTGAACGGACCCTGTATCAGAAGGTCCTGTCTTAGAGGTAGAGACCAAGGCGGACAGGATGACATGTCCACTAGATCTGCATACCAAGTCCTGCGTGGCCATGCAGGTGCTATTAGAATCACTGATGCTCTCTCCTGTTTGATTTTGGCAATCAATCGAGGAAGCAGCGGGAAGGGTGGAAACACATAAGCCATCCTGAAGTTCCAAGGTGCTGTCAAAGCATCTATCAGAACCGCTCCCGGATCCCTGGATCTGGACCCGTAGTGAGGAAGTTTGGCGTTCTGGCGAGACGCCATGAGATCTATCTCTGGTTTGCCCCAACGTCGAAGTATTTGGGCAAAGACCTCCGGATGAAGTTCCCACTCCCCCGGATGAAAAGTCTGGCGACTCAAGAAATCCGCCTCCCAGTTCTCCACTCCCGGGATGTGGATTGCTGACAGGTGGCAAGAGTGAGACTCTGCCCATCGAATTATCTTTGATACTTCCATCATTGCTAGGGAGCTTTTTGTCCCTCCCTGATGGTTGATGTAAGCTACAGTCGTGATATTGTCCGACTGAAACCTGATGAACCCCCGAGTTGTTAATTGGGGCCAAGCCAGAAGGGCATTGAGAACTGCTCTCAATTCCAGAATGTTTATTGGAAGGAGACTCTCCTCCTGATTCCATAATCCCTGAGCCTTCAGAGAATTCCAGACAGCGCCCCAACCTAGTAGGCTGGCGTCTGTTGTTACAATTGTCCAGTCTGGCCTGCTGAATGGCATCCCCCTGGACAGGTGTGGCCGATGAAGCCACCATAGAAGGGAATTTCTGGTCTCTTGATTCAGATTCAGAGTAGGGGACAAATCTGAGTAATCCCCATTCCACTGACTTAGCATGCATAATTGCAGCGGTCTGAGGTGTAGGCGTGCAAAAGGTACTATGTCCATTGCCGCTACCATTAAGCCGATCACCTCCATGCATTGAGCTACTGACGGGTGTTGAATGGAATGAAGGACACGGCATGCATCTTGAAGTTTTGTTAACCTGTCCTCTGTCAGGTAAATCTTCATTTCTACAGAATCTATAAGAGTCCCCAAGAATGGAACTCTTGTGAGAGGAAAAAGAGAACTCTTCTTTTCGTTCACTTTCCATCCATGCGACCTTAGAAATGCCAGAACTAACTCTGTATGAGACTTGGCAGTTTGAAAGTTTGAAGCCTGTATTAGAATGTCGTCTAGATACGGAGCTACCGAAATCCCTCGTGGTCTTAGTACCGCCAGGAGGGCACCTAGAATCTTTGTGAAGATTCTTGGGGCCGTAGCCAATCCGAATGGAAGAGCTACAAACTGGTAGTGCCTGTCTAGGAAGGCAAACCGTAGATACCGGTGATGATCTTTGTGGATCGGTATGTGAAGGTAAGCATCTTTTAAATCCACTGTGGTCATGTACTGACCCTTTTGGATCATGGGCAAGATTGTCCGAATAGTTTCCATTTTGAACGATGGAACTCTTAGGAATTTGTTTAGAATCTTTAAATCTAAGATTGGTCTGAAGGTTCCCTCTTTTTTGGGAACCACAAACAGGTTTGAGTAGAACCCTTGTCCTTGTTCCGACCTCGGAACCGGATGGATCACTCCCATTAATAACAGATCTTGTACACAGCGTAGAAACGCTTCTTTCTTTATCTGGTTTGTTGACAATCTTGACAGATGAAATCTCCCTCTTGGGGGAGATAATTTGAAGTCTAGAAGGTATCCCTGAGATATGATCTCTAGCGCCCAGGGATCCTGAACATCTCTTACCCAGGCCTGGGCGAAGAGAGAAAGTCTGCCCCCCACTAGATCCGGTCCCGGATCGGGGGCTCTCGGTTCATGCTGTCTTTGGGGCAGCAGCAGGTTTCCTGGCCTGTTTGCCCTTGTTCCAGGACTGGTTGGGCTTCCAGCCTTGCCTGTAACGAGCAACAGCTCCTTCCTGTTTTGGTGCAGTGGAGGTTGATGCTGCTCCTGTTTTGAAATTCCGAAAGGGACGAAAATTAGCCTGTCTAGCCTTAGCTTTGGCTTTGTCTTGAGGTAGGGCGTGGCCCTTACCTCCTGTAATGTCAGCGATAATTTCTTTCAAACCGGGCCCAAATAAGGACTGCCCCTTGAAAGGTATATTAAGTAATTTGGACTTAGAAGTAACATCAGCTGACCAGGATTTTAGCCACAGTGCCCTACGTGCCTGTATGGCGAATCCTGAGTTCTTAGCCGTAAGTTTGGTTAAATGTACTACGGCCTCCGAAATGAATGAATTAGCTAGTTTAAGGACTCTAAGCCTGTCCGTAATGTCGTCTAGCGTATATGAACTAAGGTTCTCTTCCAGAGACTCAATCCAAAATGCTGCCGCAGCCGTAATCGGCGCGATACATGCAAGGGGTTGCAAAATAAAACCTTGTTGAACAAACATTTTCTTAAGGTAACCCTCCAATTTTTTATCCATTGGATCTGAAAATGCACAGCTATCCTCCACCGGGATAGTGGTACGCTTAGCTAGAGTAGAAACTGCTCCCTCCACCTTAGGGACCGTTTGCCATAAGTCCCGAGTGGTGGCGTCTATTGGAAACATCTTTCTAAATATTGGAGGGGGTGAGAACGGCACACCGGGTCTATCCCACTCCTTAGTAACAATTTCAGTTAATCTCTTAGGTATAGGAAAAACGTCAGTACTCGCCGGTACCGCAAAGTATTTATCCAACCTACATAGTTTCTCTGGTATTGCAACGGTGTTACAATCATTGAGAGCTGCTAAGACCTCCCCTAGTAATACACGGAGGTTCTCCAATTTAAATTTAAAATTTGAAATATCTGAATCCAATCTGTTTGGATCAGAACCGTCACCCACAGAATGAAGCTCTCCGTCCTCATGCTCTGCAAGCTGTGACGCAGTATCAGACATGGCCCTAGTATTGTCAGCGCACTCTGTTCTCACCCCAGAGTGATCACGCTTGCCTCTTAGCTCAGGTAATTTAGACAAAACTTCAGTCATAACAGTAGCCATATCTTGTAATGTTATCTGTAATGGCCGCCCAGATGTACTAGGCGCCATAATATCACGCACCTCCCGGGCGGGAGATGCAGGTACTGCCGCGTGAGGCGAGTTAGTCGGCATAACTCTCCCCTCGCAGATTGGTGAAATTTGTTCACATTGTACAGATTGACTTTTATTTAAAGTAGCATCAATACAGTTAGTACATAAATTTCTATTGGGCTCCACCTTGGCATTGGAACAAATGACACAGATATCCTCTGAGTCAGACATGTTTAACACACTAGCAATAACTTGCAACCTGGTTATAGTCTTTTTTAGCAAAAACGTACTGTGCCTCAAAGAGGTACTTAAACGATTAAAGATTAAATGACAGTTGAGATAATATACTGAGAACAGTTATAGCATCAACTTTAAAACAACACAACTTTTAGCAAAGGTTTTGTTCACATTAGTAAGATAACATAACTAAATTTGACATAAAAATTACTGAGTAACGTCTTTATCCACAGTCAATATAACAAATTCTCACAGCTCTGCTGAGAGAATGTACCTCCCTTCAAGAAGTTTGAAGACCCCTGAGATCTGTCAGAGATGAACCGGATCATGCAGGAAAAATAATAGCTGACTGGAATTGTTGATGCGTAGCAAAGAGCGCCAAAAACGGCCCCTCCCTCTCACACACAGCAGTGAAGAGAAACGAAACTGTCACAATTCAAAATAAACTACTGCCAAGTGGAAATAAAGCCCAAACATTTATTTACTCAGTACCTCAGCAGTGTAAACGATTCTACATTCCAGCAAAAACGTTTAACATGATATAATACTTATTAAAAAGATTAGTGACCTTTAACAAAGTAGTTCCGGTGAAGTACCATTCCCAGAATACTAAAGTGTATACATACATGTCATTATAACGGTATAGCAGGATTTTCTCATCAATTCCATTCAGAAAATAAAAACTGCTACATACCTCAATGCAGATTCATCTGCCCCTGTCCCCTGATCTGAAGCTTTTACCTCCCTCAGATGGCCGAGAACAGCAATATGATCTTAACTACTCCGGTTAAAATCATAGCAAAAACTCTGGTAGATTCTTCCTCAAAGTCTGCCAGAGAAGTAATAACACGCTCCGGTGCTATTATAAAATAACAAACTTTTGATTGAAGTCATAAAAACTAAGTATAATCACCATAGTCCTCTCACACATCCTATCTAGTCGTTGGGTGCAAGAGAATGACTGGGACTGACGTAGAGGGGAGGAGCTATATCAGCTCTGCTGGGTGAATCCTCTTGCATTTCCTGTTGGGGAGGAGTTATATCCCAGAAGTAATGATGACCCGTGGACTGATCACACATAACAGAAGAAACACATGCTGATTTTACAAACTGACCCTGTCTTAAATGAAATAACAAAAGATGGGTGTAAATTTATATCCAAAAAAGCAAAAACCTTGAGAAATATTCTGTCTCCATCTATGCTCCCTAAAATCACTCATACCACCTGGTTGAAACAAAGAAGGGTTTTTATAAGTGCTGTGCCTCCAGATGCAAGACTTGTGGTTATTTAATTCAAGGGGAAAAATTTAAATCCCAAGCATTAAATAAGGAATATGACATCCGTTATTTCATTAAATGTAAGACCACACACGTTATCTATTTACTTACATGCATCGGTTGTTACATACAGTATACAGGGCGCACTTATAGGTCTCTGAAAGATAGATTCCTAGAACATGTGAGGTCAATTGAGGACCCTGAGTCAAGAGCACCCATTGCCAGACATGTTAGGGATCAGCACAACTCTGACAGTTCCCTTCTTAGGGTCTAATGTATAGATTTTGTCCCCAAGCATCCAAGAGGAGGTAATAGGGAGACAAAATTAGATGAAAGAGAGGTCTTCTGGATCTTCCATCTGAAAACCAGAATACCATATGGCCTAAACTCTCAAATGGATGTTAATCTCTTTGTTAAAAGTTAAATAATTGTTCTATTTGATTTATTGAGCTTTGGGATCACTTATGTGCATATAATACTAGTAGGTATTACCTTTTCTTGGATATGATGAGGTTAAATATTTTAGTATATACTGCCTTTTTTTAAAATATGTTATTATCGCACTATGCTATCTGTATATATGTTCAGCTGCTTTTTCAAACATATCTTGTTTGGGACATAAGGGGTTAAAAGTGTTTACAATCACATATGAATTGATTGGCTAATTGAAGCAATATAAGTTGACTACCGGTTCTTAACAAAATATCAGTGAACAAGTGCCCTAGCAGCATGAAATGCGTCCGATGCTGTTTGGGCTTTGGTTCCCCTTTTCCTGTGCTGTTTTTTACACGGACTGCCGTCCATTGCCTATGGTTTTAATGTGTCTACAATAAAGAATCTTACCGTTTACACCGGATTGCTGGAATTTCTTTTGGCTATCGTCTTCTTATGCCTGGACAGGGGTGTGCACCTGTCTCATTATGTCACGTCTCAGCGTCCTCACAGAAGAGTAGCACAGAAGACCGCCACGACTTTGTCAGTTGGAGCATCCCGCCCAGTTTCTGTGCTCTGTGTACATTATTATGCAGCTTATAAAAATGTGTGTTTAATGTCCCTTTAATACTGTACAACTAGGAGAGTGAGATGTGAAGTCCATTAACAGCCACACATAAAAAACTGAAAGCAACGAATTAGCTCAATGTAAGCTGTGTGCAAACTATCCTTTTTTACTCTCATAGACTTGAACCAGCTTTGTGTACTGTCAGATTATGTTATTTTTTGAGATCCAAATTAATGATTATTGATAATCAGGAAAAAAGCATGACAACAATGTGAACTTGGCCTACATTAGCTCTCATGACAATTATATCCATAGTGGCCACTGAGATATTTTTTATTTGTCCTTCTCCAATACGTTTTTGCACAATACCAATGTCATATGCTACATTTATCAATAACGATTTGTTCCAGAAATTGTTTTAACTTTTTGCTCTTGATAAAGGCTTCTTTGAGCCGAAACGCGTTGAGCTGTATTTTTTCTAAAACCTGAAGCTGCACCTGAAGACACCTTTGTGATGATTTTAGTAAAAGGTTTATTTTAACTGCAATCTCATGAGTATAACCAGAAAGCAACAAGGTTGACTCAAAGGACATGGGCAGCTTGGTTCTCTGGAGGTGACACAGCGCCACTACTTTCAACACTTTCTGCTTCTATACATGGTTTGGGAGAACTGGGCTGGCAGCGGGCCGGGCTGAAGGGAAGTGCTAACATTGCTTCATACTTTCTCCTTTCTTATACAAATAAAAATTTGAAAGTAACGAATTAGCTCAATGTAAGCTGTGTGCAAACTATATTTTTTTTGCTTCCATAGACTTGAACCAGCTTTGTGTACTGTCAGATTATGTTATTTTTTGAGAGCCAGATTCATGATTATTGATAAGCAGGAAAAAAGCATTACAACAATGTGAATTTGGCCTACATTGGCTCTCATGACAATTATATCCATAGTGGCCCCTGAGATATTTTTTATTTGTTCTTCTCCAATACTTTTTTGCACAATACCAGCGTCATATGCTACATTTATCAATGAAGTATTATACACATCAAAAGTATTAGTTTATCTACAGTAGATATGTAAAATAATGACAATATATTCATTGGCAATAAAAAATGTAATTTCCTAGTTTAGTGTCTTTATGACATGTTAAAAAGCATGTAAAAATGAATCTCACCACACACAGACACACACACATACATACACACACACACACACATATACACACACACATACAGACACACACACACATATACACACACACACACACACAGAGACACACACACACACAGACACACACACACATATACACACACACAGACACACACACATATACACACACACATACAGACACACACATATACACACACACACATACAGACACACACATAACACACACAGTGGTTGGAAATATCTCAGAGTGCTACTAGTCCCAAGTAAAAGGTTACTAGGTTACTTTTAGAATTTTAAATTAAAAAAAAGTGTTGACCTTAGCTACATTTGTGGCTGCCAGTAACTCACACAGAGCAATGAAGCAATGAAGAAGTGGGTTTTACAGCCCCTTGGGTTCCAGTAAAAATACAGATTAGTTATTGTACCCATTTGTCTTCCATTAACACACAAAGAGTACTTGGCAAGTTGTGAGTGCTTGTTCTCACATTTTAAGGAAGAGAGAGAGGGAGAAAGAAAGAGGCAGAGAAGAGAGGGGGGAGAGCAAAGAGAGAGAGACAGACCAATAAACAATCCTCATTGGAGGAGAGAAAATGACAGCACAGTGGTGAGCTGAATATATCACAACATGATACAAACTAGACTTGTACAACAAGACATTTTTGGTTCCCCCGAAATTTTCATACTGAATTTTTGAGGAAATTTATTTCCATGAATATTCATTGGCTGCACTATTCGGTATTTGTTTAAAACAAAATGAATACTGAATTTTAGTTAAACATTCACATATATAAAAAAAGTTCACCTGTAGCTTGAATACTTACCTTAAAGCGCTCTGGAGAGCACTCTACCGCGATCCTCATTCTTGACAGAGCCCTGGCTGCGCTAACCACAGGTTTAACGCTTTTGGTTAAAGCGTGCTAAGCCTCATGTTAATGTGGCCGGGGCTCTGATGAAAAGAGCATGTTAAGGTAAGTATTAACCCCTTAACATAATTAAAGCGACAGTCTACACCAGAATTTGTATTGTTTTAAAAGATAGATAATCCCTTTATTGCCCATTTCCCAGTTTTGCATAACCAACACAGTTATAATAATATACTTTAACCTCTGTGATTATCTTGTATCTAAGCCTCTGCAAACTGCCCCTTTTTTCAGTTCTTTTGACAGACTTGCAGTCGAGCCAATCAGTGCCTGCTCCCAGATAACTTCTCGTGCACGAGCACAGTGTTATCTATATGAAATACGTGAACTAACACCCTCTAGTGGTGAAAAACTGTTAAAATGCAAAATGAAAGAGATGGGCTTCAAGGTCTAAGAAATTAGCATATGAACCTCCTAGGTTAAGCTTTCAACTAAGAATACCAAGAGAACAAAGCAAAATTGGTGATACAAGTAAATTGGAAAATTGCTTAAAATTACATGCCCTATCTGAATCATGAAAGTTTATTTTGGCCTAGACTTTCCCTTTAAAGGAAACAAATTAATACTAATTTCAAGATTTCTTTCATTCTTTTTGGTGCATTCATTTGAATATTTCTTTAGTTGAATCCACATCTTTAATAGAAACTCCATTATTGAACAATGTTCACAAAAGAGCAATCCCATTTAGGAGTTCAATAATGTAGGTGCAAGCACTGTAAATGCCATGTCGTGCTTGATGGTGCATCCCCTAAAGAACCTCTATGCAGATACCATGCTGCGAGGGATCAGGTTCTCGCTTTACAATTTCAATACTGTTAAAATCCTGTATAAGAAGATACCATAAGTCTGTCTAATAGAAACCTATGGTCTTCATCTTGTTTTTAGATCACACCAATATGGAAACGGTGCATTTACAATCAGTAATTAATTTTCAACTACTTGTTATACCAGCCGCAGAGTATAAAAAGTAGGAAAAATAGCTTTTTCAGGTTTATTTGTATATATGAAGTAGCTGGTTTTGTGCTTTTTAAACCATAGCCTATTACAATGGGTTGAGCTTCAGGTAATATCATATTTCATTATGTTATCACTTTGTGTACACACACTTGCTTCCTTATCTTATATTTGTCTGGAAAATTAAAGCTCAATACATAGAGTGAACAATGGAAAATTATCATTTTATTACTTAACTATCCTGCACCCACTGTGAGTTTAATTTCTTCTGCTGGCTGTGTTTACTTAGGCTATTCAATAGCTGAGACACCAGTATCAAAATTTTCAGTATATGTTGGGAAACCACAGGCTAAATCAGCTATTTCAAAAGATAAAATAGGGGTAAAGGAGCTACTTGTAAACAATGTAATACACTCCAGCAGGTAAAATGGATAATTCGGAACAATTTAAATGGGAGATTTTTGTTTGGGTGAACTATCCCTTTAATAAACGAAAAGGCCTTTTTTGGGAACTTTTCTTTTGAAAAGGTGTTTGCAGCTGCAGGCTTTTAAATCATGGATCCATTTCGCATTGTGATTTGACCGTTAAGCAAAAAAACATTTAGGAGCAAATCACAGATATATATTGTGATTGACCAGATATATATTGTGATTGACCTCTGAATTAGGTATGTAAATTAGGTATGTGGAATTGGTGGCAAGTAGTAGACATGGTTTAAACAGACATATGTATATTTGGTTAGTATTTGTTAAAATCATCAGATAGAGAACACAAAAGAAATTGTCTAAACAATCTCTTTAAACCAATTTTTAGATATTAAAGATGTGTATTTGTTTTCATACAAATATATTTTATATATATTTGCTGCATTCATATCAAAACAAAGATTGAACCATAGCCCTTTACCCCTAAAAATTAAAATCCCACTGGACTAAACCCCTAACCCCATAACTGCTTAATACCCCACCTCAATTAACCCCATAATTGCCAAACAACCAACCACACCTGAAAAGTAGTGCCAGAACTTTGCTTGTGATCTTAAGAAAAAGGATCTGTTCTGTTCAACTGAAAGAATATGGGGGTGGAGAAGACTTCAAACAGTGAGTACAAATTTGGGGTCTTATTATTTTTAGGGGGCTTTTTTATTTTTTGTAATGTTTTATTTTTATAAGTAATATAGTTTTTTTTTAAAGATCTTTAGTCTAGTTAATGGATTCTAATTTTAGCAAAGGGTTTATTATAGTGGGAAGGTACCTTAGGTAAGGAGTCTATTAGTGTTGGTAATACCTTAGTGTGGGGAGGGTCCCTTGGAGGTTAAGGGTTGTTTGGCATAGTTAATGATGTTAAGCACAGAGGGGGACTGGCATTTAGGGATTAAATGGGAAATTTGCAGGGGTGTTGTAATGGGGTTTATAGTGGCTTTAGGTTGGGGTGTTGGTGTGGTCTGCATGGGCCTGAATATTGTTAACAAAGAGTATATTTTTGTGTAAATATTTTATAGAATTAAATTGTGTCTAGAGGATTGTTTAGCTATTATTTTTTAGTTCAAGTCTGAAAACAGCATTCCTGCACAGCACTGAGACATGTTGCTAATGTGTGGACTGTGACAGTATCAGTGTAAGGGAACATATACATTTCTGGTATACATGTGCTTATGAGAAGTTATTTTCTACTACATTTTATTCTACTAATTCCTAGCTCTGGGTTTATATTGCTGCAGTAAATCCATATTATTCTATATTGTCTTGAATGTGCAGATGCCATATAAAAGTACAGTGCAAAATGCAAGCTTCCATCTTAACACTGGACAGTGTGAGTTTGCAAAATCCCTCACATTAAAGACTTCTATGAAGGCACACTTAAAAACTCATGTTGGTTATTGCTTGAATTCTAAGCCAAAGGTGAGCTAAACCTCCGCTGAAGTAGTGGAATTATCATTAAATTATTAGTATTAATATTAAACACTCATACATACGCACATACACATATCTACATATACACATAGGACCTGATCCGACAGTGCGGATCAGGTCCGCCAGACTTCGCTGAATACGCCGAGCAATACGCTCGCCGTATTCAACATTGCACCAGCAGCTCACAAGAGCTGCTGGTGCAACGTCGCACCCTGCAGACTTGCGGCCAATCGACTGCCAGCAGGGGGGGTGTCAATCAACCCGATCGTACTCGATCGGGTTAATTTCCGGCGATGTCTGTCCGTCTGCTCAGAGCAGGTGGACAGGTTATGGAGCAGCGGTCTTTGTGACCGCTGCTTCATAACTGCTGTTTCTGGCGAGTCTGATGATTCGCCAGAAACACGGGGCATCAAGCTCCATTCGGAGCTTGATAGATAAGCCCCATAATCTGGAAAAAACAAGGGTGCCAAATGGCTTAGCACAGCCACAAAAAACAGATATGATAATAGGTAAGTATACACTCACATCTGAAATACACCATAAGGTTCCAAACGAACGGGTTGGAACTTCAAAATAACCCCACTGACTGGCCTCCAGTCACACAGGAAACAAATATCATAAGGGTCTGGATCCCACTTGATGGCTCTTGCCGTAACACCAGTTCTATATAAAAACACAGCAAACCACATGGCCAAGTACAGTTATACCTTCAGCAAGCAGGTGCCTATGTGCTATCACAGTTTGGCACATACATTTTATCTTTTGTGTTTTATTGCTGAATGAAACGTCACTGATTTTGTGTGTGCCAATTAAGCACTATTTTAACAAATCCAGTGAGTGCATGCTGTTTATGGGACTATATATATATGTATATATATATATATATATATATATATATATATATATATATATATATATATATATAAATCTTGAAAACACCCCCGATATATATATATAAATACACTTGCATATATTGATGCTTATGTCTTCATATATACTTATGTTCCTACACATACAAATACACAAATACATCTTTGAGCCCTTCCCCACCCCACACCTTGTCATATACCACTTTAATTCAGTATTAAAGCCATTTTTAAATTAATAAACCTTAATTTAAGATAGAGCTGTGCAGGTAAGAAATTTTCGTTTTGGATTAAGTTTTTGTTCAGAATATTCATGGAAATTCGGTGACTAAACTATTCGGTATTCATATAGTTTTAAACTAAACAAATACTGAATTTTAGTTAAACATTTAGATTTGCTTTCCCCAAAACAAATGTAAATGTTTCAAAGCTACAGATTAAAAGTTGCCCTGTAGCTACAATACATACCTTAACACACTCTAGAAAGCATGCTAACACGATCCTCTTCTTGACAGAGCCCGGACTGCGCTAACAGCAGGTTTAATGCTCCCAGTTCCCAGGACCTGCACTAACTTTAGTGCAGATCTTGGAAGCCGAACTTGCTAAGCCTCCGGCCGGGGCTCTGGCAAGATTAGGATTGGGATAGCTCGCTCTCCAGAGCACGTTAAGGTAAGTATTAACACCTTAGAGAACGCAAAGGAAACAAATGAATACTGAGGATTTTTTCACATTTTTAATGTTTTCTTGACTTTTCTTTGCGCATTCATTCAGGTATTCGTTTAATTAAAACGAAACAAAAATCCAATTTTCGTCATGATTGTGCATTCGTGACAAAACTAATGCACAAGTCTAATGTTAGTTGTAATAAGTAGCATAAATGAAATACTTTATTTTCTTATAATTTACATTACTTAATAGTGTAAATATAATTTACAAGTGTTTTGTATTTGTGGCTACCCATTTTCATTGTGTTAGAACTTATCAGCATGTGATAAGTCTCTAATTGCTGTATAGTAAATCTGGTATATTGTATCCAGTGATATGGATTTTTGCGGCACTATACAAATAAATAATAATAATAATAATAATAGCAATATTATTTATGATGTGGTTTATCTTGATATTCTGGGGTCTCATTTTGTGAATTAAATACAATTTTTTATTTTCATTCCTTAATATTGAAATACTTAAACTTTTGGACAATATGTGGCAATTTTAAACAGCATGGATATGCAGTAGTGGAGTATATACGCCAAGCAAATGGGTCAGCAGGATGAACTGTTTTCTCTAGTTTACAAGACATCATTGTATTTGACCTTGGATGAGTTAGGATTATTTCATATTTTATAGTTTTCTTGGGTCCCTGAAGATCTGTCTTTAAGCCAGTGAAACATGAGCTTTAATTACACAAAATTTTAGAAATGTCAGCAGCCCACTATTGATATATAATACCAATAAAAATCCAAAATAAGAATTTTACTTCTAAACCCTTTCAATTTACCTTTATAAGAGCTTCCAGCATTTTAAACGGGTGCTTGCATTTAAATTTTCTATGTTATGAAAATATAAGTTAATAAAATCCTGTCCTCTGCATTTAACGAAAACAATAGTAACTGTAAAGAGTAAAATAAAAAAAAAAACAGATACCAATAATATGCTAAACAGGCAAAACCTAAAAATGAAATAAAGTCTACAAAATTCCAAATCCATAAGCAAAACATAAACTTTCAAGATTTTCTGTTTGGGCAATTTCTATATTTGAACAAAAATTGATTTTCATTGTGTGTGTGTTTTTTTTTTTTTTTAAATATATGAAAATAAAATATGAACTACTGAATATCAGATTAAAACTCTGAACAACTGACAGTTTGCTGTGCCAAACTGCAAAGCCTGAAGTATGTACTGTACTTGTTAGAGTTGTTGGCAATTATTTTGTAAAACAAGAGCTGCATTAAAACATACACATCTTGTATATTAAATTTAGATTATAAAAATATTTCTAGTATATAACAAGCATTATTCTCATAATGGATATTTCTCATTGCGTCCAAAAATGTGTCTTAAAATTTTGCAAAAAATAAAAATAAAAAAGTGTTCTTGCTCTGAAAAAATAATAATTTTTTAAGCTTCTGAAGAATGCCACTGTCTTTCAATGGAGAGGAAGCCGCTCATCCTCTTTAGCCTCTGCAAGCGCACAGTGAAGTTCGTGAGTGAAGCTTGCGTTTGCAGTGGCTTAAGAGGATGGACAGTGTCATAGAGGAGGTGCATCGGATGGCAGCAGTGAGAGTGACAGCATGGCTCAGGGATTACCTGGCTGCTGCCAATCTTCCCGGGTCTGCGGAGGGGTCGTTTGCAGGTGGGAGCAGGAACATCAGGCCGCTGAGGCAGTCGAGACCTCTGGATCGCTTATCCCCTGACGTCAGCAGGGGCGGGAGGAGCAGTGACGGCGTTGGGCCCTCTCAGTCTGGTGGGTCCAGTGGCAGATCGATGAGTCAGATCAGAGGAGATGAGGAGCTGGAGCAGATGACGGTGCATGCGGCGGATGCCGGGCACTTGAAGGAGACGCCTTTCCGGAGCAGAGTTGTGGCAGGTAAGAGAGCCAGTGGAGGAGGGCTGGGCCTTGATCATCATAAAAAAGCGGCAAGTCGGGAGTGGGGGCTTGCAGAAGTTTTGGATGTGGGCACGGCAGGGGAGGGAGCTCCTCGGGTTTTATCTGTTTGTCAGGAACAGGTGGAGAGAGCAGGAGGTAAGCAGGGTATGGGCCAAGTTGGGAGTAGTGGGGAAAGGTTGAAGGGGAGTCAGAGGAGAGCAGGAAAGGGAAAGGGGGTGGTAGATCTGCAGGGGCTGGAGGTACAGGTGGGGAATAAAGGGGGAAGAGCTGTGGCAGGGATTGGTAGAAGTGCAATGGTGGGGCAGGGGTTGGTAGAGCAGGGCAGCGGATTGGGGGGTCAGCAACAGAAAGGGGATGGGTGATTAATGAGGGTGAGGCAAGGCAAGGAGGTAAGGGGGGTTAAGGGGAGGCTGGTACATAAGGCCCCCAGGGTGGGGAGGGGGCAGGGTAATAAGAAAGGGGTAGGGACTCAAAGGAGAGGTGCAGGAAGGGGGCAGCAGGTAGGGGAGGGCAGTGGGGGTGGGCTTAATCTGTCATGTGTGTCTTCCACAAGTGTGGAGAAGAGGGCCAGATGGGCGGTGGGCCAGAAATTTCTGTGGAGCCTGCAAGTCTGGACCCGGAAGGGGATGCACTGTGTTTTGATTACTCATACAGTGACTTGGAGACAGAGGATCCGGAAGAAAAGACGTCAGCGGGACCTGTGTGACAGCGGCAGGTAGGGGACCTGGCTGAAATTGAAAACGGCTTAGGGCATTGGCGCCAGGGCAGGGGGGGCAGGAGAGCAGGGGGATTACTAGGTC
This sequence comes from Bombina bombina, assembly GCF_027579735.1. Classification (NCBI taxonomy): domain Eukaryota; kingdom Metazoa; phylum Chordata; class Amphibia; order Anura; family Bombinatoridae; genus Bombina; species Bombina bombina. The sequence goes on from NC_069500.1 coordinate 918,058,640, forward strand.
AGGGTTGGGGACTAGGGAGGGGAGTATCAGGAGTGTAGGGGGGGAGGGAGGGAGGGAGGCAGGATAGTGATTTCAATGTCTCCTCTCCACAGATATGGCCACAGGGAAGGGATTCCATGGTGCGCCACAGCCCATAAAGGTCGGGAGCAGAGCGGCGGTGGGAGAAATCTTGTTTGCCTAGGGAGAGGATGAGGCATCAGGCTGAGAGGCGATCCCCTACATCTGGAGGCTGGAGAGGGCCACCGACAGGAGTGGCAGACGGAGGAGGTCCAGGTCGCCAACCCCAAGAAGGAGTGTACACAAGCCCAGGGAGCGAGAGGCCAGGAGGCAGCCGGAGGTCAGGGAGGAGGAAAGGGCAGCGGGAGCCGGAGTGGCAGGAACAGCATCAGTGCCCAGGACAGCATGTGATGGCGTTTCCAAGACAGTGTGTGTGGCTGGGGGTGAGCATGGTGTGGGTGTGTTGCAGAGTTCATTGCTGGGTGGTGTAAGGGATTTGCTGGTGCAACTTGAGAAGCAGCTAGAGGGACAGCAAGGGAACATGGCTGCAGCGTGGGGTGCCATGGCGGGAGTGGGGGTGCCACAGCAGGAGTGAGTACGGGGTCAGGAGAGACTGGCCAGGTGACAGGGGGGGTCACGGTGGTACAGAGCAGTGGGGGTAGTGTGGGTGAGGTACTGAAGGTTTCGGAGAGTGCAATGAAGAGGCCATTCTTGTGCTTGATAGGACCACTAGGGATACATCTGGCACAGGATGTCAAGGAGAAAATATGGAAAAGAGAATTCTTGGAAATATTTGCTCTGCTGCCTCAGGATCAGATGATGGAAATCAAAGAAGACGCAAAGGACAAGGAAAAGAAGGAAGAAGACGAGAGGAAGGAGAGATACAGGAAACTACCAAAAACACTCACTAATTGGTCTAAAGCTTTCTGTATTTTGGCAGCAGTGGTTGGGGAAAAGTTTCCCGAGCAATGCTCCGCGTTGTTTTGTTATGACGACGATATTGCGGGGGGCCTATCGGACGTATGGGGGCTTAGCGTGGTGGCGCTATGATGAACAGTTTCGGCAATGGTTGGCGGTAAGGCCAGAAATGAGGTGGGATGATAGGGACATGGGTATTTGGCTGGAACTGATCACTCAGTTACGTGGGTCCTTTCGAGGTTCCAGTGGAGTTGCATGGGGAGGCGTGCCCAGTGGTAATGCAAGTGGGGGAGCGGCAGTGGCCATTAGAAAAGGCCTCTGTTTCCAATACAACGATGGCCAATGTAAATTTGGGACTGGATGCAAATATAAGCATGCATGCTCAGGATGCGAAGGGGCCTATCCATGGGCTAGATGTTTTAAGAAAGGCGGGGGAAGTGGAAAAACAGGGGCGGTTACTCCTAAGGGCCAGGACCCCGGTAAAGTTAAGAAAGATAGTGCCGTGGTTAGAACGATTCGCTAAGGTCAGGGGTAAGGCAAGGGATGCAGAGCTTTTGCTCACGGGGTTTAGTTCAGGGTTTTGGATCCCGTTTGTGGAAGGGGGGGTTTAAATTTCGGGTAATTTAAAATCGGCCAGGGAATTCCCGGAGGTTGTACAAGGGAAATTGGACAAAGCAGTTTCGCTGGGAAGGATGGCGGGGCCATTTGCAAACCCTCCTTTCCGTGATTTAAGGGTGTCCCAGTTGGGGGTGGTCCCCAAGAATGTGGCGGGGCAGTTCCGTATAATTCACCACTTATCCTACCCAAAAGGATTATCGGTTAACGATGGTATTGACCCGGAGGTGGCGGCAGTGAGGTATGCGTCTTTTAATGAGGCGGTAGGGATGGTGATGGCAGCGGGGGTAGGGACGTTGATGGGGAAGGTGGATGTAGAGGCTGCCTTTCGGCTGTTACCTGTTCACCTTGTGTGCCATCATTTGCTTGGTTGTTTTTTCAGGGGTTCCTTCTATGTGGACCTTTGCCTTCCGATGAGGTGCTCCATTTGTTTACGAATGCTGCGGGTCAAGGGGCTTGGGGCATACTGCCAAGGAAGTTGGTCAGCTGGGAAGTGGCCTCAGGAGTGGAGGAACGTATGTCTGATGAGGAACTTAGTTTTTCTGGAGTTATTTCCTTTGCTGGTGGCATTGAAGGTTTGGCAGCATCGGTTACAGGATAGGAAGGTGGTATTCCACAAGGATAATCTTGGTATGGTATTTGCGATCAACAAGTTGACGTCTAGCTCTCTGCTGGTGGTGCGATTGCTGAGGCTGTTTGTATTGGAGTGTATGCAATTGAATGTCCTTTTCCGTGCTGTTCATGTGCCAGGTTGCCAGAATGTTATAGCTGATGCTCTTTCTCATTTTCAGTGGGAAAGGTTCCGGGAAGTGGCACCAGAGGCAGAGGAGGACGGAGTCAGATGCCCACCAGAGCGGTTGCAGTCGAAGTTGTGGAACTAATCAAAGTGGCTAGGGGAGCACTAGCTCAAGGCACTTGGATTTCTTATGTTAAAATATGGGGGCAGTGGGTGCAATTCTTGAAGGAGAATGAGTTTGAAGCTTCAAGGGAGGGATGGATCCGGGGTCTATTGGTGTGGATTGGGGACGGGAGGTCAAAAGGGCTGTCGAAGTCGGTGGTGAGACAGAGGGTGGCAGCATTGGGGTTTTTGTTCAAATTATTGGGGTGGGAGGATCTAACAAAACTGTTTGTTATCAACTTAGCTGTGCGTGGAGTGTGTAAAAGGAAGGTGAGGAAGGATAAGAGGCGACCGGTGGTTTTCGATACCTTGACACAGTTGTTGGGTTCCTTGGAGAAGGTGTGTTCCTCAGAATTTGAAGTTCTGTTATTTCGGACAGCATTTGTGTTGGCGTTTCTTGGAGCCTTCCGCATATCAGAGTTGGTGGGGGCGAATAAAAAAGTTGTAGGGGGCCTTCAGGCTAGGATGTTTCAATTGGGGACGGGGTGTTGTGGATTTGGCTTAGGAGGTCAAAAACTGACCAAGACGGTGTGGAGCAGTGGATTCAAATTAGGGAAGCGAGGGGGCAGTCTTGTCCAGTGGCCAACATGGTGGCATTTCTAATAGTTCGGCCATCCGGCTTCCAGCCGCTGTTTATTCATAGGGATGGTTCAAGTTTATCTCGGTTCCAATTTCTTGCAGTTTTTAGGAAGGTTCTGGCAGTTTTGGGATATGTAGCAAAAGAGTTTGGTACGCATTCTTTTCGGATAGGGGCTGCTACGGAGGCCGCTAGCTTGGGGTTGGGTGAGAGTGTGATCAGGAAGATTGGTGGTTGGAAGTCTGCATGTTTTAAGTTGTATATTAGAGAAATACTTCAGCACCCTGACCAGTTTGCACGTTACCCAAGGACCACTGCCCAGGTCCTCAACAAATCCATAAAAAGAAGCAGGCAGGTAACAGCAAATTCAATTACATTTATTGTAATAAGACAAAAAAGGTGACGTTTCGGGACCTTAATCCCTTAATCATACCATACCATGTTTTAAGTTGTATGTTAGACCAGACTTTAAAGTTTAGAATTTTTATTTGTTTTGACAGGTCCAATTCATTGTTGGATTGTGGGGTATTCCTACATTTATTGGGCCCGTAAGGCCGTGGCAGTGATGGAGCAAGGCACACAGTTAAGATTTGAAGAGGAGACAGTGTTGTTGTGGTGGTTTGGGGTTCGGGCCTGAGGTGGGATCAAATACTTAGGAGGGTGGTGGATTATGCAAGATTGTTCCGGCCTCCAGCTATTTTAGTAGTCCACACAGGAGGTAACGATTTGGGTTTTCAGTCACAGAAGGAGTTGTTGGATAGGATCAAGAAGGATTTGTGCAGATTGAAGGATTTGTTTCCTGACCTGGTTATTGTGTGGTCTGACATTGAACCCCATTCAGTGTGGAGGTTTGCATGGGACTATAGGAAGCTGGAGGCCTCTAGAAAAAAATGAATAGATCAGTTAGCAGTTTTGTGGCCAAGATTGGGGGGTTTGGCATTCGCCATGTAGAATTCGAAGGTGAGACGGGGCGTTGATTTTTCTTAAAGGACGGGGTACATCTAAATGAAGTAGGGCTACATTTCTTTAATTTCAACATCAAAGAGGGGGTGTTAAAGGCCTTAGCTCGGGTGGGGTTGGCTCGTCTATGACTTGCTGTTGCGGGGGTGCTTGTTTTATATGCTGTAAATTAAAAAATTGGTACCTCCCTAAAGAGGTGGGAGAGTTTTGGGGGGATGTACCTGGTGGTAAGCCGGTGGAAGGTACATCCCTGGGGACAAGCACCTTATGGTTCTCAGGTTAATATGTTTCATGGTTATTTGAATTTGTTGAAGTTTATAAAGTTATATTAATTAAATATTTTAATAAATGCGGGCTGCGGCCTTTACACCCATTTCTTGTGTGTTGCGTTATTTATTATAAGGAGGAATGTATGCCAATATGGGGTCAATAAGCCAAGCAAATGGGTCAGCAGGATGAACTGTTTTCACTAGTTTACAAGACATCATTGTATTTGACCTTGGATGAGTTAGGATTATTTCATATTTTATAGTTTTCTTGGGTCCCTGAAGATCTGTCTTTAAGCCAGTGAAATATGAGCTTTAATTACACAAAATTTTAGAAATGTCAGCAGCCCACTATTGATATATAATACCAATAAAAATCCAAAATAAGAATTTTACTTCTAAACCCTTTCAATTTACCTTTATAAGAGCTTCCAGCATTTTAAACGGGTGCTTGCATTTAAATTTTCTATGTTATGAAAATATAAGTTAATAAAATCCTGTCCTCTGCATTTAACGAAAACAATAGTAACTGTAAAGAGTAAAATAAAAAAAAAAACAGATACCAATAATATGCTAAACAGGCAAAACCTAAAAATTAAATAAAGTCTACAAAATTCCAAATCCATAAGCAAAACATAAACTTTCAAGATTTTCTGTTTAAGCAATTTCTATATTTGAACAAAAATTGATTTTCATTGTGTGTGTTTTTTTTTTAAATATATGAAAATAAAATATGAACTACTGAATATCAGATTAAAACTCTGAACAACTGACAGTTTACTTTGCCAAACTGCAAAGCCTGAAGTATGTACTGTACTTGTTAGAGTTGTTGGACATTATTTTGTAAAACAAGAGCTGCATTAAAACATACACATCTTGTATATTAAATTTAGATTATGATGACATGGACAAAAAATATTTCTAGTATATATCAAGCATTATTCTCATAATGGATATTTCTCATTGAGTCTAAAAAAAGTGTACAAAAAATAAAATAAAAGAGTGTTCTTGCTCTGGAAAAATTAATCATTTTTTAAGCTTCTGAAGAATGTCACTGTCGTTCAATGGAATTATGAGCCAATAAGCTTTCTAAATTCTGCTGTTTTGTGTGCATTAGATATTTTTTTTATGAAAGAATCATTCAAGTATCAAACTTTAACCAGTACAGCTACCATATATTTTTTTAAAAGCTGATGCTAAATTATTAAAGAGTGAAAACTTAATTGGGTAAGTCTTATTTCCAATCAAACAGCCGCGCAAACAACTATTGCTCACATGCTTTTAAAATTAGTCAAAATGGCTCAAACCCAGAATAAAAACCTGAAGTAGAAACGGGAAACATGTGTGAAAGTCGTTGTTTTAATGAATAAACCTCTTGCTCTGTAAGACTGGCGCAGGAGAGGATAAAGAACTGCTATAAAGCGTAGGCCTCAGGCACTCAATGTCCTTCTAAGCTTGTAAAGTTCAAGTGTCATTAACTATTGAACAGCTGAAGAGACTTGGAGTATAATTGGAAACAATGCAATGCGGATTCCTCCAGAAGTGAATAGGTTACCCCGTCTGTTATAACACATATTGCTTTCTTGATGTTAGAATAATTCGGCTTTATTTTCTGTTCAATCAATAAATACCTTTGCTAGCATCCATGGTAGCACATTAAAAAATACTTTCTGGTAAATCATTAGAGTAAGTTGGAAATCATGCGGAAATGCTTCTTTCTCTTACTTACTTTTACAAGCCTTGTCTTCCTCTCTTCTCAAAATGGAAAATCACCCTACATTAACCTGCTGGAACTTTTATTAGTAGATGGTTAATAAACTTTGTTACAACAGCAAATTCACTGCAGAATAAAATGATAAAAATAGGCACTGTTAGTTTTTAACTAAACACTTTGCAGTGTTGATGCAGAAGAATTGGTTTTGTTTCCACTGTTGGACTTTTAGAAGCAGATAATACTTATAATTAGTAGCTGCTTAAATATTTATTATTTATTATAACATTTGTGAGGATTAAGTCAAATTTTTTATTAAAAATGTTATTGTTCCTAGTGATTTAGGTATCTGGGGCTCACGGCGGAATGGTATACAGGGATTCCACTGCCTGGACCAGATTCCATATAATTTAACAAATTTTATTTTGTTTGTTGCAAGTGCTCTTTTCTTTTTTACTGTATCATAAAAATTATATATTCAGATAATAAACATTTTAAAACATAATATCATAGGCTGCATTAATTGCCTTTAAAATATAAACCCATGTACGACACCACTAATCTGGAAATATTTGGGTTCAACCCTGGCAGTAAGCACATGTATTCACAATTGTGACTGGTTAAAGTGATTAGCCAATCAGTTTTGTTTAAAACAGAGGTGTAACCATTTAAAGAAAAATTAGACCCTGGCAAAACTTGAAGATGTATGATCTAATACTGATGGACAGCAGAGTTTGAAAACCTAAGACTAAAAATGAAATATGAAGAGGTTATTTTTTTCTATCATTAACAAGATTTTCCCCTTCCTTTTTTGGTCATTAAATAATTTCGACAACCAAATTTATTCACGTTATGGATTTTATTATTTAAAAAACACTGTCACCTAGATTACAAGTTTTGCATTAGAGGCTGTGCGGTGCTAACGGGAAGTTTTCCCTCACCGCTCACTTACCTACAGCGCTGGTATTACGGGTTTTTACAAACCCGTCGTTAAAAGACAAGAAGTGAGCATTGAGCAAAATTTTGCTCATTACAGCACTCCAATACCAGCGCTGCTTAAATCAGCGGTGAGCTGGTGTAACGTGCTCGTGCATGATTTCCCCATAGGAATCAACGGGGAGAGCCGGCTGAAAAAAGTCTAACATCTGCCAAAAAGCAGCATAAAACTCTCTAATGCAGCCCCATTGATTCCTATGGGGAAATAAAATGTATGCTTACACCTACCACCGTAACATGAACCCCGAGTCTAAACACCCCTAATCTTACACTTATTAACCCCTAATCTGCCGCCCCCAACATAGCCGAAACCTGCATTATATTATGAACCCCTAATCTGCCGCTCCGGACACCGCCGCCACCTACATTATACTTATGAACCCCTAATCTGCTGCCCCCAACATCGCCGACACCTACATTATATTTCTTAACCCCTAATATGCCGCCCCCAATGTTGCCACCACCTACCTACACTTATTAACCCCTAATCTACCGCCCCCAATGTCGCCGCCACTATACTAAAGTTATTAACCCCTAAAACTAAGTCTAACCCTAATCCTAACACCCCTAACTTAAATATAATTTAAATAAATATAAATAAAATTCCATTCATTAACTAAATTATTCATATTTAAAACTAAATACTTAACTGTAAAATAAACCCTAAGATAGCTACAATATAACTAATAGTTACATTGTAGCTAGCTTAGGATTTATTTTTATTTTATAGGCAAGTTTGTATTTATTTTAACTAGGTAGAATAGTTACTAAATAGTTATTAACTATTTAATAACTACCTAGCTAAAATAAATACAAAAGTACCTGTAAAATAAAACCTAACCTAAGTTACAATTACACCTAACACTACACTATAATTAAATACATTAACTAAATTAAATACAATTAAATAAATTACATACAATTACCTAAATTAAATTAAATTAGCTAAAGTACAAAAAAAAAAAAACACTAAATTACAGAAAATAATAAACAAATTACAGAAATTTCAACTAATTACACCTAATCTAATAGCCCTATTAAAATAAAAAAAAGAAATCGATAGCTAGGCTAGTGTATTCAGTGTCCACTACAGTCCTGAAGGACTCATCTGATCTCTGCTGTAAGGACAGCACCCCAAAAAGCCCTTTTTAGGGCTAGAATATCAGTCTGCTTTTTTTTTTTTCCTGTGTAATCTAATTGCAGTTGCCTGCCTGCCAGCGTGTGTGTCAGGCACACAGCGTATACTGTGCCCACTTGCCCAGTGCCACCACTCATATCTGGTGTAACAGTAGTGTTCATTTAAAAAAACAACACTTTTTTGACTGTGAAATAATAGCAGACAGCTGCCAGTACCCAAGCTGATTTGGGGGGGATCAGGGAGGTTGGGGGATGCTACACCACAGCATATGTAAATATGCTATAAATTTTTTTTTTAAAAAAACCTTTTATTTTAGTACTGGCAGACTTTCTGCCAGTACTTAAGATGGCAGGGACAATTGTGGGGTGGGGAGGGAAGGGAGCTGTTTGGGAGGGATCAGGGGGTCTGATATGTCAGGTAGGAGGCTGATCTCTACACTAAAGCTAAAATTAACCCTGCAAGCTCCCTACAAACTACCTAATTAACCCCTTCACTGCTAGCCATAATACACGTGTGATGCGCAGCAGCAGTTAGCGGCCTTCTAATTACCAGAAAGCAACGCCAAAGTCATATATGTCTGCTATTTCTGAACAAAGGGGATCCCAGAGAAGCATTTACAACCATTTGTGCCATAATTGCACAAGCTGTTTGTAAATAATTTCAGTGAGAAACCTAAAATTGCAAAAAAATGTAAGTTTTTTTTAAATTTGATCGCATTTGGCGGTGAAATGGTGGCATGAAATATACCAAAATGGGCCTAGATCAATACTTTGGGTTGTATACTACACTACACTTAAGCTAAAATTAACTCTACCAGCTGCCTACATGCTCCCTAATTAACCCCTTCACTGCTGGGCATAAAACACGTGTGGTGCGCAGTGGCATTTAGCAGCCTTCTAATTACCAAAAAGCAACGCCAAAGCCATATAAGTCTACTATAATGGCATGTCTGGCACACAGTGTTGGGGCAAGGGTCCATCTGACCACTGATACCTGGTCTGCCAAGCATGATCAGGGCAGGTATATCACCTACACTGCGCACTGTGAAGCGGGCGTAACCCTTACACTACCTGATCGATACAACATCATACCTGATGTTTTAAAGCACGTTATTGCAAACAATTTAGGAATGTTAGGTGATTTATGCCCTTTATGGATTAAAACCAGACTCTGCATCAACTAATTTTCCATGGGAGTTTTGCCATGGATCCCCCTCCGGCATGCCACAGTCCAGGTGTTAGTGCCCTTGAAACAACTTTTCCATCACTATTGTGGCCAGAAATAGTCCCTGTGGGTTTTAAAATTCGCCTGCCTCTTGAAGTCTATGGCGGTTCGCCCATTTGCAAACTTTTGCGGAAGTTCACGTTCGCTGTTTGCTTACCCAAATTTTTAGGTTCGCGACATCACTATTAGTAACTATTCTACCTAGTTAAAATAAATACAAACTTGCCTGTAAAATAAAAATAAATCCTAAGATAGCTACAATGTAACTATTAGTTATATTGTAGCTATCTTATGGTTTATTTTACAGGTAAGTATTTAGTTTTAAATAGGAATAATTTAGTTAATTATAGGAATTTTTAGTTAGATTTCATTTAATTATATTTAAGTTAGGGGGTGTTAGAGTTAGGGTTAGACTTAGATTTAGGGGTTAATAACTTTAATATAGTGGTGGCGACATTGGGGGCAGCAGATTAGGGGTTAATAAATGTAGGTATTTGGCGGCGATGTTAGGGATGACAGATTAGGGGTTAATACTATTTAACTAGTGTTTGCGAGGCGGGAGTGTGCCGGTTTAGGGGTTAATATATTTATTATAGTGGCGGCGATGTCCGGTTCGGCAGATTAGGGTTTAAAAATTTTCTTTTAGTGTTTGCGATGTGGGAGGGCCTTGGTTTAGGGGTTAATAGGTAGTTTATGGATGTTAGTGTACTTTTTAGCACTTTAGTTAAGAGTTTTATGCTACGGCGTTGTAGTGTAAAACTCTTAACTACTGACTTTAAAATGCGGTACCAGGCTTTTTGGCAGACTCGTAATACCGGCGCTATGCAAGTCCCATTGAAAAAAGAGGATACGCAATTTACGTAAGTGGATTTGCGGTATTTCCAAATCTGGCCAAAAAAGTGAGCGGTACAGCTGTACCTGCAAGACTCATAATGCCAGCAGGCGTTAAAAAGCAGCGTTAGGACCGGCTAATGCTGCTTTAAGCCTAACGCAAAACTCGTAATTTAGCTGTTAGATTTTTATTTAGTTTCTTTGCACATTTTTTTCAAATTTTATTTCTCAAATATTTTTCACTTTCCACAATTCACAATTTACTCACACCAACAATAATATATATAATATATATATATATATATATATATAGATATATACACAAAGATCAATATATAATACACAGGCTTGTGGATCTTTATTATAACATATGGATACTTTTTGTGTCTTTAAAACAAGTGGGTACTTCAAACAAACTTTCTATATATCTAGACACATTGGGACATATTTATCAAGATCCGTATGTAGCTTGATGCCTCATGTTTCTGGCGAGCCTGCAGGCTCGCCAGAAACAGCAGTTATGAAGCAGCGGTCACAAAGACCGCTGCTCCATAACCTGTCTGCCTGCTCTGAGCAAGTGGACAGACATCGCCGGAAATCAACCCGATCGAGTACGATCGGGTTGATTGACACCCCCTGCTGGCGACCTATGGCCGCGAGTCTGCAGGGGGCGGCGTGTTGCACCAGCAGCTCTTGTGAGCTGCTGGTGCAATGCCTGAATACGGTGAGCGTATGCTCGCTGTATTCAGCGAGGTCTGTCCGGACCTGATCCGCACTGTCGGATCAGGTCCGACAGACCTTGATAAATATGCCCCATTGTGTCAGTATGCATTTCACATCTTTTCACAAAAGAACTTTCATACAGACAAGATCTCAAGCATGTCCAGGTATTTAAAACACTCATTATAAGTTGAGCAAGAACCGACAAAGATTGTACATCAAGATCGTTAAAATAATACGTAAAACCTCCTAATATTATCCCAGAACGAATCCTTGTAACTATTACAACTAACACACTATATTGTTCTGCCCTCTAATAAGAGGATGACTCTGATTGGTAGAGGATTGGACCCAGAGGTGTGGCTTAGGCGATAAACACCCATAGATGCCGGCTCGCGCCACCTTTCGAAAAAGCCGCCACTTAGACAGCGAAACATGTCAAGGGAGGGTGTTGATCCTCTTTCAACCCCCAACTAATTTTTAAAAGTTGCAATTAGATTTTGACTTCCACAAAGTTATTAACTCAAAATGTATTACTTAATATAGATACATGAAGTTCTAGGTTACTATTTTTGAACTATATTGGGTAAATCTAAACACTGGTTAACTGAGCAGTTTATAGCGAGTACGAGCAGCACTAAATAGACACTCGTAGCAGATTTTACCTTTAATATAATGCAAATACGTTGTTTTATAAGGTCCTGAATAATGGAACACAAATGATTGTAGACACAAATTGATTGATGGAATATTAGTATATTACCCTAGAATAATAGTTAAGAACTGGTGAATAGCTAACTGTATATCATATAACATGTACGATCAGCACGCCATGAACTGGTGTCTATTCACATTATTACGTGCAATAATATTTAACAGACCAATATAGGGTAAATCTTAACTTGTGATTAACCCGGTAGGGTAAAACCAAGCAAATTTAATCACTGGCTAACCAAGTTGTTTGTAGCAAGCACGAGCAATACTGAATATACTCAAAATAGCAAATGTAGTTATGAAAATAATCGAAATACAGTGTTTTACAAGGGTCTGAATAGTTGTAAATAATGTTTGTACATACAAACCGTTTACTAGAATACCAGTATATCGCCTTAGAAAATAAGTTAAAAATCAGCTACTGGTCAATTGTAAATTATACAGTAGGCATAATTAGCAAGCTATGAACAACCAAAACAATAAATACTAGCATACTACTGTCTATAAAAACAAGGTGCCAAAATAAAGGCAGAAAGCACATAGAAAAATATATATATACATAAGTGAATATAACAATATTTATGGGACAGTATACCAGCAAATGTATAAAAAACAATAAATAAAAATTATACACTTAATTGAATATATAGGATACATTTAAAGTGATATTACCTGATATTTAATGTTGCTACATAAGGTACAAAAACTCAACCACCACATATAGAAGTATCCTTTGCTCACTAAACAGAGATACATCTGCCATTTGGCAATATTTGAAAGTAATACCATTCCAAGTCAAGATCCCTTTAAGAAATAATAACCAGGTTTACTCAGCACCTTTGAGTATACTATCCACATTGTATATAGTTTAGATGAATTCCTATGCAGTTATGTTAAATAATACACTAACACATGAGTGTATATAAAAGACAAATAATTGAGCCCATCCTCAGCTCTAAAGTAAATGGGAAATACTGATATCTGACCAATTGATTGTCTGTATTAGACATATGTACATTCTGTGCTAAATTGTGATACCAAGACCCCACATATCGATTTAGTGTTTAACTATATTTCAATACAACAGTATTTTTTTAGATTACCCATACCTGAACCTCTGAAACAGTGAAAATCTGTATTTTAACAAAGTCAATCATCTAACTGTGTTTTTTAAATATGTATTTTGTTTGTGCAATGTTATTTTAAAATTTAAAATAAAAGTTACATTTTAAATAAACCACACCTAAGATAATGATGTAACTAACAATAAATACAATAGGGAGTGAGAAGTGCTATTTAGATGCATCTTTTGGTCAATTTCTTTTTTTGACATACACTTACTTATTTTTTTTTTGTATGTTTATGTTTGTAACTTTTCCCCCCGTTTAAACTAGGTGAACATTAGTTAATATAGGGTGTCTATAATGAGTGATGTGATTGAATGGGTTTACAATTTGGATCAATTTTTATAACAGGGCACTTGTGAAGGGGATTGTTCAAGTTAATGGAAGTTTGATGAGATGTAATGTTTTCTTATCTCCTTTGATTATACCCAATAAAGACCAACTTTTAATTATGCCAGCAAAGTGAAAAAAGCGAGGCAGGACAAACAGGCAAAATGTAAAACAACGTTTAATGCCATATCACCAATAAGATAAAAAAAACTTTTAATTAGTGCCTACAATGTTCTAAAAAATCCAAGTATAGTAGGTATCCAGGAAAAGTAAATTGCTGGATATTTAAGGGGGCATTAAACTAAAAAATTAATTCCTCAATAAATGTTTTAATTAAACACATTGATAAAACTTTCCAGTGCACTTTCATTATTTATTGTGCTTGCTTGCCCTTTAATTTAAATCTGAAAATATAACTGTTTTCACTTTACCAGAGAGACTGGAGTGTAATTTGTTGAATACAGAACCCTAACTCTCTTAAAATGTTGTACAGGGATTGGTTAATACATGTAAGACTGGATTAATATATCTCCCTAATGAATACAGAACCTTAACTCTCTTGAAATGTTGTACAGGGATTGGTTAATACATGTAAGACTGCATTAATATATCTCCCTAATTGGCCACTGCAAAGAATATGACAACCAACACTCAACACACAATGCTTTTATAATATTTATTTTGTATGAAGATATTTTTTAATGAAAATAGGGAAAATAAATATGAGCTCCAGCATCTCTAGTGAGCAAGGGAAGCACAATTTTCAGAGGTATTTTACAAAAATTGCCTTTGTGTCACATATAATGATGGGAATAAAACAAATTCACATCAAATGAATGATGTACGGAAAAATGGATATATCCACAGTAAACTTGAAAGTTTCAGTATTTTCATGTGTTCTGGGGTCCTAAGACTTTTCTTCATGTGCAGTATGGAAGAACTTGACAAGAACATGAGCAAGGAAATCACAAGCAGAAACCCAGGATCCATCCAATATTCATAATATTGAAGTTGAGATATTGGCCTCTAGTTCTCAAGCCGTTGACTTTCTTGCATTCAACGGCACCAATATGCTCGTCTAAGATCGCCTAACATCGCTGCTGCGGACCTGAATACGCTAACCAAAATTATCAAGAAAGCTGTCAAAAAGCCGCTCACCAAGTACGGGGCGATGAGCAGCGGACTGTTGTTAACTAACAGTCATAGATCTCGCTGCTCTTCGGCTTTTTTACATCTTTCTTGCTACCCTGTCACTAAATACCCACACTACAGGGAGTGCAGAATTATTAGGCAAATGAGTATTTTGACCACATCATCCTCTTTATGCATGTTGTCTTACTCCAAGCTGTATAGGCTCGAAAGCCTACTACCAATTAAGCATATTAGGTGATGTGCATCTCTGTAATGAGAAGGGGTGTGGTCTAATGACATCAACACCCTATATCAGGTGTGCATAATTATTAGGCAACTTCCTTTCCTTTGGCAAAATGGGTCAAAAGAAGGACTTGACAGGCTCAGAAAAGTCAAAAATAGTGAGATATCTTGCAGAGGGATGCAGCACTCTTAAAATTGCAAAGCTTCTGAAGCGTGATCATCGAACAATCAAGCGTTTCATTCAAAATAGTCAACAGGGTCGCAAGAAGCGTGTGGAAAAACCAAGGCACAAAATAACTGCCCATGAACTGAGAAAAGTCAAGCGTGCAGCTTGCCAAGATGCCAATTGCCACCAGTTTGGCCATATTTCAGAGCTGCAACATCACTGGAGTGCCCAAAAGCACAAGGTGTGCAATACTCAGAGACATGGCCAAGGTAAGAAAGGCTGAAAGACGACCACCACTGAACAAGACACACAAGCTGAAACGTCAAGACTGGGCCAAGAAATATCTCAAGACTGATTTTTCTAAGGTTTTATGGACTGATGAAATGAGAGTGAGTCTTGATGGGCCAGATGGATGGGCCCGTGGCTGGATTGGTAAAGGGCAGAGAGCTCCAGTCCGACTCAGACGCCAGCAAGGTGGAGGTGGAGTACTGGTTTGGGCTGGTAACATCAAAGATGAGCTTGTGGGGCCTTTTCGGGTTGAGGATGGAGTCAAGCTCAACTCCCAGTCCTACTGCCAGTTTCTGGAAGACACCTTCTTCAAGCAGTGGTACAGGAAGAAGTCTGCATCCTTCAAGAAAAACATGATTTTCATGCAGGACAATGCTCCATCACACGTGTCCAAGTACTCCACAGCGTGGCTGGCAAGAAAGGGTATAAAAGAAGAAAATCTAATGACATGGCCTCCTTGTTCACCTGATCTGAACCCCATTGAGAACCTGTGGTCCATCATCAAATGTGAGATTTACAAGGAGGGAAAACAGTACACCTCTCTGAACAGTGTCTGGGAGGCTGTGGTTGCTGCTGCACGCAATGTTGATGGTGAACAGATCAAAACACTGACAGAATCCATGGATGGCAGGCTTTTGAGTGTCCTTGCAAAGAAAGGTGGCTATATTGGTCACTGATTTGTTTTTGTTTGTTTTTGAATGTCAGAAATGTATATTTGTGAATGTTGAGATGTTATATTGGTTTCACTGGTAAAAATAAATAATTGAAATGGGTATATATTTGTTTTTTGTTAAGTTGCCTAATAATTATGCACAGTAATAGTCACCTGCACACACAGATATCCCCCTAAAATAGCTATAACTAAAAACAAACTAAAAACTACTTCCAAAACTATTCAACTTTGATATTAATGAGTTTTTTGGGTACATTGAGAACATGGTTGTTGTTCAATAATAAAAGTAATCCTCAAAAATACATATTGCCTAATAATTCTGCACTCCCTGTATACTATACTGTTTACCCCCTATACCGCCGCTCCCAGAGCCCACCGCAACTAAATAAAGTTATTAACCCCTAAACCGCCGCTCACGGACCCCGCCACAACTCTAATAAATGTATTAACCCCTAAACCGCCGCTCCAGGAGCCCACCACAACTCTAATAAAGTGTTTAACCCCTAAACCGCCTTTCCCGGAGCCCACCACACCTAAATAAAGTGTTTAACCCCTAAACCGCGCTCCCGGAGCCCACCACCATCTACATTATATGTATTAACCCCTAAACCTAAATTTAACCCTAACACCCCCTAACTTAAATATAATTTAAATTAATCTAAATAAATATTCCTATCATGAAATAAATTATACCTATTTAAGAATAAATACTTACCTATAAAATAAACCCCAAGATAGCTACAATAATAATAATAGTTACATTGTAGCTATTTTAGGATTTATTTTTATTTTACAGGCAACTTTGTATTTATTTTATCTAGGTACAATAGTTATTAAATAGTTATTACCTATTTAATAGATACCTAGTTAAAATAAATGCAAAAGTACCTGTAAAATAAATCCTAACCTAAGTTACAATTACACCTAACACTACACTATAATTAAATTAATTACCTACATTAAAATAAATTAATTACAATTAAATAAAATTAACTAAAGTACAAAAAACCCCCACTAAATTACAGAAAATAATAAAATAATTACAAGAATTTTGAACTAATTACACCTAATCTAATACCCCTAATAAAATAAAAAAGCCCCCCAAAATAAAAAAAATCCCTACCCTATACTAAATTACAAATAGGGAGACTAAATACACACAGAGAGAAATGCACTCACAGGAACGAACAACCAGCTCAATACCATTGTTAGCCTGTTCTATGGCGATTTACCACCTGGGTGCAACTTCTTTTAGCCCAGCAATGCTTTTCACAGAGTAGAACTTTCCTGTAGTATATCAGTCTGATCCCGCCTATTACGGTCAGTCCAGCACCGAAATACCAGGCAATTCCTCTCTGAACAAGGAACAAAGCAACCCCAGACGATCGTTTCGGCCTTCATTGGGCCTCGTCAGTGAGGTGTAGCAGTATTCCTCTAAGCACACTGAGCAAGGAGTCCACGTCTGGCACAATTGGGCAGAAAGAAGCTACTACCAGGTGGCAACCGGGCCATAGAACAAGCTATTGATGCTGCTGTTCGTTCCTGGCAGACTGCTTCTCATTCTGTTTTGCATATGTAAATATGACCCTGGGGATAGTCTCCCTAAGGGTGATGGGGGAAACCAGACGTGGACTCCTTGCCCAATGTGCTTAGAGGGATATGGCTGCACCTCACTGACGAGGCCCAAAGGAGGCCGAAACGATCGTCTGGGGTTGTCATGTTCCTTGTTCAGAGGAGAATTGCCTGGTATTTCGGTGCTGGACTGACCATGTAGGCGGGATCAGACTGATATACTACAGGAAAGTTTTCCTCTGTGAAAAGCACAATTGGGCAGAAAGAAGCTACTACCAGGTGGCAACCGGGCCATAGAACAAGCTATTGATGCTGCTGTTCGTTCCTGGCAGACTGCTTCTCATTCTGTTTTGCATATGTAAATATGACCCTGGGGATAGTCTCCCTAAGGGTGATGGGGGAAACCAGACGTGGACTCCTTGCCCAATGTGCTTAGAGGGATATGGCTGCACCTCACTGACGAGGCCCAAAGGAGGCCGAAACGATCGCCTGGGGTTGTCATGTTCCTTGTTCAGAGGAGAATTGCCTGGTATTTTGGTGCTGGACTGACCATGTAGGCGGGATCAGACTGATATACTACAGGAAAGTTTTCCTCTGTGAAAAGCACAATTGGGCAGAAAGAAGCTACTACCAGGTGGCAACCGGGCCATAGAACAAGCTATTGATGCTGCTGTTCGTTCCTGGCAGACTGCTTCTCATTCTGTTTTGCATATGTAAATATGACCCTGGGGATAGTCTCCCTAAGGGTGATGGGGGAAACCAGACGTGGACTCCTTGCCCAATGTGCTTAGAGGCATATGGCTGCACCTCACTGACGAGGCCCAAAGGAGGCCGAAACGATCGTCTGGGGTTGTCATGTTCCTTGTTCAGAGGAGAATTGCCTGGTATTTCGGTGCTGGACTGACCATGTAGGCGGGATCAGACTGATATACTACAGGAAAGTTTTCCTCTGTGAAAAGCACAATTGGGCAGAAAGAAGCTACTACCAGGTGGCAACCGGGCCATAGAACAAGCTATTGATGCTGCTGTTCGTTCCTGGCAGACTGCTTCTCATTCTGTTTTGCATATATAAATATGACCCTGGGGATAGTCTCCCTAAGGGTGATGGGGGAAACCAGACGTGGACTCCTTGCCCAATGTGCTTAGAGGGATATGGCTGCACCTCACTGACGAGGCCCAAAGGAGGCCG
Source organism: Bombina bombina (assembly GCF_027579735.1). Classification (NCBI taxonomy): domain Eukaryota; kingdom Metazoa; phylum Chordata; class Amphibia; order Anura; family Bombinatoridae; genus Bombina; species Bombina bombina. The sequence goes on from NC_069500.1 coordinate 918,076,921, forward strand.
AAACGATCATCTGGGGTTGTCATGTTCCTTGTTCAGAGGAGAATTGCCTGGTATTTCAGTGCTGGACTGACCATGTAGGTGGGATCAGACTGATATACTACAGGAAAGTTTTCCTCTGTGAAAAGCACAATTGGGCAGAAAGAAGCTACTACCAGGTGGCAACCGGGCCATAGAACAAGCTATTGATGCTGCTGTTTGTTCCTGGCAGACTGCTTCTCATTCTGTTTTGCATATATAAATATGACCCTGGGGATAGTCTCCCCCCTAAGGGTGATGGGGGAAGCCAGACGTGGACTCCTTGCCCAATGTGCTTAGAGGGATATGGCTGCACCTCACTGACGAGGCCCAAAGGAGGCCGAAACGATCGTCTGGGGTTGTCATGTTCCTTGTTCAGAGGAGAATTGCCTGGTATTTCGGTGCTGGACTGACCATGTAGGCGGGATCAGACTGATATACTACAGGAAAGTTTTCCTCTGTGAAAAGCACAATTGGGCAGAAAGAAGCTACTACCAGGTGGCAACCGGGCCATAGAACAAGCTATTGATGCTGCTGTTCGTTCCTGGCAGACTGCTTCTCATTCTGTTTTGCATATGTAAATTACAAATAGCCTTTAAAAGGGCCTTTTGCGGGGCATCGCCCCAAAGTAATCAGCTCTTTTACCTGTAAAAAAAAAATACAATACCCCCCCAACATTACAACCCACCACCCACACACCCAACCCTACTCTAAAACCCACCCAATCCTCCCTTAATAAAACCTAACACTACCCCCTTGAAGATCACCCTACCTTGAGACGTCTTCACCCAATCGGGCAGAAGTGGTCCTCCAGACCGTCCGAAGTCTTCATCCTATCCGGGCAGAAGAGGTCCTCCAGACAGGCAGAAGTCTTCATCCAGGCGGCATATTCTATCTTCATCCATCCGGAGTGGAGCGGGTCCATCTTCAAGACATCCGACGCGGAGCATCCTTCCAGGCCGACGACTACCCGAAGAATGAATATTCCTTTAAATGACATCATCCAAGATGGCATCCCTTGAATTCCGATTGGCTGATAGAATTGGAATTAAGGTAGGAAAAATCCTATTGGCTGATTGGATCAGCCAATAGGATTGAGCTTGCATTCTATTGGCTGTTCCAATCAGCCAATAGAATGCAAGCTCAATCCTATTGGCTGATTGGATCAGCCAATAGGATTTAACTTCAATCCTATTGGCTGATTGCATCAGCCAATAGGATTTTTCCTACCTTAATTCTGATTGGCTGATAGAATTCAATCAGCCAATTGGAATTCAAGGGACGCCATCTTGTAAGACGTCATTTAAAGGAATATTCATTTGTCGGCCTGGAAGGATGCTCCGCGTTGGATGTCTTGAAGATGGACTCGCTCCGCTCTGGATGGATTAAGAAAGAAGATGCCGCCTGGATGAAGACTTCTGCCCATCTGGAGGACCTCTTCTGCCCAGAGAGGATGAGGACTTCAGACCGTCTGGAGGACCACTTCTGCCCGGTTGGGTGAAGACATCTCAAGGTAGGGTGATCTTCAAGGGGGTAGTGCTAGGTTTTATTAAGGGGGGATTGGGTGGCTTTTAGAGTAGGGTTGGGTGTGTGGGTGGTGGGTTGTAATGTTGGGGGGGTATTGTATTTTTTCTTACAGGTAAAACAGCTGATTACTTTGGGGCAAATCCTCGCAAAAGGCCCTTTTAAGGGCTAATTGTAATTTAGTATAGGGTAGGGATTTTTTTATTTTGGGGGGCTTTTTTATTTTATTAGGGGGATTAGATTAGGTGCAATTAGTTTAAAATTCTTGTAATTATTTTATTATTTTCTGTAATTTAGTGGGGGGTTTTTTTTGTACTTTAGTTAATTTTATTTAATTGTAATTAATTTATTTTAATGTAGGTAATTAATTTAATTATAGTGTAGTGTTAGGTGTAATTGTAAATTAGGTTAGGATTTATTTTAATGGTACTTTTGTATTTATTTTAACGAGGTAGCTATTAAATAGTTAATAACTATTTAATAACTATTGTACCTAGTTAAAATAAATACAAAGCTGCCTGTAAAATAAAAATAAATCCTAAAATAGCTACAATGTAACTATTAGTTATATTGTAGCTATCTTAGGGTTTATTTTATAGGTAAGTATTTATTCTTAAATAGGAATAATTTATTTCATGATAGGAATATTTATTTAGATTAAGTTAAATTATATTTAAGTTAGGAGGTGTTAGGGTTAGGGTTAGATTTAGGTTTAGGGGTTAATAAATTTAATATAGTGGCGGCGATGTTGGGGGCGGGAGATTAGGGGTTAATAAATTTAATGTAGGTGGCGGCAGTGTAGGGGGGTCAGATTAGGGGTTAATAAATTTAATGTAGGTGGCGGCGGGGTCCGTGAGCGGCGGTTTAGGGGTTAAACACTTTATTTAGTTGTGGCAGGCTCCGGGAGAGGTGGTTTAGGGGTTAATAAGTATAATGTAGGTGGCGGAGGTGTAGGAGGGGCAGATTAGGGGTTATTAAGTATAATGTAGGTGGCGATAGGTGTAGGGGGGGCAGATTAGGGATTAATTAGTATAACATAGGTGGCGGCAGTGTAGGGGGGACAGATTAGGGGTGTTTAAACTTGGGGTACATGTTAGGGTATTAGGTGTAGACGTTCCCATAGGAATCAATGGGATATCGGGCAGCAGCGAACATGAACTTTCTCTGCTATCAGACTCCCATTGATTCCTATGGCATCCGCCGCATCCAGGGCGGCGGATTGAAAACCAGGTATGCTTGGAATAGTGGCGAGCGTACCTGCTAGTTTTTTTATAACTTCCAAAAGTAGTCAGATTGTGCCGAACTTGCGTTCGGAACATCTGTAGTGACGTAAGCATCGATCTGTGTCAGACTGAGTCCGGCGCATCGTATGTAAACATCACTATATTCTACTTTTGCCGGAGCGTACCTGCTAGTTTTTTGATAACTTCCAAAAGTAGTCAGATTGTGCTGAACTTGCGTTCAGAACATCTGTAGTGACGTAAGCATCAATCTGTGTCGCACTGAGTCCGGCGGATCGTATGTTACATCACTATATTCTACTTTTGCCGGTTTGTAGGGTTTGATAACTATGGCGAATCAGGCTCTCCACAAATATTCTGCGGAATTCCAGCATATTTGCGGTTGACAGCTTAATAAATAGAGGCCCAAGTATTCCTAGAGTCCAAAGTTTTGTTGATAGTATATTCCTGTTGACCTTCCACAGAGACAAGTTTAGGTGGCTTATTTGGTTAGTAGAATCAGTTTGTGATATATGACTTGAGAAGGGAGTTATGAAATATCTATAAAGGCAGAGCCATCTAACAGGCAACTTAACTCTTTGAAGAATTTGGAATGGTCTAATGAAAAAAAGACCTAACTTATTAGAGGTTTGTTGGAGCAGACTTATGAGGGGGAGGGGCCAATTGGATCGTACACTTTTTAGTGACAATAGATTGGAGTAAAACCCTCCTGACAACATGACACTAGAAGACAAATCTGCAAGAAACCCTTTTGCAATGACATGTTTGGTCTTAGGTTGTTATTCTAAGGCAGCAAAAAGGATCAAACAGCAAACAGAGTCAGGCCACAATGAATTCCTAACCAATCCAGTCAAAGGAAGCAGGTCACCCTAGCATTTGTGGTGTTTATTGGCATATGTCTACCCTTTAATTTGCATAAGGTATCCAGAAAACCTGAATATGGATATTCCCAAACAAGGCTATCCAGAATTTAGAAACAAATTGGGGAAATCTTTGAGACATTATCTTAACAGGAACTTCATACAGACATAGCACATGATGAACAAACAAGGTAGATAACTCTTGAGCATAGTCATTTTTCAAGTATAAAGTGTGACATCTTCAAAAAGCAATCAATAAATAGCAATATCAGCCATACTTAAAGTGATGGTAAATACTAGCATTTCAAAAACACTAGGATTTACCATCACTTTGAAGGGACAGTCTACACCAGAATTTTTATTGTTTTAAAAGATAGATAATCCCTTTATTACCAATTTCCCAGTTTTGCATAACTAACACAGTTATAATAATATACTTTTAACCTCTGTGATTATCTTGTAGCTAAGCCTCTGCAAGCTGCCCCTATTTTCAGTTCTTTTGACAGACTTGCAGTCTAGCCAATCAGTGCCTGCTCCCAGATAACTTCTTGTGCACGAGCACAGTGTTATCTATATGAAATACGTGAACTAACACCCTCTAGTGGTGAAAAACTGTTAAAATGCAATCTGAAAGAGGTAGGCTTCAAGGTCTAAGAAATTAGCATATGAACTTATTTCTTTTTATGTATGTTTATGTTTGTAACGTTTACCCCCGTTTAAACTAGGTGAACATTAGTTAATATAGGGTGTCTACAATGAGTGATGTGATTGAATGGGTTTACAATTTGGAGGTCATGTTTTTAGGATCAATTTTTGTAGCAGGCCACTTGTGAAGGGGATTGTTCAAGTTAATGAAAGTTTGATGAGATGTAATGTTTTCTTATCTCCTTTGATTATACCCAATAAAGACCAACTTTTAATTATGCCAGCAAAGTGAAAAAAGCGAGGCAGGACAAACAGGCAAAATTTAAAACTTAACGTTTAATGCCATATCACCAATAAGATAAAAAAAACTTTTAATTAGTGCCTACAATGTTCTAAAAAATCCCAGTATAGCAGGTATCCAGGCAAAGTAAATTGCTGGATATTTAAGGGGGCATTAAACCAAAAAATGAATTCCTCAATAAATGTTTTAATTAAACACATTGATAAAACTTCCCAGTGCACTTTCATTATTTATTTTGCTTGTTTGCCCTTTAATTAAAATCTAAAAATATAACTGTTTTCACTTTACCAGAGAGACTGGAGTGTAATTTGTTGAATACAGAACCCTAACTCTCTTGAAATGTTGCACAGGGATTGGTTAATACATGTAAGACTGGATTAATATATCTCCCTAATGAATACAGAACCCTCACTCTCTTGAAATGTTGCACAGGGATTGGTTAATACATGTAAGACTGCATTAATATATCTCCCTAATTGGCCACTGCAAAGAATATGAGAACCAACCCTCAACACACAATGCTTTTATAATATTTATTTTGTATGAAGATATTTTTTAATGAAAATAGGGAAAATAAACATGAGCTCCAGCATCTCTAGTGAGCAAGGGAAGCACAATTTTCAGAGGTATTTTACAAAAATTGCCTTTGTGTCACATATAATGATGGGAATAAAACAAATTCACATCAAATGAATGATGTACGGAAAAATGGATATATCCACAGTAAACTTGAAAGTTTCAGTATTTTCATGGTGTTCTGGGGTCCTAAGACTTTTCTTCATGTGCAGTATGGAAGAACTTGACAAGAACATGAGCAAGGAAATCACAAGCAGAAACCCAGGATCCATCCAATATTCATAATATTGAAGTTGAGATATTGGCCTCTAGTTCTCAAGCCGTTGACTTTCTTGCATTCAACGGCACCAATACGCCCGCCTAAGATCGCCTAACATCGCTGCCACGGACCTGAATACGCTAACCAAAATTATCAAGAAAGCTGCCAAAAAGCCGCTCACCAAGTACGGGGCGATGAGCAGCGGACTGTTGTTAACTAACAGTCAGCGATCTCGCTGCTCTTCGGCTTTTTTACATCTTTCTTGCTACCCTGTCACTAAATACCCACACTATACTATACTGTTTACCCCCTAAACCGCCGCTCCCAGAGCCCACCGCAACTAAATAAAGTTATTAACCCCTAAACTGCCGCTCACGGACCCCGCCGCAACTCTAATAAATGTATTAAACCCTAAACCGCCGCTCCAGGAGCCCACCACAACTCTAATAAAGTGTTTAACCCCTAAACCGCCTTTCCCGGAGCCCACCACACCTAAATAAAGTGTTTAACCCCTAAACCGCGCTCCCGGAGCCCACCACCACCTACATTATATGTATTAACCCCTAAACCTAAATCTAACCCTAACACCCCCTAACTTAAATATAATTTAAATTAATCTAAATAAATATTCCTATCATGAAATAAATTATACCTATTTAAGAATAAATACTTACCTATAAAATAAACCCCAAGATAGCTACAATAATAATAATAGTTACATTGTAGCTATTTTAGGATTTATTTTTATTTTATCTAGGTACAATAGTTATTAAATAGTTATTACCTATTTAATAGATACCTAGTTAAAATAAATACAAAAGTACCTGTAAAATAAATCCTAACCTAAGTTACAATTACACCTAACACTACACTATAATTAAATTAATTATCTACATTAAAATAAATTAATTACAATTAAATAAAACTAACTAAAGTACAAAAAAACCCACTAAATTACAGAAAATAATAAAATAATTACAAGAATTTTGAACTAATTACACCTAATCTAATACCCCTAATAAAATAAAAAAGCCCCCCAAAATAAAAAAAATCCCTACCCTATACTAAATTACAAATAGCCTTTAAAAGGGTCTTTTGCGGGGCATTGCCCCAAAGTAATCAGCTCTTTTACCTGTAAAAAAAAAATACAATACCTTCCCAACATTACAACCCACCACCCACACACCCAACCCTACTCTAAAACCCACCCAATCCTCCCTTAATAAAACCTAACACTACCCCCTTGAAGATCACCCTACCTTGAGACGTCTTCACCCAATCGGGCAGAAGTGGTCCTCCAGACCGTCCGAAGTCTTCATCCTATCCGGGCAGAAGAGGTCCTCCAGACAGGCAGAAGTCTTCATCCAGGCGGCATATTCTATCTTCATCCATCCGGAGTGGAGCGGGTCCATCTTCAAGACATCCGACGCGGAGCATCCTTCCAGGCCGACGACTACCCGAAGAATGAATATTCCTTTAAATGACATCATCCAAGATGGCATCCCTTGAATTCCGATTGGCTGATAGAATTGGAATTAAGGTAGGAAAAATCCTATTGGCTGATGCAATCAGCCAATAGGATTGAGCTTGCATTCTATTGGCTGTTCCAATCAGCCAATAGAATGCAAGCTCAATCCTATTGGCTGATTGGATCAGCCAATAGGATTTAACTTCAATCCTATTGGCTGATTGCATCAGCCAATAGGATTTTTCCTACCTTAATTCCGATTGGCTGATAGAATTCTATCAGCCTATTGGAATTCAAGGGACGCCATCTTGGAAGACGTCATTTAAAGGAATATTCATTCGTCGGCCTGGAAGGATGCTCCGCGTTGGATGTCTTGAAGATGGACTCGCTTCGCTCTGGATGGATTAAGATAGAAGATGCCGCCTGGATGAAGACCTGCCCATCTGGAGGACCTCTTCTGCCCATATAGGATGAAGACTTCAGACCGTCTGGAGGACCACTTCTGCCCGGTTGGGTGAAGACATCTCAAGGTAGGGTGATCTTCAAGGGGGTAGTGCTAGGTTTTATTAAGGGCGGATTGGGTGGCTTTTAGAGTAGGGTTGGGTGTGTGGGTGGTGGGTTGTAATGTTGGGGGGGTATTGTATTTTTTCTTACAGGTAAAACAGCTGATTACTTTGGGGCAATGCCTTGCAAAAGGCCCTTTTAAGGGCTAATTGTAATTTAGTATAGGGTAGGGATTTTTTTATTTTGGGGGGCTTTTTTATTTTATTAGGGGGATTAGATTAGGTGTAATTAGTTTAAAATTCTTGTAATTATTTTATTATTTTCTGTAATTTAGTGGGGGGTTTTTTTTGTACTTTAGTTAATTTTATTTAATTGTAATTAATTTATTTTAATGTAGGTAATTAATTTAATTGTAGTGTAGTGTTAGGTGTAATTGTAAATTAGGTTAGGATTTATTTTAATGGTACTTTTGTATTTATTTTAACAAGGTAGCTATTAAATAGTTAATAACTATTTAATAACTATTGTACCTAGTTAAAATAAATACAAAGCTGCCTGTAAAATAAAAATAAATCCTAAAATAGCTACAATGTAACTATTAGTTATATTGTAGCTATCTTAGGGTTTATTTTATAGGTAAGTATTTATTCTTAAATAGGAATAATTTATTTCATGATAGGAATATTTATTTAGATTAAGTTAAATTATATTTAAGTTAGGAGGTGTTAGGGTTAGGGTTAGATTTAGGTTTAGGGGTTAATAAATTTAATATAGTGGCGGCGATGTTGGGGGCGGGAGATTAGGGGTTAATAAATTTAATGTAGGTGGCGGCAGTGTAGGGGGGTCAGATTAGGGGTTAATAAATTTAATGTAGGTGGCGGCGGGGTCCGTGAGCGGCGGTTTAGGGGTTAAACACTTTATTTAGTTGTGGCAGGCTCCGGGAGAGGTGGTTTAGGGGTTAATAAGTATAATGTAGGTGGCGGAGGTGTAGGAGGGGCAGATTAGGGGTTATTAAGTATAATGTAGGTGGCGATAGGTGTAGGGGGGGCAGATTAGGGATTAATTAGTATAACATAGGTGGCGGCAGTGTAGGGGGGACAGATTAGGGGTGTTTAAACTTGGGGTACATGTTAGGGTATTAGGTGTAGACGTTCCCATAGGAATCAATGGGATATCGGGCAGCAGCGAACATGAACTTTCTCTGCTATCAGACTCCCATTGATTCCTATGGCATCCGCCGCATCCAGGGCGGCGGATTGAAAACCAGGTATGCTTGGAATAGTGGCGAGCGTACCTGCTAGTTTTTTTATAACTTCCAAAAGTAGTCAGATTGTGCCGAACTTGCGTTCAGAACATCTGTAGTGACGTAAGCATCGATCTGTGTCAGACTGAGTCCGGCGCATCGTATGTAAACATCACTATATTCTACTTTTGCCGGAGCGTACCTGCTAGTTTTTTGATAACTTCCAAAAGTAGTCAGATTGTGCTGAACTTGCGTTCAGAACATCTCTAGTGACGTAAGCATCAATCTGTGTAGCACTGAGTCCGGCGGATCGTATGTTACATCACTATATTCTACTTTTGCCGGTTTGTAGGGTTTGATAACTATGGCGAATCAGGCTCGCCACAAATATGCTGCGGAATTCCAGCATATTTGCGGTTGACAGCTTAATAAATAGAGGCCCAAGTATTCCTAGAGTCCAAAGTTTTGTTGATAGTATATTCCTGTTGACCCTCCACAGAGACAAGTTTAGGTGGCTTATTTGGTTAGTAGAATCAGTTTGTGATATATGACTTGAGAAGGGAGTTATGAAATATCTATAAATGCAGAGCCATCTAACAGGCAACTTAACTCTTTGAAGAATTTGGAATGGTCTAATGAAAAAAAGACCTAACTTATTAGAGGTTTGTTGGAGCAGACTTATGAGGGGGAGGGGCCAATTGGATCGTACACTTTTTAGTGACAATAGATTGGAGTAAAACCCTCCTGACAACATGACACTAGAAGACAAATCTGCAAGAACCCCTTTTGCAATGACATGTTTGGTCTTAGGTTGTTATTCTAAGGCAGCAAAAAGGATCAAGCAGCAAACAGAGTCAGGCCACAATGAATTCCTAACCAATCCAGTCAAAGGAAGCAGGTCACCCTAGCATTTGTGGTGTTTATTGGCATATGTCTACCCTTTAATTTGCATAAGGTATCCAGAAAACCTGAATATGGATATTCCCAAACAAGGCTATCCAGAATTTAGAAACAAATTGGGGAAATCTTTGAGACATTATCTTAACAGGAACTTCATACAGACATAGCACATGATGAACAAACAAGGTAGATAACTCTTGAGCATAGTCATTTTTCAAGTATAAAGTGTGACATCTTCAAAAAGCAATCAATAAATAGCAATATCAGCCATACTTAAAGTGATGGTAAATCCTAGCATTTCAAAAACTCTAGGATTTACCATCACTTTGAAGGGACAGTCTACACCAGAATTTTTATTGTTTTAAAAGATAGATAATCCCTTTATTACCAATTTCCCAGTTTTGCATAACTAACACAGTTATAATAATATACTTTTAACCTCTGTGATTATCTTGTAGCTAAGCCTCTGCAAACTGCCCCTTTTTTCAGTTCTTTTGACAGACTTGCAGTCTAGCCAATCAGTGCCTGCTCCCAGAAACCTTCTCGTGCACGAGCACAGTGTTATCTATATGAAATACGTGAACTAACACCCTCTAGTGGTGAAAAACTGTTAAAATGCAATCTGAAAGAGGTAGGCTTCAAGGTCTAAGAAATTAGCATATGAACCTCCTAGGTTAAGCTTTCAACTAAGAATACCAAGAGAACAAAGCAAAATTGGTGATAAAAGTAAATTGGAAAATTGTTTAAAATTACATGCTCTATCTGAATCATGAAAGTTTATTGTGGCCTAGACTGTCCCTTTAAGTATGACTGATATGGGCATTTATTGATTGCTTTTTGAAGATGTCACAGTGCTATAAATGAAAGGGAATTTTAGTTATGAAAAATAAAATAACGTCATGCTGAAATTATCTTTATTTGCCTGCGAGTTTATGACAAGCTGAGCGCCTCTTGCCGTCCACAGTAAAACAGTATTTTGTCAATGAGGTGACTTTTTTCATTTTTATCCTATAGCAGTGCAAGATTGAAACTTTGCCTCATTGAGAAAATAGCATTTTGTTGCTGGTGCCCGAAGGCGCACAGCGCAACATAAACTCACAGGCAAATAATGGTACTTTTCAGCATGACGTTTTTTAAACTTCATGAATGAAAGTCCCCTTTATTTATAGCACTGGTAAGTCCTAGCATTTAAAAAATGCTAGGATTTACCATCAGTTTAAGTATGGCTGAAAGCTTCTCAAGATACACCTCAAATAATGTATTAAAGATAGTTACCCAGGAAAGGAAAATGACTTCTTTCCAATATTGCATATAGGTGATTATCCCTGAGTCATTGGAGTAAAACTTTTAGATATTTTATAATTTCTTGCCTGGTTTTAAAGAAAATCAGAATATTTTAAAGAGACCAAATTTAAGTTGCCAGATGATTGTGATAACAATGGCAAATATCTTACAGCATTGGTCGTATTTTAGAGATCTGGGGACTCGATCATCTCCCTCCCTAAACATAGATATATATCATAAAACCCAGAATTTAGGAGATTAGCGTACCACCATTCAAATAAGGGGTTTCTTGTTCTTATAGCTGCCTTGTCATAGCAATAATGATCACCTGACACAGCATCTAGTTAGATTTGCTTTTGTTTCATTGCTGCTATATGTGTTTATATATATATATAGTAATGCATTGGCTGTTTTCGTGTATTTTATTTTTTAAATAATGGGGGGTTTTGGGCAAGAGTGAGCTTATTCATAACTCCTCTATTTGAAATTAGAATGTTATGTCATTTTCCAATGTATTCAGTATTTTATGATAACTTGTTATTCTGAATATTTTTTTTTAACCCTTTCCTGACGGTACTTATTTGTCTACATCGGAATAAAGTTCCGTTATAAAAAAATAAGTAAAAATGTATTTCAATGATGACGCTAGGCACCCCCTCCAGCCCACGACACTGCCGTCACCTACATTATACAGGGAGTGCAGAATTATTAGGCAAGTTGTATTTTTGAGGATTAATTGTATTATTGAACAACAACCATGTTCTCAATGAACCCAAAAAACTCATTAATATCAAAGCTGAATATTTTTGGAAGTAGTTTTTAGTTTGTTTTTAGTTTTAGCTATTTTAGAGGGATATCTGTGTGTGCAGGTGACTATTACTGTGCATAATAATTAGGCAACTTAACAAAAAACAAATATATACCCATTTCAATTATTTATTTTTACCAGTGAAACCAATATAACATCTCAACATTCACAAATATACATTTCTGACATTCAAAAACAAAACAAAAACAAATCAGTGACCAATATAGCCACCTTTCTTTGCAAGGACACTCAAAAGCCTACCATCCATGGATTCTGTCAGTGTTTTGATCTGTTCACCATCAACATTGCGTGCAGCAGCAACCACAGCCTCCCAGACACTGTTCAGAGAGGTGTACTGTTTTCCCTCCTTGTAAATCTCACATTTGATGATGGACCACAGGTTCTCAATGGGGTTCAGATCAGGTGAACAAGGAGGCCATGTCATTAGATTTTCTTCTTTTATACCCTTTCTTGCCAGCCACGCTGTGGAGTACTTGGACGCGTGTGATGGAGCATTGTCCTGCATGAAAATCATGTTTTTCTTGAAGGATGCAGACTTCTTCCTGTACCACTGCTTGAAGAAGGTGTCTTCCAGAAACTGGCAGTAGGACTGGGAGTTGAGCTTGACTCCATCCTCAACCCGAAAAGGCCCCACAAGCTCATCTTTGATGATGCCAGCCCAAACCAGTACTCCACCTCCACCTTGCTGGCGTCTGAGTCGGACTGGAGCTCTCTGCCCTTTACCAATCCAACCACAGGCCCATCCATCTGCCTCATCAAGACTCACTCTCATTTCATCAGTCCATAAAACCTTAGAAAAATCAGTCTTGAGATATTTCTTGGCCCAGTCTTGACGTTTCAGCTTGTGTGTCTTGTTCAGTGGTGGTCGTCTTTCAGCCTTTCTTACCTTGGCCATGTCTCTGAGTATTGCACACCTTGTGCTTTTGGGCACTCCAGTGATGTTGCAGCTCTGAAATATGGCCAAACTGGTGGCAAGTGGCATCTTGGCAGCTGCACGCTTGACTTTTCTCAGTTCATGGGCAGTTATTTTGCGCCTTGGTTTTTCCACACGCTTCTTGCGACCCTGTTGACTATTTTGAATGAAACGTTTGATTGTTCGATGATCACGCTTCAGAAGCATTGCAATTTTAAGAGTGCTGCATCCCTCTGCAAGATATCTCACTATTTTTGACTTTTCTGAGCCTGTCAAGTCCTTCTTTTGACCCATTTTGCCAAAGGAAAGGAAGTTGCCTAATAATTATGCACACCTGATATAGGGTGTTGATGTCATTAGACCACACCCCTTCTCATTACAGAGATGCACATCACCTAATATGCTTAATTGGTAGTAGGCTTTCGAGCCTATACAGCTTGGAGTAAGACAACATGCATAAAGAGGATGATGTGGTCAAAATACTCATTTGCCTAATAATTCTGCACTCCCTGTACTTATTAACCGCTAATCTGCTGCCAGGACACCGCCGCCACCTACTTAAAGTTATTAACCCCTATTCCGCCACTTCCGGACCCCGCCGCCACCTACATAAAGTTATTAACCCCTATCCCGCTGCTCCTGGAGCCCACCGCAACTAAATAAATGTATTAACCCCTAAACCCCTGGCCTCCCACATCACTAGCACTTACTAAACCTATTAACCCCTAAACCACGAGCCCCCCCACATCGCCATAAACTAAATTAACCTATTAACCCCTAAACCTAACAAACCCTTAACTTTACATTAAATATTAACTCATCCCTATCTTATAATATATTTAAACTTACCTTTAGATTTAAATTAAACTATATTAAACTAATAATTAATCTACCCTGTTATACTAAAATTACATTAAACTATATTAAACTAATAATTAACCTACCCTAACTGTTATACTAAAACTACATTAAACTACAAATTAAATTAACTATATTATATATTTAAAGACCTAACCCTACTCAAATAATTTAAATCTACTATTAAAAATTACAAAGTTACAAAAAACTAACAACTAAGTTACAAAAAAAATAAACACTAAGTTACACAAAATAAAAAATAAATTATCAAATATTTAAACTAATTACACCTAATCTAAGAGCCCTATGAAAATAAGAAAGCCTCTCCAAAATAAAAAAAAACGTACAATAAACTACCAATGGTCCTTAAAAGGGCCTTTTGCGGGACATTACCCAAAAGAAATCAGCTCTTTTACCTGTAAATAAAAAATACAAACACCCCCCCAACAGTAAAACCCACCACCCACACAACCAACCCCCCCAAATAAAAAACTAACTTAAGCTCCCCATTGCCCTGAAAGGGGCATTTGTATGGGCATTGCCCTTAAAAGGGCATTTAGCTCCTTTTCAAAAGCCCAAACCCTAATCTAAAAATAAAACCCACTCAATGAACCCTTAAAAAATCCTAACACTAACCCCCGAAGATCCACTTACAGTTTCTGAAGAGCCGACATCCATCCTCAACGAAGCAGCAGAAGTCCTCATCAAAGCCGGCAGAAGTCTTCATGCAAGCGGCCAAAGTCATTATCCAAGCCCGCAGAAGTCTTCACCCAGACGGCATCTTCTATCTTCATCCATCCGGCGCGGATCGGCTCCATCTTCAAGACATCCGACGCGGAACATCCTCTTCTTCGGAATGAAGGTTCCTTTAAATGATGTCATCCAAGATGGTGTCCCTTAGATTCTGATTGGCTGATAGAATTCTATCAGCCAATCGGAATTAAGGTTGAAAAAATCCTATTGGCTGTTGCAATCAGCCAATAGGATTGAGCTTTCATCCTTTTGGCTGATCCAATCAGCCAATAGGATTGCGCTTGCGTTCTATTGGTTGATTGGAATAGCCAATAGAATGCAAGCTCAATCCTGTTGGTAGTATAACAGTTAGGGTAGAATAATTCTTAGTTTAATATAGTTTAATTTAAATCTAAAGGTAAGTTTAAATTTATTATAAGATAGGGATGAGTTAATATTTATAAAAGGTTAGCGGGTTGTTAAGTTTAGGGGTTAATAGGTTAATTAAGTTTATGGCAATGTGGGGGGCTGGTGGTTTAAGGGTTAATAGGTTTTGTGATGAGAGCAAGATGTGATGTCACAAGTTTGGGGGCGGGGCTCTTTTGTACTCTATGGGGAAATATGTGGAGCCAGTGTTCAATGCTTTTACTTTCCAAGAAGGGGAAGAATTTAACTTTGATATAGTTATGGATAAACTCAGTGCCCACTTTGTGCCCAAAAGAAATGTGATTCATGAGAGAGCTTGTTTTAAAAAACATAATCAGCGTGTGGGAGAATCTGTGGAGTCATTTGTGCGCAGCCTGTATGAACTAGCTGAATTCTGTGAGTTTGATGTTGCTAAAGAAGAGCAAATCAGAGACAGAATAGATATTGGAATTGCAGATGCTGAAGTCTCACTGAAGCTGCAGTTAGAGACTGATTTAACATTAGATGCGGCTATTAGGATGGCCCGCCAGAGTGAACTGGTGAAAAAGCAAAGTGCTGATCTGAGGTCTGAGAGTATGGTGGATGAAGTGCAACAGTCCAGAAAAACTGCTAGTGAAAGGCACAGTGTGAGCGGTAGATCTAAAATAATGGAAAGGCCTAGAAGTGGATGGGCGCAGCATGCCCGATGCACACGGTGCTACCGTGTCCATGATCAGAGTGCCATATGCCCGGCCAGAGATAAAAGATGCAGAAAATGTAACAGAATGGGCCATTTTGAAGTGGTGTGTAAAACTGAATACATTAAGGAGATGCAGGTGGACAGTGACCAGGAGGGTCAGGAAGTGTCTTTTGTGGGGTCCGTTGTGGAACGGCCAAGCTCAGAGGAAGATTGGAAGGTTACTTTTACTGTAATGGGAGCCAAAGTTGATTTTAAGATTGACACAGGAGCAGATATCACTGTAATGTCTTTTGCTGCATTTATGAAACTGCCTCGACAGCCCCAGCTGGCGAAGGTTACTACAAATGTCCATAGTCCTGGTGGCCGCATTGATTGTGCGGGGAAATTTCTTGCCAGCTGTGAGTACAAGCAAAGAAAGTTCACTATGTGGGTGCATGTGAATCAAGGTCAGTGTGTTAGCAATTTATTAAGCAGAAAAGCAGCCTGTGACTTGGGCCTTGTGGCTAGAGTGAATGAGATCTCTGAAGATATGTTTGGTGAGTTGGGCCTACTGAATTGCAAACCAGTCCGTCTAGCACTTAAAAGTGACGCAGTCCCATACAGAATTTCTACTCCCCGTATTCGTGCTATTGAACAGGTGAAAAGTCCTTCTGCTGGGGTCTGCCCCAGTGCTGGGGTTCTACGACCCTTCAAAATCGACTGTGGTTAGTGCTGATACAAGCGGTTATGGGTTGGGGGCTGCTCTCCTGCATTTAAATGAAAATAAACTACAGCCCATCGCCTACTGTTCCCACACACTGACTGCTGCAAAGTCAAAATACGCTCAAATTGAGAAAGAGTGCCTGGCTGCAGTTTGGGCCTGTGAGCACTTTCAGCGTTATCTAGTGGGTTTGTAGAAATTTAGTCTGGAGACTGACCACAAACCGCTAGTCCCGCTAATCAACTCTTATGATATTGACAAAACACCCTTAAGATGTCAGAGACTTTTAATGAGACTGCTCAGTTTCAATGTTCAGGCAGTGCATGTGCCAGGGAAACAACTGGTTGTGGCGGATACACTATCCAGGCTCCTGCTGGCTGCTACTGAAGAATCCTCCACCGAATCTGATGTGAAAGTGTATGTTGATTCAGTTCTGGCCTCTAAGTCCATTTCTTCAAGGAAACTGGAGGAAATAAAGAAAGAGACATATTTGGACACAGATCTGCAAGAGGTTATAAAGTACATAAAAGAAGGCTGGCCCAAGAGCCGAGCAGCATGGATGTCTTTGAGTGCTTACCAGCCAGAGAGGTTGCAGCTCACGGAGCTGGAAGGGTTGGTGCTGTTCCAAGACTGCGTTGTAATTCCTGTCAGCATGTAGAAGGAGATGATTCACGATGGCCACTTAGGCATTACAAAGTGCAGAGAAAGGGCAGCTACAGCTGTGTGGTGGCCTGGGATCAGCTCCGACATTGCAAATCACGTGTCTAAATGTGCCTTTTGCCGGGAACGCCAGCCTACTCAGAGAAGGGAGCCCTTGATTTCTACTCCGCTGCCTGCAGGGCCATGGCAGAAAATAGCTGCTGATTTGTGTGAACTGCACAGGAAAAAGTTCCTTGTTGTGATCAACTACTATTCCAGGTATTTGGAAATTGCACCTCTGAATGATATCACAAGTCAAGCCGTTATCATTTGTCTGAAGAGCTTGATCGCCCGGTGGGGCATTCCAATGGAGCTGATGAGTGATAATGGTATGCAGTTCGCTTCTACAGAGTTCAGTGCTTTCAGCAGGGAATATGACTTTGTACATTCCACGTCAAGTCCACATTATCCGCAGGCCAACGGAATGGCTGAAAGGGCAGTTCAAACAACAAAATTCATTCTAAAGCAATCTGCGACGTACCTAGCCCTCTTTTCATACAGGGCGACGCCCATTCAAGCCACCGGGTTTAGCTGGCACAGCTGATGCTAGGATGCCAGATTCGCACCACTTTACCCTCAGTGGGTGTCTTCAAGCCGCCTGGCCCTGTTCCTCGGGACGAAGTCCTTAAGAGGGATGAAGAGGCCAAAAAGGGTTATCATTTCTTCTACGACATGAGACATTCTGTCAGGCCCTTACAGGAACTGAATGTGGGGCAAAGTGTCAGAATTAAACTGGATGATGAGAAGAAATGGAAGATGCCTGCTATGGTAATTGGACGCTCTCCAGAACCAAGGTCTTATCCAGTCCTTACTGATGGAGGGATGGTTACACGACGTAACCGAATACATCTTCAGCCTGTACCTGAGAGTCTGGAACCGGATGCCTCAGTACCACCGCCGGTGGGATCCCCTGTTCTAAGAGAGGTGCCTTCCCCTCAGCAAGATCACAGCGGGGATATATCTTTGCCTCCAGCAGACTCTTATTCACCATCTTCTGTATCAGAGGACAGTTCATGCAAAGTTACATCAAGCGGAAGAGTGGTGAAACTTCCGGCCCAATATAGGGACTGACTTTAGTTAGAACAGTGACCGGAAGTATGGGCAGAATAATCCCATGGTCACTGTGGACTAGGGTAGTCTACCCCGATGTCCAAGTCAGGATGTAATTTATGTGTTTTTATTTTCTGAACCTATTTGTTTATATATTGTTCGAAAAAAAAAATGTTGTTGTATACTCTGTTCGTATACCTTGTTATTTGTTATATTCAAATGTATGCTTCGCCTTTGAAAAAAGGGGAAGATGTGATGAGAGCAGGATGTGATGTCACGAGTTTGGGGGCAGGGCTTAGGTCCGGTAGTCTGTGTCGCAGTAGTTAGTGAAATCAGCCTGACTAGATGTATGTCTCTATGCTCTGTAATAAAATAGAGTTGTACCATCATTGCTGTGTCCTGCATATGTCCTGCATTTGATGACAGGTTTAGTAAGTGGTAGTGATGTGGAAGGCCAGAGGTTTAGGGGTTAATACATTTAGTGCGGTGGGGTCCGGGAGCGGCAGGATAGGGGTTAATAACTTTCTTAGAGTTGCGGTGGGCTCCGGGAGCGGCAGGATAGGGGTTAATAGCGGCGGGATAGGGGTTAATAAGTTTATTCGAGTTGCGGTGGGATCTGGGAGCGGCGGTTTAGGGGTTAATAACTTTATTTAGTTGCGGCGGGGTCTGGGAGTGGTGGGATAGGGGTTAAACAGTTTAGTATAGTGGCTGTGTTTAGTGACAGTATACAAATAAAGCAGTGAAAAAGCTGAACAGCAGCGAGATCGATGACTGTTAGTTAACAACAGTCCGCTGCTCATCACCCCGTACTTGGTTCTCGGCTTTTTGACAGCTTTTTTGGTAACTTTGGCGAACGTATTCAGGTCTGCGGCAGCGATTTTGGGCGATCTTAGGCGAGCGTATTGGTGCCGTTGAATGCAAGTAAGTTGACGGCGTGATACGTAGGCCTCATAGGCATAAAAGTCTAAATGTTAGTGTATTTGGAAGATTTGTTGATTCTAAGGGGTAGATTTTTTAAACCCCATGCATCGCTGAATGCTGACAGCATATGCTGTCGGCATTTAACAGTGCACAAGCAGATCTGCGGTGGGTGTCAATCAACCCAATCGTATTCGATTGGGCCGATTGATATCCACAGCCTCAGAGGAGGCGGACGAGTTAAGGAGCAGAGGTCTTAAGACCGGCAACCATGAAGGCTTGCGTGGAAACAGCAGCATTAGGAGCCATTCGGCCATTAATAAATCTTTCCCTACAGGGAGTGCAGAATTATTAGGCAAATGAGTATTTTGACCACATCATCCTCTTTATGCATGTTGTCTTACTCCAAGCTGTATAGGCTCGAAAGCCTACTACCAATTAAGCATATTAGGTGATGTGCATCTCTGTAATGAGAAGGGGTGTGGTCTAATGACATCAACACCCTATATCAGGTGTGCATAATTATTAGGCAACTTCCTTTCCTTTGGCAAAATGGGTCAAAAGAAGGACTTGACAGGCTCAGAAAAGTCAAAAATAGTGAGATATCTTGCAGAGGGATGCAGCACTCTTAAAATTGCAAAGCTTCTGAAGCGTGATCATCGAACAATCAAGCGTTTCATTCAAAATAGTCAACAGGGTCGCAAGAAGCGTGTGGAAAAACCAAGGCGCAAAATAACTGCCCATGAACTGAGAAAAGTCAAGCGTGCAGCTGCCACTTGCCACCAGTTTGGCCATATTTCAGAGCTGCAACATCACTGGAGTGCCCAAAAGCACAAGGTGTGCAATACTCAGAGACATGGCCAAGGTAAGAAAGGCTGAAAGACGACCACCACTGAACAAGACACACAAGCTGAAACGTCAAGACTGGGCCAAGAAATATCTCAAGACTGATTTTTCTAAGGTTTTATGGACTGATGAAATGAGAGTGAGTCTTGATGGGCCAGATGGATGGGCCGTGGCTGGATTGGTAAAGGGCAGAGAGCTCCAGTCCGACTCAGACGCCAGCAAGGTGGAGGTGGAGTACTGGTTTGGGCTGGTATCATCAAAGATGAGCTTGTGGGGCCTTTTCGGGTTGAGGATGGAGTCAAGCTCAACTCCCAGTCGAACTGACAGTTTCTGGAAGACACCTTCTTCAAGCAGTGGTACAGGAAGAAGTCTGCATCCTTCAAGAAAAGCATGATTTTCATGCAGGACAATGCTCCATCACACGCGTCCAAGTACTCCACAGCGTGGCTGGCAAGAAAGGGTATAAAAGAAGAAAATCTAATGACATGGCCTTCTTGTTCACCTGATCTGAACCCCATTGAGAACCTGTGGTCCATCATCAAATGTGAGATTTACAAGGAGGGAAAACAGTACACCTCTCTGAACAGTGTCTGGGAGGCTGTGGTTGCTGCTGCACGCAATGTTGATGGTGAACAGATCAAAACACTGACAGAATCCATGGATGGCAGGCTTTTGAGTGTCCTTGCAAAGAAAGGTGGCTATATTGGTCACTGATTTGTTTTTGTTTTGTTTTTGAATGTCAGAAATGTATATTTGTGAATGTTGAGATGTTATATTGGTTTCACTGGTAAAAATAAATAATTGAAATGGGTATATATTTGTTTTTTGTTAAGTTGCCTAATAATTATGCACAGTAATAGTCACCTGCACACACAGATATCCCCCTAAAATAGCTATAACTGGAGGCGGAGCTAGCAACCAAAGGAAGCAGACGCACAGAGTGAGAGCTCTCTGACTTAAGGCATTAAAACCGGGTTTTCTGCAATAAAACCCAGACCAATTCAGGACCGGATTACCCCTCCAGACTAGTAAAGTGCAGCTCAGCTATATTGGGGGTGAGCACTTACACATCGGGCACTAATAGACACTACCTGACCTGACGGTGTGCAAGGAGAAATTGCCCGCATGTAACAGCGCAGTCTGGACGGACCGGATCATACCCCATAACAGAACCTTGGGACTATCGGGGCAGAAAAGGTGTTACCTGATCTTCGGGGGAATCTGCATATTGACCCGACACAGCGGAGTGCTGAAACCGCGCTGAGAATTGGCGCGAAGATCCGCCATCTTGCCTAAGCCACCATACTTTACCCGAGCAAGGCCCAGAGAGACGGCGGAGACCACCGGAGGTGTCGGGTGCCATCGGACCCACACATCAGCAAGGAGAAACAAGCATCGGAAGGTAGGGGGGACCTGGGGAGGAGACTGTAGAGGTGAGGTGGTCCACAAACTATAGAAACTAAACAAACAGAGTACGATCCGGCTTAGGGCCCCACTCACTCCCAGTGAAGCACATACTTTGAAAGCAGTTTTGCCTTGACCTGCTCTGTAAGATCCCAAGCCTCCTCAAATATAAGCAACACTTAAAGGGAGAATTTTTCTTTTAATACAACTTGGGGCTTATCCAGTACTCTACCGGACATTATATTTCATTGCATGCCAGGTGAATGCACCTTCCACAACTTTAAACCTCATTTAAGCAACATGTAATCTATGGCAACAGAAGGGGGGGACACTTGCTTCTACATATGCTGCAAAGGAGACTAAGCAAGGCGCTGCTGGTCACTTAAATGATGAAGAACTGCTGACATGTAATCATACCTTAGTGAGGTATTTTACCTCCCCCCTTCTCTCTCTTTTTGCCTCTTTTCTCTTATTGCCTCAACTCCCTTGAAACCTTACCCCCATCCGGGGAGACTATTGCTCCTGGTACTGTGCTCCACCATATCCTGAGACAGAGAAAGACAAGGAACTTTTTAACCACCCTAAACCACGAAAGGGACCCCTATCTCTGGCTCCATTAGAGCCAATATCTGCTATATTTAACAAACCCAAAGCAATGGCGACCAGGAGAGGAGGGAAGGGAGAGAAAATAACTAACCCAAACACTCCTTCAACAGTATCTTCCTTTTTTAAAGCCTCTCATCCAACCAAAATTAATAAGGACATGGAGACAGACGAAGAATTAGATCAACCCTCACAGCCATCCAATGTAGACCAATCCCCTATTACTAGAGCGGATCTGCACTCCCTAGTGTCCAAAAAAGACCTAACGGATAACTTTGAAAAGCTGTGGGAGAAGATAGATTCCATACACACGTCAGTGACATCCAGTCTTGCTGAAATTAAATCTGATCTCACAGACATGGGAAACAGAATCGACATATTGGAAGACCAAAAAGATGCGATGGTGGAAAATGTAGATGAAATAACTCAAACTGTCTCTAACCAACAACAGCTCCTACAGGACATGCAGGATAAGATGGAGGATTTAGAGAACAGGAGCAGAAGAAACAATATTAGGTTAAAAGGAATCCCAGAAGATGTCACAAATCAAAACATTCCAGCATATATTGCACAACTCTTCAGCCAAATAACAGGCTCACCCCCTGAGTACACATTCCACGTGGAGAGAGCACACAGAGCTCTCAAAGCTAAAACAAAAAATGGAATACCCCCAAGAGATGTAATAGTTAAATTGGCATTCTTTCCTGATAAAGAAAAAATACTGCAAGCTTCTAGGAAAAACTCTACCTTTAAATTTCAGGGAAACATAATACAATTTTTCCAAGATCTGAGTCTGCGCACCCTACAGCGCAGAGGCTCATTGAGACCACTAACTACCATCTTACGCAAACAGCAAATCCCTTACAGGTGGGGATTCCCCTTTGTCTTAAGCATCCTCAAGGACTCTAAAACCATAAATATTAAAAACCAAGAGGATATCCCGGAGGTATGTGACTTACTGGGCTTGGAGCCACCGACCCTCCCGGAACAAGATTTACCACCACCACGGAAGGAACCCTCAGGGAGCTCTAAAACCCAAATGACCTGGCAGAAGGTCAATAATAAGAGGCAAAAAACCAGTGAACTCAGAGATAAAATATCGTGAACTCTTTCCTTTTCTTTTCTTGAGTTCCCTCTCATACAACCAGAGACTTGGAGAAGGGGGTAACCACAAGGATTCTTCATAGACAGGAGACCTCAACACTTGAGCACCATTGACCACTCTAAGGAACTGACCCCCACCAGCTATCTGATCTACATGAGACTAACACCATATCATAGACAGATATTATTCTTCCATCACTTCTCCCAGCTGGTTGGGAGGTAGACGCACTTTGCGATTACTCTCGCCCTACTAATATTTCAGAGAAGTGGACAGATACCCCCCACTACCTAAGGTTGAGTGGCTATCACACAACCTTTAAGATGCCCCCGGGCACTGTTAATTTGTCCCATTGTTAGGGACCAGTTAGATATTGACTGTTTAATATGTTGTTATTTATCCTTTGCTCTTCTTTCTCCCCCTCTCAGCGATCCCTCCGAAATAAAGGCTCATAAACTACAATCCGCCACAATGGACCAGGCTTCCTGGGGTAAGATAAATCATTGTCTAGAACACATGTACTTGCATAGCCCACCAATCACACACATGCAATCCTACACAAACACCTATGAATAACAGAATCAGACTGATATCTCACAATGTTCGGGGCCTCAATACTGATATTAAGCGAAGGATGGCAATGAATCAGTATAGGGCACTGAACGCCAATATAGTATTCCTGCAAGAAACACACTTTCTTAAAGACAGCCCCCCGAAATACTGGACAAAGCAATTCACCACACACTATCACGCCACAGCACCCAAGAAGACTCGAGGGGTGTCTATCCTGATACATTCTTCGGTAGGGTTCCATCATGACAGCACACTGGCCGACCCTGAAGGTAGATATTTAATAGTGAGGGGACGCATCCTGGACAGTGAGGTCACCCTATGTAACGTATATGCACCCAATGATAACCAGCATACATTTTTTGCCACTATGGCCCGACTCTTGACAGGTTGGTCACAAACTAAGATTATACTAGCAGGAGACTTCAACATAACTATGACCCCTATTCAAACCCCACGCATCAAAACACTGACTCCTAAACACCACAGACACAACCACATTATCAAAGACATACAAGACTCATTTGCACCACACACTCTTAGGGACACATGGAACACACTATATGGTACTACCACAGACACTACCTTTTATTCAGCTGCACATGACTCCTATACTAGACTAGACTACATCTACACAAGCCAGATACTGCTGCCCATGTTACGAAGTTCGAGCATACACGCTTGCGTGTGGTCAGACCATTCCATAATCTCGGCTGACCTAGAGGGATTAAGGGATATTAATAGAACCAGGACTTGGACATATGACGCCACCTTGCTGAGATCCAACCAAGACCATAATGACATACTTCGTGCCATGACTGAATATTGGACTATTAACACCGACTCCACCACTAATCCTATGTACTCTTGGGCTGCTCATAAAGCAGTGCTCAGAGGTTTATTAATCCAACTCAAAGCTCAACATACCAAGAAATATAGAACCCACATAGCACAATTACACAAAGATATTGAAGTATTGGAGAGACAGCACAAATTGACCAAGAGTCCAGCAGCGCTATGAGACCTACAAGACAGGAAACAATCACTAGCTACACTATTAAATACACAAGCAGCAAGGGCGGCGCAGCGACTTAAATCACAATACTTTATCTATGCGAACAAACCAGACAGATTCATGGCACATAGGATTAGGGAGAGATGTAAAGCGTCAGCGATACCCTCAATAGAAACAGAGGGGGGCACTCTGACCTCCCATCCCCAGGAGATAGTTGATACCTTTGCAAACTTCTATGGCAAACTCTATGACGGAGAAAAGGTGACTCACAACGCGGAGACAGTGACCCTAACTGGAAAATTCTTAAATGACTGCAGACTAACATCGCTTACAATAGAACAAAGGGACACCCTTGATGCCCAGATAACTCCTGCGGAGATCCTAGGGGCCATTAAAGATTTAAAACCGGGGAAAGCAGCAGGACCCGACGGTCTCCCGGGAGAGTATTATAAACTTTTTAAAAGCACACTTGTCCCTCACTTAACTAAGTTTTGTAATTTTATCCTGGAGGGTAATTCCATCCCCCAGGAATTACTAGATGCAAAAATAGTAGTCATCCCCAAACCAGATAAGGACCATAAAAAATGCAGAAACTATCGCCCCATATCTTTAATCAATCAGGATCTTAAGATCTTTACAAAAATTTTAGCTAACCGCCTTAAACCGATCTTGCCATCTCTAATCCACCCTGACCAAGTGGGATTTATACAACATAGAGAAGCCCCAGATAACATCAGACGAGTGATTAACTTGGTCCACTACCTAGAAAAAACACAAACGCCTTCTCTGGTCCTATCACTGGATGCGGAGAAGGCGTTTGATAGAATAGACTGGAAATATATGTTTGCAGTCATGGAGGGGATGGGCTTCGGGGACACTTTTCTGTCCGCTCTGCGGGCTATTTACTCCAACCCACGGGCCCAGGTGACTTCGGGGGGGTATAGATCCAACTCCTTCCCCATACTGAACGGGACAAGACAGGGGTGCCCTTTGTCACCCCTGTTGTTCGCCCTCTGTATTGAGCCACTGGCGGACAAGATTCGGGCCCACCCGGACATATCGGGAGTTCAGACAGCCCACTCTGAATACAAAATCTCTTTATTTGCGGACGACATCTTGCTTACCATCACTAAGCCGCTCATATCACTTCCTAATCTACATTTGTTACTGGGTGAATTCTCAAATATATCGGGATACAAAATAAATATGGAGAAAAGCGAACTCCTCCCAGTGGCCATTCCCCCACACACACGGAAAATAATAGAACTCAATTTTGAGTTTCGGTGGGCTCCCAAAACAATAAGATATTTAGGTATCAATCTCCCGGTTCAGATGCAACTATTGTATAAATACAACTATACTCCACTCCTCAACCAATTTAGAAAAGACCTGACAGGGTGGCGGATGTGTGGCTTTTCCTGGATGGGAAGAGTAGTGCTGATCAAAATGAACATGCTCCCACGCATATTATACCTTTTTCGGGCCCTCCCCATCAAACTGGTCAAAACAGATATTGTTAAACTACAGGCTGATATATTGGCTTTTATTAGAGGGCCAAAATCAGCCAGAATAGCAAAACAAGTGGTCTGTAGGAGTAGAGCGGCGGGGGGAGTGGGAGCCCCAGATCTCTTAGAATACTATAAAGCCGCCAGACTAGCCCAAGACTCCTGCCTCATGAGAAGGTCGGAAGAGGCCACCTGGGTATTCCTGGAGATGGAACTAGGGGGATGGGAGGAAAGAGACTCGATTCTATGGGACGCACAAACCACTCACCCAACTAAGACATATACCAAAACATACACTACGGACCTGACTATAAAGACTTGGACACAAACACTTAAAAGAGCAGACTTGTTCCCGGAATTCTCTTTAATGACACCAATTAGATGCCTCTTATCAGAAGACTCCCGCAGACTAGTGACCAAATGGGAAAACAAGGGGCTTTACAGAGTAGCGGATGTAATACAGGGGGGACAATTACTTCCTTTTACCCAGCTGCAGACCAAACTGACTCCTATAAAGCTCCACTGGTACCTATATCTCCAGTTACGTTCCTCCTTACACTTATCCCTGAAAAACTCAAAAAAGGGACAAAATACGGTGTTAGAGACCTATGGCACAAGCCTCACAAGAACCAAACACAATATCTCTAAAATATACATAACACTACAAACACCTCCAAACAGATCTAAATCCATGATAATGGCAAACTGGGAGAAAGACTTGAACATAAGTAAGGAAGTACAGGAATGGGAGGAACTATTCCAAAGGGCTGATAAAGGATTAATTAGTATGGATCTGAAGGAAAATGTCACAAAGACTCTATTTAGATGGTACTTAACCCCAGTGAGGACGGCCCATATACAGCCACACAGCAGCAACTTATGCTATAGAGGGTGCGGAGAATTAGGATCCTATAAACACATGTGGTGGGAGTGTAGGGAAATACAGGGGACATGGCAAAAACTCTCTGCCCTCATTAGCCAACTACTAGAAGAAGAGGTTACACTCACTATCCAACAAGCATTACTACACGACAACATAGATAGATTCCACAGATACATCAACACATTCATCAGGATTCTGTGCACGGTGACAAGGGTATGCATTGCAAAATACTGGAAGATAGGATCACCACCATGGTTAGAAGTATACAATAAAATATGCCACACCTACACTATGTATGAATATGCAACAGACACATTAAACAATAGGGCCTCCTTTCAGAAGACATGGTACTACTGGATCAGCAATGCAACACTCCCCAGAGGAGAACGAGCTGACCGACTTAACCCCTAGAGGTTGAATTTTAATATCTTCCGCAGGCCTTGGGGGATCGCTGGGAGGGGGGACTCTATCTCCCCCTCCTCTTCTCTTTCCCCCCCCTACCCCCCCCCCTAACCTTTTCTGAAACCATTATGTTTGAAAAGAGTTTTTGAGGAAAACTACATACCTTAATCTGAATGTTTACTTGATTATTCCGAAAGTTTAGAATTTATCAACCTTGTTTTTTTTTTGCTGCCCTATTACTGAGCAACAAACACATATGTTGATGATTATTTTGTAACAATCAATCTGGAACAACCCCAAGGATACAAAGACTCAACTTGGATGATTTTGAATATTGATACAGTGTTCCAGAACCCTCTGCACACAAAGATAGATCTCTTTGGGACTATGAAAGGTATTGGGATGTGGGGGAAGAGGGTGGAGAACACTGCTTGGGTACATTGGGATTATCATCTACTGTTATCTTGATGATTATGTTTCTGGAGAAATGGTTGATCAATCTTTGTATTGTAAGTAAACAAGAATTATGTTACCAATAAAAATATTTAAACATAAAATAGCTATAACTAAAAACAAACTAAAAACTACTTCCAAAACTATTCAGCTTTGATATTAATGAGTTTTTTGGGTTCATTGAGAACATGGTTGTTGTTCAATAATAAAATTAATCCTCAAAAATACAACTTGCCTAATAATTCTGCACTCCCTGTATATGTAGAAAAATGAAGTTTTTTATTATTATTTTTTTTTTTCACTTTCTGCCAGGTTTTTGCTGTTTTGGGCTATCTGCAATCAAAATACATTTTCAGAAACTCCATGTTCTGCTGAATGTAAAAGATGCAAAGTAAAAAAAAAAGAAGAAGTGATTTTTAAATAGAAAAAATGTGAAAACTGGGTCAGCACAGATGTGTAAAATGACTCAGCACTGAAAGGGTTAATCTGAAATAGGAGATAAATCCTTTTTTTTTCTTGATTACCATGATTTTAAAGCTCCAGAGGGCGAATGCCATCATCATCTTAGCCAATGATTTGTATGTCTCGTCTGTGGTAAATTATATGATGATGGTAAGATCTCAAAATTACACCAACTGGGATAAAAGAGGCCACAAGAAATTATCAGTTGCTAAGTGCCATAAAAATACACTCATATCAAATATACACATTTCTAAGGTTTCAAACGAGCACAACTGCAAAGTGAAAATGTATTAACAAAAATGCATGACCTAATGATAATAATAATTGAATGTCTGCATTAAAACCACAAAATAGCATCATTAATCTCACATTTGGAAAATGTTAAGCTTAATTTATAATAATTTTCAAAGTCAATTTTCCTAATGACGTTCATCCTGAACCAGAATAAACAATAGGGATAAATAAACAAACATATGGAATAATTTATTTTTTAATATTGCTAAAACATATAGGAAAACAGAAACATAATAAATGCAAATCCTGCAATTAGTTTCTTTGCAATCACAGTATATTTATATATGCAGCTTTAAAGAGACAAGGATGTCAACATAAAATATCATGATTCAGACAGACCATACATTTTTAAAATACTTTTCAGTTTAATCCTATTATCAAATTTACCCTTCTCATGGTCTTCTTGGTAAAAACGTGGCCACTTTCTATTACGGCATACTGAGGTATCCTCAAGAGCATGCACATCTTTTGAGTACTATGGCCTAGATAACAAGTGAAGAACTATTGATATTGCAGGGTGCGCTATCAATATCTCAGGACCATACTTCACCATACCTCACTGCTATCTGGTATTACAAATTCACGGTAAAACAGAATAACTAAAGAATTTTTAGCATGGCCGACATCCCCGTGGGATACTATTTCCAGCAATGACCTCTGATAGTCCTTAATAATACCTATATCAGAAATACATTCCCCTAAAAATGACAATCTAAGTTCATTTTGGATGCATAATTCCTACAATTTATATACAGATTTTTAGATGGAATTAGGAGAATATTATTTCATAATTATAGTATGCAATAAAACAACAAAACAACAAACTCTCACTCAAATTGTAATACATTTTAAAATAATGGTTTTTTACATTTTCTACCCTAAAATCAATTCATAGAATAGTTAAAAAAAAACAGTTAATTGAATACTTAAAATTTAAAGGAATACATTATATATACACATATGATAGAGAATAGTGTATACCCACAGTTATAAGGGTTTAGAAGTATACTTGCCACTAATGCATATTTATATTAGTAATATTAACCCTATGTAATGACATGTTAATTGTAATGTTGGATCGCAAATAGAGAGGGTATATACTTAAAACCATTTAATAAATAACTGTCTATACCTAAAATTATATCACAATTATGGTACATGGTTAGTGGTATTCCCCTTAGATCTACTCCTATACTATATAAACTATAGGAGATGAAAACACTACTCTTTAAAACATCCATATTAAATATACACATATAAATATATATATATATATATATATATATATATATAAGTCAAACAAGTAGAATCCCAGGAAGCTCAGGGTCTACTAGTGCTCTAGATAAGCGTAGTACAGTATGAACCCTAGATATAAATAATATAATAAATATAAATAATAATATAAATAATATAAATAATAATAGAATATTAATTCTATGTATGCAAATGGCTGCTACTGCACAAAACTCGAAGGGAGATTCCCTATTTCACCCTTCTAAATAAGAAAAAATAAAAAATAAATACAAGGTTAGCGCTGCCTAGCATAGATATAAGAACAGTGTTAGTAAATAAAAAATACAGTACTCAAATACATGCAGTATATATGTCAAAAAATCTAGTGAGAAATAACAGTAAACAGATAAAAAATTGATAAAACAATTATAGTTAAGTCCATAAGCACATATGTAAAAGCGCCAGATCCGTAGTGCAAATAAATCCGGATTTCCTATTTCTTCCAATTCAATCCTATGGGTATGCACTTACTTGAGCAAACCTCAAATCGATATGAGATAGGTAGAGACGTAATCACCATCAAATCACGCTGTCTGCAAAGCCACTTGTTTAGGAAGCAGGACCTTCTTTACTCTTGGGATTTCCAAAGGTAGAAACTTTCAAACTCCCTTTCCTTGGAGTGTGGTGAAACTTCGTATGGGTTCATAAAAGGCAAGGAGAGACTCTAATAGTGTATTAACCTTTTATTAAGTAACATAAAACACCAACAATGAAAACCTACTCACAAGGAAAACCTCAATATTATGAGGTAAATATACAGCATAAAAGCAAGCCGTGGCAAGTAAAAACAGCTGAGATAAGATCAGTTCAAAGCAGTAGTAAAATCCTAATGCGTTTCAAAGGCCTGTGTGACTTTCGCCTGCCTTCTTCATCAGAGGTACGTACCTCTGATGAAGAAGGCAGACGAAAGTCACACAGGCCTTTGAAACGCGTTAGGATTTTACTACTGCTTTGAACTGCTTTTGGGCACAAATGAGACATCCCTTCCTTCCACACTGAAAAAAGCCTTTGGATCTCTTTTGTAACTAATTATCCTGTCTAACACTATGATTTTTATATTCTGTTTTTTCCTAAAAAACACTTTTGGTCTCTCGGATAATACATTTTTCAAAATAGAGTCTTGCAATAGAATTGGCCAGTGTTTTTTTTTTTTATGGGAGACTCCAGAAAGAAAATTATAACATCAAGCTGGTCTATCCAGCAAAGTTAATTGTATTGAAAGATGGTATTACGCATATATTAAACAACGTTATGGAGGCGGAGACCATTTGCAGGGAGACAGGTGTCCCATGAAGTTGTAGGCATTTCCAGCAGGTAGATGGTTTAGGATAGTAGGCTTAGAGCATGTGTTTTGTAATGGATATTGCACATGATATTTATGGTTATTGTTGTCTCTGCGTCCCTTTTTTTTTTTTTTTTTTTCTCGCCTCTGCACCCCCGCCCTCCACCCCCGGAGGTTGCCTGGTTCGTTTCCCGCCCTACATCTTTGCTCTCCTCAGAGTGTATATATACGGGTGTATACACTTAGGTTTTACAGTATAAAGTGATCTAATGGTCTATAACCTTAATTTATTCTCATGGAATATAGGTGGCATTAATACCCCAATTAAAAGGAAAGCCATAATTAAACATTTGGGTAAATTTAAACCTGACATAGTTTTTTTACAGGAGCTACATCTCAACTCTCTCGAAATTCCTAAACTTAAATCCAAATGGGTGGGCGAAGTTGTGGCGGCACCTTTTACATCTAGGAAGAGGGGGGTAGCTATTTTAGTGAATCGAAAATTGGAATACCAGATAAGCAACATCGAAGCTGACCCTGAAGGCAGATTTTTAATTTTGGAAATGGAGATCAAACATATTAAATACATATTCTGTAATGTATATGGACCCAACCAAATAGATCATAAATTCTGGTCAGCCCTGATAGTTAAACTACATAAATATATAGGGTTGAATTTAATTATTGGGGGTGACCTAAATCTGACGGCGGATCCACTCTTGGATAGCTCAAATAAGAAAGCGTTAAAAAATAGAGATAGGAAATCGCGGACATTTCAGAAGTTGTGCTCACATTTGGGGCTGGTTGACATATGGCGGGTTCAGAACCCGGATACCCGGGAGTATACATGTTTATCGCAAGTTCAACAGTCTTTTTCTAGGATTGATTACTTTTTAATCTCGGAATTCTTACTTAGTTATAATTGGTCGACCAAAATTGAAGATATCATTATTTTGGACCACGCTGTGATCTTGCTGAAATGTGATATTGGCAGTAGGCAGTTGGGTAAGAAGTATATATATTTCCCTAGATATTTGACCAATAATATTAAATTTCAGAACCAGTTATGCTTGAAATGGGAAGAATATTATAAAAATAACTATAACTATATTGATAAAATTGGGAAGCTTCCAAGGCCGTTCTACGCGGGGAGATTAAATCTCTTTCCTCACATTTGAAAAAGAAATGGAGTCAGGCGACCAGACAACTTGCTAACCAGGTTAAAAATACATATAGAGCTTATATTACAAATCATACCAGAGAATGCTGGGACGCATATGTCGCCGCAAAGACACTGCGTGATACGCACATTAAACAGCAGAGTGTCCAGGAAGATTTGAGAATGAAAGCAACATACGGGGGCTTTACAGGTAGATCGGCGAAATTTTTGGCCAAACTAGCTAAAGCATCCCCCAGACACCCAATCTCTGCTATTAAGCATGGAGATGCAAGATACACTAAACACTCTGACATTGAAAGAGTATTTTTTGAATTCTTTCAGGATCTATATAAAAAAGACTCTATTAATCCTGACAAGAAAGCGGCATTTTGGGAAAAGATTAAGGTGCCCAGATTATCCTCGGAGGCTAGAGGTGTGATTAACGCCAAAATTACAGAAGAGGAAATTATATCGGCAATTAAGAATGCGAAAACCAATAAAGCGGCCGGTCCAGATGCCCTCCCTATTGAATATTATAGAATTCTACAAAAGCAGGTGACCCCTATATTGACCATGTTATTTAACTCTTATTTTTCAGATAATACGAAGTGCTCCTCTTCCTTTACTATAGCTAATATCTCTTTAATCTTAAAAAAGGGTAAAGACCCTGAAATGCCCAGTTCCTACAGACCGATCTCTGTCCTTAACATTGATTATAAGCTGCTCGCAGCTATTATAGCCTCTCGATTGAAATGGGCGAATTAATCCATGAGAATCAATCTGGTTTCATGTCCCAACGGAATCCCGTGAGAAATACAAGGAAATTGTTAATCTTGACTTGAATCTTTCTGGAACAAATATAATCAGTTAAGGCACACGAGATTGAAGATAAGGCAATTTTAACGGTCGACGCCGAAAAAGGGTTCGACCGTCGTCGGTTGGGATCATCTGTTTTTCGCTTTAGACAGGTTTGGTTTTCCTGGTTATTTTATTAACTACATCGGTTAATTTACAGTGCACCACCTTCCTCGGCGATAATCATAAATAATGTGTCTACCCATTGTTTTAATCTATTTAGAGGGACAGACAAGGTGCCCCCTTTACCCTTTTCTATTTAACCTGAGTGTAGAGCCTTGGCCATTCGTTTAAGGCAAGAACTGAATGGGATTGAATTGGCAGGAGAAAGCTGGTGCTACTTCTTTATGCGGATGACTGTTATTATTCCTTTCCAATCCTTAAGTGGACTTTACCTATTCTACAGACGCTTATTCAAGAATTTTGGAGAGATTTCGGGTTTTAAGATTAATATATTCTAAATCAGTATTATTGTGGCTCTATAGAAAACCCCCCAATTTTGTAACTCCCTTTCTTGGAGGTCTCCCAGATTACCTATCTTGGTCTTTGTCTATCTAACAACCCAGAAGACTGGTATAAGTTAAACTATAAGCCAGTGTCTGGACTATTGTAAAAGGAAACTAGAGGAGTGGACCATGTTCGCCCATCTCTCTATCGGCTCGTTGTAACTTTAATTAAATCAGTCATTTTCCCAAATTCCTGTATATCTTCAGAATATCCCGTGCTTTTTACATAAAAAAGATAGTATTAGTTATAATAAGGCATGCTCGAACTTTCTATGGAATGGAAAGAAACCACGAATTGCTCCCCACAGACTCATGAACTCCAAAATGTCAGCTGGCCTTGCACTTCCTAACATCCAGACATATAATTTGGTCACTATAGCGAGATTTGCACTCGACTGGTTAACTCGAAAAGATCAAATTTCCTCAGTTACTTGGGAATCTCAAATTGTGGCCCCATTTAGTTTGAAGGCGATTTTACACTGCCCCCTTACGTCCCTTCCGTCTAATGTATTCTTTCTGTCCACATTTAAGAACGTTATAGTGGCCTGGCAGAGGCTATGTACGGAAAGCAATTACTCTCCTTATGTTTCACAATACTTACCCACATGCGGTAATCCTGAGTTTGGGCCAGGTCTCTCTAACCAGATATTTAAAGTTTGGGCATCAAAAGGGCTCCAAAATATGAGCCAATTACTGGATGTGGCTGGGCACCCTTTATTGTTTGAAGAAATTGCAACGCAATTCGATTTATGCCCTCGCGAGTTCTATGCTTATCTCCAAGTTAGGCACTTTCTCCAAGAGCTATGCTCAAAAAATGGGGATAAGTGGGCTTGGGGCGAACTACAGGCGAAGATCTCCCTTTACGCGGCAGGGCTTTATGCAATCTCCCCTCTGTACCTTTTTTTAAATCAGAAAGCTTCAAATATGCAGTTGAATGACATGATCACAAAATGGCGTACGTATTTCCCAGACATAGATGAGCACACTATTATTGGGAGCTTTAAAATAACACAACAGAGTTGGGTCCTGACTTCTTGGAGAGAATCACAGATAAAAATTGGCCTACAGAGATATCTCACCCCGGCTACTCTCTCCAAATGGTATAAAACAAGGATCCTTTGTTCTAGATGTTCATCGACAGAAGCAGATATATTCCACTGTCTATGGAGTTGTCCGAAAATACGCCAATATTGGGGTAAAATCTCCTATTGGATGATGGTAATTTTGAATGTGGAACATAAGCTATTGCCAATAGAAATTTTCTTTCTGGTGAAATTCCAGGGAATAACTAAGAATTACAGTCTTATAAATACGATAATCTTAGTGGCTCGGAATCTTATCTTCAAATCCTGGAAAGCTTTTGCCGCACCTACATTGGCACAATTTAAAAGTGCTTTGATCTAACCATTTTACAATAGAACAATTCAATATTCCATACCCACAGATAAATATTTGCCGGCATTTTTCAAGAAATGGGAAATCGTGATAAGATCTCTTCCGCTGGCACATAAAAAAAACTGATTAACCATTTAGAGGACACTGAGTTTGTTCTGAAAAACATTCTGGCAGGTCATTTCCCGGGGGAATGGGTGTTGAATACGGATTGAGATAGCCGGAGGGGGAGGAGAGGCGAGAGAGCTGGATGTACTAGTTTTTTTTTTGTTTTTTTTATGTTGTTCTGTTTTTTTTTTGTTTGTTTTTTGTGGTTGTCATTGTTGTCGTTATTGTTGTGTTGGTAGGTCTGGGTTTGGGGAG
This sequence comes from Bombina bombina, assembly GCF_027579735.1. NCBI lineage: Eukaryota > Metazoa > Chordata > Amphibia > Anura > Bombinatoridae > Bombina > Bombina bombina. The sequence continues at coordinate 918,111,934 of NC_069500.1, forward strand.
CATTATGTTTAAAATTAAAAAAGGAAAAGTTAAGGAGGAAATTAGTTAGAAATATCGCACAAAGTTATGTATGTATGGCACAAAGCTCCGTCCTACTTTATATGGTACCCCTTTTCAGTGGTTGATTAATGTAAGGAGACTTGTTGCCCCTTGCTCTGATATTTTTTTTTTTTCCTTTTCTCACTCACTATTTCTTTTTACATGTAAAATGTATTCAAGATGATGCACTATTTATATTTTATATGTATCATTGTAATGTATTTTGTAATGTACAGATTATTGTAATATGCCTCCTTTAATATAAATAATGTTTAAAAAAAAAAAAAAAAGAATTGGCCAGTGTTTTGCAAAGCTTTTCTCTATCTGACAAGAGGCAGTATTAAATTTAGTAATACTATTGTTGGTTTTTGGTTTGGTTGATACTTACTTAGTTATTTTGTTTAGTCTCCAACAAGTTTGATCTAGCTAGGTCCCTAGCTCGAGTTATATGCATTCTGTACCAGTGATGGGTCATGCTCTTTACTTAAAAAGTGTTTTCTTCAGAGTCTGGTATTCTATTTCATAAAAACATATATACTAAAAATACAGCGCTAAAAACCTAAAGTATTTATCCTGGCCAATTCCCCACATCCACTTTCCCTAAAGTGGAAGTTAAATGCATAAAGAAAATTATAAAAATGGATGGGATGACGCTAAAAAAGCTGGATAAAACACCACACCTATTTCTATATATAAAAGTCTTAATTGTAAACAAATGTATAGAAACACTGGGTTAATAATATAATAAAATTATTTATTATCTAACAAAATCAAAATGAATATTATCGTATACAAATAAAATAAATCTTAAAAATCACTTAATTTACAGTTGGGACGTCTCCCCAATTGTAACCAAATTGCCACCTTAAGTCTGTAATGTAAATCCGTATCAACTTTGTGTTGTGTTATCCCTGGATAAACAATGTCTCAATTTGTTCAAAGATGATAATTAAAAGGCACAGATGAGAACTTCAATGACTGTACTGATAGACATATATAATGTTAAAAAACAATCCCAGGATTATGAGGTATATCCTTGTGTTATAAACAGCAAAATTTAACCAAGTTCACAGGGCTTCAATAACAGGGCACTTTTTAGCTCTTTCTTATATAGCTTTATCGGCCTAATTCAAAAGTCAGGAGCTGAATCTTACCTGCATCCAGCAGGTCCGTTCTTACGGTACAGTTTTCGCTATGCTGGCTGTTCAAAACAAAGTGTTACCTTTTTTGATTCTTTAGCGTGTGTCCGTGACTGTCGTGGTTCAATCTGTATCTGGCGTTACCTGCGTTACGCAGGTAACGCCAGATACAGATTGGACCATGACAGGAGTATGTCCGGTTCTGCACCTCTACCTCAGCGATATGGAGGTGATCCTATTCAGTGCAGAGGGTTTTTGAACCAGGTGAGCATTTACTTTGAGATGTTACCTTCAGGCGTTTCCCTCTGACAGAGCTAAGGTGGGATTTCTCATCTCGTTACTCTCTGACACAGCTCTTGCCTGGGCTAATCCCTTGTGGGAGACTAATAAACCTGTGATTTCAAATTACCCAGGAATTTGTGGCCTCCTTTCGAAGGGTATTTGATGTTCCGGCTCGCTCCCTCCCATGCTGCTAAACGACTCATGTCCTTTTCAGCAAGGTACAAGATCTGTTGCTCAGTATGCTATTAAGTTCTGTATGCTTGCCACAGAGGTAGGTTGGAACAATGAAGCCCTTGTTGCTGCCTTCTTTCATGGGCTCTCTGATGCGATTAAAGACGAAGTTGCTGCCAGAGATTTACAGAGGATCTCGAGGCATTGGCTCTCTCTTTTTTTATCCTAATTGACATCAGACTCAGAGAGAGGCCGCCTCTTTCAAGGAGCGCTTGCGGAAGCCTCCTGTTCCGTTGTCTCCTATGTGTCTCCTATGTGTTCGTTCCCACCCATGCCTCCTGGTCCCGAGTCACCAGGTACTGCTGAGCCAATGCAGTTGGGATTCAAGCGTCGCTCCGCGGCGGATAGGGCCTTTAGTAGAAGGGAGGGGCTCTGCCTCTATTGTGGGTTACAGGGCCACCTTTTGAAGTCTTGTCCTACACGGCCGGGAAACACTCACACCTAAGGTCCTGTCGGGGGCAGACCTTGGGTGGTTTATCCTCGTCCCCGGAACCGCTTAAGGAGAAACCTTTTGTCACGGTTGTTCTTTCCTGGGTGGACTCCTCCATAATCACTCAGGCTCTTGTTGACTCTGGTGCTGCGGGCTATTTCATTGACAGTACTTTAGTATCCAAGCACTCCATTCCTGTTTTGCCTCTGTCTGTTCCGCTTGCTATTGAGGCCATTGATGGCAGGCCCCTTCAGCCCGTACTCGTTACTCACGAAACTGCTCCCTTGTCCATGGCTGTTGGGGCTCTCCATTTTGAAACCCTCCAGTTTCAGGTGATAAACTCTCCGCATTTTCCGGTTGTTCTGGGTTATTTCCACTTGTCTTCGGAAACCAGTTAAAGTCTTGTGCACTTCTTCGGTATCTCAATTGCGAGAGGAGTACAGGGAGTTCCTAGACATGTTTGACAAGGTGCGTGCTGGTACGTTGCCTCCTCACCGGTCTTACGATTGTGCCATAGACCTGCAACCCGGAGCCATTCCTCATCGGGGCCGGGTGTACACTCTGTCTGTTGCAGAGAATTGTGCTATGGAGGAGTATGTTGCCAATGGTCTGTCGCAGGGAATCATCCGCAAATCCTGCTCTCCTGCAGGGGCTGGCTTCTTCTTTGTGAAGAAAAAAGGTGGCGAGTTAAGACCATGTATCGATTATAGGGGTCTTAATCGTCTTACCATTAAGAATGCTTACCCTATTCCGCTCATTACGGAACTCTTTGACCGCCTCAAGGGACCTACAGTCTTTACTAAACTTGATTTGAGAGGAGCGTACAATCTCGTTAGGATTAAGGAGGGTCACGAATGGAAAACGGCATTTAACACCACGAGCGGGCATTATGAGTATCTTGTAATGCCCTTTGGCCTATGTAATGCTCCTGCTGTTTTTCCGGAATTTATTAATGATGTCCTACGATGTATTTGCAACATTGTGTTGTGGGTGTACTTAGACGACATCTCATATACTCACCCACACTTGAGGCTCCATCGTTCTGATGTTACACAGGTTCTTCAGAGACTATGGGAGAACGGCCTGTTTTGTAAACTCGAGAAATATGAGTTACATCAGACTCAAGTAACCTTCCTAGGTTATGTTATCTCCGTTGCAGGGTTCTCCATGGATCCTGACAAGTTATCTGTAGTTCTGCAGTGGGCTCGCCCAGTTGGTCTTCGGTCTATTCAACATTTTTTGGGGTTCGCCAATTACTTATTTTTAAAACTTTTCTTCCTTGGTCAAACCTATCACAGACATGACCCCGTAAAGAGAATGATCCACTCCATTGGTCACCTACTGCCATTAAGGTATTTGATAGTCTTAAGGACTGCCTTTGCTGCCGCTCCAGTTCTGGCTCATCTAACCCTGTCCTGCCTTTCATTCTTGAGGTCGATGCATCTGAGACTGGAGTAGGTGCCCTCTTGACTCAACGTCCTACGCCTGACGGTTCCTTGCATCTGTGTGGTTTTTCTCTAAGATATTGTCTCAGCGGAGTGAAATTATGAAATTGGCGACAGGGACTTACTGGCCATAATTTTGGCACTCAAGGAATGGAGGCATCTTCTCGAGGGTACTAGCGTGCCAGTGCTCATTCTACTGACCACAAGAATTTAACTTATCTATCTGAAGCAAAACGTTTTGTCACCCCGACAGACCAGGATGGGCGCTATTTTTGTCTCGGTTTAATTATGTGGTCTCCTACCTGCCTGGTAGTAAGAATGTTAGGGCTGATGCCCTCTCTCGGACAATTTTTGCCTCTGTCCAAGGAGGAGTCTGTACCTACTCACTGTTATACCTCCTGACCATATTTTGGCTACCATACATACTAATTTGACTTCTCCCTTGGGGGAGGAGATCCTGGGCCCCCCCCTTGCACAACCAATGCACCTCCTGCGAAACCTAGTGTTTTGTTCCTGAGAATCTTTGAACTAAACCTTTTGCACACTTACCACTAACCTAAAACCGCAGTCAACCAGGCAAGGACGCAAATGATTTGGTCTGTCACTCAACAATTCTGGTGGCCCGGTCTTCATTCTGATATTGCTGTGTAAGTTGCCTCCATGCTCAGTTTGTGCATAGGAATAAGACTCCTCAACGTCTTCCTGTGGATCTTCTTCAACCTATTGCTAATGGTGAGCATCCTTGGGACAATCTTTCATGGACTTCATTGTTGAGCTCCTGTTTCCATAGCAATACTGTTTTCCTTATGGTGGTTGACCGTTTTTCTAAAATGTCACATTGCATTCCTTGATGAAGCTGCCTACCGTTCAGGAGCTTGCTTTTTGCCCGGGGAGGACTTCCGTTTACATGGGTTACACAAGAGATAGTGTCGGACCGGGGTAGCCGGTTTGTCTCAGATTTTGGCATTCCTTTTGTGCTCAATGGGATCCTGCTTTCCTTCTCCTCGGCATATCACCCCCTTAATCCAATGGGGCTGCGGAGTGGTCTAATCCAAGCTCTGGAACAGTTCCTCCGTTGCTATGTCTCAGATCACCACAATAATTGGTCTGAACTGTTACCTGGGCAGATTTGCTCGGAATAGTGCTATTAATGCTTCATCCAGTTATCCCCGTTCATGGCGAATTATGGGTTTCAACCATCCTTGTTGCCCGATTAATTCAGTGTCTCAGGGTATTCCCGGCTTTGGAGGAAGCATCGCCGGCAACTCCATTCACGTGAAGCGGATTCAGTATTGCCTTCATCGTTCTATGCAGCGCCAAAAGTTCCAGGCTGATCGTAGGCGTCTGCCCGCACCTTCCTACCAGATTGGTGAGAGAGTTTGGCTGTCCTCCCGCAACTTGAACCTTCATGTGGCCATCCAATAAATTGGCTCCTCATTATGTTGGTCCTTTTCGAATACTCCAACGGGTTAATCCTGTGGCCTAAGCTCTTGACCTTCCTCCTGCTATGCACATCTCCAATGTTTTTCATGTCTCCCTCTTGAAACCATTGGTTTGTAATCGGTTTACAACTGTGGTTGCCTCGTCCCCATCCTATCTTTGTTGACAACCATGAGGAGTATGAGGTCAGCAGCATTATTGACTCTCCTATTTCCAGGGGCCATGTACAGTATTTGGTTCATTGGAGGGGCTACGGTCCAGAGGAGCATTCTTGGGTTCCCTCCTCTGATGTTCATCGCTCCCGCCCTCCTCCATGCCTTTCCATGCACCGTTCCGCCAATAAGCCTTTTGTCCTCCTGCGGGGGATGGGGTCATGGAGGGGAGGGTATTTTCAGGGTTTTTCCCTGTTGTTTGCCCCCTGTTGTTTGCCATGTGCCTGCTGGCAGCCATTTTAATTACCTCTCTTCCTGACTATGGTGCATTGTGGGGGGTGCTGCTCATTTCCTACACTTCCTTTTATGGCCAGACTGGTGTGCATCATCCATGTGAGGACAGGATGCAGTCTCAGAATTGTGATGTCATCACTTATTATTTTAAAGGGCCTCTGTTCAGTATGCTTTGCCTTTGCGTTGTCTCAGACCTGTTTGTGAGAGTTCCTGTGATGAAGTTCCTTCCTGGTCCTGATCCCTGGCTTGCTTCCTAACTCTGCTTTTTTCCTTGTTGCTGATTCCGGCTCGTCTGACTATTCGTTTTGGCTCCTGACTCGGCTCATCTGACTACTAGCTCTGGTTTTGACTCCTGGCTTGTTATTTGACTTGTGGACTTTTTATTATTTTTTGCAATTAATAAAGGTGTGATTATTTTTGCACTTCTTGTCTCAGTCTGATCCTGGCACCCTTACAAGTACAGATACGATCACATTCTTAGATTTGGTTCTGGCACATAGGGATGATACAATCATTACAAGTCTGTTTAGGAAAGACACAGATACAAATGCATACTTACACACTTACATCACCAGAAATGGATTAGAAATATCCCATTCAGGCAGTTCCAGAGAGTTAGGGAGAACTGCACAAGTGTAGCGATCTTATTGTAATAGAATCCCCAGACCCTGAAAAAATGCTTTTTAAGTAAAGGGTATGACCCCAATGACTGGTACAGAATGCATATACTCTAGCTAGGGACCTAGATAGATCAAACTTGTTGGAGACTAAACAACAATAAACTAATTAAGAACCAACCAAAACAAAACCAACCACTATTTATTATTACATTTAATACAGTCTCTCGTCTGATAGAGAAAAGCTAGCCTTGAAAACCACTGACCAATTCTATTGCAAGACCTATTTTGAAATAATGTATTATCTGAAAGACAAAAGTGTGTTTAAGAAAAACCAGAAAAACAACAACATTTTGGCTCCAGTAAATTGAGAGATAGTGTTAGACAGGATAATTAGTTACAAAAAAGATCAAAGGCTTTTTTAAGTGTGAAACGGAAGGGATGTCTCAGTTGTGCCCATTGTGACAAAAACTGTGTAGGCTTTGTCTCACTAAAAGACAGAGAAACCTATGAGATTAAGGAATTTATCAACTGTAAAAGCACCCACGTGGTGTACCATTTATCTTGTTCATATGGGAAGGTTTACATAGGGAGAATAAAGCAAAGCCTAAAAACTCGCTTCTGAGAACATATTGTAAATATCAAGAAAGGAGTTCTCACCCATGGAGTCTCAGCATATTTCTCTGAATGTCATAACAAGGATCCCAGTAGCCTCAAAATAAAAGCAATACGGGTGAAAATGGATATAAGAGAAGGGAATAGACTCATCACCGTAAGGCGCAGGGAAACTTTTTGGATAAGGACCTTAGGGACTTTAGAACCTAGAGCAATGATACGAGAGTTAGATCTAGCGGCCTTTTTAATTGGTGATTAGACCAATATCAGTTTGCCTTTTCAAAAATTAATATTTTTTTTTTATATGCACCCTGTTTTTTAAATTATAGTTTATATATATATATATATATATATATATATATATATATTATATATAATATATATATAAATTTAATATGGATGTTTTAAAGAGAAGTGTTTTCATCTGCTATAATATACTTTAGATAGTATAGGAGTAGATCTAAGGGGAGTACCACTAGCCCTGTACCATAATAGTGAAGAATTTTAGGTTAGACGATTAATTTATTAAATGGTTTTAAATTATATACCCTCTCTGTTTGTGATCCAACCCATTACGATTAACATGTCATTACATAGGGTTAATATCACTAATATAAATATGCATTAGTGGCAAGTATACTTAAAACCCTTATAACTGTGGGTATACACTATTCTCTATCACTATTTGTATATATATAATGCCATTCCTTTAAATTTTAAGTATTCAATGAACTGTTTTTTTTCTAACTATTCTATGAATGGATTTTAGGGTTAAAAAAAGTAACATTTTTTTTTTCAATTATATAGAATTTGAGTGAGAGTTTGTTATTTTATTGTTGTTTTCCTCGCATACTATTATTAATAAATAATATTCTCCTGATTCCATCTAAAAATCTGTATATAAATTGTAGAATTATGCATTCAAAATGAACTTCAGGACTATCAGAGGGTATAAAGTCATGTCAAATAAGTATGGCTCACTTTAACACATTTGCCAGATACCTACAAATAGCCTACGTCTGAATAGAACAGATAGATCATGTGGGACATACGCTTAGCCTTTTAAAGACGTTTTTTACATTCAGTGGGCAGCCTCTGATGAAGTAGGAGTTCCATATGAAATGCGTAAGGCCACGCCCACCGACTTGATGTCACATCCTATCAGCTGGATCTGAGCCGGCTTTACATTGAACAGCTGATGTGGTATTGTGGTGGTCTTCTTATGTTATTTTAACGTTGAAAGTGTACTTTTATATTGCCGATGGAACTCTACTTCCTATGGGACGATCATTTGTGATTGTGAGAGACTTCCAAGGACGTTTGTATCTGTTTTGAATCTCATTGTGGGACCTTATCGGTCATTTATGCTTCTAACATACCTCACAGTGGCCTAGATTGGAGTTTTGTCAGGTAACGACCCGAAAAAACTAACGCTGGCTTTTTTCTGGCCGCACCATAAAAATAACTCTGGTATCGAGAGTCCACATAAAGGCTGCGTTAGGCTTCCAAAAAAGGAGCGTAGAGCATTTTTAACGCAGCTTCAACTCTCGATACCAGAGTTGCCTTACGGACGCGGCCAGCCTCAAAAATGTGCTCGTGCACCGATTCCCCATAGGAAACAATGGGCTGTTTGAGCTGAAAAAAACCCAAACACCTGCAAAAAAGCCGCGTTCAGCTCCTAACGCAGCCCCATTGTTTGCCTATGCGGTAACCCTTCCTACGTCTGCACTTAACACTCTAACATGTACCCCGAGTCTAAACACCCCTAACCTTACACTTATTAACCCCTAATATGCCGCCCCCCGCTATCGCTGACCCCTGCATATTATGATTAACCCCTAATCTGCCGCTCCGTTAAACCGCCGCTACTTACATTATCCCTATGTACCCCTAATCTGCTGCCCCTAACACCGCCGACCCCTATATTATATTTATTAACCCCTAATCTGCCCCCCACAATGTCGCCTTCCACCTGCCTACACTTATTAACCCTAATCTGCCGACCGGACCTGAGCGCTACTATAATAAAGTTATTAACCCCTAACCCGCCTCACTAACCCTATCATAAATAGTATTAACCCCTAATCTGCCCTCCCTAACATCGCCGACACCTAAATTCAATTATTAACCCTAATCTGCCGACCGAATCTCGCCGCTATTCTAATAAATGTATTAACCCCTAAAGCTAAGTCTAACCCTAACACTAACACCCCCCTAAGTTAAATATAATTTAAATCTAATTAAATTAATTAACTCTTATTATATAAATTATTCCTATTTAAAGCTAAATACTTACCTGTAAAATAAATCCTAATATAGCTACAATATAATTATAATTATATTAGAGCTATTTTAGGATTTATATTTATTTTACAGGTAACTTTGTATTTATTTTAACAGGTACAATAGCTATTAAATAGTTAGAACTATTTAATAGCTAAAATAGTTAAAATAATTACAAAATTTACCTGTAAAAGAAATCCTAACCTAAGTTACAAATAACCTAACACTAGACTATCAATAAATTAATTAATTAAATAAACTACCTACAATTACCTACAATTAACCTAACACTACACTATCAATAAATTAATTAAATACAATTGCTACAAATAAATACAATTAAATAAACTAGCTAAAGTACAAAAATATTACAACAATTTTAAACTAATTACACCTACTCTAAGCCCCCTAATAAAATAACAAAGCCCCCCAAAATAAAAAAATGCCCTACCCTATTCTAAATTACTAAAGTTCAAAGCTCTTTTACCTTACCCAGCCCCTGAACAGGGCCCTTTGTGGGGCATGCCCCAAGAAATTCAGCTCTTTTGCCTGTAAAAAAAAACATACAATACCCCCCCCCAACATTACAACCACCACCCACATACCCCTAATCTAACCCAAACCCCCCTTAAATAAACCTAACACCTAAGCCCTGAAGATCATCCTACCTTGTCTCATCACCATACCAGGTCACCGATCGGTCCAGAAGAGCTTCCTCCGATGTCCTGATCCAAGCCCAAGCGGGGGGCTGAAGAGGTCCATGATCCGGCTGAAGTCTTCATCCAAGCGGGTCAGAAGAGGTCTTCCATCCGATTGAAGTCTTCATCCAAGCGGCATCCATCCGGAGCGAAGTGGCAGCATCCTGAAGACCTCCACCCGCGGAACATCCATCCTGGCCGACGACTGAACGCCGAATGACGGTTCCTTTAAAGACGTCACCCAAGATGGCGTCCCTCGAATTCGATTGGCTGATAGGATTCTATCAGCCAATCGGAATTAAGGTAGGAATATTCTGATTGGCTGATGGAATCAGCCAATCAGAATCAAGTTCTATCCGATTGGCTGATCCGATCAGCCAATCAGATTGAGCTCGCATTCTATTGGCTGTTCCCCGATCAGCCAATAGAATGCGAGCTCAATCTGATTGGCTGATTGGATCAGCCAATCGGATTGAACTTGATTCTGATTGGCTGATTCCATCAGCCAATCAGAATATTCCTACCTTAATTCCGATTGGCTGATAGAATCCTATCAGCCAATCGGAATTCGAGGGACGCCATCTTGGATGACGTCATTTAAAGGAACCGTCATTCGTCGTTCAGTCGTCGGCCAGGATGGATGTTCCGCGGGTGGAAGTCTTCAGGATGCTGCCACTTCGCTCCGGATGGATGCCGCTTGGATGAAGACTTCAATCGGATGGAAGACCTCTTCTGGCCCGCTTGGATGAAGACTTCAGCCGGATCATGGACCTCTTCAGCCCCCCGCTTGGGCTTGGATCAGGACATCGGAGGAGCTCTTCTGGACCGATCGGTGAACCTGGTATGGTGAAGACAAGGTAGGATGATCTTCAGGGGCTTAGTGTTAGGTTTATTTAAGGGGGGTTTGGGTTAGATTAGGGGTATGTGGGTGGTGGGTTGTAATGTTGGGGGGGGGGGTATTGTATGTTTTTTTTTTACAGGCAAAGAGCTGAATTTCTTGGGGCATGCCCCGCAAAGGGCCCTGTTCAGGGCTGGTAAGGTAAAAGAGCTTTGAACTTTAGTAATTTAGAATAGGGTAGGGCATTTTTTTATTTTGGGGGCTTTGTTATTTTATTAGGGGGCTTAGAGTAGGTGTAATTAGTTTAAAATTGTTGTAATATTTTTCTAATGTTTGTAAATATTTTTTTTATTTTTTGCAACTTAGTTCTTTTTTATTTTTTGTACTTTAGCTAGTTATTTAATTGTATTTATTTGTAGCAATTGTATTTAATTAATTTATTGATAGTGTAGTGTTAGGTTAATTGTAGGTAATTGTAGGTAGTTTATTTAATTAATTTATTGATAGTCTAGTGTTAGGTTTATTTGTAACTTAGGTTAGGATTTCTTTTACTACCTGTAAAATAAATATAAATCCTAAAATAGCTCTAATATAATTATAATTTATATTGTAGCTATATTAGGATTTATTTTACAGGTAAGTATTTAGCTTTAAATAGGAATAATTTATATAATAAGAGTTAATTAATTTCATTAGATGTAAATTATATTTAATTTAGGGGGGTGTTAGTGTTAGACTTAGCTTTAGGGGTTAATACATTTATTAGAATAGCGGCGAGATTCGGTCGGCAGATTAGGGGTTAATAATTGAAGTTAGGTGTCGGCGATGTTATGGAGGGCAGATTAGGGGTTAATACTATTTATGATAGGGTTAGTGAGGCGGATTAGGGGTTAATAACTTTATTATAGTAGCGCTCAGGTCCGGTCGGCAGATTAGGGGTTAATAAGTGTAGGCAGGTGGAGGCGACGTTGTGGGGGGCAGATTAGGGGTTAATAAATATAATATAGGGGTCGGCAGTGTTAGGGGCAGCAGATTAGGGGTACATAAGGATAACGTAGGTGGCGGCGCTTTGCGGTTGGCAGATTAGGGGTTAATAAGTGTAAGCAGGTGGAGGCGACGTTGAGGGGGGCAGATTAGGGGTTAATAAATATAATACAGGGGTCGGCGGTGTTAGGGGCAGCAGAATAGGGGTACATAAGGATAACGTAGGTGGCGGTCGGCAGATTAGGGGTTAAAAAATTTTTTTCGAGTGTCGGCAATGTGGGGGGACCTCGGTTTAGGGGTACATAGGTAGTTTATGGGTGTTAGTGTACTTTAGAGCACAGTAGTTAAGAGCTTTATAAACCGGCGTTAGCCCAGAAAGCTCTTAACTACTGACTTTTTTCCTGCGGCTGGAGTTTTGTCGTTAGATGTCTAACGCTCACTTCAGAAACGACTCTAAATACCGGGAGTTAGAGAAATCCCATTGAAAAGATAGGATATGCAATTGACGTAAGGGGATCTGCAGTATGGAAAAGTCGCGGCTGAAAAGTGAGCGTTAGACCCTATTTTGAGTGACTCCAAATACCGGCGGTAGCCTAAAACCAGCGTTAGGAGCCTCTAACGCTGGTTTTCACGGCTAACGCCAAACTCTAAATCTAGGCCAGTGTTTGCGGTTTTAAAGTGTGAGTGTAAATTTATATCAATAAAATGTTGTTGTTTTAATGAACTTCACTAAGAGGAGTTTGCACCATTCTGTTTGTTTTAACGTCTTTAAAGCTACATCCAACATCCGGTACTGTGTACTTTGAAGTGGCAGCAACCCCTGAATGACACACCTTTAGGCTAATGAATTAGCCATATATCCTTTAATTTGTACTAACCGATGGGGCGCTCTTGATGTCTATGTGTATATATATACACATAGACATATATATATGTGTATATATATATATATATATATATATATATACATAGATATATAGATAAATATATTTAAAAATAAAAATAACATTTTCTTCTATATGAATTATTTCTCAAAGCTTTAGCGCAGTTGGTCTAAAGCACCTTCGGAATAGTGCACAAACGAAAGCAAGAAGAGGGTTTTGTCACACCCCATAGAAGTCTATAGGGAAAAGGAGTTAGTGGTGCTGCGCAATCTAACCTCCAGATGTTAGGACACTTGAGGCTTTCACTTGAGTGCAAAATTTTAATTTTCAACTTGTTATATGAGAGCAAGTTAAATAACAAATGATATACATGACTAAGGGCCTAAGGCAGGCCTGAAATGTATGTTTTTTCTCTGGACCCTATATGAAAGAATTAAGGCTTTTTCTACCAACTTGGAGGCTGGAATAAATTTTGTTATTTGACTGTACAAGTGGACCTGGCAAGTCTGACATTCTGACATTCCGTGGCCCTCAACAAAGGATAGGTGTGCTGTTTTCCAAATTGTTTGAAGTTATATGAGAGCAAGAATAGGATTGCTATGGATTCAATTTGAGCGGTGTAAGTGCGCTCAATAGTGCTAACATTTTTGTGCTCCACTTGTAATCTAGCTCTATATATAGAACATTGTTACACACATTGTTGCCAGTGCTGCTGCCATATAGTGCTCAAAACACGTGCACGCTCCTGAGTAAGAATTCTATCATGAAAAAAAACTAAATTTCCAAAAGGATGCCAAGAGTCAGAGGTAAATTTGATACCAAAGTAAACACATTTATTTTTGTAATTATATGATCTACCTCAATAAAAAAAAAGTTTAATTTTGACTTCCATGTCCCTTTAAATATAGCAGAATAATATAACTGTAACTGTTTTTCTTTCTATAAAGGAAGTCAGTTATTGTGTACAAGCATAATGGTGCCCAGTACATCAATTGACTCAAATTAATCATTAGGGATGTGTTCTATAAGACATCGACTATGCCAGCTAACTTTTATGTTTGGAATTTTCACACTTTTCTCTGTATATTATATTGCTTTGTGGTTGGTTTTCAATTGCAATAATTTAAAATAGATGTTAGACTACAAGCAACTGAGCAGAATAAATGACTCACACATAGAACAAATCATTGGAATGAAATAACAGGGTTCTGCACTGTGTCTTCCAAGTTTCACAACATTAGAAAAGTCAAAAGCTACACTGCATTAAATAACTGTAATAAATCTTGTAATCTAGCTCTATATATAGAACATTGTTACACACATTGTTGCCAGTGCTGCTGCCATATAGTGCTCAAAACACGTGCACGCTCCTGAGTAAGAATTCTATCATGAAAAAAAACTAAATTTCCAAAAGGATGCCAAGAGTCAGAGGTAAATTTGATACCAAAAGTAAACACATTTATTTTTGTAATTATATGATCTACCTCAATAAAAAAAAAGTTTAATTTTGACTTCCATGTCCCTTTAAATATAGCAGAATAATATAACTGTAACTGTTTTTCTTTCTATAAAGGAAGTCAGTTATTGTGTACAAGCATAATGGTGCCCAGTACATCAATTGACTCAAATTAATCATTAGGGATGTGTTCTATAAGACATCGACTATGCCAGCTAACTTTTATGTTTGGAATTTTCACACTTTTCTCTGTATATTATATTGCTTTGTGGTTGGTTTTCAATTGCAATAATTTAAAATAGATGTTAGACTACAAGCAACTGAGCAGAATAAATGACTCACACATAGACAAATCATTGGAATGAAATAACAGGGTTCTGCACTGTGTCTTCCAAGTTTCACAACATTAGAAAAGTCAAAAGCTACACTGCATTAAATAACTGTAATAAAGTATCACTTCAATCAATTGTTGTCTGTCTGATTATTTTAGAAAAATATATATATTTATAAATATATCAATTTATCTACTATAAAATAAAAAAGATTGTGACAAAATATAAATGTAAACACATAAACAGAAATTGTATTAAGCTATGATATTTTAACCAGTGTGTTGCATTAAAGGGACAATAAAGTCAAAATTTAAACTTTCATGATTTAATTTCTTTCCATGACCTAATTTGCTTGGTTCTCTTGATATCCTTTATTAAAGAAAAAGCTTACCAATTCAATTTTTTTGGGTAGCAAATGCAATACTCTACTTAAAACTAGCTGCTGATTGGTGGCTTCACATAAATGCCTCTTGCCATTGGTTCCCACATATTTCAGCTTGCTCCTATTAAGTCTATTGCTGCTTCCTCAATAAAGGATAGCCAAGAGAATGAAGAACATTTGATTTCAATTTGAAAGAAACATGAAAGAAAGAAAAAATTATATACCAAATGTTTCCACTTTAAAATGTTCTCAAAGACTCAGTTTATCTGCTGAAATGTATCAAATAGTTTACAAATAACTCTTTAACCTTTATTTTTCATTTGAAACAGCTGATTTTGCTTTATAAAACCACTATCTATCTATACTAAAAGTTTACGCCTAGATTTAGAGTTCTGCGTTAGCCGTCAAAACCAGTGTTAGGGGGCCCTAACGCTGGTTGGCCGCCCACTGGTATTTAGAGTCAGTCAGGAAAGGGCCTAACGCTCACTTTCCAGCCGCGACTTTTCCATACCGCAGATCCCGCTACGCCAATTGCGTATCCTATCTTTTTCAATGGGATCTTTCTAACGCCGGGTATTTAGAGTCTTGGCTGAAGTGAGCGTTAGAAATCTAACGACAAGACTCCAGCCGCAGAGAAAAGCCAGGAGTTAAGAGCTTTCTGGGCTAACGCCGGTTCATAAAGCTCTTAACTACTGTGTTCTAAAGTACACTAACACCCATAAACTACCTATGTACTCCTAAACCGAGGCCCCCCCACATCGCCGCCACTCTATTAAATTTTTTTAACCCCTAATCTGCCGACCGCACACCGCCGCAACCTACATTATCCCTATGTACCCCTAATCTGCTGACCCTAACACCGCGACACCTATATAATATTTATTAACCCCTAATCTGCCCCCCCCCAACGTCGCCGCCGCCTAACCTACAATTATTAACCTCTAATCTGCCGACCGGACCTCACCGCTACTATAATAAAGTTATTAACCCCTAATCCGCCTCACTCCCGCATCAAAAACCCTATAATAATAGTATTAACCCTAATCTGCCCTCCCTAACATTGCCGACACCTAACTTCAAGTGATTAACCCCTAATCTGCCGACTGGACCTCGCCGCTACTCTAATAACTGTATTAACCCCTAAAGCTAAGTCTAACCCTAACACTAACACCCCCCCTAAGTTAAATATAATTTTATTCTAACGAAATAAAATAAATCTAATTAAAGGATTACTTTCTGTTATAATTTTTTAAGCTAAACAACTAACATATTAAAATTAATAAACATTAATTAAAACCCTACTGACCTATATTTTCTCCCAAAACGAAGTTTCATAACGTTCTAAAAGTTATATCTTTTATTCGCCGATGATGTCACGTTATCCTGCCCACTATTTTCAGCACTGCGTGTTAAAAATACTTAAACCAATAACTTTGTGTTTAAAGCGCCATTTTGAAACCTAGGTATTGTAAATGGATTGGTACAGAGCAAAGGATACCCACGGAGTGGGTTTGGAAAACAATTAAATTTGCAGACAAGATTTCTGATATACGGTAAAGATATGTTAATAAAATGCTTTTGATAAAAAGCGTATTTGGGGTAGTTAGTTAGTAACAGGCATAGAAAATATTTACTTACAGTGGCCCTTTAAATAAATTATTCCTATTTAAAGCTAAATACTTACCTGTAAAATAAACCCTAATATAGCTACAATATAAATAATAATTATATTGTAGCTATTTTAGGATTAATATTTATTTTACAGGCAACTTTGTATTTATTTTAACCAGGTACAATAGCTATTAAATAGTTAATAACTAATTAATAGCTACCTAGTTAAAATAAATAAAAAATTACCTGTAAAATAAATCCTAACCTAAGTTACAATTAAACCTAACACTACACTATCAATAAATAAATTAAATAAACTATCTACAATTATCTACAATTAAATACAAATAAATACACTAACTAAAGTACAAAAAATAAAAAAAGAACTAAGTTACAAAAAATAAAAAATATAATTACAAACATTATAAAAAATATAACAACAATTTTAAGCTAATTACACCTACTCTAAGCCCACTAATAAAATAACAAGCCCCCCCAAAATAAAAAAAATGGCCCTACCCTATTCTAAAATAAAAATTATTAAATCTCTTTTACCTTACCAGCCCTTAAAGGGCCTTTTGCGGGGCATGCCCCAAAGAATTCTGCTCTTTTGCCTGTAAAAAAAAACATACAATACCCCCCCAACATTACAACCCACCACCCACATACCCCTAATCTAACCCAAACCCCCCTTAACTAAACCTAACACTAAGCCCCTGAAGATCTTCCTACCTTATCTTCACCACGCCGGGTATCACTAATCTATCCAGAAGAGGCTCCGAATTCTTCATCCTATCCGGGCGATGTCTTCATCCAAGCGGGGGCTGAAGAGGTCCATCATCCGGCTGAAGTCTTCATCCAAGCAGGGCCTGAACAGGTCCATCATTCGGCCTGAAGTCTTCATCCAAGCGGGGGCTGAAGAGGTCCATCATCCGGCTGAAGTCTTCTATCAAGCGGCATCTTCAATCTTCTTTCTTCCGGCTCCATCTTCATCCCGCCGGCGCATAACATCCTTCTTCACTCCCGATGAATGAAGGTTCCTTTAAGGGACATCATCCAAGATTGCGTCCCTCGAATTCCGATTGGCTGATAGGATTCTATCAGCCAATCGGAATTAAGGTAGGAAAAATCTGATTGGCTGATTCAATCAGCCAATCAGATTGAAGTTCAATCCGATTGGCTGATCCAATCAGCCAATCAGATTGAGCTCGCATTCTATGGCTGTTCCGATCAGCTCCATCTGATTGGCTGATTGGATCAGCCAATCAGATTTTCCTATCTTAATTCCGATTGGCTGATAGAATCCTATCAGCCAATCGGAATTCGAGGGATGCCATCTTGGATGACGTCACTTAAAGGAATATTCATTCGGCGAGTAGGCGTCGGTGGAAGAGGATGGCTCCGCGTTGGCTGCTTTGAAGATGGCTCCGCTACGCTCTGCTTCGGATGGATGAAGATTGAAGATGCCGCCTGGATGAAGACTTCTATCGGATGGAAGACCTCTTCAGCACCCCTTGGATGAAGACTTCTATCGGATGGAAGACATCTTCAGCGCCCCTTGGATGATGACTTCGGCCCGGCTGGGTGAACACGACTCAAGGTAGGGAGATCTTCAGGGAGTAGTGTTAGGTAGTGGTATGTGGGTGATGGGTTTTAATGTTGGGGGGGGTTGTATTTTTTTTTACAGGCAAAAGAGCTGATTACTGTTGGGGCATGCCCCGCAAAAAGCCCTTTTAAGGGCTGGTAAAAGAGCTGGTTACTTTGTAATGTAGTATAGGGTAGGGGACTTTTATTATTTTTTTTATTTTATTAGGGGGCTTAGATTAGGTGTAATTAGTTTTAAAATTCTTGTAATCTTTTTTTATTTTCTGTAATTTAGTGTTTTTTTTGTACTTTAGTTAGTTTATTTAATTGTATTTAATTGTAGCTACTTGTAGTTAATTAATTTAATTTATTTAATGATAGTGTAGTGTTAGGTTTAATTGTAACTTAGGTTAGGATTTATTTTACAGGTAATTTTGCATTTCTTTTAGCTAGGTTGTTATTAAATAGTTAATAGCTATTGTACCTAGTTAAAATAAATACAAAGTTGCCTGTAAAATAAATATAAATCCTAAAATAGGTACAATGTAATTATTAATTACATTGTAGCTATCTTAGGGTTTATTTTACAGGTAAGTATTTAGTTTTAAATAGGAATAATTTATTTAATGATAGTGTAGTGTTAGGTTTAATTGTAACTTAGGTTAGGATTTATTTTACAGGAAATTTTGTATTTCTTTTAGCTAGGTAGTTATTAAATAGTTAATAACTATTTAATAACGATTGTACCTAGTTAAAATAAATGCAAAGTTGCCTGTAAAATAAATATAAATCCTAAAATAGCTACAATGTAATTATTAATTACATTGTAGCTATCTTAGTGTTTATTTTACAGGTAAGTATTTAGTTTTAAATAGGAATAATTTATTTAATGATAGTGTAGTGTTAGGTGTAATTGTAACTTAGGTTAGTTTTTATTTTACATGTAAATTTGACTTTATTTTATCTAGGTAGCTATTAAATAGTTAATAACTATTTAATAGCTATTGTACCTAGTTAAAATAAATTTAAATTTGCCTGTAAAATAAAAATAAATCCTAAAATAACTACAATATAATTATTAGTAATATTGTAGCTATATTAGGGTTTATTTTATAGGTAAGTATTTAGTTTTAAATAGGATTAATTTAGTTAATAAGAGTAATATTATTTAGATTTATTTAATTAATATTTAAGTTAGGGGGTGTTAGGGTTAGTGTTAGACTTAGGTCTAGGAGTTAATAATTTTAATATAGGTTGCGGCGGTGTAGGGGGGCAGGATAGGGGTTAATAATTTTATTATAGGTTGTGGTGGTGTAGGGGGGCAGGATAGGGGTTAATAATTTTATTATAGGTTGCAGTGGTTTAAGGGGGGCAGGATAGGGGTTAATAAATTTATTATAGATGGCGGCGGTGTAGGGGGGGCAGGATAGGGGTTAATAGGTATTATGTAGGTGGCGGCGGGGTCCAAGAGCAGCAGTTTAGGGGTTAATATAATTATTATAGTTGCAGCAGGGTCCGGGAGCGGCGGTTTAGTGGTTAATATAATTATTATAGTTGTGGCGGTGTCCAGGAGTGGTGGATTAGGGGTTAATAAGTTTATTAGAGTGGCAGTGGGCTCCGGGAGCGGCGGTTTAGGGGTTACCATGTTTAATGTAGGTGGCTGCGGTGTAGGGGGGCAGATTAGGGGTGTTTAGACTTGGGGTACATGTTAGGGTGTTAGGTGTAGACAGCTCCCATAGGAATCAATGGGATGTCGGGCAGCAGCGAACATGAGCTTTCGCTATGGTCAGACTCTCATTGATTCCTATGGGATCCGCCGCCTCCAGGACGGTGGATTGAAAACCAGGTACGCTGGGCCGGAAAAGTGCAGTGCGTACCTGATAGTCATTTGATAACTTCCAAAAGTAGTCAGATTGTGCCGAACTTGCATTCGGAACATCTGGAGTGACGTAAGAATGGATCTGTGTCGGACTGAGTCCGGCAGATCGAAGCTTACGTCACTAGATTCTACTTTTGCCGGGTTTGCTGGGCAGTAGGGCTTGATAACTTAGGCGAATCAGCCTCGCCACAAATATGCTGCGGAATTCCAGCATATTTGAGGTTGACGGCTTGATAACTAGAGGCCATGGACCGCGCTGCAGCATATGTTGGCACTTCATAAATAAAGTATAATAATAATAATAATAATAATATCATGGATTATTTGAATAATTTGAATAATTTCAAAACCCATGAAAGGAATTCTGATAGGTTATAATGGTCCCATAGAAGTTATGCAAAGTCTTTTGAACAGCTTTCAAATTGGTGGACATGACCCATTCTATATGTTGGAACTTTTAAACTAATAGAAATATAGTTTAAAAGGGCAATACATTACATGTAGTCCTAACTGATAAATCATAGTTTTAGAAATGTCTGATTTAAATAATATAAAACTTTACTGACATTAAAAATAGCAATTCAAAGTATAAAAATTACATTAAAACCTAAACAAACACTTTTAGGTAAAGGGTTATGAAAATCTATAGACTGTCTGTAGTGGCTTAGAAACAGGCAGAAATGTAAAGGTGTAAATTATATAACGTTTATTAATATAACAATGTTGGTTGTGCAAAGCTGGGGAATGGGTACTATCTTTTTAAACAATAACAATTTTGGTGTAGACTGTCCCTTTAATATTCTCTGTAAGGGACATGGTACTCAGAAATTATCTCTTTTCTATCTAATAGAGAATGTTTTAAGATATTACTGTGCTCTTTTTTATTTTTCCTTATTCCCAGAGAAAAAAGTTTCTATGTTGAATAAATCAAATTTCTACATGGGAGTTGTCCCATTCCAAAAAAAGGGGTTAAGAAAATCTAATTTGTAATGCAAATTCATGCATTTTAACAAGGTACACTGCTGCAGCATAACTAACTATCTTTCCTTCCAATTTTCCTTGGTAAAGTTATAGGTTCTGTTTCTCCTTTTTATTAACTATTTGCTTTGTGTAATTGTGTTTGTCAATCCTTTTTCTATATACAGTAAATGCATTGGCCCCAGGTTATCAAAGTCTGGCGGACCTGATCCGACAGTGCGGATCAGGTCCGCCAGACTTCGCTGAATATGGCGAGCAATACGCTCGCCATATTCAGCATTGCACCAGCAGCTCACAAGAGCCGCCAGCAGGGGGGTGTCAATCAACCCGATCGTACTCAATCGGGTTGATTTCCGGCGATGTGTGTCTGCCTGCTCAAAGCAGGCGGACAAGTTATGGAGCAGCGGTCTTTGTGACCGCTGCTTCATAACTGCTGTTTCTGGCGAGTCTGATGACTCGCCAGAAACACGGGGCACCAAGCTCCATACGGAACATGATACATATGCCCCATAGTGACTATTTTTGTTCATAATAAATATTCTTTTATTAAGTTTTTCCTTTGTCTAATATTTTAACCATGTTACTGCATAGTCTATTAACCGTATTGTTTTTTTAGATAGATTTTTGTTAAAGTTGGGGTTTTAATCTATAAATCTGGGTTTTCCTCAGGATTTCCCATATATTAATCCTAAATGGTGATAGCAGAAATAGTCTAGTGTTGATGGAAAGGGGAGTTTGGGGCATTTTTCTAGGTCTAGTACAGACTAGAGAGTGTTTTGTTAACCCTTGCACCTACTGAACACACAAAGACTTGCCTGTAGTGGCCTGACTATGGCAATCTGATTAAAGTGGAAAGGGTTCTTCAGTACAAAGCAGTGATGTGCGGTGATGTCAGAGGTTGTTGAGGCACTAGATATGATACGTCGGAGAATCACATATACCGCGGGCTGCAAGTACCTGCAACAGGGCAGGTTTTAATTAAAGCTGAAACAGCACACAGGTGAAATAATCAGCTGATGGATGAGAGCAAGTTAGTAACCACTGTTACTGGTCAGCTGATTACTTAACCTGTGCACCGATTCAGCTATAATGAAAACCTGGCCTGTTGGGGGTATTTGAGGACCATGGTTGAGCAACACTGCATTTAAGCACCAGCTCATCTGAATACCAGCAGAAAAAAAGCATATATTAAAAGTAATGCATATATCTCAAATACAGCTCCAATACCAGCAGATAAAAAACCATGTAGTAAAGTTATAAATATATCTCAAATTCAGATCCAATACTAGCTCCAATATATTGACCTCTCCTGCATTATATTACTCACTAAATAAAGGATCTTGCACTGCACTGTGCAAACTATACATTGCTTTTCTGCTTTCTTTTAAAGGGACACTTACGTCAAAATTAAACTTCATGATTCAGATAGAGCATGCAATTTTAAACAACTTTGCAATTTACTTCCATTAAAAAAATGTGCACAGTCTTTTTATATTTACACTTTTTGAGTCACCAACTCCTACTGAGCATGTGCAAGAATTGACAGCATACACATATATGCACTTGTGATTGGCTGATGGCTGTCACATGATACAGGGGGAGTGGAAATAGACATAACTTTGCGATTTATTTAACAAAAATCTACCACTAATCTGAAGTTCAGACTAAGTGATATTGCATTGTCTTCTTATCATGCATTTGTTAATTTTGCAAATCTACAATGTTGACTGGTCCTTTAACTAAACAGGTGTCAGAATGTTCCCATCAGAAACTTCACACTAAAGGGAAAATGCAGAGTAATTAAATTCTATAGTTTTAAATAAATATATTTCAGACAACTCAGGACTACAGTGTGTATATGCGTATGTAAACTATGTATATGTGTGCATGTACAGTATGTATATGTGTGTGTATGTATGTTGTATGTGTGTGTTTGTGTATATCTGTGTCTCTATGTGTGTGTGTGTATATGTATGACTATGTATGTATGTGTGTTTTTGTGTGCGTGTGTGTTGTATGTGTAATGTGTTTGTGAATTTCACTTATCAAATGATTAGTTGTAGCACATAATTAGCAGTGCTAATGACTGTTTTCATTAATATGTCAATGTTACAGAATAGGGCTTGTAAGCATAAGCAAGCTAATACAAAGATTACAAAGGGGGCAATACAATGGGACACCCTCTGCATTTCCCATTTTATTCTCCCTTTACATCTGACCTGGAGAATTGGTTGGGGGGTGTTTGAGTTTCAGCTTCCAAAGAGTTTGCTGAGCTACACAGCAACCTGAGAAATTTTACAGGAGGGTAGTACTGCCCCCCCTACACACAGTAAATACACATCCTCAGCATGAGTCCCATACAAGCACTAAATGAAACATCAGCTGCATGATCAGCACATCAACTAAAAAATAAACACTAATTTCCTACTGTAAGACAGGCAAGTTAGGCAACTACAATTTAAACAGTTACCTTTTCCTCCCTCCCTCGCCTCACTATGTTCACCACGTTACCAGTGGCCCCCAAGTCCCCAATGCCCTGTCCTGCCTGCTGTCACCTCTGAACTGAGTTGTGGTGGGGGGTGACCTTTATAAAAAAAAATGAAAAGAGGAAATGTATGGTACGAAACAAGAGGAAGTGTGATTAGTAAAATGTGTATCGCTGGTTAATAAATATGCTGTGTTGTGAATACAGAGTGTCACGTATATACATAGAGCTGCCGCATTACAAGTCCCCACACAGCACTACATAGAGTACACGCAGCTCAGACACACAGCACGCTCCCTCTGACCTCACATGACCGTGTCTGAGACTTACTTACATCAGCCTGGGAACCAACAGACGACCAAAACACTGCTGCTCTTAAAGCTGCAACACCACCTCGTTTACACACATTGTTAGTGTTGTACAATGTGCATAATGTTATAGGCACGTGGTGGTCCTGCAATAACATGAACAATCACATGTGTAATAATAGGTTTAGACAAGCACATCCTCTGCAATATGTGGACCGGTTGACCGACTGTACATTACTCTGGTGACCGGTCCACATATAAATCACCTCCAGGCTCCAGCTCCACCGAGTCCACCACGCACCCACCAAGTGCCCTGCAGCCTGCATAGAAATTTTGACGCAGCGCATTGCAAAGCTCCAGCTACTAATGTGATATGATATATCATATATATTAGTAGCTGGAGCTTTGCGATGCGCTGCGTCAAAATTTCTAGTATGCAGGGCACTTGGTGGGTGCGTGGTGGACTCAGTGGAGCTGGAGCCTGGAGGTGATTTATATGTGGACCGGTCACCAGAGTAATCTACAGTCACCCGGTCCACATATTGCAGAGGATGTGCTAGTGTGCTGTGCTGTATGCTGCCAAATCCAATCGCCATGTCACTTACCTCCGGCTCCTTCCACTGTCCTCCTGAATGTGTTCACGACAGACCTAACTTTTTACTGAGGCCACGATGACACACGTGATAGGATGCATCTCTCTCCATGCCTCTGTTGTCTATTTCCCGAATCCCGCCCTGCGCCCAGAGCCAGACAGACCCACTATGCAAAAGAGAGAGGCGCTTATTGGCTGTGCCCCTGTTGAGGCTGCTAGTAAATATAGCCTCTGTATTGAGCATATGGGCTGCATGAACTAAAGAGACTTAAGCCTTATGTGCCACTGGGTGGCAGTCTCTAGCAGCTCATCTGCTCAATACATAACATATCCATATTGCGTAAAGGAGGGATAGCTGAACGTCTCACAGCCTCTCCTTTGCGCAATATGTATATGGAATCTTGTCTTGTGCCTTGGATAATTTAATAAGTTACTTTTATTTTTGACATGGCGGCGAGGGGTGGGGGGGTACATGGGGTACATTAGGATACCCCAAATAAATATATATAAAAATTTAAAAATATATATTTTTTTAAAAAAAAAAACATTATTTAAAACGTGTAATTACACACATAGGACAGGTGAGGCGCTGCCTCACCTGCCTCCTATGACTGCACGTCACTGGTACAAAGTATCTTTAAAGGGATATTAAACCCAACAATTTTCTTTCATGATTTAGATAGAGAATACAATTTTAAACAAGATTCCAATTTACTTCTATTATCTAATTTGCTTCATTCTTTACATATTCTTTGTTTAAGAAATAGCAATGCACACGGGTGAGACAATCACATGAAGCATCTATGTGCAGCCACCAATCAACAGCTACTGAGCCTATCTAGATATGTTTTTCAGCAAAGAATATCAAGAGAATTTTGCAACTTAGATAATAGAAGTAAATTAGAAAGCTGTTTAAAATTGCATGTTCTTTCCAAATCATGAAAGAAAAAATGTGGGTTTCATGTCCCTCTTAAATGCACGTCATCTATTCGCATCACTAAATACTATTAAAGGGGATCTATCAACAAATAGGCACTTCAAACTGTGATGTAATCTCCCAAAATTGTGTTTTCCTTTGTACTTAATCCGGTGCATTTGGTTTGGGATTAAACCCATCAATTTCATTTTATTTTCAGGAGGTAAAAATTTCAAGTTTATGAGGTAACAGCAGAGGCATTTAGGATTGTAATACCCAGAAGAACACACCGACATATAAATTCTTATACATTCTGAGGTTCAAAAATTGTTATTTGCCAAAAACAAGAGCAAGAATATTATCAAAAACTAATGTATTTAACCCTCAGCATGAGTTAAACACATAGATAAAGTCCTGCTCAGGACAGCAAACTTTGAAGCTCTCAAGCAGAACACAGATGAACTTGTGGTTCATGTGACTGCTGATCCTAATTGGCTCACTACTGATTTTTTTTGCCCAGGTGCTGCCATGCTTTCAGTTCCTGATCGGGACTTTACTTATGTTTTTAACTACTTTGTTATGCTTAACACATAGGTATGGTCAGTATAGGGAAATATTTTTTTGCATCAAAATAACCTTTTAACTAAGGCTGCCCTACTAAACAGACATAGTTATAATCCATAGTTATAATCCAGTTTATGAATATTATTTGATTATATCTAGAAATTGAGTTAAAGGGACAGTAAAAAACTTGTAATTACAACATATATTTCTGTTGTGTTACTATAGAATACCATATTAGCCAAGTCTAAATGTGTATTTCAAACACATTAACATTGTTTTACTGCAATTTGTTTTCAATAGCCAAACTCCACCTACTATTTGCCTTTGAAGGAGCCAATCTGGGCCTTAGTCTGCAGGCAACAAGGCTAGTCAATGTCATAATTATATAGCATAAAGTGCATTATTTTGCAGTTGTTATCAGTTAAAGCCAATTAGGGAAAATATGTAGCAGAGTTGGCCTTGAGAGGTCAGCAGGGTGCATTTCAAGTTCTAAGAATTAGAAAATCCCCAATATCAGTGTTAATTACATTAAAAGGGGAAAAAATAATTAATAGAAGTGTGAAGTGTATTGCAAAGTTGGTTCTTTACACACAACTAAAGATTTTATATACAAATCTCAATCGGTTAGATTTAGAGTTTGGCGTTAGCCGTCAAAACCAGCGTTAGGGGCTCCTAACGCTGGTTTTGGTCTACCGCTGGTATTTAGAGTCAGTCAGGAAAGGGTCTAACGCTCACTTTGCAGCCACGACTTTTCCATACCTCAGATCCCCTTACGTCAATTGCGTATCCTATCTTTTCAATGGGATCTTTCTAACGCCGGTATTTAGAGTCGTAGCTGAAGTGAGCGTTAGAAATCTAACGACAAAACTCCAGCCGCAGTTCATAAAGCTCTTAACTACTGTGCTCTAAAGTACACTAACACCCATAAACTACCTATGTACCCCTAAACCAAGGTCCCCCCACATCGCCGCCACTCTATTAAAATTTTTTAACCCCTAATCTGTCGACCGCACACCGCCACCACCTACGTTATCCCTATGTACCCCTAATCTGCTGCCCCTAACACCGCCGACCCCTATATTATATTTATTAACCCCTAATCTGCCACCCCAAATGTCGCCGCCACCTACCTACACTTATTAAACCCATTCTGCCGACCGGACCTCACCGCTACTATAATAAAGTTATTAACCCCTAATCCGCCTCACTCCCGCCTCAAAAACTCTATAATAAATAGTATTAACCCCTAATCTGCCCTCCCTAACATCACCGACACCTAACTTCAAGTATTAACCCCTAATCTGCCGACCGGACCTCGCCAACACTATAATAAATGTATTAACCCCTAAAGCTAAGTCTAACCCTAACCCTAACATCCCCCTAAGTTAAATATAATTTAAATCTAACAAAATAAATTAACTCTTATTAAATAAATTATTCCTATTTAAAGCTAAATACTTACCTGTAAAATAAACCCTACTAATAGCTACAATATAACTAATAATTATATTAGCTATTAGATACTTTTTGGAACCCATCTATGGTGCAGACAGTGAAGCTACCAAATACATCCTAAGGGTTACTGTGTTCTTGTTGGAACACAATTATTTCTTGTTTGAGGGGGTCTACTATCTGCAGAGACAAGGGCCAGCCATGGGGGCAAAATTTGCCCCCTCATATGCTAACATCTTTATGGGCTGGCTTGAGAGATCCTTTGTCTACTCAGATAGTGACCCCTTCAGGAAACATATTTCACTATACAAACGATTCATTGATGACCTACTAATTGTATGGTCATCGGATAGGATGAACGCAGAGAAATTTGTACAGTATTTGAATACCAGTGAAAATGGGGTACAGTTTACCTATGAATGGAACAAATTTTCCATCAATTTCTTAGATGTGACTCTAGTAGGTGATTCAAACACTGGTCGAATTACTTCTAGGCTATATAGAAAGTCAATTTCTGGTAATACACTTTTGCACCACAAAAGCTCACATCCCAGGCATGTATTCAAGGGAATCACCCAGGAGGTGGCTGGGGTGAGTAGGCGGGAGGCCCTGAAACACAAATACAAGAGGGATATGGATGATAGAACTATGTTTATCACTAAGTATTCGATAGAGTATGATGAGGTGTGTGCCATCCTCAAAAAATATTTTCCAATACTGTATGGGGATAAAGCCCTAAAGGAAGTGGTAGCTAAGGGTTTCAAATGCATATATTCGAAAAATATGACATTGGGTAATATTCTATCTCCTTCTTTATTACCCCCTACTAAGAAGCCATCTTCTTGGCTTAGTATTCAAGGAACATATAAATGTGGTGATGGGAGGTGCAAAGCCTGTGACTATTTGGTAGAGGGTAAGGAATTTTATTCCTGCACCACAAACCAAACCTTTAAAACCAATGGGCTCATAAAATGTTCGACACCCTATACTATATACTTGATTGAGTGTACACAACATCACCAACAGTATGTAGGCAGAACTAGTCGAGATGTGCGCACCCGAATACGGGAACACTTGGGTTACATTAAGAACAAAGTAACATGTTCAGCACTCTCCAGACACTTCATTGAAACACATGCATGTCATGTCAATACTTTCAAATGGAGGGCTATTGAAGTAATAAAAAAAAACCTTCAGGGGGGGAGACAAGGATATACTCCTAGCCAGACGTGAAACCTTCTGGATGTTTAAATTAAGGACACGAGTCCCTGATGGATACAACTCGGAATTCGATTTGATCAACCATTGGCAATAAGCCGACGAAATGGCTATAACTTTATCTACTTATGAGGTTGTACCCTTTATCTATCATCACTGCATGTGATTATTTATCCCACTATCTATCATCACTTTATGTGACTGTTTACCCTTATGTATTTGTAGAAGCGGCAAGACCTGCCCTGTCCAGCCAACTGTATACCCTTTACACGTTTTGGGCCGCCTGCGGCCGGCATCCCATTATGTGACCATATATTCTTATGTACTTGTAGAAGCGATATGACCTGTCCTGCATAGCCAACTGTACACTATCCACACGTCCTGGAGCACCTGTGCCCAGTATCCCATCCTGGAGTTTCCTCCTATCCCATACATACAATATCCTTTCATTTTCCCAAGTCATAAACATGGATAACATTCTCTATACCATACGATAGGGGTTTACATGACTCCGATAAGTCATATATATACACTATAGAATGTGTACTATAAGAACTTGTACCATCCTAAATTTTACCACTAATATTTTCCAAATAGCCACAGCTTTGGTGTTATTTGAAACTTATTTGGGGCCTAATGGCTCGGAGCTCTTAGTCTCTGCTTACTGTTAGTCATAAAACAATTGGTTTCCCTTACATCATACATCTGTGTATATGTCCTTAGTTTATTATCATTATACTCCATAATTGCTTAGTACCCTTACATACATATATAATACATGATTTGTCTGGAAGAATAAATTGTTTTAAGATACCACGAAATACCAGAATTATTGAGTTCTCTATGTCCTAGATGAAGCCATATGCTTATCAGCAGTCCTGCTTCAATTGGCTGACCGGATCAGCCAATCGGATTGAACTTGAATCTGATTGGCTGATTCCATCAGCCAATCAGAATTTTCCTACCTTAATTCCGATTGGCTGATAGAATCCTATCAGCCAATCGGAATTCGAGGGACGCCATCTTGGATGACGTCCCTTAAAGGAACCTTCATTCTGTGTTAGGACGTCGTAAGAAGAGGATGGATCCACGCCGGAGGTCTTGAAGATGGAGCCGCTCGTCGTCGGATGAAAGAAGATAGAAGATGCCGCTTGGATGAAGTTGTCTACCAGTCCGGATCTCCTCTTCTGCCCGGATAGGATGAAGACTTCAGCCCCGATGATGGACCTCTTCAGCCGCCGCTTGGACCAAGACTTCAGCCGGAGGATGAACGTCTTCAGCCCCCGCTTGGGCTTGGATGAAGACTTCGGAGGAGCTTCTTCTGGACCGATCGGTGATATCCGGTGTGGTGAAGATAAGATAGGAAGATCTTCAGGGGCTTAGTGTTAGGTTTATTTAAGGGGGGTTTGGGTTAGATTAGGGGTATGTGGGTGGTGGGTTGTAATGTTGGGGGGTATTGTATGTTTTATTTTACAGGCAAAAGAGCTGAATTCTTTGGGGCATGCCCCGCAAAAGGCCCTTTTAAGGGCTGGTAAGGTAAAAGAGCTTTTCTATTTGTATTTTAGAATAGGGTAGGGCATTTTTTTATTTTGGGGGGCTTTGTTATTTATTAGGGGGCTTAGAGTAGGTGTAATTAGCTTAAAATTGTTGTAATATTTTTATAATGTTTGTAAATATTTTTTTATTTTTGCAACTTAGTTCTTTTTTTATTTTTTGTACTTTAGTTAGTTTATTTAATTGTATTTATTTGTAGGTATTGTATTTAATTAATTTATTGATAGTGTAGTGTTAGGTTTAATTGTAGATAATTGTAGGTATTTTATTTAATTAATTTATTGATAGTGTAGTGTTAGGTTTAATTGTAACTTAGGTTAGGATTTATTTTACAGGTAATTTTGTAATTATTTTAACTAGGTAACTATTAAATAGTTATTAACTATTTAATAGCTATTGTACCCGGTTAAAATAAATACAAAGTTGCCTGTAAAATAAATATTAATCCTAAAATAGTTACAATATAATTATTATTTATATTGTAGCTATATTAGGATTTATTTTACAGGTAAGTATTTAGCTTTAAATAGGATTAATTTATTTAATAAGAGTTAATTTATTTCGTTAGATTTAAATCATATTTAACTTAGGGGGGTGTTAGGGTTAGACTTGGCTTTAGGGGTTAATACATTTATTAGAGTAGCGGTGAGGTCTGGCAGATTAGGGGTTAATAATTGTAGGTAGGTGGAGGCGACGTTGGGGGCGGCAGATTAGGGGTTAATAAATATAATATAGGGGTCGGCGGTGTTAGGGGCAGCAGATTAGGGGTACATAGGGAAAATGTAGGTTGCGGCGGTGTACGGAGCGGCAGATTAGTGGTTAAAAAAAATATGCAGGTGTCAGCGATAGCGGGGGCGGCAGATTAGGGGTTAATAAGTGTAAGGCTAGGGGTGTTTAGACTTGGGTACATTTTAGGGTGCTAGGTGCAGACTTAGAAACTGTTTCCCCATAGGAAACAATGGGGCCGTGTTAGGAGCTGAATGCTGCTTTTTTGCAGGTGTTAAGTTTTTTTTCATCTCAAACTGCCCCATTGTTTCCTATGGGGGAATTGTGCACGAGCACGTTTTTGAAGCTGGCCGCGACCGTAAGCACCGCTGGTATTGAGAGTTGCAGTGGCGGTAAATTATGCTCTACGCTCCTTTTTTGGAGCCTAACGCAGCCATTCTGTGAACTCTCAATACCAGCGGTATTTAAAAGGTGCGTGAAAAAAAAGCCAGCGTTAGCTACGCGGGTCGTTACCGACAAAACTCTAAATCTAGCCGAATGTGTTTACTGTCCCTTAAATTTTATATTTGTCTTAACTGCAGCTTAAAATGAATTGCTAAATGGAAAACAAAAATCATACTCTTAAATTCATGCAATGATCAGGGGCCAAATCCGATATGCAGCGTCGCCCGCAAAAGCCGGCAAAGCCGAATTTTGCGTGGGTTTTGGTATCCTATATACGGCGTAACCTAGAAATGCAGCCGTAGTAATCCTTACGATGTCTATTGGAGCCCCGTAACTCCCTAAACTACCTGCTAAATAAAACCTAACACCTAACGCATGCGCAATGTCTATCTACCTGTCAACCGCGATCCCCCACCGCAATCCCTAATAAAGTATTTAACTTCTAAACCGCGCTCCCAGACCCCGCCGCCACCTACATTAAAGTATAACCCCCTAATGTGATCCCCCTACACCGTTGCCAGCTACATTACATACCCCCTAATGTGAGCTCCTAC
The DNA here is from genome assembly GCF_027579735.1 of Bombina bombina. Lineage (NCBI taxonomy): Eukaryota > Metazoa > Chordata > Amphibia > Anura > Bombinatoridae > Bombina > Bombina bombina. The sequence continues at coordinate 918,143,340 of NC_069500.1, forward strand.
CCCGCCGCCAGCTATATTAAACTACCCCCTAATGTGAGCCCCTTACACCGCCGACATCTACCTTACCTACCCCCTAAAGTGAGCCCCTTACACCACCGACATCTACCTTACCTACCCCCTAAAGTGAGCTCCTACCCCGCCGCCATCTATTTTAAAATTATTAACCCCTAATTTAATCCCCCTACACCGCCGCCACCTATATTAAACACATTAACCCCTAATCTAATCCCCCTACACCGCTGCCAGCAATATTAACTATATTAACCCTAATTATATTAGGGTTAATATAGTTAATATCATTATTATATTATATATATTAACTATATTAACCCTAATTGTATTAGGGTTAATATAGTTAATATAGTTATTATATTATATATATTAACTATATTAACCCCTAATCTAATCCCCCTACACCGCTGCCAGCAATATTAACTATATTAACCCTAATTATATTAGGGTTAATATAGTTAATATCATTATTATATTATATATATTAACTATATTAACCCTAATTGTATTAGGGTTAATATAGTTAATATAGTTATTATATTATATATATATTAACTATATTAACCCTAATTATATTAGGGTTAATACAGTTAATATCGTTATTATATTATATATATATTAAGTATAATAACCCTAACTCTAACATCCCTAACTAAATTCTTATTAAAATAAATCTAATTAATATTATTAATTAAAATATTCCTATTTAAATCTAAATACTTACCTATAAAATAAACCCTAAGATAGCTACAATGTAATTAATAATTACATTGTAGCTATTTTAGGGTTTATATTTATTTTACAGGTAACTTGGTATTTATTTGAACTAGGTACAATAGCTATAAAATAGTTAATAACTATTTAATAGCTACCTAGTTAAAATAATTACCAATTTACCTGTAAAATAAATCCTAACCTAAGTTACAAATACACCTAACACTACACTATCAATAAATTAAATAAACTACAAATATCTAAACTAAAATACAATTAAATAAACTAAACTAAATTACAAAAAAAAAACACTACATTTTAAAAAATAAAAAAAAGATTACAAGATTTTTAAGCTAATTACACCTATTCTAAGCCCCCTAATAAAATAATAAAGCCCCCCAAAATAAAAAATTTTCTCTACCCTATTCTAAATTTAAAAAGTTAACAGCTCTTTTACCTTACCAGCCCTTAAAAGGGCCTTTTGCGGGGCATGCCCCAAAGAAAACAGCTCTTTTGCCTGTAAAAAACCCCACAATACCACCCCCCAACATTACAACCCACCACCCACATACCCCTATTCTAAACCCACTCAAACCCCCCTTAATAAAACCTAACACTACCCCCTGAAGATCTCCCTACCTTGTATTCACCCAGCCGGGCAGAACTCTTCATCCGATCCGGGCGATTTCTTCAATCAAGCGGCAGAGAAGTCTTCTTCCATCCGGCAATGTCTTCAAGCAAGCAGCAGAGAAGTCTTCTTCCATCCGGGCGATGTCTTCAAGCAAGCGTCAGAGAAGTCTTCTTCCATCCGGCGATGTCTTCAAGCAAAGCGGCATCTTCAATCTTCTTTCTGCGCTCCTCTGCCGCGGAGCATCCATCCTGCACGATGACTGAACGAGGAATGAGGTACCTTTAAATGACTTCATCCAAGATGGCGTCCGTCGAATTCCGATTGGCTGATAGGATTCTTTCAGCCAATCGGAATTAAGGTAGAAAAATCTGATTGGCTGATTGAATCAGCCAATCAGATTCAAGTTCAATCCAATTGGCTGATGGGTTCAGCCAATCGGATTGAACTTGAATCTGATTGGCTGATTCAACCAGCCAATCAGATTTTCTACCTTAATTCCGATTGGCTGATAGAATCCTATCCATTTAAAGGTACCTCATTCCTCGTTCAGTCGTCGTGCCGGATGGATGCTCCGCGGTGGAGGAGCGAAGAAAGAAGATTGAAGATACCGCTTTGCTTGAAGACATTGCCGGATGGAAGAAGGCTTCTCTGCCGCTTGCTTGAAGACATCACCCGGATTGAAGAAGACTTCTCTGCCACTTGCTTGAAGACATCGCCGGATGGAAGAAGACTTCTCTGCCGCTTGATTGAAGACATCGCCTGGATCGGATGAAGAGTTCTGCCCGGCTGGGTGAATACAAGGTAGGGAGATCTTCAGGGGGGTAGTGTTAGGGTTATTTAAGGGGGTAGGGGTATGTGGGTGGTGGGTTGTAATGTTGGGGGTGGTATTGTGGTTTTACAGGCAAAAGAGCTGATTTCTTTGGGGCATGCCCCGCAAAAGGCCCTTTTAAGGGCTGGTAAGGTAATAGAGCTGTTAACTTTTGTATTTTAGAATAAGGTAGGGAATTGTTTTTATTTTGGGGGGCTTTATTATTTTATTAGGGGGCTTAGAATAGGTGCAATTAGCTTAAAAATCTTGTAATCTTTTTTTTATTTTTTAAAATGTAGTGTTTTTTTTTGTAATTTAGTTTAGTTTATTTAATTGTATTTTAGTTTAGATATTTGTAGTTTATTTAATTTATTGATAGTGTAGTGTTAGGTGTATTTGTAACTTAGGTTAGGATTTATTTTACAGGTAAATTGGTAATTATTTTAACTAGGTAGCTATTAAATAGTTATTAACTATTTAATAGCTATTGTACCTAGTTAAAATAAATACTAAGTTACCTGTAAAATAAATATAAACCCTAAAATAGCTACAATGTAATTATTAATTACATTGTAGCTATCTTAGGGTTTATTTTATAGGTAAGTATTTAGATTTAAATAGGAATATTTTAATTAATAATATTAAAAATTAATTAGATTTATTTTAATAAGAATTTAGTTAGGGATGTTAGAGTTAGATAGGGTTATTATACTTAAAATATATATATATATATATATATATATATATATATATATATATATATATATATATAATATAATATAATAATGATATTAACTATATTAACCCTAATATAATTAGGGTTAATATATATAATATAATAACTATATTAACTATATTAACCCTAATATAATTAGGGTTAATATAGTTAATATAGCTGGCGGCGGTGTAGGGGCATTATATTAGGGGTTAATAATTTTAAAATAGATGGCGGCAGGGTAGGAGCTCACTTTAGGGGGTAGGTAAGGTAGGTGGCGGCGGTGTAAGGGGCTCACTTTAGGGGGTAGGTAAGGTAGATGGCGGCTGTGTAAGGGGCTCACTTTAGGGGGTAGGTAAGGTAGATGGCGGCGGTGTAAGGGGCTCACTTTAGGGGGTAGGTAAGGTAGATGGCGTCGGGGTAGGGGCTCACATTAGGGGGTTATAGATTTAATATAGCTGGCGGTGGGGTCCGGGAGCGGCGGTTTAGGGGTTAATAACTTTATTAGGTGGCGGTGGGGTCCGGAAGCGGCTTAATACATTTTTTATTGTTAGGATAGTGAGGGGGGATAGCGGATAGAGGGTTAGACGTGTCGGGCTATGTTTGGGAGGCGTGTTAGACAGTACGGGTGATTTTATAACTTAGTCAGGTTTTGTAGGCGCCGGCAGTTTACGCCAGCCGTAAGTCACTGGCGACTCCAGAAATTTGTACTTACACCGATTTCTGGACATCGCTGGTTTGTCAGACTTACGGCACTTTAGCCTCTGACGCGCCGTATATAGGATAGCTTGAGTTGCGAGCTGAAACTACGGGCGGTGGGGGTTCCCTCGCTTGCGCCACAAACTACGTTCTATATCGGATTGCGCCCCAGAAGCATCAATAAATCCAGATCTGTTCAGTGTAGTCTGTGTATGGAAGAAAAAGTCTTAATACTGAAAACCCATTAATTCATAGTGTGTGGGTGCTGTACAAAATGCTATCATTGATGCTGTCTAACGTTAACCTTGTTAGAGAGTTTCCTTTCCTGATACACCATGTGGTCATGAGATTAGGTAAACTATTTAGAAAGTGTATTTATACATGGACAATATCCCCAGGACTTCAGCAAATTTAGCCTGTGCTGAAAATGTACAACTTTTTTGTTAAAAAAAAGTATGCAGTGTTTCCTAATTATTTGTTTCTCTGTGATAAAAATAAAAAAATAAAAAATAACAAAAAAAGCCCTATTTGTAAGGCACTAGATGGCGGTACTCATCAAGATTCATTTTCCAAATAATGGGCTATGAAACCTTCAGTACCACTGGAACATTCCAGAGGCAAAATATTACCAAAATTGCATGCAAATACTCTAAAGTTCCGAATATAGACACGTTAATTCAAATTGTAAAAAAAATAAATGTTCAGCTAACACCTTGTTCCATTTAAGCCTGATTAGGTTTTTTTTCCATGAGTCTACAATGTTTGCATAAGTGCTCATTAACGAGTTTATTAAAATTCCTTAAAATGTATATTAGAAATATATAACATAAGCTGTATTTAAAAAGCAGTAGTAACAATTCTGAAACATGAATTTGATAGTTTTAGAGCTAGATAACAAGTGGCATGTTATTGTCTTTTTGCGCACAATGGAAATAGTGCTTATAATACAAGTTTTAAATTAAATGTGACTGCGTGTGCACAATCGCATTTTACGTTTGATGGGTTAGCGCGGCTAAAGACCTCAAGTAAAGGGTAGTGCTTTAAAAAGGTTCCACTAAACACAACAGAAATACATTGAAAATTAAAGTTATACTCGTGTAAATACTATCTGTTAAAAATTATTAATATAAATATTAATTTAAAAAAAGGTTATAACGGCTCAAAGGTATATGGTATATGACAAGGCACTTGACTATAAAGGGCTATATAGTATACATACATACATATACATGTCTACCTCTAAATATGTGTATTTATGTATGTGTGTGTGTATACAGGTAGCCCTCAGTTTACGCCGGGGTTAGGTTCCAGAAGGAATGGTTGTAAATTGAAACCGTTGTAAATTGAAACCCAGTTTATAATGTAAGTCAATGGGAAGTGAGGGAGATAGGTTCCCAGGCCCCTCTCAAAATTGTCATAAGTAACACCTAATACATTATTTTTAAAGCTTTGAAATGAAGACTTTAAATGCTTAACAGCATTATAAACCTAATAAAATAATCACGCAACACAGAATATATAATTAAACTAAGTTAAATGAACAAAAACATTTGCTAAACAGCATTATAAACCTAATAAAATAATTACACAACACAGACTTCACTTGCATTTTTCAGCAAACAGTTCTTTCTATGCATTTCAATCTGGACTGATTTATAGACAGGAAGATCTTGTTCCTTTGAAATCTGCTCGATAGCTCAGGTCTGGTTAAACTGATTAATTTCAGCTTACTTGGCTTTGCTGCAACACAAGCGGACAGCTCCACCTACTGGCTATTTTAATAAATGCACTGCTTCTCAATGCTTTTCAATAGCAGTCACATGACTGGAAAAAAAGGTTGTTATTCTGAAACGGTGTAAATTGAACCGTTGTAAAACGAGGGCCACCTATATATATATATATATATATATATATATATATATATATATATATATATATATATATGTATATATATGTATATATATATATATATATATATATATATATATATATATATATATATATATGTATATATATATTGTATATATATATATATATATATATATATATATATTTATATATATATATATGAATATATATGTGTATATATATATATATGTATATATAAATACAAAATTTGTTTTTTTAGCACACCTTACAAAAAGTTTTTTTTGTAAGGTGTGCTAAAAAAACAAATTTTGTATTTGTATTTAACATAACCAGGGAGACTGACCATCTCCCATTGGTTTAAGCACCCCACCCAAGTTCAGGTGTGCTCATGACAGTGTAATAGAGTTGTGAATAAAAAGCCAGGGAGTCTCATTCTATTATGAAAAGTAAAAGCAGGAAAGATTCAGCCCTCTGTGGCAAAAGGCAGTGTTAGGACCAGTCGAATTGGGGCACCTTGTAAGTGGTGACTGGCTAAGCAAAATATGGCCATATTATGTGACTAAGATCCCAATATTATTTAAAAAGAATAGTTGTCTCTTGATGTATTTGCAGGCAATTTTTGCAGCAGTTCAAAAAATATGTTGTGCTTTTGAAAATGGATGTGTATGTATATATATATATATAACTGAACAACTTTCCAATTTACTTTTATTATATAATCTGCTTTACGCTCTTGATAGTTTTTTATAAAAGCATAACTAGGTAGGCTCAGAAGTTGCAATGCCCTACTGGGAGTTAGCTGCTGATTGGTGGCTCCACACGTATGAGTCCACACGTATGCCTCTTGTCATTGGCTTGTCTAATGTGTTTAACTAGCTCCCAGTAGAGCATTGCTGCTCCCTTCCACAAAGGATACCAAGATAATGAAGCACATTTGATAATAGAAGGAAATTGGAAAGTTGTTTATAATTGTATGCTGTATCTGAATCATGAGAGAAAAAAATGTGTTTTGTGTCCCTTCAAAAATCATCCTAGTTTGCCTTTATTGCCCTTTAAATGGGAATTAGTTGCACTAGAGGTTAAATATAACCCAAGGTAGTTTTTTTGTGTGTGGACAAATTTTGCCCGATCATTGGCTGATAAATAAATCTCCCACTGGTTTAGTAGTGGACAATGTAAAAAAACACCCTCTTTAGATGTAAAAAAAAACATTTTGCGTGCCTTTAAAGAGACATTAAAGTAATGTTGTAATACCTGCATAGTATATGTCAGCAAAATCTACAGTACATTAAACTGCTTTGAAAGCAGTCAAAAGACTTACCTCTCAATACGCCTCAAGTGTTGTTTATCTTATTTTATTTGATATGGCCAGAAATATTCCTGTACTCCCTCTTACCAGATTTATCGAGCCATGTATTGATCAAAATTTGTACTTGTTTTGTAGAATCTAACTTACCAAAACTGACTGCCCAAATGGCTGTGAAACTGGAAGAACCTATTAGTATTCACAGCAATTGATAACATTTTCTGCATAAAAGCTTTCTGCCAGATGGATTTTCCAATGCATATAACAAACATTTTAAATCTACTTTAGCCTCTTTATTTAGTTAAAATATTTCAAACCCTAGATGATGAGGGAAGTTTCTTAAACAGACTTCTAGAAGCTCAAATATGGGTACTCCCTAAGCATGGTAATCCCTTACTGAACCAAGCAGATATTGCCCGATATCGATATTTAGGGCCAGATTACAAGTTGAGTACAAAATATCGCTTCTGTGAAATCGATATTTGCGCTCAACTGAGTATATATTTATGTGTTTATATGTGTATATAGATTAACACATAAATATATATGTATATAAGCATATACATATATATTTAAAGAAATAACACAATCCCAATAGACTGCCCCCCACCCACCACTTTTAACCCCTTATAATTGATATTAGCAATTATTTTTTTTAAATAAAGATGATTACTTGTTTATTATTAATCCAAAACTCACCACTTTATTTTGGGGGACATTTAGAAAATTAACCAGAGAGCTGATCTCTGTTTAATTTTCTGAGCACTTGTAATGGCTGGTTATTTATTGGGCGCCCGCAAATGGTGAATTTGCAGGTGTGCAATAAATTAGAGCTCTACTTGTAATCTACCCCTTAATGGGAACATAAAAATGTTGGCAAATATCCTAGAACTGTGTAAACAAGGTCTTTCTCATTTGATTCTGGTTGGTAATGCTGGCTTTGTTTCATTCAGGGAGGCCAAAGAAAATACCATTACGGTGTTTCATGTGATAAAATAAGCAAAACTTAAAAATATTCCATCAATCTTGGTCTCCACTTATGTGGAAAAAGCCTTCGATCAGTTTAGCTGGGATTTCCTAAGGCCTTACCTCCTCTTAGTTAGAAATAATGGTGTTCTGTCAAAAAGTTTCCATATGCAGTATGGAACTAGACAGGGTTGTCCCCTGTCCCTGATCCTGTTTATACTTAAAATGGAGAGTTTGGTGGCCCATATAAGAAATAATTTAACTATTAAAGGAATCTGCATCAGGCTTAACAACTATAAAATCACTTTATATACTGATTATGTTCTCTTTTCCCTTTCATCATCAGCTACCTCCCTCCTAGCTTTACTTGTTGAGTTTAAAAAATTTGGTTCCAAGAAACATCTTTGAAATACTTAGGTACTTATATAACTCCACAAATACTTTTTTTAAAAAAAAAATAATTACAAACCCCTATTTCAACCAGTTCAACAAACATTGCAAACATTGCAGGGGAAAACCTATATAGTGGTGGAGGAAAATACAATCCATCAAAATGAATATTCTTCCTAGAATATTATTTCTCTTTCAAACTATATCAATAAGGTTTCCCCGACGTTACTTCCAGTGGGTACAGTCTTTGATCCACAATTTCATATTTACCCCAGGATTAATAGGAACACAATGTATAGAATGTTGACTGAGGGGGAGGTGTGGGTGTTACCAATATTTTCACATATCATTACTCTGAGATTTTACAACATGTCTCAGACTGGCATGGTAGAGAGGACTCCAAAGCTTGGGTATCCATCGATTCACATATTCTTACAACTCTAAGGGTTGGCATCCTCTGCTGGTTTCCAAAAGACAGTAGACTGATGATGTGTAAGGTGTCTTTACTTTATGATCATAAAGTCTTTGTGTAAGACTAGGAATATCTACCCCTATACCTTCCCTATCTCCAGTCTCTTATAATGTAGGATTTAAAGGGGGGTATGAGCCTAAGTATAAGATGGGGCCAAATAATGGCAATGGAACAATTCATTCCAAAAATTACATTATAAAGTGTAAGGAAATTAAAGCCAATAAGGGAACTTCAAGACAATTTAAGTCACTCTATTGTATCCTGGTTAGAATATTCACACATTCAACACTTTCTCCACATCTCACAATTTAAAAGTGACCTTACCAGAAACCCAACTCCCTTTGAGCAACTTGCTTGCTGGACACTCTTCCTAGAGGCATCTCTAGAAAACTAGCAGGAGCCAAAATTACAAATTCTCCACCTTATGTTTCACGATGGCCCAGAGAATTGTGTCTATCCTTTGATAATCAAGAATGGCGTTGTTGTTGTTTTTTTTTTACCAATATGCATAATTTATCCACTTCATATCTTGGAAATTACAATTCTAGATACTACTCCAATGGTATCTCACCGCTTTGGAAAGGATTTGACACAACAGGTACAATGTCAAATAAATGTTGGCAATGCTCATATACCCAAACATTTTGAGTAAAGATAGAACAAGTTTACTACATCAATGGTACTAGGTTCTACATTTTCCCTGATTGGGCTGTTGAATGGTAACACTGGCTAACCTCAATAGTGCCTGCTCTGTAATAGTGAGGCTATGAAATAAAAACCTCATCCAATTATCAACTATGTGGTAAAACAGAGCTAATGAACTCCTTACTCTGGAATAGTTTGGATACTTAAAACAGGGGTCAAGTCCAGCGGGAACTAAGTTCCCCTTGAACAGAGAACAGAAATGCTTCCGTAAACACTGCTGGAAATCCCCCTTTCCCCTTTTTCTCACAGCACACTATGGTCTCACAGATTCTGAGTAACGGAAGGGTCAGTTTTTAGCTAGATAATAATGAAGTATTATCGAGTTAAAGGGACACTCAAGTCAAAATTAAACTTCAAGATTCAGATACAGCATACAATTTTAAGCAACTTTCCTATTTACTTCAATTAACAAAATGTGCATAGTCTTTTTATATTTACACTTTTTGAGTCACCAACTCCTACTGAGCATGTGCAAGAATTCACTGCATATACGTATATATGCATTTGTGATTGGCTGATGGCTGTCACATGATACAGGGGGAGTGGAAATGGACATAAGTTTGCAATTTAGTTAACAAAAATCTACTACTCATTTGAAGTTCAGACTAAGTGCTATTGTATTGTCTTCTTATCATGCATTTGTTGATTATGCAAATCTACTCTATTGACTGGTCCTCCAGTATTATTGAGTTTACACCTTTGTGTTTGTCGCTCTCAGCAAGAAGTGTCTCCCTTTCTGAGGAGACGTGGCATGTGATTAGAATTATAATATGTGAGGAATCTTGATAAATCCTTTATATTCTCTGCTTACAGTGTAGCAGTAGTAAATCCATACAGGTTCGGATTGGCTGTATACGGCGACTCCCTCTTCCCTATCCCCTCTCCACCCAGTACACAGTCTTTTAACTGGTTCTGTTTTATATATTTATATTTTTATAATTATTAGATATACACCAAGGAGCAATACCTAACTGTATCACGAACCTTTAGTCAGTTAAAATTATGTTTTTAGATACATGTAAAGTCTGTAACTATATGACTGTTTTGTTATGTATAGGACATAGGTCATCGCAAACACAGGCCTAGATTTGGAGTTTTGCGTTAGAAGGGGTGAGTTAGCTACGCGTGCTTTTTTCTGGCCGCACCTTTTAAATACCGCTGGTATTTAGAGTTCACAGAAGGGCTGCGTTAGGCTCCAAAAAGGGAGCGTAGAGCATAATTTACCGCCACTGCAACTCTCAATACCAGCGGTGCTTACGGACGCGGCCAGCTTAAAAAACGTGCTCGTGCACGATTCCCCCATAGGAAACAATGGGACAGTTTGAGCTGAAAAAAAACTTAACACCTGCAAAAAAGCAGCATTCAGCTCCTAACACGGCCCCATTGTTTCCTATGGGGAAACTCTTCCTTAGTCTGCACCTAACACCCTAACATGTACCCCGAGTCTAAACACCCCTAACCTTACACTTATTAACCCCTAATCTGCCGCCCCCGCTATCGCTGACCCCTGCATATATTTTTTAACCCCTAATCTGCCGCTCCGTACACCGCCGCAACCTACGTTATAGCTATGTACCCCTAATCTGCTGCCCCTAACCCCCGCCGACCCCTATATTATATTTATTAACCCCTAATCTGCCCCCCACAATGTCGCCGCCAGCTACCTAAATAATTAAATACACAAAAGCGTCTCCCTTTACAGCTCCAGGCTATTTGATGTTGAAGATAAGATAGAAGAATATGTAAAGTGACTCACCCGGCAGCGTTCAGGTTGTGCCATGATCGTGACCCCACTGTGCAGTTGCGCAGTAATCATCTGGTTTTTCCCAGCTATACTTATTATTTTGTGGCAAGTGCGAGCATATTGTCTCTTTAGAAACTCGTATTGGGGATCTGGAGGAACGAATTGCAACACTACATGAAATTCAGACACTTGAAAGGGAAATGGATAGGACTGAGCTGGTTGTTAATGGTTCCAGCAGTGGGAATGGGGAGGATTCAGATGAGGAGACTCCAGGATGTAGCTGGGTCACAGTTAGAGGGCGAAGTAAGCGGAAGAGACAGGCCAGTTCTGAGCTGGTACACCCCAATAGATTTGCAAGATTAAGTGAAGATGTTGAGGATATCAGTTCAGGGGTGGCAGTGTCAGAGAGGGCCGTGTTGCCTAGTATAGTGAACAGTCCTTTAGCTGTGGAAGAGGAGCATACTATGGTGGGCAGTCCTTCAGTCATGGAAGAGGGGCATACAAGTCAGGGCCAGAGGCAGATGTTGGTGGTAGGAGACTCTATTATAAGGAAGGTTGATAGGGTAATTTGTCATCCAGACCCTTTACATAGAACAGTTTGCTGTCTTCCAGGGGCTCATGTTAGGCATATTGTGGAGCGTATTGATAGATTGTTAGAGGGATGCGGGTCTGATCCTGCAGTCATGGTGCATATTGGTACTAATGAAGAAATCAGTGGGAGATGGAGAGTCCTAAAAAATGACTTCAGGGAGTTAGGTAGCAAGCTTAAAGCAAGGACCTCCAAAGTAATATTTTCTGAGATATTACCAGTGCCGTGTGTTAACTCAGTAAGGCAGAAGGAGCTAAGGTCTGTTAATTCATGGCTAAAAACATGGTGTAAAAATGAGGGGTTTGACTTTTTAGAACACTGGGCTGATTTTTCACTAGGGTACAAATTGTACAGTAAGGATGGATTGCACCTGAATGACATGGGGGCAGGTGTGTTGGGGGAAAGGATGGTAGCACGTTTAGAGAACCTTTTAAACTAGGCAAAGGGGGGGAGGGTCAATTAGAACAAAATAGAACAGAGAGATCAGTGTCTGAATATGTCACTCCCTTAATATCTCAAGGAAGGGATGACTTAAGAAATGTCACATTAGAAAGTATAGAGGAAAGTACACCAAGTAGCAGCAGAAAGCACATGAAAATTAAATGTATGACAACAAATGCAAGAAGCATGACAGGTAAAATGGGGGAGCTGACGCTCTTAGTTGCAGAAGAGGACTATGATGTTATCAGTATAACTGAAACTTGGTGGGATGATTCACATGACTGGGCCAGTTAACTTAGAGGGGTATACATTATTTAGGAGGGACAGGAATAATAAAAGGGGTGGAGGAATCTGCATGTATATTAAACCTGACCTTAAACCTACAATAAGGGAAGATATTTATGATACAAGTGACAATGTAGAGACCCTGTGGGTTGAAATAAAGAGTGGGGTGAAAAATCCTAAAAAAATATTACTAGGAACATGCTACAAGCCTCCCAACATTAGTGACCCGGAGGAAACTCAACTACTTATCCAAATAGGTAAGGCTGCTAATAACAGTGCTGTAATTATGGGAGATTTTAACTACCCTGATATAAACTGGGCCAATGAAACTAGTAATTCAGCTAAGGGGGATAGATTTTTAAATGTTCTCAGGGATAACTTCTTGTCACAATTAATAGAGGAGCCAACTAGGAGTAAAGCTATATTGGATTTAGTGCTATCAAACAATACAGATATAATATCAAACATAGAAGTTAAAGAACATTTGGGTAACAGTGATCATAACATGGTCACATTTGAAATCTCTTTTCATATGCAGTGTTTTAAAGGCTTAACTAAGACTTTTAATTTCAAGAAAGCAAAATTCAACGATTTAAGGAAATCATTAAATAATATAAATTGGGACAATGTATTTTCTAATAAAAATACAGAGGATAAATGGATAATATTTAAAAATTTGTTAAATAAATATACATATCAATACATACCATATGGTTATAAAAATAAAAATAAAAAAACTAAGCCGTTATGGCTAAATAAAAATGTGTTAAAAGAAATTAGGAAAAAAACGTAGGGCATTTAAATTATTAAAAGAAAATAGTACAGACTCAGCATACAATATTTATAAGGAATGTAACAAAGCATGCAAAAAAGCAATCAAATTAGCCAAAATTGAAAATGAAAAATTAATTGCCAAGGATTCTAAGTCTAACCCTAAAAGGTTCTTTAAGTACATAAATAGCAAAAAGTCTAAGAAGGATAATATAGGTACATTAAAATGTGTGGAGGGTAGCATGATAAATAATGACAGGGAGAAGGCTGAGGTACTAAACCAGTTTTTTTCTTCAGTATACACAAGAGAGGAACCATTGAATGATACTTTGGAACAGAATAGAACATGCCAGTCCATACCACTAACTGGGTTTTGTTTAGAGGATATCAGGAAAAAACTAAAAAATATTTAAGGTAAATAAAACTCCAGGCCCAGATGGAATACACCCAAGGGTGTTAAGTGAACTTAGCACTGTTATAGACAAACCTTTACTCTTAATTTTTCAAGACTCATTATCCTCAGGCATGGTACCCCAGGATTGGCGTAAAGCTGATGTGGTGCCACTCTTCAAAAAGGGAAGCAGGGATGATCCAGGAAGCTATAGACCAGTTAGTCTGACATCAATAGTGGGGAAGATATTTGAAGGGATTATAAGGGATTATATTGATGAGCATATTCGTGTAAACAAGATTATGAGTTCTAATCAGCATGGCTTTAGGAGAATAGATCATGTCAAACTAATCTAATTAGATTCTACGAGGAAGTAAGTAAAAATATAGATAAAGGGGAATCAGTTGATGTGATATACTTAGATTTTGCAAAGGCATTTGATACAGTGCCACATGAGAGATTAATGCACAAAATTAAGGGACTGGGAATAGCTGAAAATGTTAGCTCATGGATAAATAACTGGATAAAAGATAGGGAGCAACGAGTAGCAGTAAATGGATCATACTCAGATTGGACAAAGGTAATCAGTGGCGTCCCCCAGGGATCAGTACTGGGCCCTGTTCTTTTTAATATTTTTATAAATGACTTGGAGCAAGGATTAAATAGCGACATCTCTATTTTTGCAGATGATACTAAGTTAAGTAAGGTCATTAGGTCAGAGCAGGATGAACTCTCTTTGCAAAGGGATTTGCTAAAATTAGAACTATGGGCAAGTGAATGGAAAATGAGATTTAATACGGAAAAATGTAAGGTTCTACATTTTGGAAGTAAAAATAAGCAGGCTATGTATTTTTTAAATGGGACAAGACTTAGCCAAACACAGGAGGAAAGGGATTTGGGAGTAGTAATAGATAACAAGCTAAAGATGAGTGCACAATGCAGGGCAGCGGCTTCAAAGGCTAATAAGATACTAGCATGTATTAAAAGAGGCATTGATTCAAGGGAGGAAAGCATAATTCTGTCATTATATAAAGCCCTGGTAAGACCTCACCTTGAGTTTGGAGTGCAGTTCTGGGGACCGATTGCTAAAAAAGATATTGCAGAACTAGAAAAAGTTCAGAGAAGGGCCACAAAGCTAATAAGGGGATTGGAGAAATTAACCTATGAGGAGAGGCTAGCCAAACTGGGTCTGTTCTCTTTAGAAAAAAGGCGCTTGAGAGGTGACATGATTACTTTATATAAATATATTCAAGGCCCATATACAGAGATGGCAGAAGCTCTTTTTATTCCAAGAAAATTGTTTCTGACAAGAGGTCATAATTTAAGGTTGGAGGAAAGGAGATTTAATCTCCTGCAACGGAAACGTTTTTTCACTGTAAGAGCAATAAAATTGTGGAACTCATTACCAAAGGAGGTAGTGAATGCCAATACCATAGATACATTTAAAAATAGTCTGGATAAATTTCTGTATATAAACAAAATTCATGGATATGATTGCTAGTATTAAATGGGTCACATTTTAATGGGGTTATTTAAGCTTAACTGGAGCTTTTTGTAAGTATTTTAGATTTGTATAGGTTGAACTCGATGGACTTCAGTCTTTTTTCAACCTTATCTACTATGTTACTATGTTACTATGTATACTGAGGATCCCATCTCCGCCGGCCTCCTGTGAACTAACCTCTTCAATGCAAAAGCCGGGTGAGTATCAGCGTGGCGTGTTTCTCGCTACCGAGCGTAGCACACGTTGTCTTCCTGGTACAGTCTTCCCTGCTTTGCGTAAAGACGCTACGTCACCAACATCCAATCCAACCACTGCTGCTCCGGTATACGCCAAGGCTCAAACTGGAAAAGGTAGACAGATGTAATTGTGGAAAAACCAGTGAGACCTCCAGGCATTAAATCAAATCGACTTTATTGGAGAAAACAATAAAACAGCATAAAAGCTTATTGCCCTTGCATAAGGGGTATACTGAACGGGTCCTACGCGTTTCGGCAGCCCTCTGCCTTATTCATGGACTGATAAGTTCACATAGAAATGCTACTTAAATACACCTGAGTCCCCAGGTATAGGAAACCCTGTATATGCTTATTTAAAGGGACAGGACATTGCCTAACAGTCATGTTATTAAGTGATTTGGAATTATAACAAATGACTTCATTTAATTGATCGCTAATGAATCACATTTCTATCCAATGTATTTTAACTATAATATAAAACATTAACATAGTCACATGTCATTTAATCCCAAACTAGTGTTAACATGGAATTGTAGTCATTAGTACAAACAAAGTCAAACTACATATTCTAATCATAATTTCTGAGCTAAAGGAAAAATAAAATAAATAAGGAAAAGAACAAGAAAAAGTGAAAGAAAGAGAATTGGACAAAAATACTGCAAACTATTGCTAAAGGGATCGATTCAAAAAATGGGGGACAGCATAACCATAATGATCACAATAAGATCCAAGTAGTTTTTAAAGTGTGTATGCTTAACCATGCATATAGATAGATATACTATATGTTGTTAAGATCCATTCTAAAGGGGTACTATATACTGTCCTAGATTAATTACAACTAACATACTAACCATTAAGTATATCTAGTGCCTTATTATTAGTCTATCCATTCTACTGTCATAGTCAGACTCATATTTGAGGGACACTAAACATCTCCTAAATAGCATTGAACAGATACAATGGGACAAACAGAATATTTGGCTGACAGTTGATGTAGTCAGCCTATATTCTGCTATCCCACACTCACACGGCCTAGCTGCCATTTCATTTATGCTAGACAGATTTAGTAATTATGGTGAAGATCTCAAATCTTTTTTGCTTAAAACCCTAGACTTTTTGCTTTCTCAGAAATTATGATTAGAATATGTAGTTTGACTTTGTTTGTACTAATGACTACAATTCCATGTTAACACTAGTTTGGGATTAAATGACATGTGACTATGTTAATGTTTTATATTATAGTTAAAATACATTGGATAGAAATGTGATTCATTAGCGATCAATTAAATGAAGTAATTTGTTATAATTCCAAATCACTTAATAACATGACTGTTAGGCAATGTCCTGTCCCTTTAAATAAGCATATACGGGGTTTCCTATACCTGGGGACTCAGGTGTATTTAAGTAGCATTTCTATGTGAACTTATCAGTCCATGAATAAGGCAGAGGGCTGCCGAAACGCGTAGGACCCGTTCAGTATACCCCTTATGCAAGGGCAATAAGCTTTTATGCTGTTTTATTGTTTTCTCCAATAAAGTCGATTTGATTTAACGCCTGGAGGTCTCACTGGTTTTTCCACAATTACCTAAATAATTAACCCCTAATCTGCCGACCGGACCTCACCGCTACTATAATAAAGTTATTAACCCCTAATCCGCCTCACTCCTGTCTCAATAACCCTATAAGAAATAGTATTAACCCCTAATCTGCCCTCCCTAACATCGCTGACACCTAACTTCAATTATTAACCCCTAATCTGCCGACCGGACCTCACCGCTACTCTAATAAATGTATTAACCCCTAAAGCTAAGTCTAACCCTAACCCTAACACCCCCCTAAATTAAATATAATTTTATTCTAACGAAATAAAATAATTCTTATTAAATAAATTATTCCTATTTAAAGCTAAATACTTACCTGTAAAATAAACCCTAATATAGCTACAATATAAATAATAATTACATTGTAGCTATTTTAGGATTAATATTTATTTTACAGGCAATTTTGTATTTATTTTAACCAGGTACAATAGCTATTAAATAGTTAAGAACTATTTAATAGCTAAAATAGTTAAAATAATTACAAAATTACCTGTAAAATAAATCCTAACCTAAGTTACAATTAAACCTAACACTACACTATCAATAAATTAATTAAATACAATACCTACAAATAAATACAATTAAATAAACTAACTAAAGTACAAAAAATAAAAAAGAACTAAGTTACAAAAAATATTTACAAACATTAGAAAAATATTACAACAATTTTAAACTAATTACACCTACTCTAAGCCCCCTAATAAAATAACAAAGCCCCCGAAAATAAAAAAAATGCCCTACCCTATTCTAAAATTAAAATAGAAAAGCTCTTTTACCTTACCAGCCTTAAAAAGGGCCATTTGCGGGGCATGCCCCAAAGAATTCAGCTCTTTTGCCTGTAAAAAAAAACATACAATACCCCCCCAACATTACAACTCACCACCCACATACCCCTAATCTAACCCAAACCCCCCTTAAATAAACCTAACACTAAGCCCCTGAAGATCTCCATACCTTGTCTTCACCACACCGGGTTCACCGATCGGTCCAGAAGAGCCTCCGAAGTCTTCATCCAAGCCCAAGCAGGAGCTGAAGAGTGACGTCCATCCTCCGGCTGAAGTCTTGATCCAAGCGGCGAATGAAGAAGTCCATCATCGGGCAGAAATCTTCATCCTATCCGGGCCGAAGAGGACATCCGGACCGCCAAACATCTTCATCCAGGCGGCATCTTCTATGTTCTTCCATCCGATGACGAGCGGCTGATCTTGAAGACCTCTGGCGTGGATCCATCCTCTTCTTCCGACGACTAGACGAAGAATGAAGGTTCCTTTAAGGGACGTCATCCAAGATGGCGTCCCTCGAATTCCGATTGGCTGATAGGATTCTATCAGCCAATCGGAATTAAGGTAGGAAAATTCTGATTGGCTGATGGAATCAGCCAATCAGATTCAAGTTCAATCCGATTGTCTGATTGGATCAGCCAATCAGATTGAGCTCGCATTCTATTGGCTGATCGGAACAGCCAATAGATTGCGAGCTCAATCTGATTGGTTGATCCAATCAGCCAATCGGATTGAACTTGAATCTGATTGGCTGATTCCATCAGCCAATTAGATTTTCCCTACCTTTATTCCGATTGGCTGATAGAATCCTATCAGCCAATCCGAATTTGAGGGACGCCATCTTGGATGACGTCCCTTAAAGGAACCTTCATTCGTCGTCTAGTCGTTGGAAGAAGAGGATGGATCTGCGCCGGAGGTCTTCAAGATCAGCCGCTCGTCATCGGATGGAAGAACATAGAAGATGCCGCCTGGATGAAGATGTTTGCCGGTCCGGATGTCCTCTTCTGCCCAGATAGGATGAAGATTTCTGCCCGAAGATGGACTTCTTCATTCGCCGCTTGGATCAAGACTTCAGCCGGAGGATGGACGTCACTCTTCAGCCCCCGCTTGGGCTTGGATGAAGACTTCTGAGGCTCTTCTGGACCGATCGGTGAACCCGGTGTGGTGAAGACAAGGTAGGGAGATCTTCAGGGGCTTAGTGTTAGGTTTATTTAAGGGGGGTTTGGGTTAGATTAGGGGTATGTGGGTGGTGGGTTGTAATGTTGGGGGGGGTATTGTATGTTTTTTTTTTACAGGCAAAAGAGCTGAATTCTTTGGGGCATGCCCCGTAAATGGCCCTTTTAAGGGCTGGTAAGGTAAAAGAGCTTTTCTATTTTAATTTTAGAATAGGGTAGGGCATTTTTTTATTTTGGGGGGCTTTGTTATTTTATTAGGGGGCTTAGAGTAGGTGTAATTAGTTTAAAATTGTTGTAATATTTTTCTAATGTTTGTAAATATTTTTTTATTTTTTGCAACTAAGTTCTTTTTTATTTTTGTACTTTAGTTAGTTTATTTAATTGTATTTATTTGTAGGTATTTGTATGTAATTAATTTATTGATAGTGTAGTGTTAGGTTTAATTGTAGATAATTGTAGGTATTTTATTTAAGTAATTTATTTATAGTGTAGTGTTAGGTTTAATTGTAACTTAGGTTAGGATTTATTTTACAGGTATTTTTGTAATTATTTTAACTAGGTAGCTATTAAATAGTTATTAACTATTTAATAGCTATTGTACCTGGTTAAAATAATTACAAAGTTGCCTGTAAAATAAATATTAATCCTAAAATAGCTACAATATAATTATTTGTTATATTGTAGCTATATTAGGGTTTATTTTACAGGTAAGTATTTAGCTTTAAATAGGAATAATTTATTTAATAAGAGTTAATTTTTTTCGTTAGATTTAAATTATATTTAACTTAGGGGGGGTGTTAGTGTTAGGGTTAGACTTAGCTTTAGGGGTTAATCCATTTATTAGAGTAGCGGTGAGGTCCTGTCGGCAGATTAGGGGTTAATAATTGAAGTTAGGTGTCGGCAATGTTAGGGAGGGCAGATTAGGGGTTAATACTATTTCTTATAGGGTTATTGAGGCGGGAGTGAGGCGGATTAGGGGTTAATAACTTTATTATAGTAGCGGTGAGGTCCGGTCAGCAGATTAGGGGTTAATTATTGTAGGTAGCTGGCGGCGACGTTGTGGGGGGCAGATTAGGGGTTAATAAATATAATATAGGGGTCGGCGGTGTTAGGGGCAGCAGATTAGGGGTACATAAGTATAACGTAGGTGGCGGCGGTGTGCGGTCGGCAGATTAGGGGTTAAAAAAATTTAATCGAGTGGCGGCGATGTGGGGGGACCTCGGTTTAGGGGTGCATAGGTAGTTTATGGGTGTTAGTGTACTGTAGAGCACAGTAGTTAAGAGCTTTATGAACCGGCGTTAGCCCAAAAAGCTCTAAACTCCTGTTTTTTTTCTGCGGCTGGAGTCTTGTCGTTAGATTTCTAACGCTCACTTCAGCCAAGACTCTAAATACCGGCGTTAGAAAGATCCCATTAAAAAGATAGGATACGCAAATGGCGTAGGGGGATCTGCGGTATGGAAAAGTCGCGGCTGCAAAGTGAGCATTAGACCCTTTCCTCACTGACTCCAAATACCAGCGGGCGGTAAAAACCAGCATTAGGAGCCTCTAACGCTGGTTTTGACGGCTACCGCAAAACTCTAAATCTAGGCGACAGTTTTTTATGATAATATGAATAGCCTTTTTTCTGACTTTATTTTATATGGCTGTAATAAGATGTTATTTATACATGTGTGTTTATTTATTTTAAGATTTGAGTTGCAATAGTATGAATAGTATCCAGGCTTCCTTATATCTGATACACTATATGACCAATTAAATTGTTTCCTCTGCTTGTGGGAGGTCTAGATGTGAGTCGGCTATAAAGGAACTCTGTTGTTGAGGATGGGCATCACCTCTGACGAAGCCGGGAGGAGCCCAGTGAAATGCGTTAGGCCACGCCCATTTTATGCATCGGAGGATACAGGTGAGCTGTGTGTAGCGGCGGTTCTGAAGATAGCTTTTTTGCAGAGTTACCGCTGCCTCAGCTACACCACCTCCATTTATATTCTTTTATGTGTTAAGAATCCCTGTCCTGTAGCCCTAGTTACTCTTTGTGTAGAGGGAATATGTTGAAATACTGTCAACTGCAAATATCCCACACATCCTAACAGGGCAAGATACAAGCATCATTAGTACAAGGGACATCTACACATTTTGTGAAATCGTTGTTCGAGGGCAACTTTTAAACCTACGTGTTTACATTCCTCATATGTTTGAGGGTGTATCTTGTGAGTGTACATCTTTTTATTTTAATATAATAAATCATATTTGAATCATCTGCACTTAAATCGTCTGTGCACTTTGTTGCGCTCCATGTTTTCTGTCTTCACAGATTGACTCTTTTCTCTACTTATAATTAAAGTATAGTGAATAAAATTGTTTTAGGTACCCAATGAGCTCCAAGTGAACAAGCATAGCACACAAAATAAAGGAAATTCTGGTGTGCTTGATTAATGTAAATGTATGAGTTAAACATTCAACCCTTTCAAATATTCAATCAGTAGCAGCTGCTGAAGATTTGAGTTAGTGGGGCACCTAGGCTCCTCCCAAACTTAAGCCCAACTGTGATATCCCCCTGAGTGCCCCCAATGTGCACCACACTAACTTAAAGGGACATAAATCCCCAAATTTTTATTTTGTGATTCAGATAAAACATACAATTTTAGACAACTTTCCAATTTTCATCTATTGTCAATTTTTCTTAATTTACTTGTTATCCTTTTTTGTAAAGCAGGAAGGAACTTCAGGAGCGTGCACGTGTCTGCTGCTCTATATGGCCGCAGTTTTGCAACAATGTTATACATTAGTGCACTAGATGGCAGTACTATTTTCTGTCATGTAGTGCTCCAGATATGTGCACGCTACCTATCTAGATATCTCTTCAACAAAGCAAAACATGAGCATGATACAAATTTGATATTAGAATTTAATTCATTTTTTTTTTAAATGGTATTCTCTGTCTGAATCATAAAATAATAAAACTGGGTTTCATGTCCCATAATGTTGTGCATATACAAAATACATAGGTGAAAAACATACTCAATATCATGTATACATACACATTGTCACAGACACACATGCACACTCACATTCATAATCTCACACACATGCTTATGCACACAAATACACCCTGTTCCAAATTATTATGCCAATGATATCTTTCTCATTTACCTAAATAATTTATGTAAACAACAGTCAGCATAATTCTCATGTTATCAACTATTATGAGTACAATTCAAATTTTATTGAACAAACCTCCTAATGATAACAGTATTTTTTTTGAAAATAAAAAACTTACGATGCACTGTTCCGAATTATTATGCACAGTAAGTTTCAAAAAACATTATAGGTTGTAAAGAACTGAAAATTGTCATTTGTTGTGTTTGCAGCATATTTACTGAAATCAAAAGCTATTTCAATCAAACTTTGAAAAACATTTTAACTTTTTAAACATTTTAACAGGTCACGTTACATTTTAACATAGGACCCCTTATTTGATAGCAGCTTCACAAGTCTTGCATCCATTGAACTTGTGAGTTTTTGGACAGTTTCTGCTTGACTTTGTCTGCAAGATGTCAGAATAGCCTCCCAGAGCTGCTGTTTGGATGTAAACTGCCTCCCACCCTCATAGATCTTTTGCTTGCGGATGCTCCAAAGGTTCTCAATAGGTTTGAGGTCAGGGGAGGATGGAGGCCACACCATGACTTTCTCTCCTTTTATCCCCATAGCAGCCATTGATGCAGAGGTATTCTTTGCAGCATGAGATGGTGCATTGTCATGCATGAAGATGATTTTATTACGGAAAGCTTAGTTCTTCCTTCTGTACCAGGGAAGGAAGTGGTCAGTCAGGAACTCCACATACTTTGCAGAGGTCATCTTTACACCTTCGTGGAGCCTAAAGTGGCCGACCAGCTCTCTTCCCCTTTATTCCGGCCCAAAACATGACTCCACCAATGCCTTGCTGACGTCGCAGCCTTGTTGGAACAGGGTGGCCGTCCACCAATCATCCACTACTCCATCCATCAGGACCATCCAGGGTTGCATGGCACTCATGAGTGAACAGGACTGTTTGAAAATTAGTCTTCATGTATTTTTCTGCCCAATGCAGCCGTTTCTGCTTGTGAGCATTGGTTGGTGGTGGCCGAATGGAAGGTTTATGCACAGTTGCCAGACTCTGAAGGACTCTACACCTTGATGTCCGTGGGACTCCAGAGGCACCAGCAGCTTCAAATATCTGTTTTCTGCTATGTAATGGTATTTTAGCAGCTGCTCTCTTGATCCGATACATGAATCTGGCAGATATTTTCCTCAATGTGCCTTTATCTGCACAAACCCGTCTGTGCTCTGAATCAGCCACAAATCTCTTAATAGTGTGATGATCACGCTTAAGTTTTCATGAAATATCTAATGTTTTCATACCTCGTCCAAGGCATTGAACTATATCACTCTTTTCGGCAGCAGAGAGATCCTTTTTCTTCCCCATATTGCTTGAAAATGGTGCACTGCTTAATAATGTGGAACACCCTCCTTTAGTAGTTTTTTCTTTAATTGGGCTCACCTGGCAATCTAATTATCACAGGTGTCCGAGATTGTTTTCAGTGATCAAAAGAGCCCTGAGACACAATGCCATCCATGAGGTAAACTGAAAAAAAAAAAATGTAATCTTTGTGACACTGAAATAGAATTTGCATAACAATTTGGAACAGGGTGTATACATGCTCAAACACATGCTCATGCACACACATGCACACTCTCTCATATGGTCATGCAGTCATAAATACACAAACACAAATGCACATATGATCAAACACAAAACATAGTATATATAGCTGGCTTAGGTGTTTTAACCACTATACATACTTTATTGTACTTGAGTGTAGGATGTAGTGCTCCAACTTTCAAAGCATTTCTTTCATCAGTATGGAACAAACTGGGTTCTTAGATTACAGAGTCAGGAAGCCCCAAAATGTTCTTTCATGATTTGGATAGAACATGCAATTTAAAACAACTTTCCAATTTACTTGCATTATCAAATTTGCTTCATTCTCTTGTTATCCATTGCTTAAAGGGACACTGTACCCAAAATTTTTCTTTCGTGATTCCGATTGAGCATGAAATTTTAACCCCTCAAATTTTCTTCATTCTCTTGGTATCTTTATTTGAAATGCAACAATGTAAGTTTAGATACCGGCCCATTTTTGGTGAACAACCTGGGTTGTCCTTGCTGATTGGTGGATAAATTCATCCACCAATAAAAATTGCTGTCCAGAGTACTAAAACAAAAAAAAAGCTTAGATGCCTTCTTTTTCAACTAATGATCGCAAGAGAACAAAGAAAAATTGATAATAGGAGTAAATTAGAAAGTTGCTTAAAATTGCATGCTCTTTCTGAATTACAAAAGAAAAAAATTGGGTACAGTGTCCCTTTAAGGAACAGCATTGCACTACTGACAGCTAGATGATCATATCTAGTTACTAGCCAATCACAAGAGACAAATGTGTGCAGGCACCAATCAGAAGCTAGCTCCCACTAGTGTAGGATATGTGTGTATTTCTTTTTCAACAAGGGATACCAAGAGAACGAAGCAGATTTGAAAATAGAAGTTTATTTAAAAGTGTCAGAATCATGCAAGTTTAATTTTTACATTCTTACCCCTTTAAATGTGTCACTTGTTGATACTGAATCTGTTAGTTACTTTCCCAGTAACACAGTCAATACCACATAAATATATACGCTATTTGAAGAACTGACAGATTCTGACCTCACTGTACTAACAGGAACACACATGAATAACAGGAATTGAAAAGCATTGTCTTGCTGGAAAATGTTCTCATTCCTAGTCCATCAGGGTCAATGTGTTTATATCTACATGGAATAAATGGAATAGCATGAGAGCCTGCACATGTATTAAAAAGTATGTGGAAAGTCTCACAACACAATAAAGAGAACATTTAATAAAAATGTAATGGTGCTACATCACATTTCTATAGGTACTTAAAGGGACAGTCAAGTCCAAAAAAAACTTTCATGATTCAAATCAGGCATGTAATTTTAAACAACTTTCCAAATGTACTTTTAACACCAATTTTGCTTTGTTCTCTTGGTGTTCTTAGTTGAAAGCTAAACCTAGGAGGTTCATATACTAATTTCTTAGATCTTGAAGGCGGCCTCTACACTGTCAGAAAAAAGGGTACGGTTGGGGTCCGTTTGTGAACACTTAGGGTACAACTGCTGTGGTTGTACCCTCAATGGATCATAATTACACCTTAAAGGAACACTGTACCCAAAAATTTTCTTTCGTGATTCAGATTGAGCATGACATTTTAAGCAACTTTCTAATTTACTCCTATTATCGAATTTTCTTCATTCTCTTGGTATCTTTATTTGAAATGCAAGAATGTAAGTTTAGATGCCGGCCCATTTTTGGTGAACAACCTGGGTTGTCCTTGCTGATTGGTGGATAAATTCATCCACCAATAAAAAAGTGCTGTCCAGAGTACTGATACCAAAAAAAAAACTTAGATGCCTTCTTTTTCAAATAATGATAGCAAGAGAACGAAGAAAAATTGATAATAGGAGTAAATTAGAAAGTTGCTTAAAATCGCATGCTCTTTTTGAATTACAAAAGAAAAAATTTGGGTTCAGTGTCCCTTTAAGGAACTAATATGTACCATTTAGCGGTAAATAAGGTACAAATATGTTTCCAACTGTCAAAGGGTTCATGCCTGTACCATTTAATCCCCCCAAAAAGGTACAATCACTTGTGTGACTAAAAGGTTGAGGGGGATGGGTGGTTCAAGGCTGCCAAACCCTGCAAGTCCATATCATTTGTACAGCTCAATTATTCATATTCACATAACTGACAGTCACCCAAAATGAATGCAACATACATGTTGTACAGCAAAATAATTATGTTCAATCGTTGTTGGTAATATGCAAGAAGTGGGCAAAGCAAAAAAAATACTTAAAGGGACAGTCTACACCAAAATTGTTATTGTTTAAAAAGATGGATAATCCCTTTATTACCCATTCCCCAGTTTTGCATAAACAACACAGTTATATTAATATACTTTATACCTCTGTGATTACCTTGTATCTAAGCCTCTGCAGAGTGCCCCCTTATCTCAGTGCTTTTGACAGGCATGCAGTTTAGCCAATCAGTGCAGACTCCTAAATAACTACATGGGAGTGAGAATATTGTTATCTATATGACACACATGAACTAGTATTGTCTAACTGTGAAAAACTTTCAAAATGCTCTGAGCTAAGAGGTGGTTTTCAACAGTTTAGAAATCAATTTGAGCCTACCTAGGTTTAGCTTTTCAAAAATACCACCAAGGGAACAAAGCAAATTTAGTGATAAAAGTCAATTGGAAAGTTGTTTAAATTTTCATGCCCTATCTGAATCATGAAAGTTTCATTTTGACTAGACTGTCCCTTTAATAACCCATATATTCAATGATACTGTGTTGCTGGTTCTAAATGGCAAACAAGCACTTAACATTTTAATGTTTATATTTAGAGCATCGAGATGTTAACTCTTAAACATAAAGCAAATGTATTAACTAAAATTACAAAGAAAAAAAAATGTTTTAAACTCTATAAAATAAACAAGAGCTGTTTAAGAACCAGTTTTTAAAAAAATAAAATAAAATTGTAACCGTTCCCCAGTCACATACATGGACATTGTGTGACATGCCATAGCGCCATCTGTTGGTTGAAAGTTCCTTGACATGTGTAACACAGCTCCATCTATTGGTATCAAGTTCATCACCAAAGTGTGTACTAGGGAAATAGACTCATTTGCATATATTTTGCATAGAGTGACAATTCAATGTATGGTTGTGAGTTTTATCGTTTATCCCTCCCCCGAATCCCCTTTCTTTTTGTTAGAGTTATATTTTATTATTATGTTGTTTTCTATATGTTTTCTATATATTTATGTTTTATGTGCATGTCACCCTAAATTAAATGGGGTGTTTTTAGAGTCTAGTACAGAGTGATATAAAACACATTGAGTAATACATTTCGTAACTGGTTGTTTAGCTTTGCTTTTTTAGGTGGTTCTGTAGTAGTCTGGAATTGCTACATGGCTACAGTTAAATATACAAACTTTTTTTTAAAGCTGCAGTGTGGCTTAGAGATGTGAAGTTCGATTCATTTAGATGAATCAGTTCATTTCGGACGGTTCGTTAAAGTGAACCGGTTCATGAACCGATTCATCAGTTCACCTACTGGACATGTGACACAGAGCTGCAGATTCGTGTCTTACTGATGCTCTGCCTGCTGACTCGCAAATCCGATTCTTCCTGAATCGTTTAAATGCATGACTCCTGAGTCACTGTGTAACAATCTGACTCCTCCTGAGTCCTGGACTGCACTGAACACGGAGCATTGAAGCACTTAGTCTGAAGTTTAATTTTGTTTTTAAACCATACAGTGTGGGGCTGTGTAAACAATAATAAACATATAAAAGACTGGTAATGTTATTCAGGCAGGCCGGTAACATTACCAGTCTTTTTTATATGTTTATTATTTTTTACACAGCCCCACGCTGTATGGTTTAAAAAACAAAAATAAACTTCAGACTAAGTGCTTCAGGCACTGTTATAAATAGCAAGCACTGGGGAGAGGGAGGGTAAAACCATTCTATTATATTTTAATTATTGTTTAAACAGCCCCACACTGTTATGTTATAAACTGGGAAGGGAGAGGGAGGGTAAATAGCAATAGTATGTACAGCAGCATACGTTGATCAGTTCAGTTGGAATAAAAGAAAGTGCATTTGTATCAGTGTACCGACTCATGTACTGTTAACTGATTCATTGCAAAGGAGTTAGTTAACAGGACACTGATTCGTTTGCAAACAGTTCACTTCTTGAGTCACTAACAACACTGGTAATATGATCCTAGAGTGAGATTCTGCTGTGTGATTCATTAAAGGAGGAGTTAGCAGAGCAGAACTCACTCTAGGATCGTATTACCAGAGTGCTGCTGATGACTCAGGAACTGAACTGTTTCAAACGAATCAGTTCAGTCTGGTGAACTGATTCATTCAGTTCAGTGAAAAGATCCGGTTCAAATGAACGATTCGTTCATGAACCGGACATCACTAGTGTGGCTATTGTACTGTCTGAAAAAGTACACATTGAATGTATATTTGAATGTTATATGATAAATTTAATGGAACAGCATTTGTAATATGCTGTGTTGAATACAAATTTGCCATCATGCGGTACAAAGGGCTTGTCACTGGGGCAGAACCCTTAAAAGGCCAGATTTGCACCATTTTTTAAGGGTACAATATGGTACCATAAGACTGAGGTCCAATCTAGTCACCAAAGGTAAATATTTGCCTTTGAAAGGTACAATCTGCAAGGGTACCAATTTATACCCATTTTAAAGGGTACTGCAGGTGTACCTTTGAGGGTACTGCCCCAGTGACAAGCTGTTGTACCCCTAAAGGTACAATTTTTGCACATTTTTTCTGACAGTGTAATTTAAATGCATTTTGACTGTTTTTCACCACTAGAGGGTGTTAGTTCATGTGTTTCATATAGATAACATTGAGCTCATTCACGTGAATTTACCGAGGAGTGAGCACTGATTGGCTAAAATGCAAGCCTGTCAAAAGAACTGAAAAAAGGGGGCAGTCTGCAGAGGGTTAGATACAAGGTAATTACAGAGGTAAAACGTGTATTATAACTGTGTTGGTTATGCAAAACTGGGGAATGGGTAATTAAGGGATTATCTATCTTTTAAAACAACAAAAATTCTGGTGTTGACTGTCCCTTTAATGCAAATCTTACATGTTCAGTTTATTCAGAGAGCCTTGTCTCAGAATTGCATGCCCTTGGTACCAGTCTCAAAGTATACAGAGCAGCTTGTGGGCAGTCAATTTAGACATGATTGACTAAACTCTGTATGCACACTTATATCAGTTTCTCTGTGTGCTTTAGTCTAAGATGTCACTTTTAAAAAAAAAACCCCACATATATTGCAAATTTGTATTCAAATTATGTCATATTTATCTATTGAATGATTAATTTATACAGAATCATCCCAATGTATCTATAAAACAATACAGAAGAAAAAAAGATACCTTACAACAGCACTCTTAGTCTAATAAAGAAATATTTTAATGATATAGTTAAATGATCTATACCAAACCTACTGTGCACAGTTTACAATAAACTAATAGACCCAGTAGTGATAAGAATAATTAACACCATAAAAGGTTAATGCACAATAATAACATTAAAGGAGAGAACAAACACTTGATATAATGCATATATGACATATATAAGCGCAGAGCTGAAAAAAGCACAGTTCATACTGAAAGGGTTAAGGTACTTATCGTTCAGTGTCCTAGGTGGTGGAAGCAAGAAGCCATAGAACTGAATAATCCACAAATGGAAGGCTTAGTTTATCGATCTCCCAGAAACCTGATGTAACTTGACGTTGCAGGCACTGTGATGAGTAGTAACCGCCACTATTCAGTAAACTTTATGTAAGGGATTTTGGAAGAGCATGGCCCGCCTCCCTACTACCTTCTATGGCGATGGAAATATTCACATGATTGCCACACCTATAGGTTTATCTCATTTATGGCAGCCTATTTAATAGTGATAACATGCAGGGTAGGTTCAAGTGCTATCATCCCACCCTGTGCCTATTTATATACTTGATTCGACAAAAATACTCTTTATTTATACAGCATTACCGCTTGTAAAACATGTGACTTTAATTAATCTACACTTTCAGTGTCATCTCTCTTGGTACCTCTCGCATATATGAAGGGACAACCCTATCGTGTACTACCCCCTTAACCTTGATAACATTATTTTACAACACCTGGTCTAAGAACAAACCTTACGGTTGCATCCCAAAAATGGCATTACAGCCTGGATTGCAGGTACTCACCCCAGCTCCCCCATGGCTCCCATCCTTTCCCCTTGACACCATGTCTATTATGATCAGTCCCAACTCATAATCAACCATAGTATAACAGGTCCTATCTCACACGTACTGGTTTTCAGTCAATATCTTTTTTTGACACGCAGGTGGGTGCTATGCAGGCACATGTAGGGTTGTTTGACTATCTCATGTATCTGTCTGTCTTAGCTTATGATATTACAACCACTTGCTCTGCAGGATGACTTATATTTCCATACTTTTAGTGGGGGGAGGTAAGGGTTATATGGGTGTGGGTTATATGTTGGTTTTTGTCCTTGTCTTTTTGTTTTATTTTAGCTAGTTTATTGTTATTTAGTTTGTTAGGTTAAAAGTACTCCACAAAAGGTAACCATATAAGCGACAATTGAAAGCTGATGGCTCTGCATCTGCATAATTCTTATAAGGCTAACATTACCCTGTTTGGGCTTTACTTACCCTTTTGTATTTCATTCATTGTTCAGCCCTGCATGGCGTAGAGATGTAGAATATGTATGTATGCTTGTACACATTGTTGGATATAAATAAAATTAAAAAAAACAAAAAACGCCATCCAATCAAAGGCGCATCCTTGATCACGTTAAAACGTCAGCCAATACAAGGACTCATTTGTCAGCTTGGCAGGTGACGTCTTAAGCAACATGGCGCATCCTTGATCGCGTAAAAATGTCAGCCAATACATGGACTGATTTGACAGCTTGGCAGGTGACGTCTTAAGCAACATGGCGCATCCGAGATCGCGTAAAAACGTCAGCCAATACAAGGACTCATTTGAAAGCTTCACATGTCAATAAGAAACGTATTTATATTTTATAAACTAGTATGTGCTATATTGGTAGCTAGCAATGTCTCGCTAGATAACGTAATACTGTGATATATGAAATAGAATCCATTGTTGAAACTAAGGATACATTTCATTAGAACTATAGATATATTTCACATAAACTATAGATTTCAATCAATGACATGAATAAAGAGGACAAATAATATTGGAATGAAATGTATTTTATTATTATGTCATAAAACATAAAGAAATAAGATAACGATACAAAAAAACATATTTAAAAATCTGCCCCATTGGAGCCATTTGAAAGGGAAAAGAGTGCATTACAGTCCTTGGAGGGAGTTGACAAGGGCCACCAAAGGCCAACACAGCCCCATTGGAGCCATTTGACAAGGTAAAAGAGTGCATCACAGTCCTTGGAGGGAGTTGACAAGGGCCAACACAGCCCCATTTGAGACATTTGACAAGGTAAAAGAGTGCATCACAGTCCTTGGAAGGAGTTGACAAGGGCCAACAAAGGCCAGCACAGCCCCATTGGAGCCATTTGACAAGGTAAAAGAGTGCATCACAGTCCTTGGAGGGAGTTGACAAGGGCCAACACAGCCCCATTGGAGCCATTTGACAAGGTAAAAGAGTGCATCACAGTCCTTGGAGGGAGTTGACAAGGGCCAGCAAAGGCCAACACAGCCCCATTGGAGCCATTTGACAAGGTAAAAGAGTGCATCACAGTACTTGGAGGGAGTTGACAAGGGACAACACAGCCCCATTGGAGCCATTTGACAAGGTAAAAGAGTGCATCACAGTCCTTGGAGGGAGTTGACAAGGGCCAACACAGCCCCATTGGAGCCATTTGACAAGGTAAAAGAGTGCATCACAGTCCTTGGAGGGAGTTGACAAGGGCCAACAAAGGCCAACACAGCCCCATTGGAGCCATTTGACAAGGTAAAAGAGTGCATCACAGTCCTTGGAGGGAGTTGACAAGGGCCAACACAGCCGCATTGGAGCCATTTGACAAGGTAAGAGTGCAACAGGCACAACAAAAAAAACAAAAAGGCCAAATGGCAACAACAACAGCAACAACTGTAAACATAGTAACATGTGGACGGAAGATTAGTATCTGTGCCCTCGGAGCATCTCCGGATCTTCCACTTATGGGTCATCAGCATCACCCTCATTGTCCTGTGCATGTCCAGCTACAGATTCAATCATTGACTCTACACGCATCATACGTCGTAGAGTCAATTGCTCAACCTATATCTGGGCATGCATGGTGTCATGTATCCTTCCCAGGAACAGACTGTTCCTCAGCACAGCCTGCTCTATACGTGCTAGAGTCTCTAGCATCAGCCATGCTGAGTCACAACCTAAAATAAAGCAAACAAAGAATATTAATGATAATTACATAACATAATAAAAAGAGAGCAAAGATACATTGTAATAATAAAGACAAATCATTATTATAATTAAATATTCTATCTCGAAGATTTACACATTAAATATGTTCTTCACACATAAACCATTAAAGGGACAGTTTACTCAAACATGTTCTCCCCTTTAATTGGTTCACAATGATCCACTTTACCAGCTTGAGTGTATTAAATTGTTTAAAATTATTTCCATTGTCCTTACATTGGCATTTGAAAAAGTTGAGTTAGCCTGTGGTATCACACCTATCCTTAAACCTTTTGGCCTCGAGGCCAAGCTGAGTAAACACAGCAAGCAGAACAAATTACACTCCCAGTGGGTTATAGAAGAGATAAGGTACTAAAAAGTTATTTTTCTATTGTTCTATCCAAGTAGTGGTTATTGGTATATGGAGTGATATGAGATCAAATATGTTATAATGTGGATTTAGAATGATACTTACAACTGTGCCTGGGAAGGATAATCCAACACCCAGGACAATGAAGGTGGGGACTGGGGGGAGGGATGGGATTGGGATAGGGATGGAAAGGGGAGTGTTGGGATTGGGCTGGGGAGGTAAGGGGGGAGGTCTGTTATTGGGCTGGGGAGGGATGGGCTGCTGCTCTGGGTTAGCCTGTACAGCTGGGGAGTCAGGGGCCTGTGAATTGGGGGCTGGTCAGGTGGGGGAGCTGTACGAGTCAAAATTTGGGGAGAGCGGCGAGTGGGGGCAAAGGGGCATTTTTTGGGAGGGACAGGACAGGAAGAATGGGAAGGTCCAGGAGGGGCTTCTCCCTGGGGAGGGACTTCTACCTTGGGAGGGGACTGGGTAAGGTCAGGAAGCAGATGCCCAGAAGAGGAAGGTCCATCTGAAATAGATAATAAAAATATATTAACATCTCATACATCATGAAATGAAATCAAGGCATTTAAACATGATTATGTTTTATGTATACTTTTGGATTTCTAAACAATGATGACATAAGGATATGGTCTGCATATAGGCACTCAGATGAATAGCAAAGACTGTCTGCACAATCAGAAGATGATTATTGTGGTTTGGCATGGAAATGCATGTGACATCATGATGTCATTAATGACAAATCATACATAAATGAAAGAAAAATACAAACATATGTCCATGCTGCATGATATAAAAAGGGGGGCAGTAGTGTTTTCTAAAAATAATGAAATAATAATTTTTAAAGTGCCAAAGCTGTAGACTTTGATTTTCTTCCAGAGAATTTTTTCAAACAATAATACATGTTGGATACATGTTATATATATTTGACATACCATCAGACTCCAAGGGAGCCTCTTCCTCCTCCGTCTCACATGTTACATCAATCTCTGTAAAACATAACATCTTGTGTACACGTTAATATCAGATATTATAACATATGTTACTTTTGCTCAAGGACACACATCAATGTTGCATTAAAGATATACTGAGCCAAAGCTATGATTTACATCATTTTGATGGAGCATACAAATGACATTAGATGTGTTATTCTCAATGAGTAATAATTACATTTTAGTGTCTGTATTTTTACAATTATCTCAAAAGCAGAGTACATGGAACATTTAAGAGTTCTCATGTGTGTGTCACTTGATGATTGTTGTCTAAATTTATACTAAAAAGAAATATATGCTATCCATGTTCTGAAGAACAAAGGTGTAGACTAAGAAGCTTTGAGATCTTAATCTTTCCAGATTAAAAATAAATAGATATATAATCAGAGGAGTAAATTATCTGTTTTATTCAAATGTAATGCTTCATCAGAATCATGATCATAATATTTATTACAAATACACCTTCAATGACATATGCATGAGTCAATGCAAAGGCATCTCATCATTGGTGCTGGATCCCTCTGGGCTCCCCACAGCAACTATATCTATTAATGATATAGATTTATATTAGTGAACACAGTTTGGACATCACTAAATCCCATCAGTATCGAATTTTCAAAAGAATATACTTAGAAATGTGAAGAATAGACCACTAATATGAACAATAAATACATGAGTTAATCAAGTTGATTATAAAGAAAATGATGTCTTTAACATATGTTTAATTTCTTAATAAATTAGACAGAATATTCATCTCATATGATTCTATTGCATATCTAAATATACCTATTGATAGTTGTTTTTGAAATAATACACACAAACAACACTTTGAATAACAACTGGTGAAAAATCAAACCAAAGCCATGTGGCACATAGATCCATTGTGCAATGTACATTAATCTTTTTTTGGACACAACACATATTGATCACAATGCAAAATTGAAGTTATTATGAAAAATATGTCATCATGACATCATGTGATATGATTTTATAATAAGGATAAGAATAGACTGAAGCAATTTAGATAATCAAATCCAATTTGAAATTATTGTGAAATCACATGTTTCTAAATCCTAAAAGTGAAATGTTTGTTTTCATGTCCCTTTAACCCCTTAATGACTGGACCATTTTTCAATTTTCTTACCCTTAATGACAATGGCTATTTTTACATTTCTGCAGTGTTTGTGTTTAGCTGTAATTTTCCTCTTACTCATTTACTGTACCCACACATATTATATACCGTTTTTCTCGCCATTAAATGGACTTTCTAAAGATACCATTATTTTCATCATGTCTTATAATTTACTAAAAAAATAATAAAATATGAGGAAAAAATGGAAAAAAACACACTTTTTCTAACTTTGACCCCCAAAATATGTTACACATCTACAATCACTAAAAAGCACCCATGCTAAATAGTTTCTAAATTTTGTCCTGAGTTTAGAAATACCCAATGTTTACACGTTCTTTGCTTTTTTTTGCAATTTATGGGGCAATAAATACAAGTAGCACTTCGCTATTTCCAAACCACTTTTTTTCAAAATTAGCGCTAGTTACATTGGAACCCTGATATCTGTCAGGAATACCTGAATATCCCTTGACATGTATATATTTTTTGTTAGAAGACAACCCAAAGTATTGATCTAGGCCCATTTTGGTATATTTCATGCCACCATTTCACCGCCAAATGCGATAAAAAAAAAAAAAAGTTCACTTTTTCACAAAATTTGTCACAAACTTTAGGTTTCCCACTGAAATTATTTACAAACAGCTTCTGCAATTATCGCACAAATGGTTGTAAATGCTTCTCTGGGATCCCCTTTTTTCAGAAATAGCAGACTTATATGGCTTTGGGGTTGCTTTTTGGTAATTAGAAGGCCGC
Organism: Bombina bombina; assembly: GCF_027579735.1. NCBI lineage: Eukaryota > Metazoa > Chordata > Amphibia > Anura > Bombinatoridae > Bombina > Bombina bombina. Next base: position 918,178,498 of record NC_069500.1, read on the forward strand.
TAAATGCCGCTGCGCACCACACGTGTTTTATGCCCAGGAGTGAAGGGGTTAATTAGGGAGCTTGTAGGGAGCTTGTAGGGTTAATTTTAGCTTTAGTGTAGTGTAGTAGACAACCCCAAGTATTGATCTAGGCCAATTTTGGTATATTTTATGCCACCATTTCACCTCCAAATGCGAGCAAATAAAAAAAAAACTTTACATTTTTCACAATTTTAGGTTTCTCACTGAAATTATTTACAAACAGCTTGTGCTATTATGGCAGAAATTGTTGTAAAAGCTTCTCTGGGATTCCCTTTGTTCAGAAATAGCAGACTTATATGGCTTTGGCGTTGCTTTTTGGTAATTAGAAGGCCGCTAAATGCTGCTGTGCACCACACGTTAATTATGCCCAGCAGTGAAAGGGTTAAATTAGGTAGCTTGTAGGGAGCTTGCAGGGTTAATTTTAGAGATCAGCCTCCCACCTGACACATCCCACCCCCTGATCCCTCCCAAACAGCTCTCTTCCCTCCACCACCCCACAATTGTTCCCGCCATCTTAAGTACTGGCAGAAAGTCTGCCAGTACTAAATAAGAGTTTTTTTTTTTTTTTTTTAAATAAAAATAATAAAATATTTTAGCTGTGATGGACCCCTGCCTTAGCCCCAACCTCCCTGATCCCCCCTCCAGCAATCTAACCCTCTCCCCTACCTAATTACCGCATCTTGGGTACTGGCAGCTGTCTGCCAGTACCTAGTTTGGCCCCAAAAATCCCCCAAAAAGTATTTTTATTTTATTTTTAACTTAAAAACTATTTCTGTAGTGTAGCAGCCCCCCCACAATACCCCCACCCCCTCCCCCTCCCAGATCCTTTTATATTTAAAAACATTTTTTTACCTTTTAATCCCTTTCCTCCCTCATTCATTGGTGTCAGTGTGACTAATGTGCGCACGTGCACACGCACACGCACGCGCACGCGCGCCCCTGTGCACGCCCACACGCACATTCACGTGCACACTCGCCCCTCGTGCACGTGTGCACGCATCGTGCACGCGCGCGCACCCTCACACCGGCGGACACTGGCAGTCTGGCACCATCGCTACCGGTGCAGAGAGGGCCACAGAGTGGCTCTCTCTGCATCGGAGGCTTGTACAGTGGTATTGCAGGATGCCTCCATATCGAGGCATCACTGCAATACCCTCAGAGCTGCTGGAAGCATTTGTGATCGCTTCCAGCACTCTGTTAGACAACTGACGTACCAGGTACGTCCATTGTCATTAACTGTTAGTTTTTGCATGACGTACCTCGTACGTCAGTTGTCATTAAGGGGTTAATGATAAGAATAAAAACAAACCCGTATGAAATGTATATTTTTAGATTCGGCACTTTTTCAAAAATGTGTTAGTGTTGTCTAAATGTATCCAAAAAATCGCAATAACTACATAGAGGCAGAATATAAAATGGGCAGGAACCTAAGCTTACTACATTAAAATGAAGATATCAAGAATAGAAGGGATATCCTTAAATACTCATAATTTTAGATTTGTATTACAATGTAATCTCAACTTTGATTCGTGATTCTTATTTTAAAATAACCAGAAAAAATAATATATCCATATAAATATCTAACAATGTGAATGTATTATGTAATGTTATGTCCAGGTTTGTAAGACAAAGGTAAATTAATATGAGACATACCATGCTGTGACGAACCCTGGCTTGAGGTTCCAGCACCAACATCACGATCTGTAAAATATTCATTGAGGATTGGATATCATTAATACAAATCAGGTCATGGAGACAAACAATCTGATTTTTCAATTCTAATTGACAAAGTACAAATCTATTTGTATTTACATGAGTTCATTGTTTCCTCAATTAATGTCTAAATAAAGAGATCCTGTATTCTTATTTTCAATCTTTTATGTTGTTGACTGTAGCTTTAATTCATTTTGTGTCTTCTTGCATTCTCAACAATTGATAGAGATAGTTCATTGTTTATTTTGATCTTGCTAGTATAGCTTTTATAATGTAGAATATTGAAAATATGGATACTGTATTCTTCCCATATATACTAATTAACGAATACATTTGACCAACATGTCTAAAGCGATGCCAGTTACAGCAAACACATGTTCACGTGTGTGCGCAATTCTATCTTTCGTGATCATTGCGTAATGATTCCAAGCGGAATTGCGCATCCGTGATTTGACCAACATGTCTAAAGCGATGTCAGTTACAGCAAACACATGTTCACGTGTGTGCGCAATTCTATCTTTCGTGATCATTGTGCAATGATTCCAAGCGGAATTGCACATCCATGATTTGACCAACATGTCTAAAGCGATGCCAGTTACAGCAAACACATGTTCACATGTGTGCGCAACTCTAACTTTCGTGATCATTGTGCAATGATTCCAAGCGGAATTGCGCATCCGTGATTCATAATTGTTTTGGATATAGTAGTGTGATGATTATCATTTATAAAGACTTCAAATATATTGGCAATTGGGTGTATTACGAGATTCAAGTCGGATATTTGTTAATATTGAACAATAACAAATAATATTTAGAACTGTGTTATGATTCAATAGTCAATGTATGAAATGACGGATGAGAGGGATTTCACAGATGCGCAATTCCTTTTACGCTCTGTGACGCATATTCTGTAGTGCGCAAGAAACATCACTCCTATTTCATGTGTGACGAATCTAAAATCAGATATCTGAACATCATATGTACGATATGTTGTGAGATCTATATAGGTTGAATATATGACTATATACACATTTCTTAAAAAGTCTACTCAAATATTAATATATTATATGAAGTTGGATATTTACCTGGTTCAGATTCTGTATTTTCTTCTCCCAGGCCACCGGACGGAGAAGCAGCTCCACTGGCCTCCGGGTCAGGACTTTCTGATCCAGCAGCTGGGGGGAAGAAGAAGAGGCCGAGGAGCGAGAGGATCTAAATCTGCGGGGGACCCGGAGATTGAGGAGGTCGCATAAAGTCACCTCATAAGGGAGTAGGTATAGTTTCCGTTGGGGCTTCGATTTTTTACCATCCCTCTTACTGGCTTTTACCCAGTCTCTTATGAGGTCGACTTTTTTGTGCAGATGCAACCTCATATCTCCGAACCTCCGCATGATTTGATCCTGGCTCCTCTGGACACCCAACACCAAATTAACATCATTGGTGATAGACGCCCAAAGGGCCTTCTTAATGCTCTGCTTCCTCAACTTCTTCTTGTTCCCAAACAGCTGCGGATAGAAGTCCTGGACGGCGTTGACCAGTGCTGCACTCTCTGGCTTGGTGAACCTGAGAGGCGTCATGCCTGCCGAGTTGTATGGGTATATATATAATATATAACAAATATGTAACTGCCAGCAGGCATTAGAGAACTGACAAAGATGGCAACGTGTAATGGACTTTTATATGGTGAAGTAAACATGAGACATGGGACATGTTATCTGTACATCTGATTGGATAAAATATTGAAATTTTGTTATCATGTCTGTGAGACCATAATGACTCAAGTTATGTTTGTGTGATGAACTCTGATTGGTTGTTCCTGAATGTTTCATATCTTATGACGTCCATACACATACCTCCTGGGGGTGCTGTTACTACATTTTTCATGTAGACTTATTTGTAACTCATGGGACTGTTATGCAGATATGTGTGACGCAGATGTAATGTACGTGATCCATTAAATATTTATTAAATTTTTTTTGGGGAAATATAATCCAGTCACATTAGTAAATGTTTTACACATTTTGATGTTTAATATCGACCATGTTCTTTAATGCAAATAAGTTGTAATAATACAAATTTAACATTGTATGTATTTATTGTTTATTAAATACATTTCTGGACTTATTGTGAAGTATTGACATTGCTCTATTAAATGTATTTATAATGCACATCGATTGTATGCTATTGCGCGACATTCAAATTGAATTTTTAAAGATGCGAATCTCGTGTTGCAAGATACGTTTCCCACGTGAGATTTCTGAAATGCATAATTTCTGGTTATAATGGCCGGAACTTGTCTAATTTTTTTATAAATGTTAAACTACACGTTTGTTTATTATTAGTAAATAAACCTATAGCTTGTATTTGTCTGAACTGCTCACATCTGTTATTGGGGCAATGGCTTCTTTATTTTTAAAGGGACATTACAACAAAATATTTTATTAAAATGATCCTGAGAGAGAATACATTTTTATACTTTAAAATGAAACTATTTAGATTAATCTTTAGATATCCTTAACAGAAGAAATTGCAATGCACATGGTTGAGCCAATCACACAAGGCATCTCTGTGCATCCACCAATCTTCAGCTACTGAGCATATCTAGATATGTTTGTAAAGGAAATAATCCAAAAATAATGATTTAAAATAGATGATAGAATTAAATGTTAATAATTAAATTTTATTTATGATTCCAGAAAGAAACGCTTTTTAATTACCGTCCTTTTCATGAGCTAATATGCAATCTAGAACTTGATCTAAATACATCTAAACATTGTAAATATGCATTGTTGGCCAGCCACAATTAAGTAGATATTTCCCAGTAATGCTTTGCTGATCATAAACCTATGCACCTCCCTTTCTAAAAATTAGTATATACAATGTTAAAACAACGTCACATTTAGTTTTATTCTCTCATTATTTTTTTCCCCATTTATATTCTTGACTGAAAACCATATCTAGATAGGCTCTTTTGCTGCTGATTGTTGGTTGTACATAGATGCCTTACGTCATTGTCTAACCCATGTGCATTGCTATTTCTTTAACAAAGGATATCTAAAGACTGAATATATATATATTAGATAATAATATTACATTTAAATTGTGTTTAACTAAAATTTGTATTGTCTATAATTTACTAAATTAAATATTTTTGGAATGTCCCTTTAAGGACCAAACCATTAGGAATATGTGGAGTTAACATTGTATAAAGAAACTAAAGGCGAGTGAAAATACATCTAGTTATGTGATATCTATCCAAGAGATAAGGAGAATAAGTTATCTTTTGATCTGTCTATAGTTAAATGACCCTTCAAATGACTCCACTAGAACTGAAATGTAATCAATATGGCATACAATAATTAGCTTGGTCTAAATATGAAATTATCTTACTTTTCATTTACAAATAATTTCTAACATATTACCTTTAAGAAAATTAAAGATGAATAACCTATATTTATTGTAATAATGTTTTTGGATACCTAAAGAAAATCCAAGATATTATTATGTAAATCTAACATTCAACTATACTGTCACTTTAATGTAAGTTAAACACTTTCCTTTCTTAAAAGTGAAATGAACAATGTTGTTTTGTATAATTTAGACTAAATATCCTCGTTATAAACATTTTATGATTTTAACATCTATAAATCACACAATAAAAGCATAGATGTATTTAAGTGCAAATTAAATTGTTGAAAGATACTTGACTTTAACATTATCTGAATAAGCTGTGTTGATATTTTACATTTAATAAATTAACCAAAATTATTGTATTTTATATCTGGCATGTGCTTGTCAAATAGATGACTAACAGTCATGGGAGTAATATTTGGTTTACTTGTCAGATTAGATGGATATATTTCTTCTTATCTTACTGTGATAGAGATATGTCTCTAAGAATATGTATTTTAATACAAAAAATAGAAGATATAGTATGAAAATACATGTAGATTGTAAGTTCCCACGGGAACAGGGCCCTCAATTCCCCCTGTATTTGTCTGTAAAATGTTGTGTCTTATCGTATTGTTTCTCCACTGTACTGTTATCCTTGTACCCATGGGCAGCGCTGCGGAATCTGTTGGCGCTTTATAAATAAAGAATAATAATAATAATGTATTGACAAAAAAAAAAAAAAATTCTTAAAAAACAAATCATCACAGATGAAACTCTGAAAAAGAAAGAAAAATATTATAAACATTAGTTATTTCATGAACACATGTCTTAAAATATTTATTAAATCGAATAATTGTTAAATCATCTTCGGCTAGATTTGGAGTTTTGTCGGTAACGACCCGAAAAACTAACGCCGGCTTTTTTCTGGCCGCACCATAAAAATAACTCTGGTATTGATAAACCTAAGGATAACGTAGGCAGTTATAGGCCAATCTCCTTAACCCCTTAAGGACCAGCGACGTACCCTGTATGTCGCTGGCCTTTTTTTGGGACTTGATTGTTTTAAAGCACGGTCTTGCTACCAGCGTTGAGACTGCTGTATTCCACTAAGCCTGCTGGAGGGAGGGAATGAATAGCGTGTTCTTGCTAGACTTGTGCTATTATGTCCTGAAAAAACCCTTAACGACCAGTGACATACAGGGTACATTGTGGTCATTAAGGGGCTAATAAACGTTGACATCAAGATCTATGCTAAGATCCTAGCAAATCGCCTTAATCCTATCCTTCCGAAAGTCATACATCCAGACCAGGTTGGATTCATCAGGGGCCGTGAGGCAAAAGATAATACCACCAGACTACTTCATGCTCTCTTTGCTTCTCACAACTCTAACAGCTCCCTTGTTCTCCTCTCCACAGACGCCGAGAAGGCCTTTGACAGGGTCGACTGGCATTTTATGTGGTCGACCCTGTCGAGGTTTGGCTTCCCTGACAAATTTATAGCTAGAGTGCAAGCACTATATAATAACCCCCGCGCTAGGATAAAAGTTAATGACACAATTTCCCAAATTTTCCCAATATCTAATGGCACCCGACAGGGGTGCCCATTATCTCCTCTGCTGTTTGCCATTACTGTGGAAATACTTGCAATTCAAATTAGAAACGACCCTAATATCACTGGCATCCAGTTTGGCAATATCCGTCAGACCTGTCTTCTTTTTGCAGATGATATTATCTTTATATTACAGGCGCCTAAAACCTCTCTCCCTGCCCTCATACAAGTCTTGGAGTCATTTAAACAGTTCTCAAATTACTCTATAAACATGGAGAAATCAAGCATCATTCCCATTCACATAAATCCCACAGAAATAGACTTCCTCCATAACGACACCCCTTTTGCTGTCACAAGCTCTCTAAGATACTTGGGACTTACTATTCCTACTAACCCTCAGGATTTGTTCCACGAAAACTTTCTAAAGCTTCAAACCGTAGTTTTCCCATTACTAAATACGTGGCACAAACAGGGCCACCTATCCTGGACAGGCCGAATAAAGGCCATAAAAATGATGATTATCCCGAAGTATCTATATTTATTTCAGGCTCTACCTATCTCAATACCAAGACAATTTTTATGCACCCAACAAAAAATGTTAGAATCTTTTATCTGGTCCTATAAAAAACCAAGAGTGTCTCGCCTAACGTTATATTTGAGAAAATATGAAGGAGGTCTCAATATCCCAAATTTGTCTTTATATTATAGGGCGGCACAACTCGCTCGAATATTGGCGTGGAATCATAATTCTTCATTTAAAATCTGGGTACAAATCGAGGCAGCCCTTCTCCAGGAAACCTCGATGCGAGACCTCTGTTGGCTTCCCAAACCCCACAGACCCCCCATGATCAAACTTAACAAAAGTATTAACACTACTCTTGCTATTTGGGACTCCCTTATCCAGCATCCCAATACCCTTCCTACCCCGATCTCACCCATGACCCCAATATTAGGTAATACACTCTTTTTTCGACGACACCAATTTAAATTTGAGACTGAAACCACGAGCCACAAAAATCTGCCTATATTTCTACCTACGGACTCTTCTTTGGTTAAAGACAGAATCTCTTTAAGAGACTCCTTAGGCTCTCCATTTCACAGCTGGTTTTCTTATCTCCAAATCCGACAGGCTATCCTTGACTGTCCTCAAAGAACTGACTGCCTTTGTACACTTACACCTTTTGAAAAACTATGCCTTAATCTGGACATACATAAATCCCACTTATCCATCACACACAAACTTCTTAGGATCCCACCTGCAACTAGGTTACCCTCCTTCACTAATAAATGGGAGACAGAACTCCAGCTCAGACTTCCAGTAGAGGATTGGTCAAGATGTTTTCATATGACACATTCCGCTTCAACATCCTTAATATTGACTGAACTCAATTATAAAATCATCTCCCGATGGTATCTTACCCCCCAGAGATTGTCTGAAATATTTCCAGGGGCCAATCGGTTCTGTTGGCGACAGTGTGGGGAGGTTGGCACTCTAGCCCATGTCTGGTGGTCCTGTGATAAATTGTCGAACTTTTGGGCCCAAATAGAACAATGTATTAACACTACCCTGAGTACTCAAATTTCTATTACTGCCCCAATGATTTTATTAAACTCAGTCCCAGATACACAATGCGCCTATCGCACAAAATTGCTGCAGTTGATGCTTACATGTGCCAAACGACTCATACCTCGGTTGTGGAAACAACAACACCCCCCCACCTTCCAACAATGGGAAATGGAGCTTACTTATATACTATCCCTTGAGAAGAGACACTACTGTTTTATAGGGAAACAGGATTTCATACTTGACGTTATTTTTCTTTGGGAACAAAGAACTCCATAATATGTAACAGAGGTTGCTACTGTACCATATCACTGACCATTTACATCTACACATAAGTCAGTACACTATCTTCTAACCAAGTTGGACATACATAATGCGAGGGAAGATTTTCTCTCATTTCTCTGCTTCTCCCTTCCGTTCTCTTCTTTTCCCCCTCTGCTTCTTTTTTCTCTTTCCTTTCCTTAAAACAGGTCCCTTATCACTATCTCCTTTTCCTCCATTAACTCAAATGCTAAATACTCTTAGGTTTATACAGAATATATAATATGTTGATATTTACCATATTTTGCACCGTATAATAACTGTCTGTTTGAGTTATGTATATTCTCTGAAAAATTATTAATAAAAACTATTTGAAACAAAAAAAATAACTCTGGTATTGAGAGTCCACATAAAGGCTGCGTTAGGCTCCAAAAAAGGAGCGTAGAGCATTTTTAACGCAACTTCAACTCTCAATACCAGAGTTGCTTACGCAAGCGGCCAGCCTCAAAAACGTGCTCGTGCACAATTCCCCCATAGGAAACAATGGGGCTGTTTGAGCTGAAAAAAAACCTAACACCTGCAAAAAAGCCGCGTTCAGCTCTTAACGCAGCCCCATTGTTTGCTATGGGGAAACACTTCCTACGTCTGCACCTAACACTCTAACATGTACCCCGAGTCTAAACACCCCTAACCTTACACTTATTAACCCCTATTCTGCCGCCCCCGCTATCGCTGACCCCTGCATATTATTATTAACCCCTAATCTGCCGCTCCGTAAACCGCCGCTACTTACATTATCCCTATGTACCCCTAATCTGCTGCCCCTAACACCGCCGACCCCTATATTATATTTATTAACCCCTAATCTGCCCCCTCAACGTCGCCTCCACCTGCCTACACTTATTAACCCCTAATCTGCCGAGCGGACCGCACCGCTATTATAATAAAGTTATTAACCCCTAATCCGCCTCACTAACCCTATAATAAATAGTATTAACCCCTAATCTGCCCTCCCTAACATCGCCAACACCTAACTTCAATTATTAACCCCTAACCTGCTGGCCGGAGCTCACCGCTATTCTAATAAATGGATTAACCCCTAAAGCTAAGTCTAACCCTAACACTAACACCCCCCTAAATTAAATATAATTTTAATCTAACGAAATTAATTAACTCTTATTAAATAAATTATTCCTATTTAAAGCTAAATACTTACCTGTAAAATAAACCCTAATATAGCTACAATATAAATTATAATTACATTGTAGCTATTTTAGGATTAATATTTATTTTACAGGCAACTTTGTAATTATTTTAACCAGGTACAATAGCTATTAAATAGTTAAGAACTATTTAATAGTTACCTTGTTAAAATAATTACAAAATTACCTGTAAAATAAATCCTAACCTAAGTTACAATTAAACCTAACACTATACTATCAATAAATTAATTAAATAAACTACCTACAATTACCTACAATTAACCTAACACTACACTATCAATAAATTAATTAAATACAATTCCTACAAATAAATACAATTAAATAAACTAACTAAAGTACAAAAAATAAAAAAGAACTAAGTTACAAAAAATAAAAAAATATTTACAAACATAAGAAAAATATTACAACAATTTTAAACTAATTACACCTACTCTAAGCCCCCTAATAAAACAACAAAGCCCCCCAAAATAAAAAATGCCCTACCCTATTCTAAATTACTAAAGTTAAAAGCTCTTTTACCTTACCAGCCCTGAACAGGGCCCTTTGCGGGGCATGCCCCAAGAAGTTCAGCTCTTTTGCCTGTAAAAAAAAACATACAATACCCCCCCCAACATTACAACCCACCACCCACATACCCCTAATCTAACCCAAACCCCCTTAAATAAACCTAACACTAAGCCCCTGAAGATCATCCTACCTTGTCTTCACCTCACCAGGTATCACCGATCCGTCCTGGCTCCAAAATCTTCATCCAACCCAAGCGGGGGTTGGCGATCCATCATCCGGTGGCTGAAGAGGTCCAGAAGAGGCTCCAAAGTCTTCATCCTATCCGGGAAGAAGAGGCGATCCGGACGGCAACCATCTTGATCCAAGCGGCATTTTCTATCTTCATCCGATGATGACCGGCTCCATCCTGAAGACCTCCACCGCGGACCCTTCTTCTTCCGGCGACGTCCAACTGAAGAATGACGGTTCCTTTAAGGGACGTCATCCAAGATGGCGTCCCTCGAATTCCGATTGGCTGATAGGATTCTATCAGCCAATCGGAATTAAGGTAGGAATATTCTGATTGGCTGATGGAATCAGCCAATCAGAATCAAGTTCAATCCGATTGGCTGATCCAATCAGCCAATCAGATTGAGCTCGCATTCTATTGGCTGATCGGAACAGCCAATAGAATGCAAGCTCAATCTGATTGGCTGATTGGATCAGCCAATCGGATTGAACTTGATTCTGATTGGCTGATTCCATCAGCCAATCAGAATATTCCTACCTTAATTCCGATTGGCTGATAGAATCCTATCAGCCAATCGGAATTCGAGGGACGCCATCTTGGATGACGTCCCTTAAAGGAACCATCATTCTTCAGTTGGACGTCGCCGGAAGAAGATGGGTCCGCGGTGGAGGTCTTCAGGATGGAGCCGGTAGTCATCGGATGAAGATAGAAGATGCCGCTTGGATCAAGATGGTTGCCGGTCCGGATCGCCTCTTCTTCCCGGATAGGATGAAGACTTTGGAGCCTCTTCTGGACCTCTTCAGCCACCGGATGATGGATCGCCAACCCCCGCTTGGGTTGGATGAAGATTTTGGAGCCAGGACGGATCGGTGATACCTGGTGAGGTGAAGACAAGGTAGGATGATCTTCAGGGGCTTAGTGTTAGGTTTATTTAAGGGGGGTTTGGGTTAGATTAGGGGTATGTGGGTGGTGGGTTGTAATGTTGGGGGGGGGTATTGTATGTTTTTTTTACAGGCAAAAGAGCTGAACTTCTTGGGGCATGCCCCGCAAAGGGCCCTGTTCAGGGCTGGTAAGGTAAAAGAGCTTTTAACTTTAGTAATTTAGAATAGGGTAGGGCATTTTTTATTTTGGGGGGCTTTGTTGTTTTATTAGGGGGCTTAGAGTAGGTGTAATTAGTTTAAAATTGTTGTAATATTTTTCTTATGTTTGTAAATATTTTTTTATTTTTTGTAACTTAGTTCTTTTTTATTTTTTGTACTTTAGCTAGTTTATTTAATTGTATTTATTTGTAGGAATTGTATTTAATTAATTTATTGATAGTGTAGTGTTAGGTTAATTGTAGGTAATTGTAGGTAGTTTATTTAATTAATTTATTGATAGTGTAGTGTTAGGTTTAATTGTAACTTAGGTTAGTATTTATTTTACAGGTAATTTTGTAATTATTTTAACTATTTTAGCTATTAAATAGTTCTTAACTATTTAATAGCTATTGTACCTGGTTAAAATAAATACAAAGTTACCTGTAAAATAAATATTAATCCTAAAATAGCTATTATATAATTATAATTTATATTGTAGCTATATTAGGATTTATTTTACAGGTAAGTATTTATCTTTAAATAGGAATAATTTATTTAATGAGTTAATTAATTTCGTTAGATGTAAATTATATTTAACTTAGGGGGGTGTTAGTGTTAGGGTTAGACTTAGCTTTAGGGGTTAATACATTTATTAGAGTAGCGGTGAGCTCCAGTCGGCAGCTAAGGGGTTAATAATTGAAGTTAGGTGTCGGCGATGTTAGGGAGGGCAGATTAGGGGTTAATACTATTTATTATAGGGTTAGTGATGCGGTTTAGGGGTTAATAACTTTATTATAGTAGCGCTCAGGTCCGCTCGGCAGATTAGGGGTTAATAAGTGTAGACAGGTGGAGGCGACGTTGAGGGGGGCAGATTAGGGGTTAATAAATATAATATAGGGGTCGGCGGTGTTAGGGGCAGCAGATTAGGGGTACATAAGGATAACGTAGGTGGTGGCGCTTTGCGGTTGGCAGATTAGGGGTTAATAAGTGTAGGCAGATGGAGGCGACGTTGAGGGGGGCAGATTAGGGGTTAATAAATATAATATAGGGGTCGGCGGTGTTAGGGGCAGCAGATTAGGGGTACATAAGGATAACGTAGGTGGCGGCGCTTTGCGGTCGGCAGATTAGGGGTTAATAAGTGTAGGCAGATGGAGGCGACGTTGAGGGGGCAGATTAGGGGTTAATAAATATAATACAGGGGTCGGCGGTGTTAGGGGGAGCAGATTAGGGGTACATAAGGATAACGTAGGTGGCGGTCGGCAGATTAGGGGTTAAAAAAAATTATTTGAGTGTCGGCGATGTGGGGGGACCTCGGTTTAAGGGTACATAGGTAGTTTATGGGTGTTAGTGTACTTTAGAGTACAGTAGTTAAGAGCTTTAGAAACCGGCATTAGCCCAGAAAGCTCTTAACTACTGAATTTTTCCTGCGGCTGGAGTTTTGTCGTTAGATGTCTAACGCTCACTTCAGAAACGACTCTAAATACTGGAGTTAGAAAAATCCCATTGAAAAGATAGGATACGCAATTGACGTAAGGGGATCTGCGGTATGGAAAAGTCGCAGCTGAAAAGTGAGCGTTAGACCCTATTTTGAGTGACTACAAATACCGGCAGTAGCCTAAAACCAGCGTTAGGAGCCTCTAACGCTGGTTTTCACGGCTAACGCCAAACTCCAAATCTAGGTCCTTGTGTCTATGCTCTAACATGTATTTTTTTGGTCTTGATATTAAAAAAAAGGTTCAGACATGAAATCTATAGAATGTATTCCTTTGTCTGATTTGTCAGAATGTGAGTCCTCTCTAGCACAAAGTAGGGGTAATGTATGTAAAATAAACATATTCTAATATAGGACATGTATTTATTCCTAATTCTTTTAACATTCTTCCTCCTGTGATTCTTAACTAGCATTCATTGTGCAAACTAACCTGGATGTATGGTCTTTGAAAGGCAATTATCTTCAAAATATCAGTTTATCTTCATTAGGTGTCTTATTCATCATTTTCAAAATAGAGGATTATGAAATACCATCTAAAAGAAAAATAATCTAAGTGTCTCCAATAGGATGCATCCACAGCCTTAGTCCATAAAATTGTTACCACTTACCATGTGAACGTGTCTTTGTATGGTTTTCAAGGTCAGCACATTTGAAAAACAATGCCAGACATGATCACATTGGTATTCATCACTTTCAATCTAGGATTCTTCACTTAACCTCTGATGTGTGACTTTGAATATGACTTTGAAGCAGTGGCGGATCCAGAGCCTGGTCTCGGGAGGGGCACTTCCAGATTTTTTTGTGGCGGCAGACATGTACATCTATATACCCCACTAGGTAAATACAGATCTTTAGTAAATACATGCACCATATACACACTAACACACATACCCCTGCACATCTATATACCCTACTAGTTACATGTAGATCATAAGTACATACATGCACCATATACACACTAACACATACACCCCATGTACATCTATATACCCCACTAGGTACGTACAGATCATAAGTACATACATGCACCATATACACACTAATACATACACCCCATGCACATCTATATACCCCACTAGGTACATGCAGATCTTTAGTAAATACATGCACCATATACACACTAACACACATACCCCTGCACATCTATATACCCCACTAGGTACATAAAGATCATAAGTACATACATGTACCATATACACACTAACACATACACCCCATGTACATCTATATACCCCACTAGGTACATGCAGATCTTTAGTTAATACATGCACCGTATACACACTAACACATACACACCATGCACATCTATATACCCCACTAGGTAAATACAGATCTTTAGTAAATACATACACCGTATACACACTGACACACATACCCCTGCACATCTATATACCCCACTAGGTAAATACAGATCTTTAGTAAATACATGCACCGTATACACACTGACACACATACCCCTGCACATCTATATACACTACTAGGTACATACATGCAGATCTTTAGTAAATACATGCACCATATACACACTAACACACACATACCCCTGCACATCTATATACCCTACTAGGTACATACAGATCATAAGTACATACATGCACTGTATACACACTAACACACATACCCCTGCACATCTATATACCCCACTATGTACATGCAAATCATTAGTAGCTACAGCCCCTGCTCACCTACATAGAACCAGGCAGCCAACTGCAGAAAGGGAATTGGACCGGTCCCAGCTGCTATCTAAGTCCCAGAACCGTTAGATTTGTTCAGTTACTTTCTCTTCCTGTCCAAATACGTTTGAAATTTCCGCGCCTCCTCTAACAGTTCCTTTATGTGCCCAGGGGCTGAACTGCTGTGGAGCTTCCTTGTGTGAGTAACGGACACAGGCTGATCCTGCCAGCCCCTCATTACTCCATCCTCCTGGGCACAGTGTGCCAGCTGCTGCCCCCTCCTAGCTGTCGTGCCCATAGCACCTCTCCCTGACTCCCTCTCTATATACCCAGCAACACCCAGACCTCACCCCACAAGTTCTGAGTCATTATGGGCCTTCTTGGCTATTGATTGACCTGGACACTGTTAAAACATGGCTTCGGTCACGAATGTCAGAAGAAGCCAAGGCCGGCTCATGTAACCAGAATCACCTATAAATAATGAACATAACAAAATGACAAATATTAATAATTTATTTATAATTATTATATTAAAATACTTTTCATTTGTGTACACGAAAATCCCCTAAAATAAACATTTTCCTTAAAAAAGAATTATATGTTTAAATCGCATTCTTTATCTGCCCATTTAAGCTAAGACATGCTACATATCTGTTTTGAACTAAAACTAGACATTTGCGGAAAGAGACAATGACATGGTTAAATTGCATTCTCTATCTGCCCATTTAAGCTAAGACATGCTACATATGCGTATTTCGTATAAAGCAGGCATTTGCTAGAATAAAAACAAAATGGTAAAATTGCATTCTCTATCTGGCCATTTAAGCTAAGACATGCTACATATCTGTATGGAGCTAAAACTAGACATTTGCGGAAAGAGACAATGAGATGGTTAAATTGCATTCTTTATCTGCCCATTTAAGCTAAGACATGCTACATATCTGTTTTGAACTAAAACTAGACATTTGCGGAAAGAGACAATGACATGGTTAAATTGCATTCTCTATCTGCCCATTTAAGCTAAGACATGCTACATATCTGGAGCTAAAACTAGACATTTGCGGAAAGAGACAATGACATGGTTAAATTGCATTCTCTATCTGCCCATTTAAGCTAAGACATGCTACATATGCGTATTTTGCATAAAGCAGACATTTGCTAAAACAAAAACAAAATGGTTAAATTGCATTCTCTATCTGCCCATTTAAGCTAAGACATGCTACATATCTGTTTGGAGCTAAAACTAGACATTTGCGGAAAGACAATTAAATGGTTAAATTGCATCCTAAAGCTGCCCATTTAAGCTAAGACATGCTACATATCTGTTTGGAGCTAAAACTAGACATTTGCGGAAAGACAATTAAATGGTTAAATTGCATCCTAGAGCTGCACATTTTGCACATTACACAAACATAACTGGTTTTGAAGACTACAGTGGCAATTGTCTAACTAATTAACCATGTTGTGCACAAGTACTCACCAACGAGCCACCCAGGTGGAAACTCTCTGTCCTCAAACTGCCGCCACAGGGACGACTGTCTGAGGATGCGGGCATCATGACAAGCCCTGCCGAAATTCGCACACACCTGCATAATCCGCATACGTGCGTCACAAACAAACTGCACGTTGAGACTATGGAAATGTTTGCGATTTCGGAAGGGCAAGTCATGTTCAGGAGCACGCAGCGCAATCTGGGTGCAATCTATTGCTCCCAAGACATTGCGCATTCGAGCGATAGCAAAGAATTCCCTCTTCAGGCGCCTCCAATCACCATCATTCTGAGGGAATCCTATGTAAAGCTTACTGACTCGTACCATGGCATCCAGAAAGTTGTCAAAAACCACAGAGAAAGTACCCTGAGCAAGCCCATGCAGGTACCCCTCTCCAGATTGAAAACTCCCGGAGGCCAGGACGTGTATGCAACTAAGCATCTTGGTCATACCAGGGATTGCCATTGCAATACGTCTACGTGGCTCCATATGAGGTCTAAGAACATTGTAAAGGCCAATGAGCTGTTCACGATTGAGCCTATACTTGTCATAAACCTTGAAGTCACTCATGTTGTCCAAGGTGGGCCTCATCCTGTGAACAGAAGGACCTAGAACCAAACGAGCCCTTTGTCTCTCTTGGAGCCGCCAAACCCGCCTGATTCTATTGAACGCTACTTGTGCAGCAGCACCAGCAGCATCTAACTGAGCATCATCCATATTTGCCAAGCTAAGCAGCACAGAGTCAAACAGCAGAGCAAATGCAAAAGGAGTAACAAGGTATGCAAAAACACAAAAGCGATTTGATACAATGTCGATCACAAGGGTCGCTTTGGCCATGTTGTTTGGGGGTTTTATAGTGCAATTAGTCCAATGGTAGTGTGTTCGTAATGATTGCTGATTGTATACACTTGTTTGTATGTGAGTGGCACGAATGCTTTCAAAGTGGGCGTTTTTTTTAGGTGTTTGCTGAAATTTTGTTTCCCCCCAATGAATCGCAATGTGAAAGTGTAAAATGTAACATATACAGTGCATCTTCGTAATGTTTGTTCATATGCGTAATAAATACTTAATAAACGCAATCTTATAGTAAAAAGCACACGTCCACGCTAACATTAATGAAAGTGCATACTTGTGTATAATGGCATAGAATCTGATCGATCAATGTTGCTGCAATATTGTTTGTAAACGATAAAGTAACAGCTGACATCTCTAGTATTGTATATATAAGTGATTTGCGAGATGTCAATATTGTACGCGTCCCTTTAAAATCGCAATAATAATGAAGATCTTCCGACTGACAGCTCTAGTATTGCATATATAAGTGATTTGCGAGATGTCAATATTGTACGCGTCCCTTTAAAATCGCAATAATAATGAAGATCTTCCAGCTGACATCTATAATATTGTATATAAAAGTGATTGGCGAGATGTCAATATTGTACGCGTCCCTTTAAAATCGCAATAATAATGATGTTCCAAACTGTCGTTTACATATATGTAGTATTGTAGTATTGAGTGCTAAACTTCTGAAAGGGGCGGTACAGCCCTAAAGCTGTAATGTGTATGGTTGAAGCTTCTAATGACGTCATCATATTATCAACCTGCCTGTCTAGTTATCAAATCCTCATTGTGTTGTTGTATTTTGCTACATTGTTATTGTGTGATGATTAAAATATAAATGTGTGCTTTGTGGTTGCGTGATGCGTGTTATGTACATATACATATATATTGTGATTCTCTCCCACATATGCTGACTTCTATAAAGCAGTATAGCATTTTTGTTCCTTCCCAAAAAGTGACAGCTGTAATCTGTTCTAATGCTGTTGTTATTGTACGTAATTCCTAATGGTATATTCTGAGTGAATCGTGATGTTAAAGGGACAGTAAAATCCCTATTTTATGTTTCCTGATTCAGAGAGAGAATCTAATGTGTTTTCCCCCATCATATCAATGCACATGTATGAGTGAATGAGAAAAGTAATGTATGTGCATCCATTAATGATAATGTGTTAAAGTGATGGTAAACTCACTATAATGACAATGTTATTTCCTAAAGCTTTTATTACACATATACCTTGTATACTCTTATTTCTTTACTAATCAATGCTTAAGACAGAGTAAATTACTCTTTTTATTTGCAGGATTGCCTGTCCCTGGCCGCCTCCGTGAAAAAATACTGATTGTGAAATTTGATTGACATATGGCGCATCCAATAGCAGATGCACCATACGCCCTATGTATTTGATCTTCAGCACGCTCCCGTGCCGCTGCTTTGAGGGCTCTGAATTAGCGATGCACACTGCGCAAGTGCAGTTATCAGATGAGCCGACAGCGGCCTCATGTAAACAGACTGTTTACATGAGGCTGCTGTCGGCTCATCTGATAACTGCACTTGCGCAGTGTGCATCGCTAATTCAGAGCCCTCAAAGCAGCGGCACGGGAGCGTGCTGAAGATCAAATACATAGGGCGTATGGTGCATCTGCTATTGGATGCGCCATATGTCAATCAAATTTCACAATCAGTATTTTTCCACGGAGGCGGCCAGGGACAGGCAATCCTGCAAATAAAAAAAGTAATTTACTCTGTCTTAAGCATTGATTAGTAAAGAAATAAGAGTATACAAGGTATATGTGTAATAAAAGCTTTAGGAAATAACATTGTCATTATAGTGAGTTTACCATCACTTTAAGCCTATGTGGATATGCTGTTCATGCAAGCATATGAGTTGAATAAATGAAATTCTATAATAGAGGTAAATAAGACGTGTTTCCAATTGTCTACTGTTTGTGAGTAATGAAATGTTCAAATTATTTTTCTGTCCGTTTAAATATGATGTAATTTATTAAATATATTTTGTATTGTTGATGGTGATTTGTAGTTGATGTAATGTAAATGTATAAAACAATTTGATGTTGTAGTGAATTTCACAGAAGTAAAAGCCATAACTCCATAGAGAACTAGCCATTTCTTGATCTATTTGTCATAGCGGAACTAATGCAAGAAAGCATGAGTTAGTTTCACAATTTTAACGCTGGTATTACGAGTTTTCTTGTCTACGCTTTTTCTGTACGTTAGATAAATCTGGCTGTCGCGTGCACGAGCACGTCTTCCCCATAGAAGTCAATGGAGGAGACAAATGTGTGTAGAAATAAAATCCAAGACTTGTTTTGAGCGTAAAGTGAGTGACGTCATGGTCTTGTGTGAAAAAGTAGCTAAATCGTGTTTATTTCATAATAAAAATCTTATTTGTGTATGTAATGTACTGTATGTATATTGTTTGTATGTATCGATTAGTGTATATATGTGATAATATTAGTAGTTAGATGTAGCTATATGAGTGTCTGTTCCCGTCTGTCTATGTAAGTCAATGGAGAATGGTTTTCTGTGGCTTTTTTTTCAAACACCCGAGATCTCGTAACTTTGATCTGTTCTATTTTGACGTGAAAAAATAAAATCTTAAAAATAAATATAGTGTAGTGTTTGTATGAGTGGAAGTGTAGTTTGTGTAATGTTTTTTTTGTGATTCGTGGATGTTTTTTTTCGCAGTATATGTTAACTACTGGGTCTGGGTTGACGTAAATGATTTCAGCGGAGACGGATATTTTTGTGGCATTAGAGAAACTCGGAATACCAGCGGCCGAAAAAAAGCAGCGTTAGGACCGGCCAACGCTGCTTTTTAAGCCTAACACCAAACTCGTAATCTAGCTGTCTGTTTTTTCTGAACCTTCTCCTACTATGGGAGTCTGTTGACTATGGTCAATCTATGCCACAAATTTCTCCTATAGTGTCCCACAAAATGTTATGGCCCACATGCAGTGCCCTGCGTTCCTCTAACATTCCGTTTGGAATTTCTTTGCATTTCATACATGATATGTTTTACCACGAGGTAGTATACATTACTAGAGGAATTAATTTCAATCAGTTAGGGTGATTGATTAAATAGTTGCTATCCCAGCCGTTTCTTCCCTGTTAACGAAAAGAGGAAGATACTTTGGGATTATCTGATAGAGAATTTTCATGCTCAGATGGAATAATATCTTTATTTGATCCTGAGGTTGTTTTTCTCAGTTTTTTAGCTTGATTACCTCCATTTATTACTTTAGGAGGTTTTATCTACCCTGGGTGACTCCGACACCAATTTTGTTATCTAGTGCGCTCAGTTAGTTATTAAGGAATGGAAGGAACCGCATTCCTTATAATTAAAAGAGATATTTTCCATAGTCGGCTTAACTATGGAGGCTGGACAAGCATTCTCTAAGGTGGAAGGATTAGTTTCCAGCTTGGCTAAGAGAACTACGATTTCCTTAGAAGATAGTTGGGCTCGAAGGTCCTATGGATAAGAAGTAGAAGGGGACGTACACCAGGGCTTATAATGGCAACCATGATTGTCTTATATGTGTGCGCCTGTGTGCAAACACTGGCTTAATATCTACCAAATGACAATGGTCTTAGTAGTATTTGTATTTCTATGTCTATGTTTATATAAATAAATGTATAGAAAAAAAACGTTTTTTAGTTTTTAAAGAATTTTCATAGAATAATATCTTAAAATTATTAAGTTCTAATTCAAAAATAAAAATAAAAAATAATAATAAAAAAAATATACAAAGATTATTGGTTAAAAATAATATTCTTTTATTAGAATCAATATAAAACAGTCAGTCGAAATTGCTTAATCTTAAAGTGGTTATGTGAGAAAGTTGGTACCAACCAATTGTATTGAGGTGTAGCTAAAATTAGTATATGATATATGTGTGTAAAATTAGCAAGTCCAGTTTATACCTTGGTAGGTATTTAAAAATACTTTTTGTAAAAGATTTGGCTTTTCGCTCATAAAATGCACCAAAGGTAGAAAATAAGGTATAATTGGTAGAAATACAGTTGTTAGAGATCGTTGTTGAAGACAACTATTGACACCTGGTTCAATAATAGGTGTTTATTTTCAGCCTTTTTGAAATAAGCCTTTTTGTTATATGACCAAAAGATTTAGGCTAGGTGTTTGAGCCGTTTTCTGTATGTCACAGTAATTATATCACAATAGTTATTGAACACTTAGTTTGTCTTTTGCGATATTATTAATCAACAGACTTTGAATAAGGTACCTTATTTGCAGTTCCAAGTCATATAAGAAGGTTCTTGCGTGTCCAAATGAGGTATAGATGAGAAACTTTCTTTGTCCTTTCAAAGTTTCTAGGAGCGCTTGTTGCAGCGTGTATGTCTCCTGTGAAAGTTGCCTCTGTCACTTCCGTGTCCGGTCTTGACACGCCCACCAAATGCGAGATTAACAGATAGGTAAAGAGCAAGGTTTCTCCAGTGCAGTGTAAGCAGTCTGTATCCAAGGTGATCAGTAAGCAGTCTGTATCCAAAGCAACGCGTTTCAGCTCCAAAGAGCCTTTCTCAAGCTTCTGTCAGACCTGTTTAGAATCCTATCTTTTATACCTTTGTTCCTGATTGAGTAAATTGTTTAATTGTTTTATTGAAGCATTGTCAAAGCCAATATCATTTCTGTGTGTGGTTTTCAATATGCTTAAAAGCCGCTATAGAGTATTCATGTATTCTTATTAGAAAAAAATAATAAAATAAATAAACAACTAAATAAATAATTTTAGTAAAAAACTGGAATAGTTCTCTTTTCCCCTTTGTTGAAAAGATATTTTTTATATTTATATTGGTACTATACTGTGTGTGGTTTCAATATGTTTAAAAGCCACTTTAGATTAAGTAAATAATTATATTGAAAACTGGAATAGAATCGGTTGGCTTAGTTCTCTTTTTTCCTTTGTTGAAAAAATATTTTTACATTTTTATATTTCTATTGTTTCTTTCCAATGTATTTCCAAGTTATTACTGTACATTAAAAAGACTGTACATATCTATATATGACCTGCATCATATGAAAAATAAAACTTAAAATTTGTTTGTTAAGATAGAAAAATTATCAGATTTATTTATATACTTTAAAAAACGTTTTTTTCTTTGGTAATAAAGGACTAAATAATATATACATATATATAAAGCTGGACATTCTAAGTTTTATAGAACAAACCAATGTGTAATAGATGGGTGAAACAGTCTCAATCTAGAGATTGTAGGTATTTATGATTTCTTGTAGTATTGTGTTATGATCTATGTGAAAAAACTTCTCAGTTCAATTTCTAAATTCAGACCTTGTGGGTGAAGAGTGTCTAAATTGTAAATCCATTTGCTTTCTAGCTGCAATAATCTTTTTTGATTATCTCCCCCTCTCTTTTGTTTTTGTAATTTGGCTATGCCCATATAGTTAAAAAATTTTAGATTACCATTATTACAGGCTTTAAAATGCTTAGGGACGGGTAGGTCCTTATTTCTATCCTCGTCCATATTTTCGATGGATAAAATATGCTCTTGTATTCTTTCACGTAGGGGGCGTTCTGATTTGCCTACGTATTGCATTCCACATTTACACTGAATCATGTAGACAATAATTTTTATCTGTGCATCTTATACATTCTTGGATTTTAAATTCCCTTTTATTAATATGTGATGTGACTGTTTTACTTTTCTTGGAGTGTCTGCAAGATTTGCATATAAAACATGGGAAAAACCTTTTAGGTCCTGTCCTGTTAAAACTTTGTCTATTTTTTTATGCTGTTTAATTTGGGTTGGGGCAAGTATGTTTTTTAAATTATTAGCTTTTCTGTATATGAACCTCGGTTTTTTAGTGATAAAGGGGCCAATAATTTTATCTTGATGTATTATGTGCCAATGTTTCTTTAGTATTTTTTCTGTTATTTTATAGTTTGCATTGAAATCACTTATGAATGGGATATTTAGTTTATTATGTTCTGGGTGGGTGTTGTCACTAAATTTTTTATTATTTTTGTTTAATATGGTATTTCTTTCCATTTTTCCTACTCCTTGTCTAATATTCTCTACAAATTCTTCCCTATAACCTCTTTCTATAAACTTTGCCTTAAGTGCTTTTGATTGGTTATCATAATCCTCAGGTTTGTTACAATTTTTCATTACCCTCAGCATTTGTCCTTTCGGTATATTGTTCTTCCAGGCTTGATGATGGCAGCTACTTGAATGGATAAAATTGTTACTATCTACCGGTTTAAAGTAGGTTCTTGTATTGATAGTATTGTTTTCAATATAGATTTCTAAATCTAGGAAGTTCAAATTTGTGTTGCTTATTTCTTTGGTGAAGCGTATATTATAATTGTTATTATTCATTTCGTTAAAAATTATTTCAAAATTCTCAGGGGTCCCTCTCCAAATAATTATTACATTGTCTATATATCTTTTATATAGGACTAGGTTTGCACCCAGCTCGCGAGTGTCAAGGAATTGTTTTTCCCAAATTCCCATAAAAAGATTCGCATAGCTGGGTGCAAACCTAGTCCCCATTGCAGTTCCACAAATTTGAGTGTAAAAAAAGTCTTCAAATAGAAAATAGTTGTGTTTTAAAATAAAATCAATACTCTCCAGAATAAAATCCTTCTGTTCTTGTTTCATATTATTATCATCATTAAGAAATTGTTTAACTGCCTCAATTCCTTGGGTATGATCAATGATCGAGTACAATGATGTGACGTCACAACTTATTAGCCACATATTTTCTTCCCAAGTTATATTTTCTAGGAGTTTTAGGACTTCTGTGGAGTCTTTTAGATAGGAATCTAATTTCACTACATAATTTTGGAGATACCTATCGATGTATTGGGAAAGGTTCGCTGTGACGGATTCTATGCCTGATATTATCGGCCTACCTGGGGGGTTAGTTAAAGATTTATGTATTTTTGGTAATATATAAAAGACTGGGATCCTTGGTGTTTTGTTAAGTAAAAAGTCAAATTCTCTTTCGTTAATGACCCCTAGTAGTTTATTCTTTGTCAGTAATGTTTTTAATTCCCAGGTGAAAAACATGGTGGGGTTAATTCTACTTTTTTATATGTGTTTGTATCATTAAGAAGATCCTCACAAATCTTTTTGTAGTGTGTTTTTTCTAAAATAACAATACCGCCCCCCTTGTCTGCGTTTTTAAAAATTATTTCATGGTTTTTTTCCAGTTCTTTAATAAGCAATTCCTGTTTTCTTGATAAATTAAATTTAACTTTTTTTATTTTTTTGTCAGATATATTTTTTATGTCATTTAGTACAAGTTTTTCAAAGGTCTCTATTATTGGTCCCTTTTCATGTTTTGGATAAAATGAAGATTTGTTTTTTAGACCTGAATGAATAAAACCATTACAGTCTTTTTGATGATTGAGAGACTCACCTTGCTGTATTACTTCTCTTTCTAGTGCTGTTTTTGTAAAATATCTTTTGAGAGTCAAAGATCTAACAAATTTATGGGCATCTATATAGGTGTTGAACTTGTTAATTTTTTTGGTAGGTGCAAATGAGAGTCCTTTAGATAGAATAGTTTTTTCTTCATCTTTTAAAATGTAATTGCTCAAATTATAAATGCCATTTTTTCTGTTATTATTACTGTTATTTATCTTTTTCTTTTGTCTGTGGGTTTTACATAGA
Organism: Bombina bombina; assembly: GCF_027579735.1. Lineage (NCBI taxonomy): Eukaryota > Metazoa > Chordata > Amphibia > Anura > Bombinatoridae > Bombina > Bombina bombina. The sequence continues at coordinate 918,203,207 of NC_069500.1, forward strand.
CCCCTTCCATGCCTCCCTCTTCTCCTGAGAGATTTCTTTTTCTTTGACCTTGTCTTTGTTCTCTTTGGTCTAAATTTAGGTTTTTGTTTACTAGTGGGCCTCTCTCTAAAAAATGATGGGCATTGTCCCCTGAGGTTGATGGTTGTTGTATGTCTCTTTTTTCATTAGTAAAATGATTTTGTACTTCATGGTTTTGGCCGTAAGTATCGTTACTGTCTGTATATAGAGAGTGTCTATTTGTTCCTGATGTAGATTGGTGTGAATGATGTTGTGTGTAGGTTCTATCATTCCAATGTTGTGTTCTTCTGGAATCATGGTTATAGTCATTCGTTATATTAATGTCTCTGTCTAGAGGGGCAAATCTGTTGTATGTTGATATTTGATTCCTTCTAGGTGTATGTTGGTTATAATTGTTACCTCTAGAATAGTTATAGTTTCTATTGTATCCATAATTGCTATTTTCTCTATTTCCATATTGTGGTCGTCTGTTATAGAAATCAGAACTTTCATTTCTCCTATTTATCTGTTGGGACTTATTACTATAATAGTAATCATTTTGTTTCATCTTTGTCTCATAATTATCTTTTTCTCTTTCTTGATTTATGTTCCTATTATACGTGTGTTCAGATTGCTGTTTATTATCAGTATGGTTCAAAACTTGGTTCTGTTGTGTGTTAGTCCTAAATCTATTGAATCTCCATCTATGAGATGTGTAAGTTTCAGTGAAATTACCCTCTTCATACTGTTTGTAATCTTGTTCATCCCTATCGAATTTATCTACCTTTATTTTCAGTAGGTAATTTTTCATTTCATCCATAGTTTTTTTAAGGTTTTTTTCTTTTTCTTTAAACTCTATACAGTCCTTAAATTTGGCTAGTTTAGATTCTATCTCGTTAATTTCATTGCCCAAGGTAATTAATGCATCCCCTCTGTGGTCTTTAATTAATTTCATTAATTTTATGGAGGCTTCTTCCAAAATTTCTCTCCATTTCTTTTTAAAACTTTCATCATCTACATTAAATGCACATTCCTTTTTTATTCTAAGTCCCCTTGGGACTCTTTTGACTTCTAAATATTTTTCTAGAAATAAGTATTCAGTTCTATGTTTTAGTTCTATGATGCAGGTCATATATAGATATGTACAGTCTTTTTAATGTACAGTAATAACTTGGAAATACATTGGAAAGAACCAATAGAAATATAAAAATGTAAAAATATTTTTTCAACAAAGGAAAAAAGAGAACTAAGCCAACCGATTCTATTCCAGTTTTCACTATAATTATTTACTTAATCTAAAGTGGCTTTTAAACATATTGAAACCACATACAGTATAGTACCAATATAAATATAAAAAATATCTTTTCAACAAAGGAGAAAAGAGAACTATTCCAGTTTTTTACTAAAATTATTTATTCAGTTGTTTATTTATTTTATTATTTTTTTCTAATAAGAATACATGAATACTCTATAGCGGCTTTTAAGCACATTGAAAACCACACACAGAAATGATATTGGCTTTGACAATGCTTCAATAAAACAATTAAACAATTTACTCAATCAGGAACAAAGGTATAAAAGATAGGATTCTAAACAGGTCTGACAGAAGCTTGAGAAAGGCTCTTTGGAGCTGAAACGCGTTGCTTTGGATACAGACTGCTTACTGATCACCTTGGATACAGACTGCTTACACTGCACTGGAAAAACCTTGCTCTTTACCTATCTGTCAATCTCGCATTTGGTGGGCGTGTCAAGACCGGACACGGAAGTGACAGAGGCAACTTTCACAGGAGACATACACGCTGCAACAAGCGCTCCTAGAAACTTTGAAAGGACAAAGAAAGTTTCTCATCTATACCTCATTTGGACACGCAAGAACCTTCTTATATGACTTGGAACTGCAAATAAGGTACCTTATTCAAAGTCTGTTGATTAATAATATCGCAAAAGACAAACTAAGTGTTCAATAACTATTGTGATATAATTACTGTGACATACAGAAAACGGCTCAAACACCTAGCCTAAATCTTTTGGTCATATCACAAAAAGGCTTATTTCAAAAAGGCTGAAAATAAACACCTATTGTTGAACCAGGTGTCAATAGTTGTCTTCAACAACGATCTCTAACAACTGTATTTCTACCAATTATACCTTATTTTCTACCTTTGGTGCATTTTATGAGCGAAAAGCCAAATCTTTTACAAAAAGTATTTTTAAATACCTACCAAGGTATAAACTGGACTTGCTAATTTTACACACATATATCATATACTAATTTTAGCTACACCTCAATACAATTGGTTGGTACCAACTTTCTCACATAACCACTTTAAGATTAAGCAATTTCGACTGACTGTTTTATATTGATTCTAATAAAAGAATATTATTTTTAACCAATAATCTTTGTATATTTTTTTTTATTATTATTTTTTATTTTTATTTTTGAATTAGAACTTAATAATTTTAAGATATTATTCTATGAAAATTCTTTAAAAACTAAAAAATGTTTTTTTCTATACATTTATTTATATAAACATAGACATAGAAATACAAATACTACTAAGACCATTGTCATTTGGTAGATATTAAGCCAGTGTTTGCACACAGGCGCACACATATAGGACAATCATAACTGCTACTAAAACTATTTATTCAGATGACTCGGGGTATCTGATTTTTATGTGAAGTATTATCTACCACCAGCGCATAGATTTTTAGTTGTTTAATCATAAATACTTATAATGGCAACCAGCTGTGTACTTTGCTACCGCCTCTAGTGCGACAGCATATGGGTCTGATACCTTTTATGATGCTGCTAAGTCAGAATCTCCCCTGGATAAGGACCCAGGATAGGATGAAAGCCTTTGAGTTGGCTAATTCCTTTATTTAAATTTTTTCCCTTCAAGTTATCAATCTGGGAGCATAGGTTTCAGGGTTTTCTGTTCCAGCTCACAAAGTCTTATGGTTAGAGCCTTGTTCTACGGAGACACAGCTTGAAGGATATGCCACCAATCCAGGACCAGATCTTGTAGAGGGCAGAAGTCCGTCTTCGCTCAGATTTGGGTTTGAGATGTTCAGGATACCTGGGCAATAGAAATTAGTGCCCCAGGGACACAAATCAGAGTTCAAAGAGTTTTTCCTCCCAAAGGCGGGTTTCTGTTTTCAAGCTTACCTGCAGATCAGATAAGAGGAGAGGCGTCCTTACCCTGCGTGGGAGACCTCTCAGTCCTGGGAGTGATTGTTCCAGTTCCACTATGGGTACTGGGTTTGGGTTTTTTGTCCCAATCGGTCTGGGGTTTCCAAAAAGAAGAGGGACCCTTCAGACCACTTTTAGATCTCAAGAGTCTAAACAAATTTCTTAGTGTACCGTCCTTCACGATGGAAACTATTAGTTCCATTCTTCTCTTGATCCAAGAAGGGTCAATTTATGCCAACAGTGGATTTAAAGGATGCGTAATTTCACATGCCATGATCAGGAATCGTCTCAAGATTCTAGAGTTGGCCTTTCTGGGCAATGCTTCCAGTTTGTGGCTCTTCCTTTCGGTCTTGCCACAGCCCTTAGATTTTTTTCAAGAGCTATGGGATCTCTGTTGGCGGTGCTTCAGTTTCAGAGCATTGCGGTGGCGTTCTATCTGGATGACATCACTGGTTAAGGAGCCATCCTTCCAGCATGTTAAGATGTCACATAGAGATGGTGTTCTCCTTCCCGTGATCTCACGGGTGGAGGGCAAATTTGTAACGGAGTTCCTCAGTCCCATTCACAAGGGTAACTTCTGAGGAACCTTAATAGATTCCATATCAAGGAAGATTTTTCTGACAGGATGTCAGGAAATCAGAGTATCAATACTTGTCTAGTCCTTCAATCCTTTCCTCGGTCGGGCTGATGGTGGCAGCAACAGTCTCTCTGGCATAGCTTAGTGGCTAGCACAGCTGCTTGGAAAGCAGCAGGTTGAGAGTTCAAGTCCACCCCCAGGTGCTGGTTCTTTGTATTGTACCATGTATGGCTGTCCTTGGAAGTAAGGAGGCTTACGGAATTTGGCGGCGCTATACAAATAAATGATAATAATAATAATATGTTCAGCTAAAAAAAAGAAAAAAAGCTCTTTCTTTGCATGGGATTTTTTAATAGAATCATCCCGTTTGCTCGGTTTCATCTCAGATCTCTGAATTTAAGTATGCTCTGGCAATGGATCAGAGATTATACAGATTTGTCTCCTCGATGGAGCAGGAGACAAGGGATTCTTTTTCAATGTTGCTTGTCTCTGGATCATATTTCCCAGGGAACCTGCTTTCACAGACCATCTTGGATGTTTGGGAAAATAGACGCCAGCCTTCTAGGGTGGGGAGCAGTCTGGGGCTCCTTAAGGGCATGGGGGTTGGACTCAGCATGAGTCTGTTCTCCTATTAGCTTTCTGGAGCAGAATGCGATCTCCATTTCCAGTTTATCAGGTTCCAGTTGATCAACATGAAGTCAGCATCTTACCTATTTCATCAGGGAGGAATGAGGAATTCCTTAACGATGACTGAGGTATCCAAAATAATCCTATGGGCAGAGGCCCATTCTTGCTGTCTGTCGACGATCTACATCCCAGGGGTGGACATCTGGGAGGTGATTTTCCTGAGCAGGCAGATTTTTCATCCGAGGGAATGGGAACTCCATCTGGAAGTGTTTTTCAAGTGAGTTCAGCCGGAATTAGATCTCATGATATTGTAACAGACTGTCAATCTCCAGTTATATGGGTCAAGATCCAGGGACCCCCAGGCGGAACTGATAGATGTTTCCAGCATCCCTTGAACCTTCTATCTATTCTATCTATCTATTGGGTTCTTGTAAAGCGCAGCTATTCACCCGTAAGGGTCTCAAGGCACTGAGGGTTGCAGTTCAGTCAAAGAGCCAGGTCTTGAGGTCCTTTCTGAACTTAGTTAGGGTGGTAGCTTGTCTGAGGTGCAGCGGGAGGGTGTTCCAAGTCTTGGCTGCCAGGTGAGAGAAGGATTTGCTTCCCGCTGTGGTTTTCCTGATGCGGGGATGACTGCGAGGGCTTGGTCGGCCGATCAAAGTTGTCTGGCAGGGGTGTAGAAGGTAACGCGGTGGTTCAAGTATTCGGGACCGATGTTGTGGAGGTTTGACACTTTTGCCTCGGCTGAGGTTGTTTTTGGGAGAAAGGTTCTTCAAGCAGTGGTGCCTTCCGTTTAGGTTCCCTGTCTTGTCCCTCCCATATCATCTGTGTACTCTAGCTTGGGTATTGAATCCCATTAGTAATTAAGATGATCCGTGGACTCATCATGTCTTAAAAAAGAAAAGAAAATTTATGCTTACCTGATAAATTTATTTCTTTTTTGACATGATGAGTCCACGGCCCGCCCTGTTCTTGTAAGACAGGTTGTGTGTTATTGTAAACGTCAGACACCTCTGCACCTTGGCTTTTCCTTTCTCTTCCTAACTTCATCGAATGACTGGAGTGGGAGGGAGGGGAGGAGCTATTTAACAGCTCTGCTGTGATGCTCTTTGTCCCCTCCTGCTGACCAGGAGGTGAATATTCCATTAGTAATTAAGATGATCCGTGGACTCATTGTGTCAAAAAATAAATAAATAAATTTATCAGGTAAGCATAAATTTTCTTTTTATTATGTTTTACTGTGTTTTAATGTAAATATTTCACATTCCAATTATCTTCACATAGAAGAACATATTCTTCGATGTGAAGAACATTGGAATGTGAAAAATTCATAACTACCTTCTGCTTTAGAGCAGTTGGTCTAACGTGGTGTCAGGCAAGTAATAAGTAGTTGTTTTTTTAAAAGCATTCTCCATTGACGTCTATGGGTAGAAGAAGATAATGCGGTTGCGATATCCGAAGACCTGAATTTAGTACTCATTGGGTTTCACTTTCAACTTGTAATACATGTGCTAAATGTTTACTTCCAAATGTGTTAGCACGCATGCCAAAAATAATAAATCGTCCCAAAGTGTCAAAATATATCTAGGTAAAAACCCTGTGGTGTCTAAATTATATAGTTGTAAGAGATAACTTATATATACATTAGTATAACACTTTAGAATTGGGTGACCGCTATTTAGCTTACAATCCATGCATAGCAAATTTTAGCATTAAACCAAATATTCTATCTTTGTAGTGTTTGGCCTATATTTGCAATTAATTCCTTGGAAAGCTAGACATATGCGGTATTCCTAAAATTAAGACAACATAATGAATCTATTTTGAGGTATTTTTCTTTAGCTACATTAGTTTTGTACAAACAGTTATTAAGAAAACTGCAAAAAAATTAAATAATTTTTCACTATTTTTCAGTATTAAATCCTTATTTATTATTATTTTATGTACTCATATAGGGTATCACAATAACCAACACAAAGCAAAAATATGAAAAAATATTGCTCCCACACGTGACCACGTGGCCTGCTGCCGCCTGCCTGCTGCAACTTATTCCTTGAATCCTTTCTCCTCTCAAAACAGCTCTATCGCTGACGCATGCGCAGTTGCGCACTTGCGCACAGGTGCTTCACCTCACCACAGATTCAGTGATCTCCGACTCTCACTAGTACTCGCTCAGTGTGCCCATTGTGATGTCACTCACTGACTCATGTAAGCCGTAGCCGCCGGCCCGCCCGCCCCACCACTAACTAAGGCCTAGATTTGGAGTTTTGTCGGTAACGACCCGAAAAACTAACGCCGGCTTTTTTCTGGCCGCACCATAAAAATAACTCTGGTATTGAGAGTCCACATAAAGGCTGCGTTAGGCTCCAAAAAAGGAGCGTAGAGCATTTTTAACGCAACTTCAACTCTCGATACCAGAGTTGCTTACGGACGCGGCCAGCCTCAAAAACGTGCTCGTGCACGATTCCCCCATAGGAAACAATGGGGCTGTTTGAGCTGAAAAAAACCCAAACACCTGCAAAAAAGCCGCGTTCAGCTCCTAACGCAGCCCCATTGTTTGCTATGCGGTAACCCTTCCTACGTCTGCACTTAACACTCTAACATGTACCCCGAGTCTAAACACCCCTAACCTTACACTTATTAACCCCTAATCTGCCGCCCCCGCTATCGCTGACCCCTGCATATTATTATTAACCCCTAATCTGCCGCTCCGTAAACCGCCGCTACTTACATTATCCCTATGTACCCCTAATCTGCTGCCCTAACATCGCCGATTAGGGGTTAATACTATTTATGATAGGGTTAGTGAGGCAGATTAGGGGTTAATAACTTTATTATAGTAGCGCTCAGGTCCGGTCGGCAGATTAGGGGTTAATAAGTGTAGGCAGGTGGAGGCGACGTTGAGGGGGGCAGATTAGGGGTTAATAAATATAATATAGGGGTCGGCGGTGTTAGGGGCAGCAGATTAGGGGTACATAAGGATAACGTAGGTGGCGGCGCTTTGCGGTCGGCAGATTAGGGGTTAATAAGTGTAGGCAGGTGGAGGCGACGTTGAGGGGGGCAGATTAGGGGTTAATAAATATAATACAGGGGTCGGCGGTGTTAGGGGCAGCAGATTAGGGGTACATAAGTATAACGTAGGTGGCGGTCGGCAGATTAGGGGTTAAATTTTTTTTTTTTCGAGTGTCGGCGATGTGGGGGGACCTCGGTTTAGGGGTACATAGGTAGTTTATGGGTGTTAGTGTACTTTAGAGCACAGTAGTTAAGAGCTTTATAAACCGGCGTTAGCCCAGAAAGCTCTTAACTACTGACTTTTTTCCTGTGGCGGGAGTTTTGTCGTTAGATGTCTAACGCTCACTTCAGAAACGACTCTAAATACCGGAGTTATAAAAATCCCATTGAAAAGATAGGATACGCAATTTACGTAAGGGGATCTGCGGTATGGAAAAGTCGCGGCTGGAAAGTGAGCGTTAGACCCTATTTTGAGTGACTCCAAATACCGGCGGTAGCCTAAAACCAGCGTTAGGAGCCTCTAACGCTGGTTTTCACGGCTGCCGCCAAACTCCAAATCTAGGCCTAAGAGACTTGTTGTGATTGATAATAATAAATATGATATCTGATATGATATGAGTGCTGGAGGAGTGTGTGTGGGACTTAGACTACTACTATTCAACATTACCGCAACAACGCAACAAGCAAAAATTAGCAGCAGAATTGCAGCAGCCAGCCAACAGCTGGCTCTGAGCCCAGGCAGCCCAGCTGAGCTGCAGGCAAGCAGCCCACCGGGATTTTTCCCGATATCCCGGCTGCCCAATCCGGCCCTGGTAGAATCCAACATTTTCGTGTTTTGCAAATAAAAATGGCCTATCTCCCAATATTCTCTATTTATAATTTTGGACCAAGAGCCTTAAGGCAAATTCAGAGTTGGATATTATTGGGTTATTTTCTTAAAGTAAATGATTTGCTAAACAACATATGATTTGTGCGGTAACTTACAGAAACAGCATAAAAGGTGATGTTTTAAGGGACATGAAACCTAAACTTTTTCTTTCATAATTCAGAGGATATAATTGTAACCAACTTTCACATTTACTTCTATTAACAAATTTACTTCAATCTCTCTGTATTTTTTGTTGAAAGAGCAGCAATGTACTACTGGTAGCTAGATGAACACATCTGGTGGTGAGTCAATATTAATAGGCATATATGTGCAGCTAACAATCACCAGCTAGATCCCTGTATTGCATTGCTGCGCTTGAGCTTTTCTAGGTATATTTTTTTATCAAAGGATACCAAGAGAAGGAAGCAAATAAGATAAAAGTACACTGAAAACTTGATCAAAATTGAATGCTCTATCTAAATCATGGACATTTCATTTTAACTTTACCGTCCCTTTAAAGAACATTAAACACTTCTTGCTTTTGTGTAAAATGTTGCCTCTCCAATGCTCCCTAGCGAGATCACAAGCAAATTCTGTAACCTGCAAATGAGATAGCTAGTTTATGCAATTTGTGTTGGAACCCTAGGTTAAATATGTTGCTTTACTTGCCTCCAGGGAGTGCTATACATGGCACAATTTTAACACAAAACAAGTGGGGTTTAAAGTCCTTTTAAATTAATTGAGTGCAAAAATCACTGAGAAGTGAAGGAATTTATGAGCTTATAGATAATTGTATTAGTTATTTTTATAAATGTATTTGTTTAATGTTACCATTAAGTTTTAACTGAAATTGGGATTAATTTGAGCCAACCAAATATAATCTATACTCTGATGCAACTCACTCATTTGGAAGCTATAGCTTTAAAAAAAAAACATCACATTCCATCTATAAAATAGTGAAATGATTCAAAAATGAAGTAAAATATTTAGATAGTCTGCCAAACTGTTTCTCCTTTGGATTCCAAATTGTTTGCTGAAAGTTATTTTTACTACTCAAGCCTGAACAATAAAAGGATAACAGATTTAGCAGAAATCTACATTGTTGGCCATTTTGAGGTCAACTGTAAATTGCTGCCAGATATATGTATTCACTTTGCTTTTTTTTCTTTACCTTTACAAAAAAAAGTTTCATTTACTTGTTTTTTATCTTATTATTTCATATGCCGTATCATTTTCTAAGGTAGATATTAAGCAATGCAAAACATGCTAATTAATTAATTAATTAATATATTAACCTATATACTGTAAGTAGGTATTGTGTAAAGTAAAGAAAACAATCATTTATTTACACTTACAGCTATGGTCATGAGGAAATACCCATACATAGGACTAGATTACGAGTGGAACGGTAATTACCTGTTTGCACGCTAACTTCTCTAGAACTCTTATCTATGTAAGCGTTGGGTAGTGTGCTTATTACAAGTAAATATTTTCTGCTTGCATGCTAACCTGATGTGGGCAAATAGCAACCGTGTTAATGTATTCTCCCATTGACTTCAATGGAGAGAGAAAAGTTGAAAAAAAAAACATAATCGTGCGCTAACCCGAATTGCCATAAGCCCCCTACTCTAATAACCCATAACCTGTCGCACAGACCATCGCAAAGTCTTCGCTACACTATATCAATTAACTGCCACACCGCAAAGTATCCCACTACACTATTAACCGCTAAACCACCACAACCCCCACCGCAAAGGAACCCACTACACTATTAACCCCTAAACCTCCACAATCACCACCGCTAAGTAACCAACTACACTATTAACCCCTAAACCATCTTAACCCCCACCGCAAAGTAACTTGCTACACTATCAACTCCTAAACCACCACAACTCGCATTGCAAAGTAACCCACTACACTATTAACCACTAAACCACCACAACCCCCACCTCAAAGTAACTCACTACACTATTGTCCCTTAAACCCCACAACCCCAACCGCAAAGTAACCCACGACACTATTAAATCCTAAACCACCACAACCACCACCACTAAGTAACCCACTGCACTATTAACCCCTAAACCACCACATACCCCACCACAAAGTATACTCACTACACTATTGTCCTCTAAACCCCACAACCCCCACCGCAAAGTAACCCATGACACTATTAAACCATAAACCACCACAACCACCACCGCTTAGTAACCCACTACACTATTAACCCCTAAACCACTGCAAACCCCACCACAAAGTAACTCACTACACTATTGTCCCCTAAACTGTACAACCCCCACTGCAAAGTAACCAACTATACTATTAACCCCTAAAATATCACAACCCCCACCACAAAGTAACTCACTACACTATTGTCCCCTAAACCCCACAACCCCCACCGCAAAGTAACCCACTACACTATTAACCCCTAAACCATCACAAACCCCATCGCAAACGAACCTACTACACTATTAACCCCTAAACTGCTATAATCCCATCGCAAAGTAACCCACTACACTAATAACCCCTAAACTGCCACAACCCCATCACAAAATATTTACTAACATCTAAACCCCCTAACCTAGCAACCCCTAAGTTACCCCCCAAAAAAGCAATTAACCTAACCTTTAAAAAAAAAAAACTAACACTACTTTAAAAATAAAAAAACAAACCGTACCTTTAAAAATAAAAAGCCAAACTTTACCTTTAAAAATAAAAAACCTAACCTTACTTGAAAAATAAAATAACCTAACATGACAGAAAAAAAACCAAAACGGTTATTCCTATTTTAAAACCCCACTTAAAAAACGTAAAAAAAAAAAAAAACCTATGCTAACACTAAGCAACAGTAATAGCCATTAAAAGGTCCTTTTTAAGGGCATTGCCCTGAGTGGTTTAGCTCTTTTTCAGAAACCCCAACCAAATTTGACGGGGGGGGGGGAGACGGCTGCACGCAAGTGAGCTCCTGGAACCCTAACGGGCGAAACTCACAGTTCGGAGCATCTATGGCCACGGAATCCCTGTTTTTCAACCTTGGCAGCAGCAGGGCAGAGCAGAGGTGTATAGGAGGAGAACTCAACCCTGTTAATACTGAGACCAAGGCCCGCAGAACTTCTAAAATGGAGTGAGCCACATGGGCGGACTGCTCGCAGACCGGAGCATGAAAACCTGCTGTAAAAGGATATCATTGAGAGCTACCAACTGCTGTAGCTTCAGACCGAAGGAATCCACCATGCAATACCAGGTACTAAGGGCATAAGGATTATGTTTATATTCAAGACTCTGGGAACACTGCGCATAACAGCATAAAACAACACCGGGAGCCTGCCATGACAGAATAAAGGCCGCACATTTTTACACATACCGGCACATCTAAACCTGATAATAGTGGTTAGCTACAACGCATTTAATATGCTCGATGCATCATAAAAATGGTGATATTAGAAGCTCCCACAAATAATTTATGCGCAACACTGGCCTTCTAAAAGATTCAGCTACGTCATACACCGCAACCGAAAGTAAAGTGCTCAGAAGGGACTGTAGATTCCTGTCTCTGTATCTGATATTTCCTCATTATTTGAGGCTCACTCATTATACTAAATTGAAAGACAAGATTGCTTTAGCTCAACACAGAAACAAGTTCGGCTCTACTCCTCTCTCAGAAAAGTAAACCCTCAGGGGGAACCCAACACATCTTCTCTGGAGACAGGTACAAGGACATTTCACTTTTTCTCCTCTTATTACCATATATCTGTATAAAATCTAAAATCATGTCCCCCAAAAAAGGGGAAAAAAATGGATAAACAAGCTAAAAAGCAACTCTCCTCTACACCAACGGTGAATGACATTTTTAAACACGTAGAAGCTCCTTCAAAGGCACAAAAAAAAAAACCCGGTTACCATCCCCAGGGACTCATCATGATCCTCAGAATCGGAAGATGACACCCTAGAATAGGCAATATCAGTACCCAGAGCACTTCTAAAGTCCCTTCCTTCTAAAAAAGCTTTTTCTGAGCTTGTCTGTCAAGTTAAGCAGTGTATCTGAAAAGAAATTTCAGAGATAAAAAAGGAACTGGCAGAAGTCAGCCAAAGGGTTGAGAAACTAGAGGGAGACTCAGACCTACTCAACGCTAATTTTACCTCCTTTCAAACACAGATGTCACAACAAGAAGAGACTATCATGCAGCTGGAGAACAAAGTCGACGACTTAGAAAATAGAAGTCACCGCAATAACATCAGGATATGTGGAGTCCCTGAGACCATTGCACCCGATGCCCTGGAGGATTACTTGCAGGGCCTCTTTTCATACCTGACAGATGAAGATGCAGAAGTAACCATTGCCCTAGACAGATTCCACAGGGCACTCCGAGCAAAACCTCTAGAAGACCAGCCACCAAGGGACATTATAGTAAGGGTAACTATTTACCCAAACAAAGAGAACATCATGAAGAAAGCAAGGGAAAAACATCCTCTCACTTTCAGGACAGACTCCCTAAAACATTTTGAAGACCTAACCCCGAGGACCCTGCAGAAAAGAAGGGAATTCTGCCCGCTGACAATTACACTGTGGCAACATAATATCCCATATAGGTGGGGACATCCCTTCAGCCTGCAAATTCTATGGAAGGGAAGAAGATGGGTTTGCAATACACCAGAAGATTTTGGAAGAATATGCAAAGATCTGGAGATAACACCTCCCTCCACACGCGAACTCACACAGCACAACCCTCCCTAAAACAGACATCACCCACCACCTCTCCCTCAAAAGCCTGATTGGCAAAGAGTATCCACAAGGAAGCCTGTACAGGGGGACCACAAGAAGGATAAGCCTGCTTCTGAGGGACGGTAATATATCCTGTAAGGGGTTTTACACAAATGTTTAAATACGGTTCATTCCCTGTTTTTCTCTCTAAATCTACAAATAAGGGGGGAAAAATAGAGGTCATTTATGCATGTTATTAATGTATATTATCACACATGTCTCATGTTCATGGTTTATTCTGTGACACCTTAATAGGCTGACTCTGATTCTTAAACAATGTAGCTCGCCTTTTTAGAGCTAAGTATACCTAGGCTAACAATAATGCCCAAAGGGGATATTTCCCCTATTTCCATGATTGTAATACCTTGTGTTTATGGGTACACCAGTTGTGTAACACAAGTTCTGAATAATGTTATGTTTATTTTCTTTCAATATGTTTCTGTTTTCCAAGGAAGGATAGATTTTAAGGCAGATATTTCTGAAATGCTATTCATTTATATGACAAAACCTGTATTTCATAACGTTCTTATCTACACTCACCCAGGATGACACACATTTCTCCACAAAATATTTACATAATCACCCAAAATGTGAAGGGATTTAACTGTCCCAATAAAAGAGTCCTGGGAATCCAGGACCTCCGGAAGAATGGAGGAAAGATTTTTTTTTTTTTTAAATATATTTTTTATTGAGGCATTAAGTATATACAGAACAACAAAAGATATGTCCAGGCACGGAGCATAAGCAATAAAAAATACTTATACATTTTACATATGAGGAATAAGCAAGTGGTGCGCAAATGTGGCATCCGTTATTGCAATATCTAACCCATAGTAGTGCAATATTGATATAGGAGAAGTGTCATGAAATATAGCTGGGTCATCAACAAAAGAAGAACAATTGACATAGATTATAGCACCATCTTGGTAACCGTGGGCGTAAAATATAACACATTATGTATGAGTCATATGCAACTGGATCAAATAGGAATGGAACCTCGATTTTTAAATGCAGATAGATAGTGGTCCCTACCACACTATAAAGGGTAATCTATTAGCTGTGAGTGATGTGAGGTAGGGAGTTGACTGTTGTCAGGCCTCCCATAGGCCTGGGTGTATGGGGGAAGGAGTTCAGCGGCACGAGCCGCTCGTAATGGGGGGGAGAGGGGGGGCAGAACCAGTTAGGATGCTAGGAGTGCATAGACTACAGGGCTAATCAACCTTATAAAGTGAAAGATTCCAAGATAAGAAAGACCCGAGGGGTCAGCTGTAATGTATATGATCAGAGTATTAGAGAGGATAGTGGTGGTTGCTCATTGAGACTACTAGACTAAACTGTATATAATTTTGGGGTACGAATAAATGGGAGTGAAAATTGAATATTCGTTTTCCTCCAAGGAAACTATTAGAACATGAAAACTAACTACAATGGGTTAATATTGAACGCTATTATATAGTGAGGGGTCCTAGCTGAGTATGAGGCATCTGAGTCTAAGTCCAACCCTTAATGCAAGTGAATTCACTTCCTATAAAATGAATAAAAATGGCTCTCAACAATATTATGTGGAGGGAGGGACATGGGAATATTTGGGGTCTAGGGGACCTCTGGGTGAGCCCCCCTCCTAGGGAAGTGCCACCTATAGGCAATGCGGGAAAAAGGGGTGGGGGTATGACCCGCAGGCAGAGATTGCCGGCGGGAAAGGGAGGAGAGGAGCTCAACCAGAGCAGATGTGCTAGTATTAAATTCTGCGTAGATAGTATCATTCGCCAGGAGCAAAAAGTATGTACCTAATGACTGGATCTAGAGTATGGGTTAATCGATTTAGTAAGGAAAAACAACAGATTATGGGATATTTACTTCATTCAGGAGGGTCAGCAGATAGTAGGAGTTGGGTTCTAAGGGTTATTAGTTAGGGCTCTTATGTAGTGAGGGGTTATACTTAAGTAGAGAGGGGTTATACTTAAGTAGAGAACAACTAAGTCCTGAGCTAACTCATAGTATAATGAAGGTCAGACCCGACAGCCAAGAAATAATAAAGCTTCTACATTAGTTTGACTCTCTATTGTGTAAGGTCTTCCTAGTATCAAGTAGTTTTGTGGATAATAGCTTATACAGAGACTGAAGCGGCTAATGGCTGAGCTATTATATCAGTTATTAAAAGGGTTAGACACTGTAGCTAAAAACTAAGGCCTAGATTTAGAGTTCGGCGGTAAAAGGGCTGTTAACGCTCCGCGGGCTTTTTTCTGGCCGCACCATAAATTTAACTCTGGTATCGAGAGTTAAAACAAATGCTGCGTTAGGCTCCAAAAAAGGAGCGTAGGGCATTTTTACCGCAAAGCAACTCTCGATACCCAGAGGTTGCTTACGGACGCGGCCGGCATCAAAACCACGTGCTAGTGCACGATTCTCCCATAGGAAAACAATGGGGCCTGTTTGAGCTGAAAAAAAACCTAACACCTGCAAAAAAGCAGCGTTCAGCTCTAACGCAGCCCATTGTTTCCTATGGGGAAACTACTTCCTACGTCTGCACCTAACACTCTAACATGTCCCCCGAGTCTAAACACCCCTAACCTTACACTTATTAACCCCTAATCTGCCGCCCCCGCTATCGCTGACCCCTGCATTACACTTTTAACCCCTAATCTGCCGCTCCGTAAACCGCCGCCACCTACGTTATCCCTATGTACCCCTAATCTGCTGCCCTAACATCGCCGACCCCCCTATGTTATATTTATTAACCCCTAATCTGCCCCCCACACGTCGCCGACACCTACCTACACTTATTAACCCCTAATCTGCCGACCGGAGCTCACCGCTATTCTAATAAATGTATTAACCCCTAAAGCTAAGTCTAACCCTAACACTAACACCCCCCTAAGTTAAATATAATTTTTATCTACGAAATAAATTAACTCTTATTAAATAAATGATTCCTATTTAAAGCTAAATACTTACCTGTAAAATAAATCCTAATATAGCTACAATATAAAATTACATTTATATTATAGCTATTTTAGGATTAATATTTATTTTACAGGCAACTTTGTAATTATTTTAACCAGGTACAATAGCTATTAAATAGTTAAGAACTATTTAATAGTTACCTAGTTAAAATAATTACAAATTTACCCTGTAAAATAAATCCTAACCTAAGATATAATTAAACCTAACACTACCCTATCAATAAAATAATTAAATAAACTACCTACAATTACCTACAATTAACCTAACACTACACTATCAATAAATTAATTAAACACAATTGCTACAAATAAATACAATTAAATAAACTATCTAAAGTACAAAAAATAAAAAAGAACTAAGTTACAGAAAATAAAAAAATATTTACAAACATAAGAAAAATATTACAACAATTTTAAAACTAATTACACCTACTCTAAGCCCCCTAATAAAATAACAAAGACCCCCCAAAATAAAAAAATCCCTACCCTATTCTAAAATACAAAAAATTACAAGCTCTTTTACCTTACCAGCCCTGAACAGGGCCCTTTGCGGGGCATGCCCAAGAATTTCAGACTCTTTTGCCTGTAAAAAAAAACATACAATACCCCCCCCCCCCAACATTACAACCCCACCACCCACATACCCCTAATCTAACCCAAACCCCCTTAAATAAACCTAACACTAATCCCCCTGAAGATCTTCCTACCTTGTCTTCACCATCCAGGTATCACCGATCCGTCCTGGCTCCAAGATCTTCATCCAACCCAAGCGTGGGTTGGCGATCCATAATCCGGTGCTCCAAAGTCTTCCTCCTATCCGGCAAGAAGAGGACATCCGGACCGGCAAACATCTTCTCCAAGCGGCATCTTCTATGTTCTTCCATCCGATGACGACCGGCTCCATCTTGAAGACCCTCCAGCGCGGATCCATCCTCTTCTTCCGACGACTAGACGACGAATGACGGTTCCTTTAAGGGACGTCATCCAAGATGGCGTCCCTCGAATTCCGATTGGCTGATAGGATTCTATCAGCCAATCGGAATTAAGGGTAGGAATATTCTGATTGGCTGATGGAATCAGCCAATCAGAATCAAGTTCAATCCGATTGGCTGATCCAATCAGCCAATCAGATTGAGCTCGCATTCTATTGGCTGATCGGAACAGCCAATAGAATGCGGAGCTCAATCTGATTGGCTGATTGGATCAGCCTAATCGGATTGAACTTGATTCTGATTGGCTGATTCCATCAGCCAATCAGAAAATTCCTACCTTAATTCCGATTGGCTGATAGAATCCTATCAGCCAATCGGAATTCGAGGGACGCCATCTTGGATGACGTCCCTTTAAAGGAACCGTCATTCGTGCTCTAGTCGTCGGAAGAAGAGGATGGATCCGCGCTGGAGGTCTTCATGATGGAGCCGGTCCGTCATCGGATGGAAGAACATAGAAGATGCCGCTTGGAGAAGATGTTTGCCGGTCCGATGTCCTCTTCTTGCCGGATAGGAGGAAGACTTTGGGAGCACCGGATTTGGATCGCCAACCCCGCTTGGGTTGGATGAAGATCTTGGAGCCAGGACGGGATCGGTGATACCTGGATGGTGAAGACAAGGTAGGAAGATCTTCAGGGATTAGTGTTAGGTTTATTTAAGGGGGTTTGGGTTAGATTAGGGGTATGTGGGTGGTGCGATGGTTGTAATGTTGGGGGGGGGGGTATTGTATGTTTTTATTTACAGCAATAGAGCTGAAATTCTTGGGGCATGCCCCGCAAAGGGGCCCTGTTCAGGGCTGGTAAGGTAAAAAGAGCATTGTAATTTTTGTATTTTAGAATAGGGTAGGGATTTTTTTATTTTGGGGGTCTTTGTTATTTTATTAGGGGGCTCTAGAGTAGGTGTAATTAGTTTAAAATTGTTGTAATATTTTTCTTATGTTGTAAATATTATTTTATTTTCTGTAACTTAGTTCTTTTTTATTTTTTGTACTTTAGATAGTTTATTTAATTGTATTTATTTGTAGCAATTGTGTTTAATTAAATTATTGATAGTGTAGTGTTAGGTTAATTGTAGGTAATTGTAGGGTAGTTTATTTAATTATTTTTATTGATAGGGTTAGTTGTTAGGTTAATCTATATCTTAGGTTAGGATTTATTTTACAGGTAAATTTGTAATTATTTTAACTAGGTAACTATTAAATAGTTCTTAACTATTTAAAAGCTATTGTACCTGGTTAAAATAATTACAAAGTTGCCTGTAAAATAAATATTATCCTAAAATAGCTATAATATAAATGTAATTTATATTGTAGCTATATTAGGATTTATTTTACAGGTAAGTATTTAGCTTTAAATAGGAATCATTTATTTAATAAGAGGTTAATTTATTTCGTTAGATAAAAAATATATTTAACTTTAGGGGGGTGTTAGTGTAGGGTTAGACCTTAGCTTTAGGGGTTAATACATTATTAGAATAGCGGGTGAGCTCCTGTCGGTCAGATTAGGGGTTAATTAAGTGTAGGTAGGTGTCGGCGACGTTGTGGGGGGCAGATTAGGGGTTAATAAATATAACAAGGGGTCGGCGATGTTAGGGGCAGCAGATTAGGGGTACGATAGGGATAACGGTAGGTGGGCGGCGATTTGCGGGTCGGAAGATATTAGGGGGTTAATTATTTTAAGGTAGCTTGCGGCGACGTTGTGGGGGGGCAAGTTAGGGGTTAATAAATAATAATATAGGGGTCGGCGGGGTTAGGGGCAGCAGATTAGGGGTACATAAGTATTAACGTAGGGTGGCGGGTCGCGGCAGATTAGGGGTTAAAAATTTTAATCGAGTGGCGGTGATGTGGGGGGACCTCGGTTTAGGGGTTCATAGGTAGTTTATGGGTGTTAGTGTACTTTAGGGTACAGTAGTTAAGAGCTTTTTTAGAAACCGGCGGTTAGCCAGAAAGCTCTTAACTCCCTGCTTTTTTCAGGCGGCTGGAATCTTGTCGTTAGAGCTCTAACGCTCACTGCAGAAACGACTCTAAATACCAGCCGTTAGAAAGATCCCATTGAAAAGATTGGCTACGCATATGGCGTAGGGGGGATCTGCGGGTATGGAAAAGTCCGCGGTGAAAAAGTGAGCGGTAGACCCTTTAATCACTGACTCCAAATACCAGCGGGCGCCCAAACCAGCGTTAGGAGCCTCTAACGCTGGTTTTGACGGCTACCGCCGAACTCTAAATCTAGGGCCATAGTGAGGTATATGCTCAAGGTTGTCGCATACATAATATAACAACATGACATCCTGGCGTTGGAGCATTGGAAGAGATTGTCTAACTGCATTCTCTATGTACTATTATAAATGAAGCGAACATATATTGACCTTAAAACCTATCAATATCTAGGCGAGCTCTACCAGAGGTAAGATTATAATATTCAAAACATAGTAAGAACAAACATAAGATAATGTAATGCGGAGACCCCATGGGGACACTGCTGGGATATAGCTTATAATGGGGAAACATAATATAACCTGTGCAGATAAAATAGTATTGTTACAGGTTTATGCAGCAGACCCGCATTCTATTTATTAAAGCCAGAGTTCTAAGTACTATGGTAAGGAGAGAATAGTGTAAAGAAAACATGAATAGCAGCCGAGTGTTATAGGTAAATATGTAACACACATTTTATTACCAATAAAGATGTAAATAGCTGCCATCATATTATATATCTCCCAGCCTCTAAGGTAGTATAAGCCAGTAGCCAAAAATCACATTAGCTGTCATAGGGACTTAAAATGGACCTAATACAAGCTGCAGGGTGAAGGCCTCTGCTATGTCCACTATAGTGACAGGCTACAGAAATTTTTATATATAAAGAGTGTTATGAAAAGTGTCAGTATCAAGTAAACTTTGGAACTTAGAAATACAGCTCCTGAACGACATAAGCATAGGTATTCTACTAAACATTAATATATGTTGGGGAGAGTATATAAAGGCTCTATCTGTGACATGTCTCATACTTGAACCCCAGCAGAATGAATATATAGAAACATAAAAAGCATATAGCACATTTGGTATACATTCTGTAATAATAGTCCATAGCTGCAGTAAAATGGAAAAAGAATGATTGTACGTGTTACCTGAAGTGCCTTGTGGATGGTCCAGTAAGCTTGAGGGGGGGTATTACAAGTGACATGTGGAGTGCTTTAGCAGCAATATATATATATATGAGCTGGGCTAGCAGTAGGGAAAACAAATAAAATCCTCCTAACAAAGAACGTAGTAAGTAACAAGGAAGGAGAAGTGTGTAGAGAGATCGTGAAACAAATATGGAACCTTATATAGGTTTGAACGTGGTGTGGATCTCCACTAGGAAGTAAAAGTTTATACATTATAGTTAAGATCAGTCCCAGAAGAGATTGTATTATTGCTGTAAGTCTCATAACAAACCATGAGAAACTAGCAAGAGTTGGGCATCAGCGGTAGTGAAGCAGTCAATATAAATTTACCCCACTCCAACTCGGAGTCCTTCTGGTACATGCATCCTCAAATTCTGTGAAGTATATGGATAGGTGTTTGCACCCCCTGTAGAAGTAGTTGCAGTTGTATGGAGTGATTGACCTCCGTGCCTCAGACTGTTTCCCCAGGCATCCTCTTCATTGAGCTGTCTCCGCGGTTGTGCAGAATTTCCTTTCCACCATGGAGGACCGGCCGCATCTCTCCGCCCTTGCTCTGCACAGAGTGCGAGTAAGGTGTCTTGCTTAGATAGCGAGCTGGTGTCCGCTCGGCTCTTCCCTATGTACCCAATAGAAAACTGTAGACTCGGGGGCTTTTCAGTGTAGCAGAGTTGTTCAGGTTGCGCTAAATGTTCAAGCCCGTAATCAGAGAGGGTGAGTGAGGTTGCTCTAGATGCCCTCAGTACACTGGAGCCTAATAAGTCAGTCTGTGAGTTGTTAGGAGAGACCTCCGAGTCAGATCCAAAAGTGAGCCCATCTGTGCGGTCTGGTGTATCGCAGTTGGTGCTGTGCAAAGACGGACAGTCAGTGGTCTCATATATCTCCCGTTCTAATGGCTGGTTAGATAGCAGGGCTGCAAACTTATCTCTTATGGCAGTAAGGTCTCGCTTTATCTCATTATAATAGAGTTGAAGAGAGTGTTCCGTCTTATTTTCCCATCGATTCAGAAACTGCATTCTGAGCTAAGATGGCAATTCATGCCTTTGCAGCGGAGACCTTGATACCGGGTTTAAGGGCTGTTTCACTGTGATATTCTCAATTAGCACTCTCGCCGTATATAAGGCAAGATAGTCTTGGTGTAAGCTCAAAATAAATTCTGACAAGAGATCTCCCAAAAATATATAAATTCACTAAATAATGTCATAGATGAGGAGCTTCAGAAAAGTGCGTCTGTTCAGGTTGCTCGTCGGCTCCGCCCCCCTGGAGGAAAGATTTTAATGCTACAAGAAACTCACTTTAAAGCGCATAAGATCCCAAAATACTTCTACATTTTCCACAACGCTACCACAGCACAAATGAAAAAAAAGACAAATGGAGTTAATATTCTAATACATAAATCTCTATCTTTCAAACGTATTCACCCAGACAGGGACAAAGAGGGGCATTATTTGGGAATCACAGGACTGCTGTTTGGGAAACCAATAACTTTAATAAATGTTTATGCCCCAAATACAGAACAAGAAGGCTTCATATCCCGTATCCCTAATAAAATCATAGATATAGCTAAAGGCCCTCTTATCGTAACAGGGGACTTGAATATGGCTTTAGTTCCTGAGGTAGACAGTTCAAACCCCCTTGTTCATTTAAATCATAAAGCCCTTCGTAATATATGGGAAAATTTTAAAACCCTTACACTCCATGATGCATGGAGATATACCCACCCCCATATTAGGGACTATACCTTTTTCTCTAATCCACAAAGGAGTTACTCCAGATTAGATTATGTCCTAGTAGACCACCTGCCCCTATTACTCATTAAGCAAGTTAATATCAAGCACACCTCATGGTCCGATCACTCTATGGTAGAATGTACAATGCACTGGCCCTCGATCCCGTTAAAGCCTTTCATGTGGAGTTTAGATGACTCTTTACTAATGGACCCATTGCTGGTAGAAAAGCTTTCTACGCAATTAGACATTTATTTTACCACAAACAACACTCCTGATGTGAAAACGACCACGATTTGTGAAACACACAAAGCTTATATCAGAGGGGAACTTATTAAAATGAAAGCACATAAGCGCAAACAAACCGCTAGCATATATACCACCCTAGCCCAAGAAGTTATAGAAGCAGATTTTCTGCTGAAACTCCATCCCTCAGACCCGTCCCTACTGGACAAGTTAAATGACAAACGCAGCAAATTAAACGCACATCTCCAACTTGAAACACAAAAAACACCAATTATTTCTGAAACAGAAATACCATGGAGAAGGAAACAAGGCTGGCAAAATGCTTGCCAGAGCTTTAAAAAAGCAAAGATTAAAAACTTACATAAATGCTCTCACACAGGAACAGGGGGGACAGATAGAAGACACATTGTCAATAAGTAAATCTTTTCACTCCTTCTACCACAAGTTATACAATCTCTTTCCTAAGAGATCACCCGCCCGACACAAAGTGCAATGCGAGACATATCTAAAAGACATTAAGCTACCCAAACTAAAACCAGAGGAGGCTGCGAGCCTGGAATCCCCCATCACTAGTGAAATAATAAATACTATTAAAAATTTTAAACCTGATAAAGCCCCGTGCCCAGACGGATTTTCGAATGGTTACTATAAAACCTTTGTAACCCAATGAACCCCCCATTTATTAACTTTATTCAACTATACATCAGATACAAATCTATTCCCAGACACAATGCTTAAGGCACACATTTCGGTCCTCCCAAAGTCAGGCAAACCCCCAGACAAACCAGCAAACTTCATGCCCATATCTCTGCTTAACGTGGACGCAAAGCTTTATGCAAAGATACTGGCTAACAGAATAAATAAATTCCTACCGAACCTGATTCATAGCGATCAGGTTGGGTTTGTCCAAATCAGAGAGGCCAAAGATAATATAAGCAAAATTCTCAATCTCTTTGATTATATTAACTATTCTAAGATCCCCTCCATATATCTCTCAACTGACGCAGAAAAAGTGTTCAATCGATCAATTGGATTGGACATTCCTTCAAACCACCCTCAGTCAATATGGCTTCCCCACAAAAGTTACTGATCAAATTTTGACTTTATATTCTAACCCTACCGCACAAGTGAAAGTTAATGGTATCCTCTCAGAGCCCTTTGAAATACGTAACGGTACTAGACAGGGCTGCCCCCTCTCCCCACTTTTGTTCGTCCTATCCTTAGAACCTCTAGCCATAAAATTACGGCATAACCCGCAAATAGAGGGAATCACCATAAAAGACCAGGTATACAAATTAGCAATGTTTGCAGACGATGTCTTGATGACCTTGACATCCCCTTTAACCTCCATCCCAGCTGTTCAAATTGAACTAGAAAGTTATGGGGCAGTATCAAACTTCTCAGTGAACTGCTTAAAATGCGAAATCTATCCCATTAACCTTGCAAAAGCAGACATTGCCATGATTAAACAATCATTGCCCTTTAAAATTCAAGACACAGCATTGAAATACTTAGGAATCTTTATCACCACCAATATAGAAAAATTGTGCAAACTTAATTATGGTCGCTTACAGGAGGAATTCCACACTTTAACCTCCTCTTGGCTGCCCAAGCATAGTTCATGGCTGGGTAGAATAGCATGGGTTAAAATGCTACTACCAAAGTTCTATATGTTATGCGGGCACTTCCTATCCCAGGGCCAGATGTAGATATAGGTAAACTGCAGAACATCATAAACTCATATATCTGGCACCGCAAACCACCTAGACTTGCAAAAAGCACACTATACACACGAAGGGAGGAGGGGGGCCTAGGGGTTCCTAATCTACAGGCCTAAAAATGGGCAATATCATTAAATAAAGTCATAGAGTGGTGCAGACAGGGTCAGAATTCCTATAAAAGAAATATACATTTGGAAGTGCAATTGTTACACACACCCCACATCGGGAGGTTATGTTGGTCCCCCCAACAGTTAACTAGGTCCTCACTTTATCCATTCCCGAGCATTAAGACAGCCTGGCTAGACTGGATCACCATTCAAGGGAAACCAAAGCAGACTCAACAACCCCCAAGCATGTCAGAATATCTGCCTGTACACAAGTTAATAGAGAAGGGTAATTTGGCCAAGAGGCAGACATTAATTGACAAGGTACTAACTTTTCATTACTCATGGCTACTATATCATCAAGTCAGACATGCAGGGGGTGTTCCAAACAATACATGGGGAGGTCTAAAAGACCCCTAAAAGATTGTTTCTTGGAACATGTACGTTCCATAGAGGATCCTGACTCGAACACTCCCATTGCGAGACACTTCAAGACTTTTCACAATTCTGATACATCATTACTATCCCTGCAAGGTATTGATCATGTCCCGCAATGGAGAAGAGGTGGCAATAGACAGAATAAACTTAATCTAAGAGAGGTTTATTGGATATTTACCCTAAATACATCTATGCCCTATGGTCTGAATTTTAGAAGAGACATAGATCTTTGTATATAGGGATATCTTTTTGATAACAAATGTATATGCTAAATACACATTGGTATATTATAATTAAATCTGAGTAATATATATTTGAGGTCTTGAACAAATATGAAAATTATAGGTATTTAGTGATAATTGTTACTACTTTAGGTAGTTTAGCCTTTTTCTAGCATTAATTTGTAACCTCCTAATGTTTACTATTACTATTTTTGATTTAATATATATACCAGTTTCACTGTATTTCCTTATTAATATTTGGTTGGATTATATGTTTATATAATTTGTATACTTATCAAGAGGGAGATAATCATATATTATGTTTAAATTTATCTAGACATTATACATCTTTAAATTTTCATCACAGCTGTAGCCTATTTAAGCGGAAGGCAGCTGCTGCTCCTTTAAGCAGTGAACAAGTGCTTGGCAAGCACGAAACATGTCTGCTGCATAAGGAGCGCAGCTTTCCTCCCTTTTGACTTGTATTATTTTATCTGAGTCCTGGTCGGTTTGTGCTGTGCTTTAGCTGAACTGTACTGTGCTCGTTGGTGATTTTAATGTGCATGACAATAAAGGAACTTTCTACTCCGGCATTGGAACTACTACTTTTTTATATTGGCACAAGTTAATAGAGAAGGGTAATTTGGCCAAGAGGCAGACATTAATTGACAAGGTACTAACTTTTCTTTACTGATGGCTACTATATCATCAAGTCCGACATTACCTACACACACACAAACGCCAGGCAGATATGCTGGGACAGTTAACACCATTTGAAAACTTGTGTTGCATGCAAAATCACCCGAAAAAATGGATCTCTTTGATGTACAGTGGTGTCCTCCAGTCTTGCTTACCCTCAATCCCCAGCTATACTTTAAAATGGGAAAAAGAAGTGAACAAACCAATTTCCTCAAAACTCTGGTCAAATTGGTTTAAAACGACAGCCAAATTAGCCCATTCGGCAGCAGCAATACAAAAATCCTTACTAGATGGTACCTGACACCAAACAAACTAAACCATATGTTTCCCAACGCCAGCGGCAAATGCTGGTGGGGGTGTGACCTGGAAGGTACTATGTGGCACATTTGGTGGGGATGTGACAGGCTATGCCCCTTCTGGGACGAGATACACAAGCAAGTATCCAAAGTGGTAGGCCTTCATTTAGTAGACATGACCCCAGAAAGGATCCTTTTTAATGCAAATATAGATACCCCCTGTAAAATTAGAAGATGCCTTTATCAGATAATAGTCAATGCGGCTAAGCGCCTCATTCCTATGAATTGGAAGTTCACTCACATCCAACTGAATGGATAGCAGCAGTAATGAACATATTGTTACTAGAAAGACTTCACTATTTTAAAATAAACCAAATGCCTTTCTACTATGACATGCTCTTCTTATGGGGGCAATATTTATATGCTACTTAGATGTTGGTTGAAGTGTTGAATGAGTCATTCATGTAACTACACCATATAATGAAAATACTTGTTAAACAGAACAGCTACAAAAAGATGTTAACAGGTTTTAACGGTTTACGAGTATACATATCCTTGGAATTTTCTGTTTTTTGTTATTGGTTTTGATTTCAAGTTCTGAAATCTTTTGTATGTTTTTCTTCTTGATGTGTCTATATGTATATGTCTGAAATGGTAACCTCCCAACATTGCTTTTCACATGTGTAACATTGTATTGAGCCTACACGCTGCTCTCCGATGAGAACTCCAGCCTTGAGTTCGTAACAAAGGGAGATGAACTTTGCAATAAGAGACTTATTCCACTCCGTTTTCGGACAACTGATATGTTACCTATACTATTTGAACCTGCGAGTTCTACTCATCTGTATTTTTTATGCGCATCACTTTTCTTTTTTCTTGAAAACTTAATAAAAATAAGAAATAAAAAAAGAAAAGAAACCCCAACACCATTCTACGAGTAACCCCCCCTCCCCCCAAAAAAATATATAAAAGTATAAAAAAAAAAGTATAAAAAAAAACTACTTTAAAAATTGCCCTGAAAAGGGCATTTGGCTGGGCATTGCCCCTAGAAGGACATTCAGCTCCAAATAAACACCCACAAAATTAACACTAAACCCCCAATGATAGTACTCATCAAATTTGAATCCAGGCGGCAGCTCTCCATCTTAACAAATATTTTGTTTTTGTAGAGCATTACTCATCATGCCCTATATGATTTACTTTAAAAGGCATTAGCTTTAGTGCTGCAGAATCTGTTGGCTCTCTACAAATAACTGATAATAATAATAATAACTTTAGGCAGAGCACTAAAATATAAAACAATTTACATAGAACAATTATTTTGATTGTTTTCTAAAATATGATGATATTGTATTTTACATTTTCAAGTTCATTGAATACTTGATGTGTACCTTGGTAGCCCAAACACATGTTCCTATGGTATCAGCCCATTTATCAAGCTGCCAAAGTGTTTAAGACCACTGCTGCTTAATATGTCCACTACCTAAAAAGTGGCGGATTAGAATCATCCTAATATGATCTAATCGGATGATTGAAAGCCCCTGCTAGTAGCGGATTGGCCGACAGCGAACAGAGGGTGACATTGCACAAGTATTTCTTGTGCAATGCTTGCACAATGTTAAATGCAGGCAGCGTACGCAGTCTGCTCGCAGCAAGGTTCCGCAGACATGGTTCGCCTGACCTATGATAAGTGAAGCCCTATAAGTCTAATGATTAATTAGCAAATGTGATGAATTTATAAAGAATTCTAGAGATATCTAGATATGTGAAATTTATTTTTGAAACGATAAAAATAAAAGAAGGCCCTTCCTGGTGCAGCACAATTACACTCAATGGGATATATGTAAGAAGCAAACAGTGTACTCACAAACGGTGAAGCACTAGATTGTGCTTAATTGCACCTGCTTGGATCTCTGTGTCCCAGCGAACTGAAACCGGGTGTGGAATCAGCGACTCCTGCTTGCCAGAAGGTGGAGATTCAATGATGTTATACATAAACAATTTCAAAAATTAAAAACTATTTATTAAAATGTAAAACATTGTATAAAATCATAGGAGCAAGAATCCAGTCATTGCTCCTAATACAGAACTTCTACCTGTTACTCAGCCACTCTGGCTGTTTCATCTGGCATATTTGAATATGAACTTAAAGGGATTCTAAACCCATATTTTTTTCTTTCATTATTCAGGTAGGGCATGCAATTTTAAGCAAGTTTCTCATTTACTCCTATTATAATTTTTTCTTCATTCTCATGTTATCTTTATTTGAAAAAGTAGGAATGTAAGCTTAAGAGCCGGCCCATTTTCGGTTCATTACCTGGTTAGTGCTTGCTGATTGTAGAAAACCAATAAGTAGGTGCTACCCAGGTTCTGAACCATAAAAGGGCCGGCTCCTAACCTTGCATTCATGCTTTTTCAAATAA
Organism: Bombina bombina; assembly: GCF_027579735.1. Classification (NCBI taxonomy): domain Eukaryota; kingdom Metazoa; phylum Chordata; class Amphibia; order Anura; family Bombinatoridae; genus Bombina; species Bombina bombina. The sequence continues at coordinate 918,231,226 of NC_069500.1, forward strand.
AGATTGCAAGAGAACAAAGAAAATTTGATAATAGGACTAAATTAGAAAGTTGCTTAAAATTGCATGCTCTATCTGAATCATGAAATAAAAAAATTGGGTTTAGTGTCCCTTTAAATATATCTCTTAAAGTTATACATTTTTAAAAGTGAAAACATCATGTATGCGTGTACTGTAAAGGTGAGAGTATTGTCAGGTGTAACTATTTCTCAGACAATAAAGTGCTAGTCAGGAAAATCTTTATATCTTAATAATCTTTATTAAGAATAATCTTTATATGTTATGTACTACTGGAAAATGCTAATTACATGTCAATAATTCACACCAACAATTATAAAACAATTTTTAAAAGGATATTTTGACTTTTCAAATGCTACACCATGGACCTGTTAAAACACATTTTTGACTGTTTTAAGTAGCATTTATTGGCTGTTGACATGACCTTTTTTAATGTTTAATTTCCTGCACATGTTGGTTCGTATTCTGTAAAACCAGTTATTCTGTTGCTTAATAAAAAGTTATGATCCTTGTACACATATTAAACACAGTCATCTCTAAAGCTTTGATTCTGATTGATATAAAAGGCATGTTTCCATTTCCAATTGAGATTAAGTTTTTGACTACTTAAACATGTTAATCATATAATTATTTATATTGATTTGAAATTATTAATTGCACATATGACATGAATGGATATTATTAGTTAAAGGGACATGATACCCACATTTTGAAGCTCTCTTGAACTTAATTCAGCATATCTACAAAAAGCTGACTGAAAAACATATCCTGAACTGCTTTACAGGTGAAACTCGAAAAATTAGAATATCGTTCAAAAGTTCATTTATTTCACTAATGCAACTTAAAAGGTGAAACTAATATATGAGATAGACTCATTACATGCAAAGCAAGATAGTTCAAGCCGTGATTTGTCATAATTGTGATGATTATGGCTTACAGCTCATCAAAACCCCAAATCCACAATCTCAGAAAATTAGAATATTGTGAAAAGGTGCAATATTCTAGGCTCAAAGTGTCCCACTCTAATCAGCTAATTAAGCCATAACACCTGCAAAGGGTTCCTGAGCCTTTAAATTGTCTCTCAGTCTGGTTCAGTAGGAATCACAGTCATGGCAAAGACTGCTGACCTGACAGTTGTGCAGAAAACCATCATTGACACCCTCCATAAGGAGGGAAAGCCTCAGAAGGTAATTGCAAAAGAAGTTTGATGTTCCCAAAGTGCTATATAAAAGCACATTAATAGAAAGTTATATGGAAGGGAATAGTGTGGAAGAAAAAGGTGCACAAGCAGCAGGGATGACCGCAGCCTGGAGAGGATTGTCAGGAAAAGGCCATTCAAAAGTGTTGGGGACTTTCACAAGAGCCACCACACACAGACGGATCCTGGACATGGGCTTCAAATGTCGTATTCCTCTTGTCAAGCCACTCCTGAACAACAAACAACGTCAGAAGCGTCTTACCTGGGCTAAAGAAAAACAGACCTGGTCTGTTGCTCAGTGGTCCAAAGTCCTCTTTTCTGATGAGAGCAAATTTTGCATCTCATTTGGAAACCAAGGACCCAGAGTATGGAGGAAGAATGGAGAGGCACACACTGCAAGATGCTTGAAGTGCGGTGTGAAGTTTCCACGGTCTGTGTTGATTTAGGGAGCCATGTCATCTGCTGGTGTTGGTCCACTGTGCTTCATTAAGTCCAGGGTCAACGCAGCCGTCTACCAGGAGATTTTGGAGCACTTCATGCTTCCTTCCACAGATGAGCTCTATGTGGATGCTGACTTCATTTTCCAGCAGGACTTGGCACCTGCCCACACTGCCAAAAGCACCAAAACCTGGTTCAATGACCGTGGGATTACTGTGCTTGATTGGCCAAACTCTCCTGACCTGAACCCCATAGAGAATCTATGGGGCATTGTCAAGAGAAAGATGAGAGACATGCGACCGAACAATGCAGAAGAGCTGAAGGCCGCTATTGAAGCATCCTGGTCTTCCATAACACCTCAGCAGTGCCACAGGCTGATAGCTTCCATGCTATGCTGCATTGAGGCAGTAATTGCTGCAAAAGGAGCCTAAACCAAGTACTGAGTACATACAGTATGCATGCTTATACTTTTCAGAGGTGTGATATTGTTCTACAGGTATGTACAATCCTTGTTTTATTGATTGCATGTAATATTCTAATTTTCTGAGATTGTGGATTTGGGGTTTTCATGAGCTGTAAGCCGTTATCATCACAATTATGACAAATCACGGCTTGAACTATCTTGCTTTGCATGTACTGAGTCTATCGCATATATTAGTTTCACTTTTTAAGTTGCATTCGTGAAATAAATTAACTTTTGCAAGATATTCTAATTTTTCGAGTTTCACCTGTATATAAAAAATGAAGATATTTTACTTCAAAATTTCCTCAATAGCCACATTCCTTTGTAAAGGGGCTTTACGCAGCAAATCAGAATACTGGACTTGCAACGGAGCGTGCATCTGGTATGTCCAGGCACAGTCATGTTGTTTCGCTCCTCAGTTTAAATGGACATTAAATACTAAACAGATGCTAGGTAGAATGATGCATTCAAAGAAAAGATTAGTCTGAGAATAATATGTAGATGTATTTTATAAAGTTTCATTAGCTGTTTAAATATTGACAAAATAAGTGTAAAGTTTTAGTGTCTATAAATCAATGGGAGCTGCCATGTTGTAACTTAGGTTACCTTCTCTGCTGTGGCCAATTAGGGACTGTTATAAATAGGTAACTAGAGTGTGCAGCCTATGGCTGTGTGGAATATATCAGTGTTCTGAAAAGCTGAAACGCTCACAATTTCAGAATGTAATTACAGGAAAAGGGGATAAAATAAATAATGAAAGCATATAACATATTTATATGAGTTATCATTTTATATTATCATCTCAATGTGTTTAATGTCCCTTTAAGGATGTTTACTCTAAAATCTACTGAGATTTGAATTAAATCTCATGAGATCACAGTAAATCAAAGTTGACAGTAGCTGAATGATAACTGTTCACATAGCCCTTATTCTGCTGAGCTAAAGAAATTGTGGGGTAAAATATGTTCCTTTTTTTCATACAGATGTTCAGGTTTTTCTGATTGCATCTATCAGCCAATAGGAATCTAAGGGACGCCATCTTGGATGACATCACTTAAAGGTACCTTCATTCTGTGTTAGTCGTCGGATGAAGAGGATGCTCCGAGTTGGATGTCTTGAAGATGGACCCACTCCGTGCCGGATGGATGAAGATAGAAGATGCCATCTGGATGAAGACTTCTGCCCATCTGGGGGGCCACTTCTGCCCGGCTTGGATGAAGACTTCTGCCTGTCTGGAGGACCGCTTCTGCCCGGCTTGGATGAAGACTTCTCCCGGCTTCGTTGAGGACTTCGGCCCGGGTTGGATGAAGACGTCTCCCGGTAAGTCGATCTTCAGGTTGGTTAGTGTTAGGTTTTTTAAGGGTGTATTGGGTGTTTTTTTTTTAAGGTTAGGGTTTGGGCCTGCAAAACCCTAACCCTAAGGGCAATGCCCATCCAAATGTCCTTTTCAGGGCAATGGGGAGCTTAGGTTTTTTAATTTAGGTTTTTATTTGGGGGGGTTGGTTGTGTGGGTGGTGGGTTTTACTGTAGGGGGGTTGTTTGTATATTTTTTTTACAGGTACAGGAGCTGATTACTTTGGGGCAATGCCCCGCAAAAGGCCCTTTTAAGGGCTATTGGTAGTTTAGTTTAGGCTAGGTTTTTTTTTATTTTGGGGGGGCTTTTTTATTTTGATAGGGCAATTAGATTAGGTGTAATTAGTTTAAATATCTGTAATTTGTTTTTTATGTACTTTAGCTAATTTAATTTATTTAATAGTATTTAATTTAGTTAATTTATTTAATTGTAGTGTAGTGTTAGGTGTTATTGTAACTTAGGTTAGGTTTTATTTTACAGGTACTTTTGTATTTATTTTAGCTAGGTAGTTAGTAAATAGTTAATAACTATTTAGTAACTATTCTACCTATAGTTAAAATAAATACAAATTTGCCTGTAAAATAAAAATAAACCCTAAGCTAGATACAATGTAACTATTAGTTATATTGTAGCTAGCTTAGTGTTTATTTTACAGGTAAGTATTTAGTTTTAAATAGGAATAATTTAGTTAATGATAGGTATATTTATTTAGATTACTTTTAATTATATTTAAGTTAGGGGGTGTTAGGGTTAGACTTAGGTTTAGGGGTTAATACATTTAGTATAGTGGTGGCGACATTGGGGGTGCAGATTAGGGGTTAATAAATGTAGGTAGGTGGCGGCAATGTTAGGGACGCAGATTAGGGGTTAATAATGTTTAACTAATGTTTGCGAGGTGGGAGTGCGGCGGTTTAGGGGTTAATATGTTTATTATAGTGGCAGCGACGTTCGGGGCAGCAGATTTGGGGTTAATAAGTGTAGGTAGGTGGCAGAGACTTTGAGGGCGGCAGATTAGGGGTTAATAAATATAATGTAGGTGTCGGCGATGTTGGGGGCAGCAGATTAGGGGTTCATAAGTATAATGTAGGTGGCGGCGGTGTCCGGAGCGGAAGAATAGGGGTTAATAAGTATAATGAAGGTGGCGGCGGTGTCGGGGGCGGCTTGGGGTTCATGTTAGGGTGTTAGGTGTAAACATAAATTTTATTTCCCCATAGGAATCAATGGGGCTACGTTAGTGAGTTATGCGCTGCTTTTTTGCAGGTGTTAGACTTTTTCTCAGCCGGCTCTCCCCGTTGATTCCTAATGGGAAATCGTGCACGAGCATGTTACACCAGCTCACCACTGACTTAAGAAGCGCTGGTATTGAAGTTAGATTTGGAGCAAAATTTTGCTCTACGCTCACTTCTTGTCTTTTAACGCTGGGTTTCTGAAAACCTATAATACCAGCGTTGCATGAAAGTGAGCGGTGAGAAAAAACTGCTTGTTAGCACCGTACCCCTGTTACCGCGAAACTCGTAATCTAGGCGCAAGATTGCTTGTTTTGTGAATACTGAATCTGAATTTGGAGTGGAAATATATATTGGCATTTAGATTTGCAATGGGAATCACAACAAATCTGGAAAATTTCAAATGATTGGGATATTTAGTTTTTGAGATATTTCAGATTAAAAAAATAGGGTTATAAATTGAAAATCCCATAGACTTAAAGGAACAGTCTACACCCGATTAAACATAAACCCATACCTTAGATTAACCAAAGAAGATCCACCTGCACTGCATTGAATGTCCTGTAGCTCAACCGGTACACAAATAATCCTAAAAGAACATTGGTTTAGTTCATGTACATATGGCCGCCAAACTACCCCCACTGTTACATCTTTACATTTTGTTATATTAAATTGTCCAATCAGAATCTGCTCACTAGTTAAACTTTGAAGAAGCGTTCACGCCAATTTGCGCATGCGCAATTAATTAGGAACCATATATGAGACATATTTTAAACTACTCACGCACTGGTATTATGTCCCGGCCAGATTAGCTAAATTGTTCCCTACTGCTTCTCCCAAATGTTGGAGGGATTGTGACCAGATAGGCGATATGACACATGTTTGGTGGAGCTGCCCGAAACTTAAACCACTTTGGAACACTTGTTTCAGCATCCTAACCAGATTAGGGATCTCCCTTTCTAACGGCTAGATTTAGAGTTTTGTCGGTAAAGACCCGCGTATCTAACGCTGGCTTTTTTCTGGCCGCATCTTTAAAATAACTCTGGTATTGAGAGTCCACAGAATGGCTGCGTTAGGCTCCAAAAAAGGAGCGTAGAGCATATTTAACGCAACTTCAACTCTCGATACCAGAGTTGCTTACGGACGCGGCCAGCCTCAAAAACGTGCTCGTGCACGATTCCCCCATAGGAAACAATGGGGCTGTTTGAGCTGAAAAAAAAACCTAACACCTGCAAAAAAGCCGCGTTCAGCTCCTAACGCAGCCCCATTGTTTGCTATGGGGAAACACTTCCTACGTCTGCACCTAACACTCTAACATGTACCCCGAGTCTAAACACCCCTAACCTTACACTTATTAACCCCTATTCTGCCGCCCCCGCTATCGCTGACCCCTGCATATTTGTTTTAACCCCTAATCTGCCGCTCCGTAAACCGCCGCTACTTACATTATCCCTATGTACCCCTAATCTGCTTCCCCTAACACCGCCGACCCCTATATTATATTTATTAACCCCTAATCTGCCCCCCACAACGTCGCCTCCACCTGCCTACACTTATTAACCCCTAATCTGCCGAGCGGACCGCACCGCTATTATTATAAAGTTATTAACCCCTAATCCACCTCACTAACCCTATAATAAATAGTATTAACCCCTAATCTGCCCTCCCTAACATTGCCGACACCTAACTTCAATTATTAACCCCTAATCTGCCGACTGGAGCTCACCGCTATTGTAATAAATGTATTAACCCCTAAAGCTAAGTCTAACCCTAACACTAACACCCCCCTAAATTAAATATAATTTTAATCTAACGAAATTAATTAACTCTTATTAAATAAATTATTCCTATTTAAAGCTAAATACTTACCTTTTAAATAAATCCTAATATAGCTACAATATAAATTATATTTATATTATAGCTATTTTAGGATTAATATTTATTTTACAGGTAACTTTGTATTTATTTTAACCAGGTAAAAAATTTTTATTTTTTGTAACTTAGTTCTTTTTTATTTTTTGTACTTTAGTTAGTTTATTTCATTGTATTTATTTGTAGGAATTGTATTTAATTTATTTATTGATAGTGTAGTGTTAGGTTTAATTGTAACTTAGGTTAGGATTTATTTTACAGGTAAATTTTTAATTATTTTAACTATTTTAGCTATTAAATAGTTCTTAACTATTTAATAGCTATTGTACCTGGTTAAAATAAATACAAAGTTACCTGTAAAATAAATATTAATCCTAAAATAGCTATAATATAAATATAATTTTTATTGTAGCTATATTAGGATTTATTTTACAGGTAAGTATTTAGCTTTAAATAGGAATAATTTATTTAATAAGAGTTAATTAATTTCGTTAGATTAAAATTATATTTAATTTAGGGGGGTGTTAGTGTTAGGGTTAGACTTAGCTTTAGGGGTTAATACATTTATTAGAATAGAGGTGAGCTCCAGTCGGCAGATTAGGGGTTAATGTTTGAAGGTAGGTGTCGGCGATGTTAGGGGGGGCAGATTAGGGGTTAATACTATTTATTCATAGGGTTAGTGAGGGCGGATTAGGGGTTAATAACTTTATTGTAGTAGCGTTGCAGTCCGGTCGGCAGATTAGGGGTTAATAAGTGTAGGCAGGTGGAGGCGAGCGTTGAGGGGGGGCATTATTAGGTGTTAATAAATATAATATAGGGTCGGCGGTGTTAGGGGCAGCAGATTAGGGGTACATAAGGATAACGTAGTGGCGGCTCTTTGCGATCGGCAGATTAGGGGTTAATTATTGTAGGTAGCTGGCTGTGACGTTGTGGGGGGCAGGTTAGGGGTTAATAAATATAATATAGGGGTCTGCGGTGTTAGGGGCAGCAGATTAGAGGTACAGTAAGGTATAACGTAGTGTGGCGGTCAGCAGATTAGGGGTTAAAAAATGTAATCGAGTGGCGGCGATGTGTGGGGGGGGGGGCTCGGTTTAGGGGTACATAGGTAGGTTTATGGGTGTTAGTGTACTTTAGAGCACAGTAGTTAAGAACTTTATGAACCGGCGTTAGCCCAGAAAGCTCTTAACTACTGACTTTTTTCTGCGGCTGGAGTTTTGTCGTTAGATTTCTAACGCTCACTTCAGCCACGACTCTAAATACCAGAGTTAGAAAGATCCCATTGAAAAGATAGGATACGCAATTGACTTAAGGGGATCTACGGTATGGAAAAGTCGCGGCAGAAAAGGTGAGCGTTACGACCCTTTTTTGAATGACACCAAATACTGGCGGTAGCCTATAAACCAGCGTAGGAGCCTCTAACGCTGGTTTTCAACGGGCTACCGCCTAACTCCAAATCTAGGCCATAAATCTCCAGAAGTGCCTTATTTAATTTAGGCTCTTGCAGACTAGCTACCCAAGCTCCAAGGATATTTATGATATAACTCTTCTCAGCTATAAAACTATCCAATGCCAGATCATAGGAAAAACTTACACCCCCCCCTTCCTAAACTAGATACCTAAGGAGACCTCCCAATTCTGTGCTCCAAGCCTCCCCTCACTGGGCTTCTCTCTCAATGACACCACCTTTTCAGACCCTTCATCATCCCTGTGTAACAATAATTTTCCATTATCCTCTCCTCCGCCCTTCCCCACCCTCCCCACTTCCCTTTTGGTAGCAGCATTTTTAACCTATTGTGCTACTATTTAACTCCTGAATGGAGTTGATCAGGTGAACACTGATTGTTATTCACTTGGTATTAGACATGTGCAATTCGTTTCGTATCGATTCGGAAATTCAGAAAATTCGGCAAATTCGGAGATTCGGATCAATCCAAATTTCTGAATTAAAATACTGCCAAATTTACCGAATAAATCCGAATTAGTTCGTATTTATTCGGTAAACTCGGATGGCCATGGATTACACTAGTATTGTACAGTATATTAGGTTATATCACTCTGCTATGGGTTACACCTAAAATACCGTACATAATACTAGTCTAATACACAGCACACATACCGAAATTCTGAATTTCCGAACCGAACCGAATCGAACCGAATCCAGCCGAATTTTTTCGAATCCGAAACTAATTCATTCAAAGTTTTCCGAATTCGAATCAATCCGAAACGAAATTCGAAAAACTCTGAATCGATCCGAACCGAAACAAATTTTTCGATCATGCACATATCTACTTGGTATAAGTGTGTTTTTTTTCCTTTATGGGTTGTTGTGTGCTACTGGCACACTGTTGTATCTTTAATTTTGAAAATAAAAAAAATAACAAAAAGAAAAAAATAAAAGAAAACTTTACAAAAATTGCTGGCAAGAATTTTAAAAGAAGGATAGGTGAGAATTGGCGCTTATATCAACCCTAATGCCAAGTATAGAAGGGTCTCTGTCTAAGAACCCTAAGGAGGATAGTAGAATAATTGAAGCGGAAATACTGGCGCTGAAAGCAGGGTAGTACACAAATACAATATACGGGTAACCTAAAAGGGTCTACCTTGGCAGAAATATAATCGTTATAAAAGTTAATAAATGGTGATAGCCCAATGTATATCTTAAAAAATAAATATATTTAATACTGTAAAATTACAATAGAATCAGGTTTATAAAATCAGTACGTATATATACTAAAAAGTAATTAATGGGGCCCTTTAAATTAGTTTGAAAAAACATACAGAAAGGGAGAGGATTAACCACAAAGTCTATATATATAATATACTGTGATTGAAGATAACAGATAACTATACTCAAATAAGAATAAGTCTAAACAGACTAAGATACTCAAACAGTATAAATAAAAACAAAAAGCAATATAAACAGACTTAATAACTGGATGTCCAGCGTAAAAAACAGGGGTTAAAACAGTATTAACCTGAAAGTGCACTATAGTGAACGAAAACACTCGTGACTAGATGATCTTACTATATAGCATTGGATCAAGCTAATGGGCAAGTGAGGTACCTTGCGCTAATCTGTGGAGCACAGATTGAATATTGTTCGTCCTGTATGTGGGTTGTCTTCTGGAGGTGGGCGTGTACTCCTAGCGTAGTCCGCTTACATCACCCTTTCTGAAAATGACCAGCTGATTTCGGGAGGAACGGAATGTAAACGATCTCCGGGGTGATAGCAATCCTTTAGATGATGGTAGGTAGTAACTTCAAGGCACTCTTATTCCGTGGTGCTTAGTGCAGGTACTAGATCATCTGGCAGTATATGCAATTTGTATACTGGTGCGCTCCCTCAGAGGGCTGTATTCAAATTCACAGACCTTGGGAGTAGTGAGCCAGGAGGTGGTAGTTGTCCTGTGTGCTTTTTCAACATGATAGCGATCCTTTCGGCGGCTGTATCAAGTTCACAAGCCTTAAAGGAGTTCAGCTTAGCAGTAGTTCTTCTTGTAGGAAATGAGACACAGTCATCAACCGGTTTCTCCCCTTACTTGGGGCTTTTTCAAGAATTTTAAAATAATTTGCATAAATAAGCAAAATGACTTACATAGCCATGCTGGCTGATCCCCCCCTCAGCATGTTAGATGTATTGTATAGTGTTGTATAGCAATCAATCACTGTGTGTATGTGCAAAGCTCAGCGTGTCAGACATTATATAGTGTTGTATAGTAATCAATCACTGTGTGTGTGTGCACAGCTCAGTGTATCAGACTTATTGCATAGTGCTGTATGGTAATCAATCACTGTGTATGTGCACAGCTCAGTATTTCAAACATTTTATAGTTATCACTCACTGTGTGTGGTGCACAGCTCAGCGTGTCAGACTATTATTATTGTATAGTGTTGTGTATTAATCAATCACTGTGTGAATGTGCACATCTCAGCATGCCAGACTTATTGTATAGTGTTGTATAGTAATCAATCACTGTGTGTATGTGCACAGCTAAGCATGTCAAGCTTATTGTATAGTGTTGTATAGTAATCAATTACTGTGTGTATGTACACAGCTCAGCATGTCAGGCTTATTGTATAGTGTTGTATAGTAATCAATCACTGTGTGTATGTGCACAGCTCAGCATGTCAGGCTTATTGTATTGTGTTGTATAGTAACCAATCTCTGTGTGTGATGCACAGCTCAGCATGTCAGACCTATTGTATAAAGCTGTATAGTAACCAATCACTGTGTGTGGTGCACAGCTCAGCATGCCAGACCTATTGTATAGTGTTGTATAGTAACCAATCACTGTGTGTGATGCACAGCTCAGCATGTCAGGCTTATTGTATAGTGTTGTATAGTAACCAATCACTGTGTGTGATGCACAGCTCAGCATGTCAGACCTATTGTATAGTGTTGTATAGTAATCAATCACTGTGTGTGGTGCACAGCTCAGCATGTCAGACCTATTGTATAGTGTTGTATAGTAATCAATCACTGTGTGTGGAAAACAGCTCAGCATGTCAGACGTATTGTATAGAGATAGAAGATCTCAGGTTTTAGTAAAAAAAGGTAGGCAAAGGGCTTTGACATTGAGATGCATACACGTACATGCCTAAAGATGTATATGTATTATATGTTTATATATATGTACATGCCTAAAGATGTATATGTATTATATGTTTATATATATGTACATGCCTAAAGATGTATATGTATTATATGTTTATATATATATGTACATGCCTAAAGATGTATATGTATTATTTGTTTATATATATGTACATGCCTAAAGATTTATATGTGTACATGCCAAAAGATGTATATGTATTATATGTTTATGTATATGTGTACATGCCAAAAGATGTATATGTATTATATGTTTATATATGTGTACATGCCTAAAGATGTATATGTATTATATGTTTATATATATGTACATGCCTAAAGATGCATATGTATTATATGTTTATGTATATGTGTACATGCCAAAAGATGTATATGTATTATATGTTTATATATATGTACATGCCTAAAGATGTATATGTATTAAATGTTTATATATATGTACATGCCTAAAGATTTATATGTATTATATGTTTATATATATGTACATGCCTAAAGATGTATATGTATTATATGTTTATATATATGTACATGCCTAAAGATGTATATGTGTTATATGTTTATATATATGTACATACCTAAAGATGTATATGTATTATATGTTTATATATATATGTACATGCCTAAAGATGTATATTTATTATATGTTTATATATATATGTACATGCCTAGAGATGTATATGTATTATATGTTTTTATATGTACATATTAGGGCTGGGCGATATGGGCAAAAAAAAATCGCTGCCACTCCAGTCTCACTGCGCGCTGCAGACTCCTACTGACTAGACTACACGTGCAGCCAGTCACTCACTCCCCCCAACTCTACCCGGTAATCCATTCCCACGTCACTCACTCCCCCCCAGCTGTACCCAGTAAGGTAACCCATTCCCACATCACTCACTCCCCCTCAGCTGTACCCAGTAAGGTAACCCATTCCCACGTCACTCACTGCCCCCAGCTGTACCCGGCAATCCATTCCCACGTCACTCACTCCCCCTCAGCTGTACCCAGTAAGTTAACCCATTCCCACATCACTCACTCCCCCTCAGCTGTACCCAGTAAGGTAACCCATTCCCACGTCACTCACTGCCCCCAGCTTTACCCGGCAATCCATACCCACGTCACTCACTCCCCCTCAGCTGTACCCAGTAAGGTAACCCATTCCCACATCACTCACTCCCCCCCCCAGCTGTACCCGGTAAGGTAACCCATTCCCACGTCACTCACTGCCCCCAGCTGTACCCAGTAACCCATTCCCACATCACTCACTCCCCCCCAGCTGTACCCAGGAAGGTAACCCATTCCCACATCACTCACTCCCCCCCAGCTGTCCCCAGTAAGGTAACCCATTCCCACATCACTCACTCCTCCCCAGCTGTACCCGGTAAGGTAACCCATTCCCACGTCACTCACTGCCCCCAGCTGTACCCAGTAACCCATTCCCAAATCACTCACTCCCCCCAGCTGTACCCGGTAATCCATTCCCACGTCACTCACTCCCCCCCAGCTGTACCCGGTAACCCATTCCCACATCACTCACTCCCCCCAGCTGTACCCAGTAAGGTAACCCATTACCACGTCACTCACTCCCCCCCCCAGCTGTATCCGGTAACCCATTCCCACGTCATTCACTCCCTCCCAGCTGTACCCGGTAACCCATTCCCACATCACTCACTCCCCCCAGCTGTACCCGGTAAGGTAACCCATTCCCACGTCACTCACTCCCCCCAGCTGTACCCGGTAATCCATTCCCATGTCACTCACTCCCCCCCCAGCTGTACCCGGTAACCCATTCCCACATCACTCACTCCCCCCCAGCTGTACCCGGTAACCCATTCCCACGACACTCACTCCATCCCAGCTGTACACGGTAACCCATTCCCACATCACTCACTCCCCCCAGCTGTACCCGGTAAGGTAACCCATTCCCACGTCACTCACTCCCCCCCAGCTGTACCCGGTAATCCATTCCCATGTCACTCACTCCCCCCCAGCTGTACCCGGTAACCCATTCCCACATCACTCACTCCCCCCCCAGCTGTACCCGGTAACCCATTCCCACGACACTCACTCCATCCCAGCTGTACACGGTAACCCATTCCCACATCACTCACTCCCCCCAGCTGTACCCGGTAATCCATTCCCATGTCAATCACTCCCCCCCCCAGCTGTACCCGGTAACCCATTCCCACATCACTCACTCTCCCCCCCAGCTGTACCCGGTAACCCATTCCCAGACACTCACTCCATCCCAGCTGTACACGGTAACCCATTCCCACATCACTCACTCCCCCCAGCTGTACCCGGTAAGATAACCCATTCCCACGTCACTCACTCCCCCCAGTTGTACCCGGTAATCCATTCCCATGTCACTCACTCCCCCCCAGCTGTACCCGGTAACCCATTCCCACGTCACTCACTCCCCCCCAGCTGTACCCGATAACCCATTCCCACATCACTCACTCCCCCCCCAGCTGTACCCAGTAAGGTAACCCATTCCCACGTTACTCACTCCCCCCCCCAGCTGTACCCGGTAACCCATTCCCACGTCACTCACTCCCTCCCAGCTGTACCCGGTAACCCATTCCCACATCACTCACTCCCCCCAGCTGTACCCAGTAAGGAAACCCATTCCCATGTCACTCACTCCCCCCCCAGCTGTACCCGGTAACCCATTCCCACATCACTCACACCCCCCCAGCTGTACCCGGTAAGGTAACCCATTCCCACATCACTCACTCCCCCCAGCTGTACCCGGTAACCCATTCCCACGTCACTTACTCCCCCCAGCTGTACCCAGTAATCCATTCCCACGTCACTCACTCTCCCCCAGCTGTACCCGGTAAGGAAATCCATTCCCACGTCACTCACTGCCCCCCCGCTTGACCCGGTAAGGTAACCCATTCCCACGTCACTCACTGCCCCCAGCTGTACCCAGTAACCCATTCCCACATCACCTACTCCCCCCAGCTGTACCCGGTAATCCATTCCCACATCACTCACTCCCCCCAGCTGTACCCGGTAACCCATTCCCACATCATTCACTCCCCCCCAGCTGTACCCAGTAAGGTAACCCATTCCCACATCACTCACCCCCCCCCCAGCTGTACCCGGTAACCCATTCCCACTTCACTCACTCCCTCCCAGCTGTACCCGGTAACCGATTCCCACATCAATCACTCCCCCCAGCTGTACCCGGTAAGGTAACCCATTCCCACGTCACTCACTCCCCCCAGCTGTACCCGGTAATCCATTCCCATGTCACTCACTCCCCCCCAGCTGTACCCGGTAACCCATGCCCACGTCACTCACTCCCCCCCAGCTGTACCCGGTTACCCATTCCCACGTCACTCACTCCATCCCAACTGTACCCGGTAACCCATTCCCACATCACTCACTCCCCCCAGCTGTACCCGGTAAGGTAACCCATTCCCACGTCACTCACTCCCCCCAGCTGTACCCGGTAATCCATTCCCATGTCACTCACTCCCCCCCAGCTGTACCCGGTAACCCATTCCCACGTCACTCACTCCCCCCCAGCTGTACCCGGTAACCCATTCCCACATCACTCACTCCCCCCAGCTGTACCCAGTAAGGTAACCCATTCCCACGTCACTCACTCCCCCCCCAGCTGTACCCGGTAACCCATTCCAACATCACTCACTCCCTCCCAGCTGTACCCGGTAACCCATTCCCACATCACTCACTCCCCCCCAGCTGTACCCGGTAACCCATTCCCACTCACTCACTCCCTCCCAGCTGTACCCGGTAACCCATTCCCACATCACTCACTCCCCCAGCTGTACCCGGAAAAGTAACCCATTCCCACGTCACTCACTCCCCCCAGCTGTACCCGGTAATCCATTCCCATGTCACTCACTCCCCCCCCAGCTGTACCCGGTAACCCATTCCCACGTCACTCACTCCCCCCCAGCTGTACCCGGTAACCCATTCTCACGTCACTCACTCCATCCCAACTGTACCCGGTAACCCATTCCCACATCACTCACTCCCCCCCAGCTGTACCCGGTAAGGTAAGCCATTCCCACGTCACTCACTCCCCACAGCTGTACCCGGTAATCCATTCCCATGTCACTCACTCCCCCCCAGCTGTACCCGGTAACCCATTCCCACATCACTCACTCCCCCCAGCTGTACCCAGTAAGGTAACCCATTCCCATGTCACTCATTCCCCCCCCCCCCAGCTGTACCCGGTAACCCATTCCCACATCACTCACTCCCTCCCAGCTGTAACCGGTAACCCATTCCCACATCACTCACTCCCCCAGCTGTACCCGGTAACCCATTCCCACATCACTCACTCCCCCCAGCTGTACCCGGTAACCCATTCCCACATCACTCACTCCCCCCAGCTGTACCCAGTAAGGTAACCCATTCCCATGTCACTCACTCCCCCCCCCAGCTGTACCCGGTAACCCATTCCCACATCACTCACTCCCTCCCAGCTGTAACCGGTAACCCATTCCCACATCACTCACTCCCCCCAGCTGTACCCAGTAAGGTAACCCATTCCCACATCACTCCCTCCCTCCCAGCTGTACCCGGTAATCCATTCCCACGTCACTCACTCCCCCCAGCTGTACCCAGTAAGTTAACCCATTCCCACGTCACTTACTCCCACCAGCTGTACCCAGTAACCCATTCCCACGTCACTTACTCCCCCCAGCTGTACCCGGTAATCCATTGCCACATCACTCACTCCCCCCAGCTGTACCCGGTAAGGTAATCCATTCCCACGTCACTCACTCCCTCCCAGCTGTACCCGGTAATCCATTCCCCTGTCACTCACTCCCCCTAGCTGTACCCAGTAAGGTAACCCATTCTCAGGTCACTTACTCCCCCCAGCTGTACCCGGTAAACCATTCCCACGTCACTCACTTCCCCCTAGCTGTACCCGGTAAGGTAACCCATTCCCACGTCACACACTACCCCCCCAGCTGTACCCGGTAATCCCATTCCCATGTCACTCACTCCCCCCCCACGCTGTACCCGGAAACCCATTCCCACATCACATCACATCCCCCCAGCTGTACCCAGTAAGGTAACCCATTCCCATGTCACTCACTCCCCCCCCCCCCAGCTGTACCCGGTAACCCATTCCCATGTCACTCACTCCCTCCCAGCTGTACCCGGTAACCCATTCCCACATCACTCACTCCCTCCCAGCTGTACCCGGTAACCCATTCCCACATCACTCACTCCCCCCAGCTGTACCCAGTAAGGTAACCCATTCCCATGTCACTCACTCCCCCCCCCCAGCTGTAACCGGTAACCCATTCCCACGTCACTCACTCCCTCCCAGCTGTACCCGGTAACCCATTCCCACATCACTCACTCCCCCCAGCTGTACCCAGTAAGGTAACCCATTCCCACGTCACTCACTCCCTCCCAGCTGTACCCGGTAATCCATTTCCACGTCACTCACTCCCCCCCCAGCTGTACCCGGTAAGTTAACCCATTCCCATGTCACTTACTCCCACCAGCTGTACCCGGTAACCCATTCCCACGTCACTTACTCCCCTCAGCTGTACCCGGTAATCCATTCCCACATGACTCACTCCCCCCCCAGCTGTACCCGGTAAGGTAATCCATTCCCACATCACTCACTCCCTCCCAGCTGTACCCGGTAATCCATTCCCCTGTCACTCACTCTCCCCCTAGCTGTACCCAGTAAGGTAACCCATTCTCACGTCACTTACTCCCCCCAGCTGTACCCGGTAATCCATTCCCATGTCACTCACTCCCCCCTCCAGCTGTACCCAGTTATCCATTCCCACGTCACTCACTCCCCCCCCCCAGCGCTGTACCCGGTAATCCATTCCCACGTCACTCACTCCCCCCCAGCTGTACCCGGTAACCCATTCCCACGTCACTCACTCCCCCCCAGCTGTACCGGTAAGGTAATCCATTCCCACATCACTCACTCCTCCCAGCTGTACCCGGTATCCCATTCCCACATCACTCACTCCCTCCCAGCTGTAACCGGTAACCCATTCCCACATCACTCACTCCCCCCAGCTGTACCCAGTAAGGTAACCCATTCCCACGTCACTCACTCACTCCCAGCTGTACCCGGTAATCCATTCCCACGTCACTCACTCCCCCCAGCTGTACCCGGTAAGTTAACCCATTCCCACGTCACTTACTCCCACCAGCTGTACCCAGTAACCCATTCCCACGTCACTTACTCCCCCCAGCTATACCCGGTAATCCATTCCCACATCACTCACTCCCCCCAGCTGTACCAGGTAAGGTAATCCATTCCCACGTCACTCACTCCCTCCCAGCTGTACCCGGTAATCCATTCCCCTGTCACTCACTCCCCCTAGTTGTACCCAGTAAGTTAACCCATTCTCACGTCACTTACTCCCCCCCAGCTGTACCCGGTAATCCATTCCCACGTCACTCACTCCCCCTAGCTGTACCCGGTAAGGTAACCCATTCCCACGTCACTCACTCCCCCCCAGCTGTACCCGGTAAGGTAATCCATTCCCATGTCACTCACTCCCCCCCCGCTGTACCCGGTAACCCATTCCCACATCACTCACTCCCCCCAGCTGTACCCAGTAAGGTAACCCATTCCCATGTCACTCACTCCCCCCCCCCAGCTGTACCCGGTAACCCATTCCCATGTCACTCACTCCCTCCCAGCTGTACCGTAACCATTCCCACATCACTCACTCCCTCCCAGCTGTACCCGGTAACCCATTCCCACATCACTCACTCCCCCCAGCTGTACCCAGTAAGGTAACCAATTCCCATGTCACTCACTCCCCCCCCAGCTGTACCCGGTAACCCATTCCCACGTCACTCACTCCCTCCCAGTTGTACCCAGTAACCCATTCCCACATTACTCACTCCCCCCAGCTATACCCAGTAAGGTAACCCATTCCCACGTCACTCACTCCCTCCCAGCTGTACCCGGTAATCCATTTCCACGTCACTCACTCCCCCCAGCTGTACCCGGTAAGTTAACCCATTCCCATGTCACTTACTCCCACCAGCTGTAACCGGTAACCCATTCCCACCTCACTTACTCCCCTCAGCTGTACCCGGTAATCCATTCCCACATGACTCACTCCCCCCCAGCTGTACCCGGTAAGGTAATCCATTCCCACGTCACTCACTCCCTCCCAGCTGTACCCGGTAATCCATTCCCCTGTCACTCACTCCCCCTAGCTGTACCCAGTAAGGTAACCCATTCTCACGTCACTTACTCCCCCCAGCTGTACCCGGTAATCCATTCCCACGTCACTCACTCCCCCTAGCTGTACCCGGTAAGGTAACCCATTCCCACTTCACTCACTCCCCCCCCAGCTGTACCCAGTTATCCATTCCCACGTCACTCACTCCCCCCCCCCCCCCGCTGTACCCGGTAATCCATTCCCACATCACTCACTCCCCCCCAGCTGTACCGGTAAGGTAATCCATTCCCACGTCACTCACTCCTCCCAGCTGTACCCGGTATCCCATTCCCACGTCACTCACTCCCCCCAGCTGTATCCGGTAAGGTAACCCATTCCCACGTCACTTACTCCCCCCCCAGCTGTACCCGGTAAGGTATCCCATTCCCACATCACTCACTCCCCCCCAGCTGTACCCGGTAAGGTATCCCATTCCGACGTTACTCACTCCCCCCCCCAGCTGTACCAGGTAAGGTAATCCATTCCCACGTCACTCACTCCCTCCCAGCTGTACCTGGTAATCCATTCCCACGTCACTCCCCCTAGCTGTACCCGGTAAGGTAACCCATTCTCACGTCACTTAGTCCCCCCAGCTGTACCCGGTAATCCATTCCCACGTCACTCACTACCCCTAGATGTACCCGGTAAGGTAACCCATTTCCACATCACTCACTCCCTCCCAGCAGTACCCGGTAATCCATTCCCACGTCACTCACTCCCCCCCAGCTGTACCCGGTAAGGTATCCCATTCCCACGTCACTCACTCCCCCCAGCTGTACCTGGTAACCCATTCCCATGTCACTCACTTCCCCCAGCTGTACCCGGTAAGGTAATCCATTCCCACGTCACTCACTCCCCCCCAGCTGTACCCAGTATCCCATTCCCACCTCACTCATTCCCCCCAGCTGTACCCGGTAAGGTAATCAATTCCCATGTCACTCACTCCCCCCCAGCTGTACCCGGTAAGGTAATCCATTCCCACGTCACTCACTCCCCCCCCAGCTGTACCCGGTAAGGTAACCCATTCCCACGTCACTGACTCCCCCCCCCAGCTGTACCCGGTGAGGTATCCCATTGCCACGTCACTCACTCCCCCCCAGCTGTACCCGGTAAGGTATCCCATTCCCACCTCACCAATCCCCCCAGCTGTACCCGGTAAGGTAACCCATTCCCACGTCACTTACTCCCCCCAGCTGTACCCGGTAATCCATTCCCACGTCACTCACTCCCCCCCAGCTGTACCCGGTAACCCATTCCCACATCACTCACTCCCCCCCCAGCTGTACCCGGTAATCCATTCCCACATCACTCACTCCCCCCATATGTACCCAGTAAGGTAACCCATTCCTACGTCACTCACTCCCCCCAGCTGTACCCGGTAAGGTAACCCATTCCTACATCACTCACCCCCCTCAGCTGTACCTGGTAACCCATTCCCACGTTACTCACTCCCCCCAGCTGTAACTGGTTAGGTAATCCATTCAGACAGGCGGACCCTAAATACACCACTGCCTCCCTCCTAAATACTCCACTGTTTGCCCCCTAAATATTCCACTGCCTGCCTTAGTCATCATAGGTGACATCATAGTGGGCGGGGTTATAAATTGCGTACTCTTGCGATTTTTAAACCGCAGCGATTAATCACGGTTTAAAACAGCATCCACGATTAATTGTGCAGCCCTAGTACATATGTATTTATACATGTATATATGTATTTTCAGACATAGATACACATACACACAAATACATATGTATACATACAGTATATAGACATATCTAGGTGCGTTGAAGCCCTTTACCATTAAGTAGATTAAAACATGTAGAACCATATTTGTGCAATATTAATTTTTAATAAAGGTTTTAACTATGTATTTACTATAAATAGTTCACATTCAAGTGTTCTGCACATTTCTAAATAGATATTCCTATATATATATCTTTATATATCTATACCAATATATATCTATACCTATATAATCATCAATAAATAGGTATAAATTTATGTTGTTCCAAAATACCTTAACATATATGTAAAAAATGTATGAACAGAACATTGGAATATGAAATATTCATATTTTCATGTTGGTTTAGCGCAAATGAGAATATGGGATCGTGTTTGCGTAAGAGTAAGGTATAAGGTTTTTCCCCATTGACTTCTATGGGGGAATACGTGAACGCAATATTCTAACTTCAGATTTTTGCGCTATTCGGGTTTCCGCTAGAGCGAAAACAGTTTATTTTCAACTCGTAATACAAGTGCAACCCGATAAATGAAATCATCTTAATTCTAGCTTAATTAACGCTTAATCGGGAGTGTAATTTGCTCTCCACTTGTAATCTAGCCCTTAATATTTTGCAGCAGTAATGTTTTCATCTTGGGTCATAAAGTCCACATAATATAAAATGGTTTTTATCATACCAATGGTGGGGAAAAAGAAACATACACCTAGATTACGAGTTTTGCGTTAGAGGCTATGCGGTGCTAACGAGCAGTTTTCCCTCACCGCTCACTTACATGCAGCGCTGGTATTACGAGATTTCAGAAACCCATCGTTAAAAGACAAGAAGTGAGCGTTGATCAAAATTTTGCTCATTACCGCACTTAAATACCAGCGCTGCTTAAGTCAGCGGTGATTCCCCATAGGAATCAACGGGGAGAGCCAGCTGAAAAAAAGTCTAACACCTGCAAAAAAGCAGCGTAAAACTCCTTAATGCAGTCCCATTGATTCCTATGGGGAAATAAAAGTTATGTCTACACCTAACATCCTAACATCAACCCCGAGTCTAAACACTCCTAATATTATACTTATTAACCCCTAATCTGCCGCCCCGACATCGCCGACACCTACATTATTCTTATTAACCCCTAATCTGCCGCTCCGGACACCGCCGCCACCTACATTATAAATATGAACCCCTAATCTGCTGCCCCAAACATCGCCGCAACCTACACTATATTTATTAACCCCTAATCTGCCGCCCCCAATGTCGCCGCAACCTACCTATACTTTTTAACCCCTAATCTGACACCCCCAACGTCACCGCCACTATAATAAATATATTAACCCCTAAACCGCCGCACTCCCACCTCGCAAACATTAGTTAAATATTATTAACCCCTAATCTGCCGGCCCTAACATCGCCACCACCTACCAACGTTTATTAACCCCTAATCTGCCGCCCCCAACGTCGCAGCGACTATATTAAAGTTATTAACCCCTAAACCTAACACCCACTAACTTATATATAATTTAAATAAATCTAAATATTCCTATCATTAACTACATTATTCCTATTTTAAACTAAATACCTATAAAATAAACCCTAAGCTAGCTACAATATAACTAATAGTTACATTGTAGCTAGCTTAGGGTTTATTTTTATTTTACAGGCAAGTTTGTATTTATTTTAACTAGGTAGAATAGTTACTAAACAGTTATTAACTATTTAATAACTACCTAGTTAAAATAAAGACAAATTTACCTGTAAAATAAAACCTAACCTAAGTTACACTAACACCTAACACTACAATATAATTAAATAAATTAATTAATTAATTACACCTAATCTAATAGCCCTATTATAATAAAAAAGCCCCCCCCAAAATAAAAAAAAACCTAGCCTAAACTAAACTACCAATAGCCCTTAAAAGGGCTTTTTGCTGGGCATTGCCCCAAAGTAATCAGCTCTTTTACCTGTAAAAAAAAATGCAAACAACCCCCCCAACAGTAAAACCCACCACCCACACAACCAACCCCACAAATAAAATACTATCTAAAAAAACCTAATCTCCCCATTGTCCTGAAAAGGGCATTTAAATGGGCATTGCCCTTAAAAGGGCAGTTAGCTGTTTTGCCGCCTAAACCCTAACCTAAAAATAAAACCCACCCAATACACCCTTAAAAAAAACCTAACACTAACCCCCTGAAGATCAACTTACCGGGAGACGTCTTCATCCAAGCCAGGCCGAAGTCCTTAACAAAGCCGAGAGAAGTCTTCATCCAAGCCGGGCGAAGTAGTCCTCCACACGGGCAGAAGTCTTCATTGAGACGGCATCTTCTATCTTCATCCATCCGGCGCGGAGCGGGTCCATCTTCAAGACATCTGACGTGGAGCATCCTCTTCATCCGGAGTCTTCTTACTGAATGAAGGTACCTTTAAGTGACGTCATCCAAGATTGCTTCCCTTAGATTCCGATTGGCTTATAGAATTCTATCAGGCAATCAGAATTAAGGTAGAAAAAAATCCTATTTGGAACAGCCAATAGAATGCAAGCTCAATCCTATTGGCTGATTGGATCAGCCAATAGGATTGAACTTCAATACTATTGGCTGATTGCATCAGCCAATAGGATTTTTTCTACCTTAATTCCGATTGGCTGATAAAATTCTAAAGGATGCCATCTTGGATGACGTCACTTAAAGGTACCTTCATTCAGTAAGAAGACTCTGGATGAAGAGTATGCTCCGCGTTGGATGTCTTGATGATGGACCCGCTCCGCGCCGGATGGATGACGATAGAAGATGTCGTCTGGATGAAGACTTCTGCCCGTCTGGAGGACCACTTTGCCCGGCTTGGATGAAGACTTCTCCCGGCTTTGTTGAGGACTTCGGCCCAGCTTGGATGAAGACGTCTCCCGGTAAGTCGATCTTCAGGGGGTTAGTGTTTTTTTAAGGGTGTATTGGGTGGGTTTTATTTTTAGGTTAGGGTTTGGGCGGCAAAAGAGCTAACTGCCCTTTTAAGGGCAATGCCCATCCAAATGCCCTTTTCAGGGCAATGGGGAGCTTAGTTTTTTTTAGATAGTATTTTATTTGGGGGGTTGTTTGTGTGGGTGGTGGGTTTTACTGTTGGGGGGGTTTGTTTGTATTTTTTTTTACAGGTAAAAGAGCTGATTACTTTGGGGCATTGCCCCGCAAAAGGCCCTTTTAAGGGCTATTGGTAGTTTAGTTTCGGCTAGGGTTTTTATTTTATTTTGTTTTTTTTTTATTTATTTTAATAGGGCTATTAGATTAGGTGTAATTAGTTTAAATATCTGTAATTTGTTTATTATTTTCTGTAATTTAGTGTTTTGTTTTGTACTTTAGCTAATTTAATTTAATTTAGGTAATTGTATTTAATTTAGTTAATTTATTTAATTATATTGTAGTGTTTGGTGTTAGTGTAACTTAGGTTAGGTTTTATTTTACAGGCAAATTTGTCTTTATTTTTACAAGGTAGTTATTAAATAGTTAATAACTATTTAATAACTATTCTACCTAGTTAAAATAAATACAAACTTGCCTGTAAAATAAAAATAAACCCTTAGATAGCTACAATGTAACTATTAGTTACATTGTAGCTAGCTTAGGGTTTATTTTATAGGTAAGTATTTAGTTTTAAATAGAAATAATTTAGTTAATGATAGGAATATTTATTTATATTTATTTAAATTATATTTTAGTTAGTGGGTGTTAGGTTTAGAGTTAGACTTAGGTTAAGGGGTTAATAACTTTAATATAGTGGCGGCGACGTTGGGGGCGGCAGATTAGGGGTTAATAAATGTAGGCAGGTGGCGGCGATGTTAGGGCCGGCAAATTAGTGGTTAATAATATTTAACTAATGTTTGCGAGGCGGGAGTGCAGCGGTTTAGGGGTTAATATGTTTATTATAGTGGCAGCGACGTTGGGGGTGGCAGATTAGGGGTTAAAAAGTGTAGGTAGGTTGCGGAGACATTGGGGGCGGCAGATTAGGGGTTAATAAATATAATGTAGGTGTCTGCGATGTTGGGGGCAGCAGATTAGGGGTTCATAAATATAATGTAGGTGGTGGCAGTGTCCGGAGCAGCAGATTAGGGGTTAACATTTTTATTATAGTGTTTGCGATATGGGAGGGCCTCGGTTTAGGGGTTAATAGGTCATTTATGGGTTAGTGTACTTTTTAGCACTTTAGTTATGAGTTTTATGTTATGGCGTCGTACCATAAAACTCTTAACTATTGACTTTTAAATGCATTAGGACTCTTCGAGGTAGAGGGTGTACCGCTCACTTTTTGGCCTCCCAGGACAGACTCGTAGTACCTGCGCTATGTAAGTCCCATAGAAAATAGACTTTACAAAGTTTACGTAAGTCATTTTGCAATAAGGTCAAAGAGGTGTGCAGTGCCCCTAAACCTGCAAGACTCGTAATACCAGCGGGCGTATAAAAGCAGCGTTAGGACCTCTTAACGCTGCTTTTTAACCCCAACGCACAACTCATAATCTAGCCATAAGTTAATTTACCTTCAATTGTTTGCAGAAACTTTAAAATATTTCCAAACACAATTCTTTTAAGTACACTAGAGAATTATTTAACCGTTTGCTGTCAAAGTGAGCATGTGTTCTGCAATCATCAAACTTTGATATGTAAAGCCAGTATTCTATCCGGAAACTAATTATGTATCATCCTGAGGATACTATAACCATACATTGTTAATCTACTTGCACACCAGTTGACTAGCATTATCAGGCTTCAAATAACTTAATTAAACCATAAACCAACAATAGAGCCAGATTGTTACAATTCTTATATATAGTAGTTCTGAGTTTATTGGATCAATTCAAACAAGTCACATACCTCATTTACTAATCTGGCTAAAGGCAATAATGCACATAAATAGATAGATAGATATATATGATATATATATATATATATATATATATATATATATATATATATATATATATATATATGATAGATATATAGATGGATAGATATGAAGATGGATAGATGATGATAGATAGATAGATAGATAGATAGATAGATAGATAGATAGAAAGAAAGATGATAGATCAATGGATAGATGGATAGATTGACATAGATATATAGATAGATGATAGTTAGATCAATGGATGGATGGATAGATTGACATAGATAGATAGATATCATATATACATTACATAAAGTTTATCTAACATATATGATAATATATGACTGATTTTTTTTTTTTAGGATTATTTTTCAATCAACCGATTGCTCGCCAGAACTTTTTTTTCCCTGATGGAATTATAAAAAGCCACTTTTTACCCTGAAAACAAGGTGTATCACTAAAGGGCGTACACTGCATTTTCGTATGGGGAGGAGATGCATAGATTAAAAAAGTGCACCATTAAATTCGTAATTTAAAAATCATCATAAATTAATAATTGAACCATTCACACACAAATGCGCAAGAAAAATTTGTATTTTTAAAGGGATAGTAAATAGTGATGTCGCGAATAGTTCGCCGGCAAATAGTTCCCGGCGAACATAGCTTGCTCGCGTTCTCCGCGGCGGGCGAACATATGCAATGTTCGATCCGCCCCCTATTCATCATCATTGAGTAAACTTTGACCCTGTATCTCACAGTCTGCGGACACATTTCAGCCAATCAGCAGCAGACACTCCCTCCCAGACCCTCCCAGCTCCTGGACAGCAGCCATTTTAGATTCATTCTGATCCTGCATTCTTAGTGAGAGGAGGGATAGTGTAGCTGCTGCTGATTTTATAGGGAAATTGATAGCTAGGCTAGTGTATTCAGTGTCCACTACAGTCCTGAAGGACTCATCTGATCTCTGCTGTAAGGACAGCACCCCAAAAAGCCCTTTTTAGGGCTAGAACGTTTTTTTTTTTTGCCTTTGTAATTTTGACTGTGAAACATCAGTCTGCTAGTGTAATCTAATTGCAGTTGCCTGCCTGCAGTGCCACCACTCATATCTGTTGTAACAGTAGTGTAAATTTTGTAAAAAATTTTTTTTTTGACTGGGAAACATCAGTCTGCTAGTGTAATCTAATAGCAGTTACCTGCCTGCCAGCGTGTGTGCCAGGCCCACTTGCCAACTAGTGCCACCACTCATATCTGATGTAACAGTAGTGTAAATTTTTTTTAAAAGAAAAACATTTTTGACTGTGAAACATCAGTCTGCTAGTGTAATCTATTTGCAGTTGCCTGCCTGCCAGTATGTGTGCCAGGCCCACTTGCTAAGTGCCACCACTCATATCTGTTGTAACAGTAGTGTAAATTTTTTTTTAAAAAAAAAAACTTTTTTGACTGTGAAACATCAGTCTGCTAGTGTAATCTAATTGCAGTTGCCTGCCTGCCAGCGTGTGTGCCAGGCCCACTTGCCAACTAGTGCCACCACTCATATCTGTTGTAACAGTAGTGTAAATTCTTTTAAAAAAACTTTTTTGACTGTGAAACATCAGTCTGCTAGTGTAATCTAATTCCAGTTGCCTACCTGCCAGCGTGTGTGCCAGGCCCACTTGCCAACTAGTGCCACCACTCATATCTGTTGTAACAGTAGTGTAATTTTTTTTAAAAAAAACTTTTTTGACTGTGAAACATCAGTCTGCTAGTGTAATCTAATTGCAGTTGCCTGCCTGCCTGCCAGCGTGTGTGCCAGGCCCACTTGCCAACTAGTGCCACCACACATATCTGTTGTAACAGTAGTGTAAATTTTTTTAAAAAAAACTTTTTTGACTGTGAAACATCAGTCTGCTAGTGTAATCTAATTGCAGTTGCCTGCCTGCCAGCATGTGTGCCAGGCCCACTTGCCAACTAGTGCCAGCACTCATATCTGTTGTAACAGTAGTGTAAATTTAAAAAAAAAAAACTTTTTTGACTGTGAAACATCAGTCTGTTAGTGTAATCTAATAGCAGTTGCCTGCCTGCCAGCGTGTGTACCAGGCCCACTTGCCAACTAGTGCCACCACTCATATCTGTTGTAACAGTAGTGTAATTTTTTTTTTTTAACTTTTTTGAATGTGAAACATCAGTCTGCTAGTGTAATCTAATTGCAGTTGCCTGCCTGCCAGCGTGTGTGCCAGGCCTACTTGCTAAGTGCCACCACTCATATCTGTTTGTAAACAGTAGTGTAAATTTAAAAAAAAAAAAACTTTTTTGACTGTGAAACATCAGTCTGCTAGTGTAATATATTGCAGTTGCCTGCCTGCCAGCGTGTGTGCCAGGCCCACTTGCCAACTATTGCCACCACTCATATCTGTTGTTAACAGTAGTGAAATTTTTTTTTTAAAACTTTTTGACTGTGAAACATCAGTCTGCTAGTGTAATCTAATTGAAGTTGCCTGCCTGCCAGCGGTGTGTGCTAGGCCCACTTGCCAACTAGTGCCACCACTCAGCATCTGTTGTAACAGTAGTGTAAATTTTGTAAAAAAAAAACTTTTTTGACTGTGAAACATCAGTCTGCTAGTATATATCTAATAGCAGTTGCCTGCCTGCCAGCGTGTGTGCCAGGCCCACTTGCCAACTAGTGCCACCACTCATATCTGTTGTAACAGTAGTGTAAATTTTTTAAAAAAAAACTTTTTTGACTGTGAAAACATCAGTCTGCTAGTGTAATCTAATTGCAGTTGCCTGCCTGCCAGAGGTGTGTGCCAGGCCCACTTACTAAGTGCCACCACTCATATCTGTTGTAACAGTAGTGTAGATTTTTTAAAAATAACTTTTTTGACTGTGAAACATCAGTCTGCTAGTGTAATCTAATTGCAGTTGCCTGCCTGCCAGCGTGTGTGCCAGGCCCACTTGCCAACAAGTGCCACCACTCATATCTGTTGTAACAGTAGTGTAAATTTTAAAAAAAATTTTTTGACTGTGAAACATCAGTCTGCTAGTGTAATCTAAATGCAGTTGCCTGCCTGCCAGCGTGTGTACCAGGCCCACTTGCCAACTAGTGTTACATCTCACATCTGTTGTAACAGTAGTGTAAATTTTGTAAAAAAAAACCTTTTTATATCTATCAAATCTATCTATCTATCAAATCTATCTAACTATCAATCATATCTATCAAATGTATATTGCATCTATTGATCTATGTAATCTATGTATCTATCTATCAAATCTATCTATCTTGTGGCCGGACTGTTTTGTGACAGCCACTTGTGTTTCAGCCAAATGTCCGTCGGCCAAATGTCCGTCGGCCAAATGTCCGTCGGCCAAATGTCCGTCGGCTAAAAGTCCGGCCATGATTGCACGCGCAGTGCCCCAAATTTGAAGTAGGAGGACCGACCAAGCATCTTTTTCCATCTCCCGGTTCCTAAAATCCATGCCATATACACCTCCCCTGGCGCCGCAACTGCCTCTGGGAATCTTACCATGGGTCCCAGACCGCACGTCTTGTAATTCTCTGTCTGGGAAATTATATATTTATCAAATCTATCTATTTATCTATCAAATCTATCTAACTATCAATCGTATCTCTCAAATGTATATTGCTTCTATTGATCTATATAATCTATGTATCTATCTATCAAATCTATCTATCTCGTGGCCGGACTGTTTTGTGACAGCCACTTTTGTTTCGGCCAAATGTCCGTCGCACAAATGTCCGTCGGCCAAATGGCCATCGGCTAAAAGTTCGGCCACGATTGCACGCGCAGTGCCCCAAATTTGAAGTAGGAGGACCGACCAAGCATCTTTTTCCATCTCCCGGTTCCTAAAATCCATGCCATATACACCTCCCCTGGCGCCGCAACTGCCTCTGGGAATCTTACCATGGGTCCCAGACCACACGTCTTGTAATTCTCTGTCTGGGAAATTATATATTTATCAAATCTATCTATTTATCTATCAAATCTATCTATCAATCGTATCTATCAAATGTATATTGCTTCTATTGATCTATATAATCTATGTATCTATCTATCAAATCTATCTATCTCGTGGCCGGACTGTTTTGTGACAGCCACTTTTGTTTCGGCCAAATGTCCGTCGCACAAATGTCCGTCGGCCAAATGGCCATCGGCTAAAAGTCCGGCCACGATTGCACGCGCAGTGCCCCAAATTTGAAGTAGGAGGACCGACCAAGCATCTTTTTCCATCTCCCGGTTCCTAAAATCCATGCCATATACACGTCCCCTGGCACCGCAACTGCCTCTGGGAACCTTACCATGGGTCCCAGACCGCACGTCTTGTAATTCTCTGTCTGGGAAATTATATATCTATCAAATCTATCTATTTATCTATCAAATCTATCTAACTATCAATCATATCTATCCAATGTATATTGCATCTATTGATCTATGTAATCTATGTATCTATCTATCAAATCTATCTATCTCGTGGCTGAACTGTTTTGTGACAGCCACTTGTGTTTTGGCCAAATGTCCGTCGGCCAAATGGCAGTCGGCTAAAAGTCCGGCCACGATTGCACGCGCAGTGCCCCAAATTTGAAGTAGGAGGACCGACCAAGCATCTTTTTCCATCTCCCGGTTCCTAAAATCCATGCCATATACATGTCCCCTGGCGCAGCAACTGCCTCTGGGAACCTTACCATGGGTCCCAGACTGCACATCTTGTAATTCTCTGTTTGGGAAATTATATATCTATCAAATCTATCTATTTATCTATCAAATCTATCTATCAATCGTATCTATCAAATGTATATTGCATCTATTGATCTATGTAATCTATGTATCTATCTATCAAATCTATCTATCTCGTGGCCGGACTGTTTTGTGACAGCCACTTGTGTTTCGGCCAAATGTCCGTCGGACAAATGTCCGTCGGCCTAATGGCCGTCGGCTAAAAGTCCGGCCACGATTGCATGCACAGTGCCCCAAATTTGAAGTAGTAGGACCGACCAAGCATCTTTTTCCATCTCCCGGTTCCTAAAATCCATGCCATATACACGTCCCCTGGTGCAGCAACTGCCTCTGGGAACCTTACCATGGGTCCCACCCCGCACGTCTTGTAATTCTCTGTCTGGGAAATTATATATCTATCAAATCTGTCTATCAAATCTGTCTATCAAATCTATCTAACTATCAATCGTATCCATCAAATGTATATTGCATCTATTGATCTATGTAATCTATGTATCTATCTATCAAATCTATCTATCTCGTGGCCGGACTGTTTTGTGACAGCCACTTGTGTTTCGGCCAAATGTCCGTCGGCCAAATGGCCGACTGCTAAAAGTCCGGCCACGATTGCACGCGCAGTGCCCCAAATTTGAAGTAGGAGGACCGACCAAGCATCTTTTTCCATCTCCCGGTTCCTAAAATCCATGCCATATACACGTCCCCTGGATCAGCAACTGCCTCTGGGAACCTTACCATGGGTCCCATCCCGCACGTCTTGTAATTCTCTGTCTGGGAACTTATATATCTATCAAATCTATCTATTTATCTATCAAATCTATCTATCAATCGTATCTATCAAAAGTATATTGCATCTATTGATCTATGTAATCTATGTATCTATCGATCAAATCTATCTATCTCGTGGCCGGACTGTTTTGTTACAGCCACTTGTGTTTCGGCCAAATGTCCATCGGACAAATGTCCGTCGGACAAATGGCCGTCAGCTAAAAGTCCGGCCACGATTGTACGCGCAGTGCTCCAAATTTGAAGTAGGAGGACCGACCAAGCATCTTTTTCCATCTCCCGGTTCCTAAAATCCATGCTATATACACATCCCCTGGCGCAGCAACTGCCTCTGGGAACCTTACCATGGGTCCCAGACCGCACGTCTTGTAATTCTCTGTCTTGGAAATTATATATCTATCAAATCTATCTATTTATCTACCAAATCTATTTATCAATTGTATCTATCAAATGTATATTGCATCTATTGATCTATGTAATCTATGTATCTATCGATCAAATCTATCTATCTCGTGGCCGGACTGTTTTGTGACAGCCACTTGTGTTTCGGCCAAATGTCCATCGGACAAATGTCCGTCGGCCTAATGGCCGTCGGCTAAAAGTCCGGCCACGATTGCACGCGCAGTGCCCCAAATTTGAAGTAGTAGGACCGACCAAGCATCTTTTTCCATCTCCCGGTTCCTAAGATCCATGCTATATACATGTCCCCTGGTGCAGCAACTGCCTCTGGGAACTTTATCATGGGTCCCAGCCCGCCCGTCTTGTAATTCTCTGTCTGGGAAATTATATATCTATCAAATCTATCTATTTATCTATCAAATCTATCTAACTATCAATCGTATCTATCAAATGTATATTGCATCTATTGATCTATGTAATCTATGTATCTATCTATCAAATCTATCTATCTCGTGGCCGGACTGTTTTGTGACAGCCACTTGTGTTTCGGCCAAATGTCCACCGGACAAATGTCCGTCGGCTAAAAGTCCGGCCACGATTGCACGAGCAGTGCCCCAAATTTGAAGTAGGAGGACCAACCAAGCATCTTTTTCCATCTCCCGGTTCCTAAAATCTATGCCATATACACCTCCCCCGATAGGGGGAGTAACAGGTATTAAACTGATCAGAATAGTACTACTTAACACACCACTCATATCTGGTGGCACAGTAGATTGCACGCACAGTGCCCCAAATTTGAAGTAGGAGGACCGACCAATCATCTTTTTCCATCTCCCGGTTCCTAAAATCCATGCCATATACACGTCCCCTGGCACCGCAACTGCCTCTGGGAACCTTACCATGGGTCCCAGACTGCACGTCTTGTAATTCTCTGTCTGGGAAATTATATATCTATCAAATCTATCTATTTATCTATCAAATCTATCTATCGTATGTATCAAATGTATATTGCATCAATTGATCTATCTATCTAATCTATGTATCTATCAAATCTATATATCTCGTGGTTGTGCAAATGGACTGTTTGCGGTTGTTTGCGGTGCGTTAAACGGGGAGTTTGGTCTGTCACTGTGAAGCGGGCGTAACCCTTACACTACCTGATCGATACAACATCATACCTGTTGTTTTAAAGCACGTTATTCCAAACAATTTAGGAATGTTAGGTGATTTATGCCCTTTATGGATTAAAACCAGACTCTGCATCAACTATGTAATTTTCCGTGGGAGTTTTGCCATGGATCCCCCTCTGGCATGCCACAGTCCAGGTGTTAGTCCCCTTGAAACAACTTTTCCATCACTATTGTGGCCAGAAAGAGTCCCTGTGGGTTTTAAAATTTGCCTGCCTATTGAAGTCAATGGCGGTTCGCCCAGTTGGCCCGTCCGCGAACAGTTGCGGAAGTTCGAGTCCGTCGTTCGTGAACGGAAAATTTTAAGTTTGCGACATCACTAATGTGTGACTTAGTCTCATTACATGAATTAGAACAGGAACAATATGTTGATACTTTTTGAACTAACTTTTGTCCACCTAAGTTTAAAACTAAATCGAGTTTTTACCCGGTTCACTCAAGGGGTAAAGCCCTTGAAAGCTTTCACAGGAGAGTTGTTGAGGACCTTAAAGCATTGGATAAGTCTGTTGGTAGTAATTATTCAAACTTACCACGAAAGGAAAAAGAGGCCATATATTCACTCCAAAATAACCTATCCATAGTCATTAAAAACTCTGATAAGGGTGGCAACATCGTGGTTATGGATAGACATATATATGTATCTGAGGCACTACGCCAACTTGATGATCCAATTTCTTATAGAAAACTGAGTGGAAATCCGACTAACCACTTTCAGAGTAAACTTAGAACCTTATTGGATGATGGCCTATATTTTGGTATCATTGATAGTGACACCTTTGATTTCCTATATGTCTCTAATCCGATAACCCCAATATTCCATCACCTGCCTAAGATGCATAAGAGTCTCGAAGACATAAAAGGCAGACCCATTGTTGCGGGGATTGGTTCTTTATTTCAACATCTGTCAGAGTGGGTTGACAGTATCCTGCAACCATTGGTTATGTCTCTCCCTAGTTTTTAAGGGACACATCCCACTTGCTTAATATTCTGGAGTCTGTGCAGGTGATGGAGGACTGGAGTTGGCTTACTGTGGACGTGGTAGCGTTGTATACCTCTATCCCCCCACGACCTAGGTTTGGAGGCTGTACTCTTTTTTCTAAACCTTCTAACTGATTATTCGGAGGAAACAAAGGAGTTTATTATTAGGAGTATTCGGCTTCTATTGGAGTGTAACTATTTCCTGTTTGAGGGAACACACTACCTGCAACTAAAGGGTACGGTCATGGGGGCCAAGTTTGCCCCCTCATATGCGAACTTATTTATGGGCTGGTTTGAGTACAAATATCTTTTTGTTGCGGGTGGTGTGTTCTCTCATAGGATTATGGTTTACAAACGCTTTATAGATGATCTTATATTCATCACTGACTTTTCATCTACTGAAGCAGCACAGTTTGTAAATTATCTTAACTCATGCCTTCCTGATATCCAATTCACCTCTGAATGGCATAAAAATAAGATACATTTTTTGGATGTAGAGCTAATGATGGATGTGGGTTCTGGAAATATTGAGACCCAGTTATACTGCAAACCGATTGCGGGTAATTCTTTACTTCATTCATCGAGCTCTCACCCTAAACATGTTTTTCAGGGCATTGCTAAAAGCCAATTTCTAAGAACTAGAAGGATTTGTTCTAGTGATCAAGCCTTTGAGTCAGAATGTTTAAATCTAAGGTCAAGACTACGTACCCGTGGTTACAGTGACAGGGTAATTAATCAGGCTTATGATTCTGCTAAAAAAACAGATAGAAAATGTCTGCTTATGGGGAGCCATAAGACGAAACTTATGACTAGGAATCTAAACCTAACTTTATCACTAAATATTCCAATCAGTATTACCCTATTTGTAATATTATTCGGAAATATTTGCCTATTCTTTATGGTGATGATCTACTTAAGGATATTGTGAGCCAGGGATGTACATTTACCTATAGGAGAAATCGTACCCTGGGTAACTTGGTCTCACCTAGCTCATTACGTAAGCCTGCTAGCCAAAGCTCTTGGTTGAGACACAATGGTACCTATAAATGTGGAAAGAACTGCAAGGCCTGTGAACATATTAAGACCAGTAGTTCATTTAGATGTGTCAAGTGCTCTTCCTCATTCGTGATTTACCTTGTGGGTTGCACATATCACAAATTACAGTACGTGGGTATGACCACCCGTGAAATTCGTACTCGGATACACCTAGGGTACGTCAGGAATAATGTTCACTGTTCTGAACTTGCCAGCCACTTTATTGAGGTCCATGGTGGTGATGTGTGCAGTTTCCAGTGGAATGCCATAGAAAGCATAAAAAAAACCCTAGGGGTGGAGATAAGTGGCCTATTTTGGCCAGGCAGGAGGTCTATTGGATACACAAGTTATGCACACTCACGCCAGAAGGCTTCAATTCTGAAAATGATTTAATTAATTTTTGGGAAAACTATTTGTGCTTTCTTTTTATTTATGCATCTATGAAGTGTTTTATCTATGCAATTATTTTAGGGTGATTAATTTGCTATGTACATTGTTTATTTATTTGCTATATATACAAATCAACTTACTGTATGTTGGTTGATTTATTATTATTTTTGTATTAATAGCATTTATAATGTACTTTATGATAGGTGATTATCAATTTTTTCATATATATATACTTTTTCACCCTTATTGCTATATTTGATTAAATCTGCATATTTATATTTTAGCATCTAACTTTGTTTTCCTGTAAATGATTGATCCTTTGAAAATTATTTTCTGATGTCACATGTATATATTCATTTTTTGTTTTTGCACAAATTACTTTGATCGCCATTTATTTACTCTATATCCTTTTTGCTGTGATTTTGTTTTGTATTTGACATATTTATGAATTTGTAGCTGCATTATCTGTAAATTTATTAGGTTATATTAGGTGATAATTTGTTTTTTTTGTGTGATTCAATATATGACATTTACTGCTGTTCCTCTTTAAGAAGGTAAATGGGGTTTAGTGGGTGTGTTGTTTTTATCATCCAATGTATTCTTTGTAACATGTATAAAAGTTTGTAACACCTGCAAGCTGTTATGGTCTATGATTACGGCTTTGTGTTTTTGCCGAAACACGTAAGACCGGCTTTTTCTACTACCTTTTTTACCTTGATGCCTGTGTACTTTTAAATTTGAATAAAGCTGATGAACTATTTTTTATTGGAAAACGGCTGTTTTGGATCGGTTTTTTCTTATACCTATTGGGAGGAATAGGAGTCCTCCTATCCTGTATCTACAGTGTTTTTCCCAGCCTGAAGATCTGGTCCCTATCGATATACCAAGCAGAGCAGCGTACAGCGGTTGGAAGCGGAGACGCAGCAAGCGCATGTCACATGGGTACCTGACGCCACCCAGAAGTGCTATGGAACCACACGTTGGTCTAGATGCCGCGGAGGAGTGGATGCACTGATGCTGGTGCTTGCCTCGAAAAACGAGCGGTGACTGGGGTGAGCTACTATTGTTTAAAGTTATTGAATGGGGTGAGGCCCGAAGGCTGTGTACTGCTGAGTCCCCAGACGGATGCTTACATGCTGGCCTTCCTTGGAGTGGTGAGTCGGTTGAACCTGTGACACTGCCCTATATACCGCTGTATGCTTGTGCTATATGTAGCTGTGAAGGCTTGGATTACTTAGGATCTGATGCATATCTTGCTGCTTAAACGTGTGACGTAAGGACTGCACTTTCTTCTTTTTTATGTAGGTAAGTTTGTCAGGAGGTTTTAGTTTTTTGTAAGTTTTGTATTGAAGTAACATTTGATAAAGGTACAGGAATGTACCGAAACGTCATGGATACCTTTTTAATGGATTAAATAAATTATCTTGTTTTAACTAAGACCACTGAGTGCCTGCATTTGTGGAGAACTTTTGCATTATTGTTTGCAGAGCACCTTGGCAATCTATCCTTGTAAGGCTTTACATGTAGTGCAATAAATAGATTGTAAGTTATGTGAAACAGAGTCATCCTCCTAATCTTGTATTTATTTAATTTAGTCATTGACCCTCTACTCACGTACCCATTGCTACAGAATTTGACAAAACTTGAACTGATTTTTGAAGATAAACTGTATACTCAGCATTGTATTTTACTTATTTGGATTTTGGCACCCAGACAATCCTCTATGTATACTAGAGGCTCGATTGCTTCAAATATTGAATTACCATTAACTGAAATAAGAAATATATTAACTACTTATAATTAATTATTTAATTAATTAAACCAACTTTGAATCTCTTTCTCGTTTTACAGAGTGTTAAATAATGACTTCTGTCCATTGAAGAAAAAAAAAAAAAATAACAAACTAATAACCTTGTCTAAATCCCAGAGGTCAAGTACTTTAATTCTTTTGTCTTCCTATTCACTCAGGAATCTTGCAGTAAAGTGTCTGAAGATGCTAACTTAAAGTGCCTCTTGGAAACTAGCCAGAATGCCCTTAATTTATACTGACTAACCTGTTTCATTTTATTGCATTGGTTTTTGTGTGTGTAGTGTGATTTGCTTCCCATTGCCCTCACAAACATGTTACCATGGCACAGTCACTGATTGAGAATTTTAGCTATTGTATACAAATGCAGTGAAGTTCCATTTCTATAGCCAGAATAGCCACACACATTCAACAACCCACAGCAGGAAATATTTTGTAGAAATGACACAGAACCTAAAAAAAAAAGATAAGTGGAACTATTCTTTTAAATGCATTTTGAGCAAAAGTAGAACGCCAGCATCAAATCTGTGCTTGTATTCACAATACAATGGGAATCCGTTGGAGGCCGACATTCTTTCAATTATTAACAGTTCCTTATCGCAGTCTCTATCAAACTTTGTGTATCTTAAAGTTAAAAGTAACTGCCTTTTCAAATTCTGAGAAACGAATTTATTGTGATAAGGACGTCATTCAAAGTTAATTCATAAGCCCAACTTTGGTAAATGATAATTTTACAATCTTTTTACAAGGTTCAATAAAAAAAAATATCTATCATTGCAGTGGAAAAAGCATGGTCATCATGTATTATTAGAATAAAAAATACATGGTTTTGTTGGCAACTTATATGTATTAATATTCCCCACACTTTTTATAATCTTGGAAGCTTTCGGAAGTTGCACATGAAGTTCATAGTATTTTTTGTACGCTGACACTAGGGGGAAACCTTATATTTAAAAATGTTAAATTGACACCTAGTGCCAACACACAACTTGTGTGGGTGATAATATGTATGAAACTAACTATATAGTACTCTGTGTCTTTTATTGCAAAGCTTTTTTTTAATATCAATTAATCTATTATCAGTTTTATAACAAAATTAAAAGTTATTGTGTCGTCTGGATTGCATTTTTAAAATACTTATTAGGAACCTTTAACAGCCATTTATAGATGGGTTTTAATGCAGACCGCATCTAGCCATTGGTATTAAAATTGATAAAATATTGGTAAAACAAATAGTAATAAAAAAATATTCTTAGATTTGAGTACATATATACATGGTCAGTTAAAAGGACAGTCTACTAGATTTTTGATTTTTTGTTTAAAAAGATAGATAATACCTTTAATACCTATTTCTAAGCGTTACATAACCAACATTGTTAGATTAATATAATTTATATCCTCTAAGCCCCTGCAGGGTGCCCCTTATCTCAGTGCCTTTTCTAGATCTTTACAATCTTGCAATACAGCTAGACAGTGCTAGTTCATATGTGCCATATATATATATATATATATATATATATATATATAACATTTAGCATTAATTGGCTAAAATGCAAGATTGTAAAAAAGCTTTAAAAAAGCACCGAGATAAGAGGCAGCCTCCAGGGGCTTAGATACAGGTAATCATAGAGGTAAAAATTAAATTAATATAATAGTGTTGGTTATGCAAAACTGGGTAATGGATAATAAAGGGATTATCTTTC
This sequence comes from Bombina bombina, assembly GCF_027579735.1. Lineage (NCBI taxonomy): Eukaryota > Metazoa > Chordata > Amphibia > Anura > Bombinatoridae > Bombina > Bombina bombina. Next base: position 918,269,221 of record NC_069500.1, read on the forward strand.
TTTTCAAACAATAAAAAAAGGTGAAAAAATAAAGGGACACTGAACCCACATTTTTTTCTTTTGTGATTCAGATAGAGCATGCAATTTTAAGCAACTTTCTAATTTACGCCTATTATCAAATTCTCTTTATTCTCTTGCTATCTTTATTTGAAAAGAAAGAATGTAAGTTTAGATGACGGCCCATAAAAATAAAGATAGCAAGAGAACAAAGAAAAATTGATAATAGGAGTAAACTAGAAAGTTGCTTAAAATTGAATGCTCTATCTGAATCACGAAATAAAAAAATTGGGTTCAGTGTTCTTTAAATTTAATTTAGAAGATTAAAGTTTAAATGGACTTATAAAAACTTTTTTTTCTTTCATGATTCAGCTAGAACATGCAATTTTAAACAACTTTTCACGTTACTTCTAGCTAGATTGTAAGTTCCTACGGGAATAGGGCCCTCAATTCCTCCTGTATGTGTTTGTAAATTGTTTCCTGTCTCTTACAAGTTTTATATCATTGTTTTATTTAAATGAATTGCACCCATGGACAGCGCTGCGGAATATGTTGGCGCTTCATAAATAAAGTATAATAATAAAATTATGAGATTTTCTTCCTTTTCTTGGTATGCTTTGTCTTCAGCACCATATAAAAGTGCACTAGATGGCAACATTTTCCTGCCATGTAATACTCCAGACATGTGCACGCTACCTATCTAGATATCTCTTTACCAACGAATAAAATGAAAACAAAGCTAATGTTATAATAGAAGTTCATTGGAAACTTTTTTTTTTTTTAAATTGTACTCTCTATCTGTATCTTGGAGAGAAAAAAAGTGTGGGTTTCATGTCCCTTTAATGCTACTACGGAACAATATAATAACAAATAGAATGTTACTTTGATCCTATAGTACCTATACATAAATTATTTAATTTACAATGCTTAGTTATACCTGGTTGAGGGCTAGATTACAAGTGGAGCGCTAATTTAACGTGCACATTAAATAACCAGCCATTACAAGTGGCTGGTTAATGCTACCGCAAGCTCACGCTAGTAATTTGTGCTCCAAAAATTAACCAGAGGTCAGACCTCTGGTTAATTTAAAAAATGTCCCCCAATTGCCCCCAAACTAGTAAAGTGAATAGTGCACAAAGCAGTTTTAAGGGGTTAAAGTGTACGACTGTGGGATGCCTTTACATTGGAGTCTATGTGGACTGTGTTTATTCTGTTAATATACTGTATATGGATCTGCTTATATACATATATATTTATCTGCTTATATGTGTACATTTATATGTAAATATTCATATATATTTAATCTGTGCTGCCCATTACTGCGCAACTACCCCCTTGACTGCGCAAGGTTATCTGACATGACTATTAGCGTTAGAACAAAGCTCCCATTTGAGCCTATGGAAGTGCGCTCTCGTGAGCGTAAAGCTTCCATGCAATGCAAACGCTATACTCGTAATCTAGCCCTAAATGAATTAAAAAAAATAATCAATCAAAAATACAACAACATTTCTTAAGTGCTCATGGATGTTTTTGTTCTTCCCATTTGTTAGTTTTTTATTCATATATACTCTGATGCATATATTAAGCTTATTTTTATTGTGCTTACTTCAGGTGTTATAACGCTATATGTAGGCAATCTAACTTACAAATTGCAGGCATGGGGGTAGCTTTATCAAGCAGCGGATGCTGCAATCAACCCCTAATGTTTCCGGCTTGCCGGAAACATAAATCTGCAGGGGCAGCATTGCACAAGTATTTCACCAGAAATGCTTGTGCAATGTTAAATATTAAAGTGGATAAGAAATCCCAAACCCCTAGAACAATTTTTGTTTCACAATATAATGCCCAAAGTCATGAGATTCAGCGCATTATCAGAAAACACTGGAGTATACTTTCTAACTGCAAACCTGACATCAAAGAATTTAAAGATTATCCTATGCCAGCCTTTAAGAGAGGTAGAACTTTACAGGAGGAATTAGTTAAAGCGGATATAGGCCCCAAAAGTGTTTCTAAAACTAGATTTATTTCCTCTTGTAATAAAGGTTGTTTCCCATGTTTAGGGTGCTCATGCTGCAGTAATATGTCAAAAGGCTCTGTATTCTATAATTCCCCTACGGGCAAGAAATACAGTATTAAGGGTTACTATACCTGCCTTAGTACTTTTATAATTTATATGGTTAAATGCCCTTGTGGGATGGTTTAATATAGGTGAAGGACCCGTAGCGCCAGAGATCGCATATTGAACATAAAAGTTAATATACCTACTAAAAATTTAAAAGCACCTCTTTGCTTACCACTTTGTAACTGCTGGCCATTCAATTAGCCAACTAAAATTTCTGATAATTGTCAAATTTTTGCTGCCATGCAGGGGAGGAGATAGGGAGCAATTGCTTAAGAAGAAAGAATCCTTTTGGATATATGAATTGGGGTCACTTAGTCCCAAGGGAATGAATAAGGAATGGGATCTATCTATCTTTATATAATTTTGTATATCAGTTAGTCATCTGCTAGTTATGTATTCCCTCTTTGAAGATAAAAATAAGGTCTTTGGTAATTATATAGATTGAAAATGTCTCTCTCTATATATTAATTCTTTGTAAAATGAGATGTATCTATTTGAAATGTTATGCTTCTATCTGTGTATGTACACTTTTTACATTTGATGTATTGATAGGGTTAAATTCTCTCTATCGCCACCTAGTGGTGTTTAGGTATATAAAGGTGTGTGGATTGTTTGTTTGGCATGGCATGAATAAGGGATAACATCCCGAAACGTAGCCCATTTTTCTGTCTTATCTAATAAATATTAGATGTTTGCTGTCACCTTCCTGTCTGTTTTTTTTGTTCAATGTTAAATGTCGACAGCGTATGCTGTCAGCATTTAGCGATGCCGGGCAGACATGATTCGCTGCAGCAAATCATGTCCGGCATTTGATAAATTGACCCCATGTGTGTACTACAATACATATTGAATATGAACCTCTGTTCCTAGGCTATGATTCCAATCCCTTTTAGTTTATGAAGAAAAACCTGTTCAATTGTATTATAGCTATATACTGTACTGTTTTGCTGATTTTGGGGGCCGATTTAACAACGGTCGAATGGCCCCTAATCGCCCCATTTCCACGTGAGCCTTCAGGCTCGCTGGAAATGGGAGTTAAGAAGCAGCAGTCTTAAGACTGCTGCCTCTTAACTCATACGCCTCCTCTGAGGCTGCGGACATCAATCCGAACAATTGTGTTTGATCGTGTTGATTGACACGCCTGCTAGTGGCGAATCTACAGGGGGCGTCATTGCACAAACAGTTCACCAGAGCTGCTTGTGCAATGTTAAATGCTGACAGCATAGGCTGTAGGCATTCAGAGATGTCTGGCGGACAGGATCCGCTACAGCGGATCATGTCCACCAGACATTGATAAATCGGTCCTTTAGAGATCAAAGCTGCTCAATTATATCTAGTATATCACTATAGTAACACAATTGAAAGCTTCATCTATGGTTTATTAAATAAAACATCAATTTATATTACATTTATGCCTTCCACTAATTGTGTCAATTGGCTGAGATCTCCCTCAAAGATATTTTTCATTTCTGGTGATTTTTATAAGTTTTGTATAGCCACATGCTGTTGTGTGCATTACCTATTATAATATTCAATTATATGTAACATTGTATTCAGCAATGTTCACAAGTTTTCTATAGTATTCTTGTTTTTTTCTGTTCATAGTCCACCCTGCCAATCACTAGCTTGGAGATTCCTATATAAAGGCCATAAGTGTGACTAACATTTTGACTCAGGAAGTTTAAAAGGGGCCCCTAAATACTAATAGATTGAATGTTTTTTGCTATTTTCTCAGCTAATATACCACCCCACTTCTGAAAAAGTTGGGAAAAAAGAGTCATTTAAAAATTCAATTCACCCTGTATTATATTGAAAACACATTCAGCTAGATTTTTGCGAGTTTTGCGTTATGACATGAAAAAGCATTGTTATGTTCCCTAACGCCGATATTACGAGTCTTGTAGGTACAGTTGTGCTCATAAGTTTACATACCCTGGCAGAATTTATGATTTCTTGGCCATTTTTCAGAGAATATGAATAATAACACAAAAACGTTTCTTTCACTCATGGTTAGTGTTTGGCTGAAGCCATCTACTATCAATCAACTGTGTTTACTCTTTTTAAATCATAATGTCAACAGAAACTACCCAAATGACCCTGATCAAAAGTTTACATACCCTGGTGATTTTGGCCTGATAACATGCACACAAGTTGACACAAAGGGGTTTGAATGGCTATTAAAGGTAACCATCCTCACCTGTGATCTGTTTGCTTGTAATTAGTATGTGTGTATAAAAGGTTAATGAGTTTCTGGACTCCTGACAGACCCTTGCATCTTTCATCCAGTGCTTCACTGACGTTTCTGGATTCTGAGTCATGGGGAAAGAAAAGAATTGTCAAAGGATCTGTGGGAAAAAGGTAGTTGAACTGTATAAAACAGGAAAGGAATATTAAAGATATCCAAGGAATTGAGAATGCAAATCAGCACAGCAGTGTTCAAACTCTGATCAAGAAGTGGAAAATGAGGGCGTTCTGTTTGATACCTACAGCATTCATCATGCCATCAATTCTGACCAAATTTCCTGTGCCTTTGTTGCTCACACATCCCCAAAACATCAGTGATCCACCTCCGTGTTTCACAGTAGGAATGGTGTACCTTTTATCATAGGCCTTGTTGACTCCTCTCCAAATGTAGTGTTTATGGTTGTGGCCAAAAAGCTCAATTTTGGTCTCATCGCTCCAAATGAGTTTGTGCAAGAAGGTTTGAGGTTTGTCTTTGTGCTGTTTGGGGTATTGTAAGCTGGATACTTTGTGGCATTTGCGTAGTAATGGCTTTCTTCTGGCGACTCGACCATGCAGCCCATCTTTCTTCAAGTGCCTCCTTATTGTGCATCTTGAAAAAGGCACACCTGAAGTTATTTGCATCCCAAACAATTTTCCTGGCAGTTGTGGCTGAAATTTTTGTTGGTCTACCTGACCGTGGTTTGGTTTCATTGGATATCTTTTTATATCCCTTTCCTGTTTTATACAGTTCAACTACCTTTTCCCGCAGATATTTTGACAATTCTTTTGCTTTCCCCATGACTCAGAATCCAGAATCATCAGTGCAGCACTGGAAGAAAGATGCAAGGGTCTGTCAGGAGTCCAGAAACTAATTGACCTTTTATACACACACACTAATTACAAGCAAACAGATCACAGGTGAGGATGTTACCTTTAATAGCCATTCAAACCCCTTTGTGTCAACTTGTGTGCATGTTATCAGGCCAAAATCACCAGGGTATGTAAACTTTTGATCAGGGTCATTTCTGTTGTCATAATGATTTAAAAAGAGTAAACACAGTTGATTGATAATAAATGACTTCAGCCAAACACTAACCATGAGTGAAAGAAAAGTTTTTGTGTTATCATTCATATTCTCTGAAAAATGGCCAAGAAATCATAAATTCTGCCAGGGTATGTAAACTTATGAGCACAACTGTATAGGTGTACCGTACACCTTTTTGGCCATCACGCAACGTCAGTACTGCACCCTTTCAATGGGACTTCCATAGCGCCGGTATTACGAGTTTGCCTGGGGGGCCAAGAAGTGAGCGGTACACCCTATACTGACAAGATCCATACCGCCATCAAGTCAGTAGTTATGAGTTTTACGTTACAAAGCTGTAACATAAAACTTATAACTAAAGTCTTACAAAGTACACTAACACCCATAAACTACCTTTTAACCCCTAAACCCTCATGCATCGCAAACACTATTATAAAATTATTAACCCCTAATCTGCCGCTCCGGACATCGCCACCACTTAAAAATGTATTAACCCCTATTCAGCCGCTCGCGACATCGTCACCACTATTATAAACCTATTAACCCCTAAACCGCCGCCCTCCCGCATCACAAACACTATTTAAAGATTATTAACCCCTAATCTGCTGTCCGCCCACACCACCACTATAATAAACCTATTAACCACTAAACCACAAGTGCCACACAACGAAATATACTAAATTAAACTATTAATCCCTAAACCTCTGGCCTCCCACATCACTACATAAATATCTTAACTCCTAAACCTAACCCTAACATAAGCCTAAGTCTAACCCTAACACCCCCTAACTTAAATATAATTAAAATAAAGCTAAATAAAACTTACAATTTTTACCTAAATAATTAATATTTAAAAATAAGTACATACTTACCTGTAAAATAAACCTAAGCTAGTTACAATATAACTAATACAGTAGTTATATTGTAGCTATCTTAGGTTTTATTTTTATTTCACAGGTAAGTTTGTATTTATTTTAACTAGGTAGACTAGTTAGTAAATAGTTATTTACTATTTAATAACTACCTAGTTAAAATAAATACGGGGAGGTGGAGCTAGCCACTGATGAGACAAGACGTGCAGCACAAGAGCTCCTGCAATATCAGCAAACATTTAGCTTAATATAAAGTATAATTGGTGTTATTTGCTGAAGCTTTTGATCGGCACTTATGTAAGAGGGACAGAGTCTCTCTAAATTTGCTCCAGGGAAGCCTTAAACTTTGTCTACGACAATGGTTTGGAACTACATAGTCTGGTATGGCCACGAGGCAGAAGTAATTTCTTCCCTGCAGCTGTGGCGTAATTCATACAAAACGCACGGCTAACTAACTAAATATGGCAGATTTTTGCGAACAGGTGCAAGCTTTACTTTATAAATTAGAGGAGAAGATTGACTACTGCTTCCATGACCTGCTAATTACAGTCAGAAATCGGGGTGGAAGAGAGGTCAATTCATCACCTAAAATGGCCGCTACAATAGACATCACCAAGCACGGCGAGACTTCCCAACTTAACACAAGAGTTTCAACATCAGTGCTGAAAGCACCACAGAGCCACTTAGAGTCTTCTCCACATGATCACCCTCTGAGTACAACAGCGAGTACCGCAGTAAAGAAGAGCTCAGTTTTACTGGCTCGGTCAGTGAGAGGGATCTGTGACTCTGAACCAGATTTGGCTGCTATAGAGACTGCTGCCGATACCACTTGCATCACATGTCTGCCGGAGATGGACAAGGATTTGCGGCCGCTGCCTAACACAGTCACATTCATACAGGGAGCAGGTGAGACAGATTTGAGGTCAATTTCGCCTCTGCACTTCAACCTAGAATTTCTCTCACGCATCTCAGTCTATCTGGTGAGACTTTCGTTAGGGAACTTAACTGCCCTGATTCTTCAGGTGCGTACACAAAGCCTCCAGATGTTAGGATTCACTGGAGTTCACATCTCACTACTGGTCTCTGACCTAGCCCATACCGTAAGAGCAGAGGATATTTATGCCCCACGCAGATCCGGAATAGGTTAAGACTCACACAGCTCTGCAACAAATTTGCCATATCTTCAGTAGAGACAGTCACTTGGACTTATAATGAAGGCAGAGCCTAATAACTACGAAGATATCCCACACTGATAAAGGCTTCTAGCCTCTAAAAGTGCATATCTGGACTAGTAATTCTTCTCCTTTATATTGGTCTATGTTAGTTGTTTTATCAAGTTAATCATAACTATTATTCATAATATTAATCATTTTTGAAGGCCTGTTGTACAGAACTTTTAATGAGAGTGAGCTTTGTGTTCCTAGGCACATGTATGTTTATACTGTTTTTTATGCACATTATTAGCAGATATCTAGTTTTACTCTCCTACAGAATGTAGGTCCAATACTGTTTGTTTTTCACAAAATGCCTAATGAGACAGCTAGCTAGACTGAAGGTTGTCCTACGAAATAGGTACTTGCTATACTCTTAATGTTACTTAATGTTTCCCCCTTCTCAGCATTGATTTAAGATTACTTACTTAGGTCTAGAGGGGCAGCAATGATACCCTATATCTACTATATGACAGTTTTTACGCACACCTAACAACACCTCTGTATAAGGGTTTCATAATGATAACTCACTGGTTTCACAAGTTTGTGAATGTCTGATTTCAATGTTTGAGTTCGGTATTTGCTCATTTCCTTATGTATATACCATTTAGTTCTACACTATGTTTCTAAACTGGTATGATTAGAGTTATATAACAGAACATGTCCTTTCTATCATACCCAGCTACAGTTACATGAGCTATAACTATCCGGATCTATAAAAGTTACTAGTCAGAGAGGTTCATATGACATACCTGTTAGTTCTTGTCTTTTTGGCATTTAGAATGAAAATACTGATTAATATTAAGGATTTAGATATATATATATGAAGTTAGGTTTGTTTATTTCAGGCTCTTATAATTAATGAATAACCAAATCTGGTGGAAACAGTTCTTATAAGTGGCTACGGCACTAGCACAAGTTTCATATTGCACCCTCATACCACAGCAGCCACCTCCTAGTGGTACATGATCCTCCTGACAGGCTACCCTTTACATAGCTTTAATCTAGGGCCGCTGGCTATCTTAATATATCTCCCCTCACCTTGCAGCCCCCTCCGTCTTCATTAAGAGATCCTGTCAGGTCCACATATAATCTTACATAACCAGTCTTTACTGTGGAATCAGCCCTAGGAAGATTAGTCTCACACATACCTAATAAAGCATTCCCCTTGACACCTTATTTTAGTTATTGCCCTGCCTGCATCTATGGCCTACATAAACCTATAAGTAAGTTCACCATACAGCCCAAAAGGGGTTAGCTCCGCCCTTCCTTTCTTTTTCTGCCCTCCCCCCCATCTTCCCTATAATTCGAGTGGCTCTAGCCCACTGCAACACCTTTTCTTCCCCACTCTTTGTGACCCACCTGTGGTCATTATAAAAGCTAATTCTCCACATCATGACAGTCTTTTTAGGACATTAGAATTTTTTTTTACTACACAGGAGTGGAGTTCATGTTCCATTTACTAAAATATAAAAATAAATAAATAAAATGAAGTTCTACCTCAACTAGTCCATACCTTTAATTGACACTTCACTTGATATGACACATGTTTCCATTCGTTATAGTAGGCCTCTTGGTATTGATACTGTTATGATTATCTCGGAGAGTTCCAACAAGAATGTTTCAATTTTATACTTAGTTCTACAACCTTCCTTTTAGCTTTATGGACAACCCCTATATAATAATATTGAGTGTTATACCTTGTTGTTAATATTGTTAATGGACAAATCCTGCATTTTACTTGTCTCTGAAACTTCAATAAAAAATGTTTATAAAATAAATAAATAAATAAATAAATACAAACTTACCTGTGAAACAAAACCTTACCTGCCTTACACTAAAACCTAACATTACAATAAAATAAATTAAATTAATAAAATACTATGTACTAAATTACAAAAAAAATAAACACTAAATTACACAAAATAAAAAATGAAATGATCAAAAATAAAAACGAATTACTCCTAATCTAATAGCCCTATCAAAATAAAAAGCCCCCCAAATAAAAAAAATCCCTAGCCTACACTAAACTGCCAATAGCCCTTAAAAGGGCCTTTTTGCTGGGCATTGCCCCAAAGATGACAGCTCTTTTACATATCAATTAAAAATACCAACACCCCCCCAACAGTAAAACCCAGCACCCACACAACCAAACCCCCCAAATAAAATTCTATCTAAATAAACCTAAGTTAACCATTGCCCTGAAAAGGGCATTTGGATGGGCATTGCCCTTAAAAGTTCACTTAGCTCTTTTGCCATGCACTGAAAAGGGCAATTAGCTCTTTTACGAAGTGCCCAAACCCTAAGCTAAAAATAAAACCCACCCAAAAAATCCTTAAAAAAAACCCAACACTAACCCCCGAAGATCCACTTACAGTTTTCGAAGTCCGGACTTCCATCCCCATCCAGTCGGCGAAGTCCTCATCCAAGCGGGCAGAAGTCTTCATCCAGACGGCATCTTCTATCTTCATCCATCCGGAGCGGATGGATGAAGATAGCATTCTATCAGCCAATAGGAATTAAAGGGAAATTAAAAATCCTATTGGCTGATCCAATCAGCCAATAGGATTGAGCTTGCATTCTATTGGCTGATTGTAATAGCCAATAGAATGCAAGCTCAATCCTATTGGCTGATTGGATCAGCAAATAGGATTAAACCTTAATCCTATTGGCTGATTGGATCAGCCAATAGGATTAAAGCTCAATCCTATTTGCTAGAATTCTATCAGCCAATCGGAATGTAAGGGATTCCATCTTGGATGACGTCACTTAAAGGGGAACTTCATTTTACAGCAGCAACCGTAAGAAGAGGATGCTTCACTTCGGATGTCTTGAAGATGGACCCGCTCCGCACCGCATGGATGAAGATAGAAGATGGCGTCTGGGTGAAGACTTCTGCCTGCTTCGATGAGGACTTCTGCCCGCTTGGTTGAAGACTTCTGCCCGCTTCGATGAGGACTTCTGCCCGCTTCGATGAGGACTTCGCCAGCTGGATGAGGATGGATATCCAGACTTCGAAAACTGTAAGTGAATCTTAGGGGGTTTGTGTTAGGTTTTTTTAAAAATGTTTTGGGTGGGATTTATTTTTAGCTTAGGGTTTGGGCACTTCGTAAAAGAGCTAAATGCCATATTAAGGGCAATGCCCATCCAAATGCCCTTTTCAGAGCAATGGTTAGCTTAGGTTTATTTAGGTAGAATTTTATTTGGGGGGTTTGGTTGTGTGGATGGTGGGTTTTACTGTGGGGGGATGATTGTATTTTTAATTGCTATGTAAAAGAGCTGTTATCTTTGGGGCAATGCCCTGCAAAAGTCACTTTTAAGGGCTATTGACAGTTTAGTGTAGGCTAGGTTTTTTTTTAATTTTGATAGGGCTATTAGATTAGGAGTAATTCGTTTTTATTTTTGATAATTTTGTTTTTTATTTTGTGTAATTTAGTGTATATTTTTTTTGTAATTTAGTACATAGTATTTTATTAATTTAATTTATTTTATTGTAATGTTAGGTGTTAGTGTAAGTCATCTTAGGTTTTATTTGACAGGTAAATTTGTATTTATTTTAACTAGGTATCTAGTATATAGTTAATATCTATTTACTAACTAGTCTACCTAGTTAAAATAAATACAAACTTACCTTTGAAATAAAAATAAAACCTAAGCTAGCTACAATTTAACGATTAGAGGTGTTTAGACATGGTTTTTATGTTAGGGTGTTAGGTTTAAACATAACTTTTTCTTTCCCCATAGACATCAATGGGGCTGCGTTACGGAGCTTTTCATTCCGCGATCACAGGTGTTAGGCTTTTTTTTGCCGGCTCTCCCCATTGATGTCTATGGGGAAATTGTGCACGAGCACGTCAAAGCAGCGCTTGTATTTGGGTGAGGTATGAAACTCAACGCCACCATATCGCCCGCGCAAGCCAGGTTTTTTAAAACCTGTAATAGCAGTGCTATAGGGAGGTGAAATACCGCCGCTTTTGTGGTGGTCGTTAATTTCCCTATAGTGCTCAAAACTCGTAATCTAGCTGATTATTCACCCATTATTTAATGTTTCACTTTGTGAATTTAAAGTGATACTGAATCCAAATTTTTTCTTTCATGATTCAGATAGAGCATGGCATTTTAAGCAACTTTCTAATTTACTCCTATTATCAATTTTTCTTCATTCTCTTGGTATCTTTATTTGAAAAAGCAGAAATGTAAGCTTACGAGCTGGCCCATTTTTAGTTCAGCACCCTGAATTTAGCCACCATTTGGCAACCAATCAGCAAGTGCTACCCAGGTGCTGAACCAAAGATTGACTTACATTCCTGCTTTTTTCAAATAAAGATTCCAAGAGAATGAAGACAATTTGATAAGAGTAAATTAGAAAGTTGTTTAAACTTGCATGTTCTATCTAAATCATGTTCAATATCCATTTAATGTATTTTTGAAAATATACACTCATTTCAAATCTGATGACTGCAACACACTCCAAAAAAGTTGGGACAGTCGACTGTTTACCACTGTGTAACATCAACTTTTCTTTTAATAACACTTATTAAGTGTTTGGGCACTGAAAACACCAGTTGGTTAAGTTTAGCAAGCAGAATTTCCCCCCATTAATCCATTATGCATGTCTTCAGCAGCGCAACAGTAAGGGGCCTTCGTTGCCTTATTTTGCATTTCATAATGTGCCCACACATTCTCAATCAGAGACAGGTCAGGACTGCAAGCAAGCCATGCTAGCACCTGCACTCTCTGCTTACGCAACCATGTGCTTGTAATCCAGGCAGAATGTGGTTTGGCGTTGTCCCGCTGGAAAATGTAGGGACGTGCCTGAAAAAGACGAAGTCAGGATGGCAGCACATGTTGCTCCAAAATATATACATATCTTTCTGCATTAATGGAGCCCTCACGGATGTGCAAGTTACCCATGCCATGGTCACTGACACAGCCCTATACCATGACAGATGGCTTTGGGACCTGGCGCTGATAACAGCTTGGATGGTCCTTTTCCTCTTTTGCCCAGAGGCTGTTTTTTCAAAAAAACATTTTAAATGTTGACTTGTTGGATCATAATATGCAAATCCACTGTGCTACTGTCCATATCAGATGAGACCGAGCCCAGAGAAGTCATCGGCACTTCTGTACAGTGTTGATGTATGGCTTCTGCTTTGCATAGTAAGGTCTTAAATTGCATCTGTGGATGCAGCGGCGAATAGTGTTGACTGGCAAAGGTTTACCAAAGTATATCCATTACAAACTCATGACGATTTTTGAGACAATGACATCTGAGGGATCAAAGATCATGCACATTCAGAAGTGGTTTTCAGCCTTGCCCTTTATGCAATGAGATTTGAACGGATTCTTTGAATCTTTTAATTATATTGTGCACTGTAGAAAGTGAAATGCCCAAAATCCTACTGATTTGTCTTTAGGGAATGTTGTTCTCAAAGTGTTGGATTATTCGTTGACACATCTGTTGGCAGATTGCAAGTTACCTCACAGATGTGCAAGTTACCCATGCCATGGGCACTGACACCCCCCATACCATGATAGATGTTGGCTTTTGGACCTGACACAGATAACAGCTTGGATGGTCCTTTTCCTCTTTTGCCCAGAGGCTGTTTTTTCCAAAAACTATTTGAAATGTTGACTTGTCGGACCATAATACGCAAATCCACTGTGCTACTGTCCATCTCAGATGAGACCGAGCCCAGAGAAGTCGGCTGCGCTTCTGGACAGTGTTGATGTATGGCTTATGCTTTGCATAGTAAAGCCTTAAATTGCAGCGGCAAATGGTGTTGACTGACAAAGGTTTACCAAAGTATATCCATTACAGAGTCATGACGATTTTTGAGACAATACGTCTAATACTCTCACTCAACCACAACCCTCATAACCTGAAACTTAGTTCATTCTCCCCTGTTACTGAGTAAGAAGTTTCAGCACTTATACTGCGCTCTCACCTCACTACCTGTCCCCTTGACCCTATCCCCTCACAGCTGCTCCCCTCTCTCTCTGCTACCCTTACCCCTATACTAACACACATTTTCAACCTCTCCCTCAGCACTGGTACATTTCCCTCATCGATGAAACATGCACTGGTCACACCTATCCTCAAAAAACCTTCCCTTGATCTTACCTCCCCATCCAACTACCGCCCTATTTCCATCCTCCCTCTTGCTTCAAAGCTTCTCGAAAAACTAGTATATGCACGCCTATCCCATTTACTTATGTTAAACTCCCCTTCTTCACCCGCTGCAATCTGGATTTCGTCCCTATCACTCCACAGAGACAGCTATTGTTAAGGTCACCAACGACCTACTTACAGCTAAATCAAAAGGCCACTTCTCTCTGCTTATCCTCCTTGATCTGTCCGCAGCCTTTGACACTGTCGACCACCCTCTTTTGCTCCAAACTCTTCAATCCTTCGTCATCTGTGACACAGCCCTTTCAATGGCCTCATTCTCTACCGGTCAAACCGTACCCTTCAGTGTAGCTTCTCTGGGGGCCTCCTCTGCCCCGTCACCACTTTCTGTCGAGTAGACCGCAAGGGCTCTGTCCTTGGGTCCCCCTTTCTCTTCTCAAGTCTATACGTCATCACTAGGTTTCCCTAATTAAGTCCCACGTTTCCAATTTCATTTGTATGCCGATTGACACCCAAATCTACCTTCTCTGCACGCAGAACTATCTCCTTCCTGCTAACCCGTGTCACTAACTGTCTTTCTCACATCCTGGATGTCCTCTCACAACCTCAAGCTAAATCTCTCCAAACTGAGCTCCTCATTTTCCCCCCTTTCTTCCAAAATCTCTACCCCCAATATCTCTATAACTGTCGACAACTCAATCATTTACCCCTACCCCCGCATGCCCGATGTCCTCGGGGTCACATTGACTCAGATCTTTTCCTTCAGTCCTCACATTCAGTCCTTGGCTACAGCCTGGCGCTTCCACCTTAAAAACATCTCTAAATTAGACACTTTCCTATACACAAGACACAACTAAGATTTTAATAAACTCTCCTCATTCTTCCCCGCTTGATTACTGCAACTCTGTCCTCTCTGGTCTCCCCACCTGCCGCCTAGCTCCTTTACAATCCATATGAACTGCCTCTGCCAGACTCATCTTCCGTTACACGTCGCTCTTCATCTGCTGCGCCTCTCTGCCAATCCCTTCACTGGCTTCCTCTGGCCTCTAGGATCAAACACAAAACTCTCACTCTTACATACAAAAGCCCTCAACTGCACTGGCCCCCCCTCCATCTCAGACCTTGTCTCCAGATACTCTCCCTCCCGTCCCCTTCGCTCTACTCATTGACCTCCTACTCTCCTCCGTCTCTTGTCACCCTCATCACCACTCCCGTTTACAGGACTTCTCCAGACTGGCTCCCATCTTGTGGAACGCTCTGTTCTCGCTCCACAAGACTCTCTTCTAGTTTTAAAAGCTTCAAGTGGCTCCCTAAAGACTCTACTGTTCTGGACGCATACAACCTACGATAACCTTTCCTAATACCAGTTCCTCTCCTCCACTGCAATCTCCTGAAACCGCCCTTAGCATGTAAGCCTAAGAGTCCAGCTGTTTGTAGATCACCTTCTTAAGAGGCTGACTACAACAGTGCAAACTCTTGGCAGGGCCCTCTACCCTATAATTGTTTTTGTTGTACTCCCCCTTTGTTTATAGCGCTGCGGAATCAGTTGGCCCACATTCAGAAGGGGTTTTTGGCATTGCCCTTTATGCAACGAGAATTTGACCAGATTCCTGAATCTTTTAATTATATTGTGCACTGTAGAAAGTGAAATGCCCAAAATCCTACTGATTTGTCTTTAAGGGAATGTTGTTCCCAAAGTTTTGGATTATTCGCTGACACATCTGTTGGCAGATTGGCGAGCCTCGACCCATCCTTGCTCTTGAAGGACTTAGACTCAAGTATCACGAAAAAATATCATAAATACATTACAAAGTATAGTGGCAATCATAATAACACTATCTAAAAATTATTTCAAATAAACTATTGCACAAAAAAGTTATAAAGGCTCAAACATATGAGGTCTCAGGCTGGCAAATGGCTTTAACATAGAGATACATACATATACATATCTAAAGATGGATATGTATCTATCTATCTATCTATCTATCTATCTATCTATATATGTCTATATATGTGTACATATGTATATGCATTTCTATATGTCTGTTAGTACTGTACATATATACACATATAAATGCATAAAATACATATGTATACATATATAGACATACATATAAGTGCATTGTAGCCCTTTGCCATTAAGTAGATAAAAACATGTAAACGCATATTTATGCAATATTTATATTTAATAAAGGTTTGACGTTGTATTTACTGTAAATATGTCACATTACAATGTTCTGCAATATGTTCTATGTAATTGTAAATAGATATTCATATTCCACCCCTGTATATTTGTATATATCTATACCTATATATAATCATGTGTATATATAAATATATATATATATATATATATATATATATATAGGGGTATAGATATATATTGTACCTAAATATCATCATATTTATGTAGAAATATGTATTTATTAATAAATAGAACATTGGAATGTGAAATATTCATATTTTCATGTCAGGTTATAGATCGGGTTGAAGCAATATGGAGGAATACATGAACGCGCACACATTATTCTAACTTCGGATTTTTGCACTTGTCGGATTAGCGATCATAAGACCGCTGCTCCTTAACTCGTCCGCCACCTCTGAGGTGGTGGACAGCAATTATCCCGATCAGATACAATCGGGATGATTGACACCCCCTGATAGTGGCAGATGTGCCGCAAATGTGCAAGGGGGCAGCTTTGCTCAAGCATTTCACCAGAATGCTTGTGCTATGTTAAATTCACCTACTTCCAGCTGATGAGTGGCAAAAGACACAAAACAGCTGTCCTGGGATGGTCTGAATCACTGTACTAACCCCTAGCTAAGGCTTAAAAACTGTGTATACAGCAATGCTATGGCATAAAGTGAGTCTGCGTATAAAAAGCAGACTGAAATAAAAAAGTGAGTTATTGTGAACCTCATTTGCATATCTTACCCAGAATACTTTGCTGCATTGGGAAACAGTGTAATCCAGAGGTTTTCTGGAGAAAGCAAGCCTCCTGACTTGTTTATGATTTGTTAAATGAACTACACATGAGTTATTTTCTTTATATTTTGTGCTGATGTGGGAGGATTTTAAACTCTCTTTTCACCTCCCCATAATTAAAAAGTTGGTATTTCGCCCAGAAATTCAACTTCACCCAGCAGTAATTCACCTACTCCCAGCGCCACGATGGTGGCATAAGCCACAAAACAGCCCGTCCTAGGAGGGGTCTGAAATCACTGTACTAAACCCTTAGCTAAGCTTACAAGCTGTGTATGTGTGATGTCACGCTGCTCCTCTTGCTCTGCTGGTGGCCGTTGCCCATGGACACAGACACTCCTTCTGTTGGCTAGGTGATACGGCAGTGTAACTGCAGCACAGTGATGACATCATCACTGCCTGCCCTGTCTTCCCTATGTGAAGGCTTCAGTCTCTCTCACCTGTGCCCAAGTATATGTGTTACTTCTTGTGCTCCTGGGTGCTGTATATCTTTATGCTGAATTGCTGTATTGATTCACTGTTGCTGAACTCTGCCTGTTTTCACTACTCTGCTTGCTTAATACCTGAGATTGCTGGATTGTTTAACTGTTTAATTGTTTAACTGTTGATGAACTCTGCCTGTTTTGACTACTCGACTATGCTGCTTGCCTTAACCCCTGAATTGCTGGATTGCTTTACTGTTGATGAACTCTGCCTGTTTTGACTACTCTACTTGCCTTTACCCCTGAATTGCTGGACTGTTTTACTGTTGCTGAACTCTGCCTGTTTTGACTACTCTGCTTGCCTTAATACCTGAATTGCTGTATTGTTTAACTGTTGATTAACTCTGCCTGTTTTGACTACGCTGCTTGCCTTAACCCCTGAATTGCTGGATTGCTTTACCGTTGATGAACTCTGCCTGTTTTGACTACTCTACTTGCCTTAACTCCTGCATTGCTGGATTGCTTAACTGTTGTTGAACTCTGCCTGTCTGACCATTCTATTGGTTTACCCCTGAACTGTTAAACTGTTGGATATCCTTTTATTGCTGACTCCTGCCTGTTCCCGGTCCTTCTATTGGTTTACCCCTGAACTACCATACTGCTGGATTACCTTCCTGTTGATGCTGAGTCTTGCCCTTCCTGCTGTAAGACACCGGGATAAGAAGACTACTGGCCAAGTTTGGTATGATAGTGGAATATCCCACAAGCATTACATTATACTTGGGCCATGGACCCAAATGAGGTAGCAAATGCAGTTACTCGTGAGGGTCTGATGCTGGGAACACATATCGCACAATTGCAGAGTGTGGATTCAAAACTACAGGCTATAACGCTTTGCTCTCCTCACTGGTTGCTGAAAAGAACGCTGCTCCTGTTATACACAGCCGAGTACCGGCTGCCGAGTGCCGCACACTCCTCCTGCTTCTGGGAAGTATACCCCGGATATCATTGCTGACAAGTATGATGGTACTACCGACTGTAGGGGTTTCCTGAATCAGTGAAGGCTGCACTTTCACAATGACCCCCCACACCTTCCAGTCTCATCAGTCAAAGGTCACTTTTATTATTTCCTTACTGAAAGACAAGGCCCTAGTCTGGGTCTCTCCGTCTTCTGGAACAGAGCGCTCAACTCCTGAATGATGCTGATGCCTTCACTTCTGCATCTTTGTATTCGGGACCTCCAGCCACGCTGCTGCTGCTGCAGAGTACTCACTCTTGGATCTCTGCCAGAGTAATAGAACTGTGGCACAATACACCATCGAGTTTCACACTTTGACACTCAAGACCAGTTGGGATGGCAGTGCTCTTTAGGTGGCCTTTAGGAGAGGTTTGCTATGAACGCATCAAGGACGAGCTTACCTATCCTGATGTCCCTACTTCCCTGGATGAATTTATAGCACTTTGTATTACTCTGGACTATCGCTTTCAGGAGAGACAAGCTGAGAGAGACAGAACTCGTAGAATCCTTCCTTCCCGTCCTCCTACTCATCCGGTCTCTAGACCATCTACCCCTTCAGCACCTCCAGTTACCTCAGTAGAGGAACCCATGGATCTCTCCTCCCTCAAAGCCACATAATCTGAAAGACAGAAAAGAAGGAGATTGAGACTGTGTTTCTACTGTGGTTCTACTCACACCAGCTAAAAAACTGTGATATCCTGCCGGGGAAAAGCTAATGCTTAGAGGATAAAGCTGGGGTACCTCTAAGCGTGGTCACTACTAAATCCCCTCAATCTTCTCGAATCCTGGTACCTGTTACCTTCTCCTTTCTTCAGAATTCTGTCCACACTCAGGCCTTTATTGATTCAGGGGCAGCTGGAAATCACCATTTCATGATTCAAGCAGGATTACCTCTTCTGCAGAAAAAACACTGTCTTAAAATAACTGCTCTGGATGGCACTCTCCTTGGATCAGGTTTAATCCATTTTGAATCAGCACCCCTAACCATGACTGTGGCTTCTTTTTTGTCAGTAAGAAGGATGGTGGGCTTAGACCCTGTATCGACAACAGAGCCCTTAACAACATCACTATCAAAAATCGCTATCCTATTCCGTTAATCAATGAACTTTATGATTCGCTCCAGAATGCTCGTTACTTCACTAACAGCTAGATTATGAGTTATGGCATAATGGCTGTTTGCAAATAGTGTGTGCATTATTTTCATTGCACACTCTTCATAACGTAGGTATTACGAGTCTGAAAACAAACCTTGTTACGCATCGCGGTAACACGACTACCGTGTTTTATTTCCCTAGCATAATCACGGACCCTTCTATTCTTCAATGCAAACTGAAGAATAGACGGATTTTTCATCTAACACTCGATATGGCGAGAACTACACACTGCTCTGTCATATTACACATACAACATCATGGACAATAAAAAGAATCAGATCAAATGTACAAACAACAATCGCTCACACAACATAGCACATACGCATTCAACATTCACAATCCTTTACAACAAATACTACACAACATTTACACTAAACGAGGATTAGGAAAATGTGTTGCAATCTGCATCATGGAACAAAACAACATGAAAAAAGAATTGCACACTGATACACAGACAAAACATACGCATTGGTGATTAGGAAACATTATTCAAAATAAACATTTACAACACTTATACAAATACAATACCATCAGAAATCAGCATTTAGATTTTGAGATAATAAAATAGGAGAATGTTCTGCAAAAACGATCACTATGACCTCATCACATTATACACATTCTAGAAATACATATGTGTATAGAAACTCGATATGAGCATGCACAAATTAAAACAACTACTCCACATTGCACACATACAAATCAAAACTAAAGCACACCTGGACCTCGTTTACTTTGCAAACCGGTACATCATTAAACATTTACATAAGGTATATAAGCACGCTAGAAACATGGCTTCTTTGACTATATTGCTTTTTTGAGATAGGTGCAGGTCTAGGCGTTGGAGGTTTCAGAGAGTTAGCAAGTTAGTTAGTGAGAGACAGAGAGTTAGCTAGTGAAAGAATGAGTTAGTGAGAGAGAATGAGTTAGTGAGAGAGTGAGTTAGTGAGAGAGAGTGAGGTAGTGAGAGAGAGTTTGTCTGAGTGAGTGTGTGAGTGCTGTTTTTTGTACATTACTTACATAAACACATTTACCCGCAAACACATTCAATACATACATATGCATATCAGTAACACTACATACACACACATACCGCATTCCCTTTAATCTTCACTCTATACCCCATTCCCTTTAATCCCATACCCAGCATAGTTAGATTTGGTTTGATTTACACCAATTTATTGTTTACATACCCTCATTTACTCTTTTTTTTATACGTTTGTCTGTTTATTAATACCCCTTACCCTATTTTTTAAATCACATTCACAGTTTGAGCACTTTTTACTTTTAGTTCATTATTTTGACCCCCTTTCATTTGGGCACTTTCACATTTTGAAAGAGTGTCGCGGGAAGGAGGCCTAGGGGAGAGCCGAGGCAGGAGATCAGCGAGGAGCTCTTAGAGCTTTTTAGGCAGCAGGCTAGTCATCAGGTTAGGGAGCAGGTTATGGAGGCGGTTAGGGAGGAGATTAGGCTGGAGAGAGGGACAGGGAGGAGGAGAGGAAGGGGGAGAGGAAGCGGCAGAGGAACTAGAGAGGAATGGGGGGAGAAGTCAGCGTGGGTGGGCCCAGCCACATCGTTGAAGATGAACAAGTAGCTGGGCCCAGTGGTGTAGGGCAGGAGCGCAGACAGGGCGCATTACAGTCCGGACAACAGAGGCTCACATCACAGGGGAAGCCCAGGCAGAGGAAGGAGAGGTATACCAGGGAGGAGAAGGAGGCCCTTATGGAAGCCTATATGGAGAGGGCTAGGAGGCTCCAGGCACTGAAGGCAACCCCTACAGATAAGAAAAAGTTGTGGCTGGAGATCAGGGATGACGTCAACGCAGTGGGGGAGTTCAGGAGGGATGTCAATCAATACAGCACCGGCTACCGGACTGCAGATGTTGAGGGAGAGGGCCTACCATGCAGGGACTGGTGGCAGGCTGGAACAGACATTTGTATACAGCCGCTGGGAGGACATGCTGCCACCCAACATTTCCGAGGTGTCTATAGTCGGTATCGAAGGAGGAATTTAAACCGGGAACCTGCGCTTCTCATCTGCTGGTAAGCTCATTTAATAATCTCTGTACAATATAATATGTAACTAGTGTTTGCGATGCGGGAGTGTGGCGGTTTAGGGATTAATATGTTTATTATAGTGGCGGTGACGTTGGGGTCGGCAAATTAGGGGTTAATAAGTGTAGGTAGGTTGCGGCGATATTGGGGGCGGGAGATTAGGGGTTAATAAATATAATGTAGGTGGACTTCCAGTGGGCAGACCTCAAGAGTGGAAGCAAAACTTCACAGCTCCGCTCTTGATAACAAAAAAGGGGCCACATTATCCCCCCTCTTTTTTCGGATCCTAGCTGAAAAGACCTTGGAGGGACAATTCTCACACCCTCCCGGACACCAGAGCTGGGGTATTTCCATCAGACCCCCCCGCTGTTTAGTCAACTCGGAGCGCAACACGGAGCGGCTCGAAATAAAGGCCGCAGAGGTACAGTCGCCACGAATCCCGGACCACATCTACAGCATCGGAAATAGTCTTGCTGTCTGGGTACCTGAGGTTGGAGGGCAGAGTAATACCTGGTAAGAAACTTGACAAACTAAGGGCTGGCATACTGGAAGACTTGACATGTGGCGCATCAGTTAAAATCTGCAGGGCCTGCAGAGTTAAACCTAAAAAGCTGGTCTGCAGGTGAACGCAGCAACTTTAGGGGTAAGGAAGGCTTGGCAATCACATATTGATCTGTACTTGGAACTCTAAGGCCTGTTCCCCCAGATAAATGCTGGGACCCTTGGCACTAACTAATAAACACACAAATAAAACAACCGGATTCATTGGGCAATCAATGCAGGCCTAAATAAAGGACTGTGACATTAAAAACTGGTGCAGGATCCCTCTATTGCAGCAAGGCTTTAACTCCCATACCACTTTTCATCACACTTTGGTGACAATACTGTGATGGGAGGAGTAGGAGATGCGGAAGGTCCGCCCCCCCCCAAAATAATACCCCCACAATATCGTCTCAGCATCATTTTTTTTTCTCTGTATTCATATACCAGTCTCATATATTAGCTGAAGGGACTGTAGTCTCACTGCATGCGGAGATATTATCTGCCTTCCAAAAACAAACAAGACACTATGTCTAAGCAGAGACAACAAGAGAGGAGACTTAAGCAGCAAGTAGAGGTGGCAGGGCCACAATCTGAGCCAGCAGAGCCCTCTGATAACCCACCTCAAGACACGCATCCTATTGTCTCGCAGCTTTCTTGCTTTATTTTTAACCGAAAATAGAACAGTTGCAAACGGGTCTTGACTCTCTCTCCTCTGAATTTAAGACTTTCTCAGCAAGACTAAATGGGATTGAACAGAGAGTGGCTGAAACTGAAACACAGCAAAGAGAAGCTTCTTCAGGTATATTATCTCTGCAAAAACAGAATAAGGCGCTCCAAGAAAAACTGAATGACCTAGAAAATAGGTCACGGAGGAACAATATCAGAGTAGTAGGTTGTTCCAGAATCGGTCCCCGAGCTCAGACTTAGTGGACTTTGCTGAAAGGATTCTTCCAGAACTGCTACACTTCCCACAGTCCCAAATCCCCTGTGTGGTCGAGAGGGCCCTAGAGTGGGGCCCAAGCCGCGCAGGGATGAACCCCCAAGACCTCTCCACGCCAAATTATGATAAAATATCTCTGCTTCAAAGATAAAACTGCTCTACTAAAGGCCTATAGGCAGAACCAAGGCCTCGCATATGAAGGGAAGAAGGTATTCTTATTTCAAGATTACTCTGGCGATAGTCGCAAAAGAAGAGGAAGGGAGTTCTCTCCCTATTTGCAAAGAGCTCTGGAGAAGGGAGAAATGGTCTCATTGTTATACCCAGCCCGTCTGAAACTGCAGAACAGAAATGGGCCGAAGCTGTTTGACTCGCCGAAGCAATTACAGATCTTCCTCCTATCAGAAGAACAATGACAGGCCCCTCGGAGGAGGGAGAGACCCATACGGAATAATGAAGATCCTTGAACATTGGGACTTACAGAAGTTGAGGTTGCCTCTGGGAACTTTCCTGGAACTGGATTATTCTACTTTATCCTGATTTTTATCTAGGACTGAGAACACTATTTAATCATCTTTGCGTTTGCCTGAAGTGGTAGTGCAGGACATATCCTTTTGACAATGTGGGGGGGGTTCGGCTCTATTTAAGAAGTTATTAAGCACACTAAAGTATTGGTTCATAGTTGGTTTTGTATTTAAACAAAAGTTTATAGTTGTATACTCTACCATTAGCTGTCACACAAGTTGTATGTTTGCTCAGGGAATCATACTGTACTCTACACACCTTCAATGTTAATGCAAATGTTAATCTCTGCCTGGTTTCTTATTTTCACTTTTTCTACCATCAATGAGCTCAGAGCAGAGAGTGAGGTGGCTCTGTTGGTCCTCCCCGGGGTGCCAGGTGGTGAGTACAGTCATCTTATTTCTCAGGTTTATTGTAAATTCCCACTCTAATATACCTGCTGCTGCACATTTCCAGGGCTCCATTTCACACCCTCAGACCACCCTAGGGAATAGGCCAATACCACGGTATCATTTCATCATGAGTCTCCGGGTTATATCCTGGACACGTGGGGAGCATTACATCCACCATTAAGCGCAATATCTATCCTGAAGTATCTTAACTCTAAAAAGGTGGATATTGCTATTCTAGAAGAAACTACCATCTCAAACCTGCTGAACATATCAAACTCCAAAACAGGGGAATGGGTTGGGGGAGGTGATATTCACCCAATATGAGGTGAGTAGGGCAAAGGGGGTAGCTTTTCTGTTCTGGAAAAAACCTCAATAATCAAATTATATACACGGTGCTGGACCCAGAGGGGAGATATGTCTTACTTACAGTTAAGGTGGAAGGAACCCCCCTGATTTTGTGAGGTGTATATGGCCCTCTCATCGCATCTAAATCTGAGTATTGGAGCTCTTGAGAGTTAAGCATCTCCGTTTGAAGGGGGCTCCCCCTTATTATAGGGGGGGATTTTACTATTGCACCAAAGGTTCCAGCAGACAGATATCATAACCCCCACACTACAGCATGGCACATAATAAACTCATACAAAAGCTCGAAAAGGAACTCCCTTATACTGTCCAAATTCGCTGCAGGTCCTTTCATTGGTAGACATCTGGAGGCAGAGGAACCTAGAGGTCAGGGATTTTACTTGCACTACACTTGCTAAAGACACCGCATTCCCTAATAGACCCTATTCCTAGTTTCGGTGAAACTACATTCTAGTTTGAGGATACTAGAATAGAAGCCCCGCTCCTTTCAGGCCATGCCCCGATTCTCCTAAATTAAAGGTAGGGCAGGTGAGGAATCCACCCCAGGGACATGGTCATTCCCAAAGTATTTATTTTGGGACACTAACTTTAAAATTACCTAATTGGGGAGTGGCATGAGGTTCAAATCATACGAACCAACAACATACGGGGAAACCCATCCTTTATTGGTGAAAACATGTAAGGCAGTACTTAGAGGGGCTACAATGTCCTATGTAGCAGGAGCTAAGAGAAAGAAGAAGTCTAGAGAGGAACTACTTCTTAAACAACTCCTGAATGTAAGGAATAAATATCTTAGAAATCCCTCAGAACTAAATAGGAATGAAATACAAAGAAATCAAATCTAGAAGAGACACAATCCTAGCACAAAATGCAGCAAGGGATCTGAACTTTAACCATGCAAAATTTTACCGATATGGTAACAAGACAGGACGACTACTGGCCAGACTAACAAAACTGACAAAACCTGCGACTCCCATATCCACGATTAGACAGGGACAGACAACTCTCACGACCAAAGAGGGAATCAGGAAGCTTTTAGAGACTACTACATTAACCTATACAAAGGACAGGGGATACTTGACTCTGACAAAGAAACTTTTTGGTCCTCAGTGGACCTCCCTACATTGCCTGAACCACAATTGGACTCACTTAATACCCCAATTGTCGCCCAAGAAATAGCAAAAACTATCGGGAAGGCCCCTCTCGAAAAAAAACGCCTCCCATCCGAGTTTTACAAGATCCTTTCTGGTGAAGTCACAGAGATACTAACTGATCTTTTTAACGGTATTCTGACAGGCGAGACCAATTTATCGTCGAGATTCACAGAGGCAAATGTGTGCCTGATCTTGAAACCTGACAGAGATCCTCTTAACACGGCGTCATATCGTCCCATCTCATTGATGAATGTGGATTATAAACTTTTCACTAAAATTATGGCAGACAGGCTAGCGGTTATTCTCCCCGATATCATTCACCCCGATCAGACGGGTTTTGTGAAAGGGAGATCCGCGGTCACCAACCTTCGCACTTTACAGTATGTGTTAACACATTATTGGAATAACAACAACTTGGATAAAAGGCAGAATACATCAGAGGCCTGCGTTCTACTTGTAGACGCAGAAAAAGCCTTTGACATGGTCCTCTGGGACCACCTCTTTTTCACTCTCACTAAACTGGGCATAACAGGCAATTTCAAAAGAGCTTTAAGAGCTATC
Source organism: Bombina bombina (assembly GCF_027579735.1). Lineage (NCBI taxonomy): Eukaryota > Metazoa > Chordata > Amphibia > Anura > Bombinatoridae > Bombina > Bombina bombina. Next base: position 918,294,921 of record NC_069500.1, read on the forward strand.
TATACTTCCCCGGCAGTGTCGATAATAGTGAATAGAACACCCACGCGACCTTTTACTCTGGAAAGAGGTACGAGGCAGGGGTGTCCCCTGTCGCCCCTTTTGTTCGATTTAGTGCTCGAGCCCCTGGCCATTAAGATCAGGAAGGAAACAGAGGGACTGAAAATAGGGCAGGAAACTAAGCACTTATCTCTTTTCGCCGACAACATGTTGTTATATTTATCCAACCCTGTAGTAAATATCAATAAAATAATGTCCATTCTCTGTGACTTCGGGAGAATATCGGGCTACAAAGTCAATACGCACAAAACGGAACTGGTCTGGTTGACCCCACACAGAGCTGAGGGTGTTACACAATTTGACTTTAAGGTAGTACATAAATATTTTAAGTACCTAGGCATTAAACTTTCTGCGGACCCACATTTGTGGTATGGAGCTAATTACTCCCCTCTGAAAAAAGAGGCGCAGGACATGGTGGCTCATTGGGCTAAAATTCCCCTCTCGGTTTCGGGCAGGATAGGACTAGTAAAGATGATACTTTTCCCAAAAATATTGTACCTGCTACAAATGATACCCTATGTTCTTAACAAAGGGGACTTAAAATTCTGGAACTCTTTGATTTTTCATTTTATATGGGCCAATAAAAAACAGAATCAAAAGACAAAAGATGTACGGACTGGTGGAGGCGGGGGGGGGGGGGTTAGCGGTCCCAAATCTTGAATTGTATGCTTGGGCAGCCCAGGCTAAATATGTCCTGGACTGGCTAACAGATAAGCAAAATTTTATGATTCCTGGATTGGAAAAACAAGCTATAACGCCGTGGACCCTCCAGGCTCTCCCTCATTTAAAGGCGACGAAAGCAGATAAATTACTGACTAAATACCCCCTCATGCAGCAACCGCTATATGCCTGGAGGAAAATATGTAAGAAGCTTCAAATTAATCACGAATTCACAAAATTTTTACCAATACAGGGAAACCCCAACTTTATCCCGGGTCTAACCTCCAAACATTTTAGGGAGTGGAGAGATAGGGGTATTGACTCTGTCTCAAAGCTTCTAGAACCGGATGGGAAAAGGGTTTGTACGTTTGAAAACTTACAAACGGCCTTCAATATACAGAGGTCACACCATTTTGCTTATCTGCAAATAAAACTCTACATAACGTCATTGATCTCGCTATGTGACATGCCGGGGAGAGATAGCCCTGTTAACTCACTGACCTGCATATTTCAGCAAGGTTGTACTCCCATATCACCAGTTTATAGAATGTTGGGGTGGGAGGACAATATTACTCAGTTAAAGGGACAGTCTACACCAATTTTGTTCTTATTTAAAAAGATAGATAATCCCTTTATTACCCATTCCCCGTTTTTGCATAATCAACACAGTTATATTAATATAGTTTTTACCTCTGTGATTACCTTGTATCTAAGTATTTGCAGACAGCCTCCTTATCTAAGTGCCTTTGACAGACATGCAGTGTAGTCAATCAGTGAAGACTCCTAAATAACTTCACGGGAGTGAGCACAATGTTATCTATATGACACATGTGAACTAGCACAGTCTAACTGTGAAAAACTTTCAAAATGCTCTGAGCTAGGAGGCGGTTTTCAACTGTTTAGAAATCAGTTTGAGCCTAGCTAGGTTTAGCTTTTCAAAAATACCACCAAGGGAACAAAGCAAATTTGACGATGAAAGTAAATTGGAAAGTTGTTTAAAATTGCATGCTCTATCTGAATCATGAAAGTTTAGTTTTGACTTTACTGTCCCTTTAAGGACACTCAGTGAAAAACACCCTGAATACAGAAATCCCACTTTCATTAGTACAGGATAGTATACAGAGGGTCAGGAAAGCATCTTTGGCCTCAGATATTAGGGAGGCACACGCAAAACTCATCAACCAGGCATTCATCACACCCAAACTATATAAAGTCTGGGATCCAAACTCAGAAGGTAGTTGCCCGAGATATGCAGCGCCCAATGCGAACTTAATGCATATGATTTGGTACTGTCCAAAACTGTATAAATTCTGGGGTATGCTGGCCTTTTGGGTGGGTAGGACATTCAATTCTCCCCTGTCCCTCTTGCCTCAGGATGTGATCTTTTTGGGTTTCCAGGGACAGCCCAGAGACACTAAGGTACTTCTTTATATAATAGTCTTACAGGCTAGGAAACATCCTAAAATTCTGGTTGAAAGGAGAACCTCCCACTCTTGCCAACCTTAAGGGAGAAATCCACCAACAGATGCTATATAAACAGGCAGAAACCTTAGGAGATTTGCAAGGCAGGTCAACACATTTTATGAAAAAATGGGGGAAATGTATTAAAACATTAACCATTCCACAACAAACCCAGATACTATTCCCACTCAGAAACACATTCTGCTTCCTGGAGGCACAACTGAGGGGGGAGTGGAGTCTTAATTTTAATTTTGATAGGAGATAGCAGCAGTGGGACCTTGGTTCAAGCTTATGTATGGGAACGAGCCTGGTGCCCTGGGGAGTTGGCCTTCAGAGATGGAAGGAAGGAGTTGAGGTTTAGGATGGATACTAACCTGGATCTTTTAGGTTGATGATGTAAGTTCTTTTGTGTCCCTCCACTGGATGGAGGGGGGAAGGAGTAGACTGGACGGGATTAGGTGGTGGCTTTTAGGTAATCAAAATGGAAAATGTTGGCGTGCAGAGATAATTGTTGAAAGAGAAACTGTGTAACAGTTAACCTCTACTTTATGTATTTTTATGCTCGGAATCTGTGGGCAGAGGGTATTTGTTTTCTGGGCATTACATTTGTATCTTCAGGAGTGTCGGGGGTATCACCGACAGTCAACCTCTGTAAAACCATGGTGAATTTTGTTGAAATGTCTTTTTACTGTTTTTCTCTCTTTTTTTTCCTTCAAATATATAAAATATTTAAAAAAATATATATAATGTAGGTGTCGGCTATGTTGGGGGTAGCAGCTTAGGGGTTAATAAGTATAATGTAGGTGTCGGCGATGTCCAGAGCGGCAGATTAGGGGTTAATAAATATAATGTAGGTGTCAGCGATGTCGGGGGCGGCAGATTAGGGGTTTATAAGTGTAAGATTAGGGGTGTTTAGACTCGAGTTCATGTTAGAGTGTTAGGTGTAAACATAAAATTTGTTTCCCCATAGGAATCAATGGGGCTGCGTTACTGAGCTTTACGCTGCTTTATTGCAGGTGTTAGACTTTTTCTCAGCCGGCTCTCCCCATTGATGTCTATGGGGAAATCGTGCACGAGCACATACAACCTGCTCACCGCTGACTTAAACAGCGCTGGTATTTGAGTGTGGTATGGAGCATAATTTTGCTCTACGCTCACTTCTTGCCTTTTAACGCCGGGTTTAGAAAACCTGTAATACCAGCGCTGTAGGTAAGTGAGCGGTGACAATAATGTTCCAATTTTCCTAGGACTATACATGTCCTTGTAACTATAACATGACAGGTGGGCATGACCCACACCTGTGGTAGAAGCACCAATTATAAAACTCCCAATTCAATTTTAGTTAATTTACAGGTTCACTAGCATATCTTACCTTTGTACTACATTTTTCCAAATCCTTCCTTCTCTCCTTCCCCTCCTAGCACTTCACCTGTAACTACAATATTGCTTGTGATATGTCATATTTGGACTAGGTTAGTATATCTGCTCTCCCGTTTACCCCACCTTTCTCCTGTACCCTCCCCAACCTTTTCCCTCTTCCCCTCCTCTTTCCTTCACTATGTCAATTCTACCAGCTAGATGTCCTTTTCCCCCTATGAGAATAGGTAAGGCATTAAGGGCAAATAATTTTACTATCCTTTCAAACATAATGTGCCTTTATTTTATGAGTTTAATTTTGTGTGATGACTACAACAACTGGCATAACCATTATACTGTACTGTACCTTTGTATGATTTCTGGGTGCTTTTTGTTTATATAAATGCAATTTTATACTGTCACTTATATATGTAAGATGTTTCTGCCTTTTAGCGCAGATTTTTTATTTTATTGTTGATCACTAACATTCCCTTAGCTGTATAGCTTCTTTAATACTACGCACTCTTCAACTTCCCTGTTTTCTGTTTTTCTTCTCTTTTTTTCTATCTTAGGACCATGCTGTTCCTTGTAACTATAATATAGCTTGGTAACACTGATTATAACACATTAATCCAATTTTAGTTAATTTAAGTACACACACTTTATACTTTACCCTTGCCCCCATTCCCCCTAGTCCTTCTTCTTTTCCTTCCCCTAGCACTTCACTTGTAGTTATAACACTGTTTGTAATATGCCATACTTGATCTAGGTCAGTATATTTGTTCTCACGTTTACCCCACCTTTCCTATAACCCCCCCCCCCAACCTCTTTTTTCTTCCAATCTTTTTCTCTTGGTACTCTATCATGAAGAGTATTTGTGTGACTGTTAATTGTTTGCTGTTGGCCACAGTTTAAATTGTTTTTATGTTTGCTATCTACATTGGAAGTGGTCTACCAGTCAGGCGCCCCTTTTTGCTCCTATGAGAATAGGTAAGGAATTAAGGGTAAAGAATTCTACCTTCTATGTATATATAATGTGCCTCTACTCTTTGGGTTCAATTTTAAATTATGTGTGCTTTTTCCTTTTTTAGTGTAATTTTTACACTGTCACTTATTTATGTAAAATGTTCCTGCCTTTTAGGGCAGACTTTTAATTTTAGTGTTGATCACTGAAACTCTATTAGCTGTATAGTTTCCTTAATACCACGTACCCTTCAACTTCCCTGTCTGCTGTTCTGTTTTCCTTTCCCCATTGCGGGACCATGCTTGTCCTTGTAACTATAATATAGCTTGTAGGCATGATTCACCCCTGTAGCGGTGACACTGATTATAACACATTAACTAATTTTAGTCATTTATCTATACACTCTACCCTTGTTCCTCATCCCCCTAATCTTTTTTCTTCTTTTTCCACCCCAGGACCCCACTTGCAGTTATAATACTGTTTGTAATATGTCATATTTGAACTAGGTCAATATATTTATTGAGAACAATATATCCAGGGTTTTAGACTCCCTGAAGAGGTGCGCTCACGGAAGGAGAGGAGGATAAATAAAGTCCGAAGTCATGTCAGCTCTTCCTAGGATTTCAGATGCGGAGAGGAGATCTACAGTGGAGATAAGAAGGCGCCAAACATAGAGTGATAGCGTCACTAACCAGCACACGCTATGGTTGCAGGCAGATAGAATACTTACAAACAGAGCGGCACCACGATGTGCCTAGTTGCACAGACCGTGACCTCAACTGTCGCCTGGAAGACCAAACAATGGCGTACAGCAAGCCTCTGACAGTCACGTGGATCGTCTGGCCAATCACAGTCCGTTAGAAGCACACACCTTCTTCCAAACTTCCGAAGGAGTGTATAACGGCAGTATAGACAGGCAGGGTGTCCCATACACTACGGACACTAAGAATTACTGATTGATATAGGAGGGTAAAAAGGAGACCCACTCCAGCGAGGTATTATAAAAACAAATTTATTAAAATGTCCTTAAAATCAGCAACGCGTTTCTTGGCTACACAGAGCCGTTTCATCTACACAGAGCTGTTTTCATCATGATGAAACGGCTCTGGGTAGCCGAGAAACGCGTTGCTGTAAAGTAAAAGGCCTCCTGTCGCTTACCTGACTATTTGCTCTTCGACATTCATGCACCATATTGGACTCAGGAGATAGAAGATTTTCTCCATATTAATGATGTAGGAAATAAAAACTCAAGGCCTATTTGAGAGGTCTGTTTTTGCGACATGATAGTCAATCTAAGAAAACTAGAGGTGCTTCTTTGGCCCAACTTTATTATTACCTTACATTGAGACAGCAATTGAAAAAAGGCAGGCCGAGCTCCTTTGTAAGTAGAATGCAATCCGTTAGAAAACGGATCGAACAACATAAACTAGAAAAGGTCCAGTGTAATCTTTACCTGCTAAAGCAGAGATATTATCATAAGGGTGATAAGGCAGACAGTTTGTTGGTTACAAACTACAACAACATTGTCTTCTAAATAAAATATCCTACATTAGCAAAGACCACCAGAGATACTAATCCCCAAACGATATTGGAAAAGCTTTTGTAAAATATTACAGCTAGCTATATCAAATTGAAGGGTCTGATAGTACTCATTATGCCACGAAATTGGAGATTTCTCATTTTTTTAGCTGAACTCCAGCTCCCAAGTGTCCCAGAGAACTTTCTTGATTCCTTAACTGCTGATATCTCTATCAAGGAGGTTGTGAATACCATCAAAGGCCTTAAACTTCATAAGGCACCAGGGCATGATGGATATGGAGTCCTATTTTATAAAATGCTTACAACAATACTTAGTCCTGTTCTGGTTCGGGTTTTTAATACGGCCTCTGAGTTAGGTTGTTTTCCTTTGGAGTATTTAGAGGTCTCTATTTTTACCATTCTTAAACCAGGAAAAGATCCTAGTTTATGCAAAAGCTATCGCCCAATTTCCCTAATGGCGATGTGAAAACGTATTCATATAATTTAGCCAATAGGCTCAACCGGGTTCTCCCCCGGCTAATCCATCCTGATTAGGTGGGGTTTACCCCTGGGCGTCAGGGCTCGAATAATACCAGGCGGCTATTGAATCTCTTTCTGAAGTGGCATCTCTTGAGATCCCACTGGTAGCCCTGTCACTTGCTGTAAAGGCATTTGATAGGGTGTGTTGAGATTATATGATGGAGGTACTTAGTTCTTTCCACTTCCCTGACAAATTTATTTCTACAGTCATGGCGTTATACGCGGCCCCCTCAGCTAGAGTGAGAGGCTCTGGATTTTGTTCTAGACCATTCGATAATAAGAATGTCACCAGACAAGGATGTCCCCTCTCTCCGCTCCTGTTTGTCTTGATCATCGAGCCCCTGGCTAGTAAACTTAGGATGAGCACAGATATTTAAGGCCTGACATTATATGAAACCCCTCAATGTTTGCTGATGATCTGACCATGTGTTTATCAGAACCAGAGGACTCCCTGGCAGTTTTGTTTGACCTGCTGTCAGAATTCAGAAGATTATCTTATTATAAGATTTACTATACGAAGACAGAGGCATTTACCCTGGGTTTGTGTCAGGTTCCTCTACCTTTAAGTAGGGGCAGGTTCTCTATAGCTGTGTTTCCCTATAAAAGCTCTCTAAACATTCTCCATTTTGCTTGATTGTTTGCTGGTACTATTAGTTGCCATGTTTATAAGAGTCAAACGCCTAGATTACGAGTTTTGCATTATGAGCTGTGCGGTGCTAATGTGCAGTTTTTTCTCACTGCTCACTTACCTACAGCTCTGGTATAACAGGTTTTTACAAACCCGGTGTTAACAGGCAAGAATTGAGCGTAGAACAAAATTGCGCTCTATACTACACTCCAATACCAGCACTGCTTAAGTCAGCGGTGAGCTAGGTGTACGTGCTCGTGCACAAATTCCCCATAGACATTAATGGGGAGAGCTGGCTGAGAAAAAGTCTAACACCTGCCAAAAAGCAGCGTAAAGCTCAGTAACGCAGTCCCATTGATTCCTATGGGGAAACACATTTTATGTTTACACCTAACACCCTAAGATGAACCCCGAGCCTAAACACCCCTAATCTTACACTTATTAACCCCTAATCTGCCACCCCCGACATTGCCGACACCTACATTATACTTATTAACCCCTAATCTGCCGCTCCGGACATCGCCGCCATCTACATTATTACAAATTCCTATCATTAACTCTATAATTCCTTTTTAAAACTAAATACTTACCTATAAAATAAACCCTAAGCTAGCTACAATATAACTAATAGTTACATTGTAGCTATCTTAGGGTTTATTTTTATTTTACAGGCAAGTTTGTATTTATTTTAACTAGGTAGAATAGTTACTAAATAGTTATTAACTATTTAATATCTAACTAGCTAAAATAAATACAAATTTACCTGTAAAATAAAACCTAACCTAAGTTACAATAACAGCTAACACTACACTACAATTAAATAAATTCCCTACATTAAATACAATTAAATACATTAAATAAAATTAGCTAAATTACAAAAAAACCCCACTAAATTACAGAAAATAAAAAACAAATTACAGATCTTTAAACTAATTACACCTAATCTAAGAGCCCTATGAAAATAAAAAAGCCCCCCCAAAATAAAAAAACCCCTAACCTAAACTAAACTATCAATAGCCCTTAAAAGGGCCTTTTGCAGGACATTGCCCCAAAGAAATTAGCTCTTTAACCTGAAAAAAAAATACAAACACCCCCCAACAGTAAAACCCACCACCCACACAACCAACCCCCAAATAAAACCCTAACTAAAAAAAACTAAGCTCCCCATTGCCCTGAAAAGGGCATTTGGATGGGCATTGCCCTTAAAAGGGCATTTAGCTCTATTGCGACCCAAAGCCCTAACCTAAAAATAAAACCCACCCAATACACCCTTAAAAAATGCTAACACTAACCCCCGAAGATTCACTTACCGGGTGAAGTCTACTCTTCATCCAAGCAGCAAGATATCCTCACGAAGCCGGCAGAAGTGGTCCTCCAGACGGGCAGAAGTGGTCCTCCAGACGAGCAGAAGTCTTAATCCAGACGGCATCTTCTATCTTCATCATTCCGACGCGGAGCGGCTCCATCTTCAAGACATCCGGTGCGGAGCATCCTCTTCAATCGACGGCTTCTTTGGAATGAATGTAACTTTAAGTGACGTCATCCAAGATGGCGTCCTTTAGATTCCCATTGGCTGATAGAATTCTATCAGCCAATCGGAATTAAGGTAGAAAAAATCATATTGGCTGATGCAATCAGCCAAAAGGATTGAGCTGGCATTCTATTGGCTGTTCCAATCCGCCAATAGAATGCAAGTTCAATCCTATTGGCTTATTGCATCATCCAATAGAATTTTTTCTACCTTAATTCCGATTGGCTGATAGAATTCTATCAGCCAATCGGAATCTAAGGGATGACGTCACTTAAACGTACATTCATTCCGAAGAAGCCGTTGATTGAAGAGGATGCTCCGCGCCAGATGTCTTGAAGATGGAGCTGCTCCGTGTCAGAAGGATGAAGATAGAAGACGCTGTCTGGATGAAGATTTCTGCCCGTCTGGAGGACCACTTCGGCTGGCTTTGTTGAGGACATTTTGCCGCTTGGATGAAGACTTCTCCTGGTAAGTGAATCTTCGGGGGTTAGTGTTAGGATTTTTTTAAGGGTGTATTGGTTGGGTTTATTTTTTAGGTTAGGGCTTTGGGCTGCAATAGAGCTAAATGCCCTTTTAAGGGCAATGCCCATCCGAATGCCCTTTTCAGGGCAATGAGGAGCTTAGGTTTTTTTAGTTAGGGTTTTATTTGGGGGGTTGGTTGTGTGGGTGGTGGGTTTTACTGTTGGGGGGTGCTTGTATTTTTTTTCAGGTAAAAGAGCTGATTTATTTGGGGCAATTCCCCGCAAAAGGCCCTTTTAAGGGCTATTGATAGTTTAGTTTAGGCTAGGGTTTTTTTTTTTATTTTGGGGGGGGGCTTTATTATTTTGATAGGGCTCTTAGATTAGGTGTAATTAGTTTAAAGATCTGTAATTTGTTTTTTATTTTCTGTAATTTAGTGTTTGTTTGTTTTTGTAATTCAGCGAATTTATTTAATTGTAGTGTAGTGTTAGGTGTTAGTGTAAGACAGGTTAGGTTTTATTTTACAAGTCAATTTGTATTTATTTTAGCTAGGTAGTTATTAAATAGTTAACTATTCTACCTAGTTAAAAAAAAAATACAAACTTGCCTGTAAAATAAAAATAAAACCTAAAATAGATACAATGTAAATATTAGTTATATTGTAGCTAGCTTAGGGTTTATTTTACAGGTATTTAGTTTTAAATAGGAATTATTTACTTATTAATAGTAGGTTTTATTTAGAATTATTTTAATTATATTTAAGTTAGTGGGTGTTAGGGTTAGGGTTAGACTTAGGTTTAGGGGTTAATAAATTTAGTATAGTGGTGGCGACGTTGGGGGCGGCAGATTAGGGATTAATAAATGTAGGTAGGTGGCGGCGATGTTAGGGATGGCAGATTAGGGGTTAATATGTTTATTATAGTGGCAGCGACATTGGGGGTGGCAGATTAGGGGTCAATAAGTGTAGGTAGGTTGCGGCGACATTGCAGGTGGGAGATTAGGGGTTAATAAATATAATGTAGGTGTCGGCGATGTTGGGGGCAGCAGATTAGGGGTTAATAAGTATAATGTAGGTGTTGGCGATGTCCAGAGCGGCAGATTAGGGGTTAATAAGTATAATGTAGGTGTTGGCTATGTCGGGGCCGGCAGATTAGGCGTTAATAAATTTAAGATTAGGGCTGTTTAGACTCGGGGTATATGTTAGGGTGTTAGGTGTAAACATAAAATGTGTTTCCCCATAGGAATCAATGGGGCTACGTTACTGAGATTTACACTGCTTTTTTGCAGGTGTTAGACTTTTTCTCAGCCGGCTCTCCCCATTGATGTCTATGAGGAAATCATGCACGAACACGTACAACCAGCTCACTGCTGACTTAAGCAGCGCTGGTATTGGAGTGCGGTATGGAGCACAATTTTGCTCTATGATCACTTCTTGCCATTTAACGCCGGTTTTGTAAAAACCTGTAATACCAGCGCTGTAGGTAAGTGAGCGGTGACAATAACGTGCAAGTTAATACTGCACAGCTCATAATGCAAAACTCGTAATCTGGCCGTAAATTATCCAAAATAATAAAAATAAAACCTAATCTAATACCCCTATAAAAACAAAAAAGCCACCCCAAAATAAAAATCTAACCTAACAATAAACTACCAATAGCCCTTAAAAGGGCCTATTTTACATAAAAAAATTACAAAGTACCCCCTAACAGTTAAACCCCTCACCCAACCAACTCCATAAAATAAAAAAACCTAAGTCTAAAAAAAAATAAGCTACCCATTGTATGGGCATTGCCCTTAAAAGGGCAATCAGTTATTTTGCTGCCCATAAAAAAATAAAAAAGCCCTATATTACAAGTTTTGCATTATGAGTGAAAAAGCAGTGTTATGGCTCTTTTTCACTACCACTGGTATAACGAGTTTTGCAGGTATAGCTGTACCGCAATGGACTTCCACAGCCCTTCCACAGCCCCGGTATTACAAGTTTGCCTGGCAGGCCACAAAGTGAGCGGTACACTCTATACCGTCAAGATCCGTACCGTAAACTGAAAGTCAGTAGTTATGGCTTTTATGTTACAGAGCTCTACCATAAAACTCATAACAAAAGTGCTAAAAAGTACACTAACACCCATAAACTACCTATTAACCCCTAAACCGAGGCCCTCCCGCATTGCAAACACTAAAATAAAATTATTAACCCCTAATCTGTCGCTCCCGACATCGCCACAACTATAATAAACATATTAACACCTAAACCGCCATACTCCCGCATCCCAAACAGCGAGCTCAATCCTATTGGCTGATTGGATCAGACAATAGGATTCAAGCTCAATCCTATTGGCTGAGTGCATCAGCCAATAGGATTTTTTCAACTTTAATTCCTTTAACTTTAACTTTTTTCAACTTTAATTCCGATTGGCTGATCTTGGATGACGTCCCTTAAAGGAACCTTCATTCTTCAGTAGCCGTGGAAAGAAGAGGATGCTCCGTGCCGGATGTCTTGAAGATGGAGCCGCTCCGCGCCGGATGGATGAAGATAGAAGATGCTGTCTGGATGAAGACTTCTGTCCTTCTGGAGGACCACTTCTTGCCACTTGGATAAAGACTTCTCCCGGCTTCGTTGAGGACTTCTTGCCGCTTGGATGAAGACTTCTCCCGGCTTCGTTGAGGATGGATGTCCGGTCTTCAAAAACTGTGGATCTTCGGGGGTTAGTGTAAGGTTTTTTAAGGGTTTATTGGGTGGGTTTTATTTTCAGCTTAGGGTTTGGGCTGAAAAAGAGCTAAATGCCCTTTTAAGGGCAATGCCCATCCAAATGCCCTTTTCAGGGCAATGGGGAGCTTAGGTTTTTTAGATAGGATTTTATTTGGGGGGGTTGGTTGTGTGAGTGGTGGGTTTTACTGTTGGGGGGTTGTTTGTATTTTATTTACAGGTAAAAGAGCTGATTTCTTTGGGGCAATGCCCCGCTAAAGGCCCTTTCAAGGGCTATTAGCAGTTTAGTTAAGGCTTGGTTTTTTTTTTATTTTGGAGGGGCTTTTTTTATTTTGATAGGGCTATTAGATTAGGTGTAATTAGTTTAAATATTTGATGATTTCTTTTTTATTTTGTGTAATTTAGTGTTTGTTTGTTTTTTGTAACTTAGTTAATTGTTTTTAATTAATGTAATTTATTTCATTGTAGTGTAAGGTTAGGTTTTATTTTACAGGTAAATTTGTATTTATTTTAGCTAGGTAGTTAGTAAATAGTTAATAACTATTTACTAACTAGTCTACATAGTTAAAATAAATACAAACTTGATTGTGAAATAAAAATAAAACCTAAGCTAGCTACAATGTAACTATTAGTTATATTGTAGCTATCTTAGGTTTTTTTTTACAGGTAAGTATTTAGTTTTAAATAGGAATTATTTAGTTAATGATAGTAAGTTTTATTTAGATTTATTTTAATTATATTAAAGTTAGTGGGTGTTAGGGTTAGACTTAGGGTTAGGTTTAGGGGTTAATAACTTTAGTATAGTGGCGGCGATGTTGGGGCGGCAGATTAGTGGTTAATAAGTGTAGGTAGGTAGCGACAACATTAGGGGCGGCAGATTAGGGGCTAATAAGTGTAGGTAGATAGCGACAACATTGGGGCCAGAAGATTAGGGGTTAATAAGTGTAATGTAGGTGGCGGCGATGTTAGGGACGGCAGATTAGGGGTTAATAAGTGTAATGTAGGTGGCAGCGATGTCGGGGGCAGCAGATTAGGGGTTAATAAGTATAATGTAGGTGTGGTAATGTCGGGGGCGGCAGATTAGGGGTGTGATCAGGGTTTATGAGAGGGTGTTAGGTGTAAACATAAATATTCTTTCCCCATAGGAATCAATGGGGCTGCGTTACGGAACTTTACGCTCCTTTATTGCAGGTGTTAGGCTTTTTTTTAGTCGGCTCTCCCCATAGATGTCTATGGGGAAATCGTGCACGAGCATGTAAAACCAGCTCAAATCAGCACTGGTATTTGGGTGCGGTATGGAGCTCAATTTTTCTCAACGCTGCAATATTGCCTGCTAACGCTGGGTTTATGCAAATCTGTAACAGCAGCGCTATGGGGAGGTGAGTGGTGGCAATAACTTGCAAATTAGCACCGCGCCTCTCATAAAGCAAAACTCATAATCTAGCCGCTAATCTAAATAAAAAAACAACCCCCAAAAAAACCCCAACACTAACACTAACCCCAAAAAATGTACTCACAATTCCTGAAGTCCGGACATCCATCTTCATCCAGGCGGCGACATCTTCATCCATCGCAGGACCATCTTCTATCTTCTTCCCGGAGGTGCGGAGCGTTCTTACCCGATGTGCGGATCCGGATTGGAGTTAGTATTAGGTTTTTTTTGGGGGGGGGGGTTTGGGGGTGTTTTTTTATTTAGATTATGGCTTTTTTATGGGCAGCAAAAGAGCTGATTGCCATTTTAAGGGCAATGCCCATACAAATCCCACTTTAGGGGCAATAGGTAGCTTAGGTTTTTTTAGACTTAGTTTTTTTTTATTTTGGGGGGTTGGTTGGGTAGGGGGTTTTACTGTTAGGGGGAACTTTGTATTTTTTTTATGTAAAAGAGCTGATTGCTTCAGGGCAATGCCTTACAAAAGGCCCTTTTAAGGGCTTTTGGTAGTTTATTATTAGACTAGGGGGTGTTTTTATTTTGGGATGGCTTTTTTGTTTTTATAGGGGTATTAGATTAGGTTTAATTTTTATTATTTTGGATAATTTCGTTTATTATTTTTGTAATTTTAGTGGGGGGTTTTGTAATGTTATTTTTTTTTTTTTTTCTTTCTTTTTTTCAAAAGAGCTTTCTTAAGTAAGACAAAATACAGGGAAACAAAAAGTGCATTATAAAATACATACGTTTGTAATGCAAAAACAGGCTTACATCAGGCGCCTGTGTAAGAAAGGTAATACAGTCAAATCATATTTACTTCAGGCAGTCCACAAATGATATACCAGTCTCTGCTTGCCAGTTTGTCTAACTGTTTGAAATTATGGGAGGTGGCCGGTATAAAGCCATCCACCCCAACGTACATATTCAGTGTTTACTCAACAACAAAGGTCAACATTTTTTAAGGTATTTTACATATTATCCTGTCATGGATCACCATCATCATAGAACATAAACAAGGAGGTAGGGAACAACAGGGATGAAAGCGTGATTAAAAGTAAAGCATTTTCTCTCAATAATAGAGGACTGAATTGCAGTGTATCATTAGCTTCAGGTAGTGCTAAGAGGTGTTGGCTTGGTCACAGTATGCCAGTTTTTAAGTATTCACACAGCTAACAGAGGGTATGGAAAGGTAGGAGAAAAAAAGAAAAGAGGGGGAAGAGGGTGCAGCTGGGATAGAGGGTGAAGGAAGGCAAGAGTCAGAACTCATCTCACAGTGGACCATCCCCTTCAGACAGTGTCACCCCTCTCCTAGTGCCCCCCCATAACTGGAGCAGGAGCTCATATCTGTCAAGTTGGGCTATTTGGGCATAATGGTACCTTTCAAGTATAAGGAGACTCTGCATTTTTTGTTTCCATTCTACATATGTGGGGATTTGGGACGATTTCCAATGCAGTGGGATCAAATTTTTCGCACCGGCCAGCATCAGTGGCGAAAATGATTTTTTGGTCGGCTCTCTAAGCTTAAAAAAAAGGTGGAAGAGTAGGGTCTCTGGGGCCCTTGGAATGTCCATATCTAGAACTCTCCGCATCTCTGCCCAAACTGAGGACCAATAAGTATCCAGTAGGGGGCAGTCCCACCATATATGGACAATTGAGCCCAGCTCTCCACACCCCCTCCAGCATCTATTCGAGGTGTTTGGGTATATAGTTTTAAGACGTGATGGTGTAAGATACCAACGGCTCATGTGTTTATATGGGTCTCTTGTATGTGTGCTGAGACCGACGTGGACTTGATGGCTCAAAACATCCCATGCCACTCCTCCACCGAGAGTTCCATCTCCAGTTCCCTGTGCCACATTCTAGTGTAGCTAGGCAGTGTGCAGTCCTCTGGCACAAGGAGGAGTGTATACAGCAAGGAGATCAGATGTCTGGAAGCTGATTTCCATATACAGAGTTGCTCGAATGGTGTAAACTTTCTCAGTAGAAGGTGTTTGTGTCTATGAGTGGTAATGTAGTGGCATACCTGCAGATAGACAAACCAAGGGGTAGGGAAGTCAGGAAAGTCCCTCCCAATCTCATCTCGTGTCTTCACCCTCCTACCCATTGTGTAACAACCAATGTGATTATTTTGCAGTGAGGTCTGTACAGGTGTCGTTTTAGTTTGTAATGAGAGCTCAGGGTTACCATATACAGGGAGTGCAGAATTATTAGGCAAATGAGTATTTTGACCACATCATCCTCTTTATGCATGTTGTCTTACTCCAAGCTGTATAGGCTCGAAAGCCTACTACCAATTAAGCATATTAGGTAATGTGCATCTCTGTAATGAGAAGGGGTGTGGTCTAATGACATCAACACCCTATATCAGGTGTGCATAATTATTAGGCAACTTCCTTTCCTTTGGCAAAATGGGTCAAAAGAAGGACTTGACAGGCTCAGAAAAGTCAAAAATAGTGAGATATCTTGCAGAGGGATGCAGCACTCTTAAAATTGCAAAGCTTCTGAAGCGTGATCATCGAATAATCAAGCGTTTCATTCAAAATAGTCAACAGGGTCGCAAGAAGCGTGTGGAAAAACCAAGGCGCAAAATAACTGCCCATGAACTGAGAAAAGTCAAGCGTGCAGCTGCCAAGATGCCACTTGCCACCAGTTTGGCCATATTTCAGAGCTGCAACATCACTGGAGTGCCCAAAAGCACAAGGTGTGCAATACTCAGAGACATGGCCAAGGTAAGAAAGGCTGAAAGACGACCACCACTGAACAAGACACACAAGCTGAAACGTCAAGACTGGGCCAAGAAATATCTCAAGACTGATTTTTCTAAGGTTTTATGGACTGATGAAATGAGAGTGAGTCTTGATGGGCCAGATGGATGGGCCCGTGGCTGGATTGGTAAAGGGCAGAGAGCTCCAGTCCGACTCAGACGCCAGCAAGGTGGAGGTGGAGTACTGGTTTGGGCTGGTATCATCAAAGATGAGCTTGTGGGGCCTTTTCGGGTTGAGGATGGAGTCAAGCTCAACTCCCAGTCCTACTGCCAGTTTCTGGAAGACACCTTCTTCAAGCAGTGGTACAGGAAGAAGTCTGCATCCTTCAAGAAAAACATGATTTTCATGCAGGACAATGCTCCATCACACGCGTCCAAGTACTCCACAGCGTGGCTGGCAAGAAAGGGTATAAAAGAAGAAAATCTAATGACATGGCCTCCTTGTTCACCTGATCTGAACCCCATTGAGAACCTGTGGTCCATCATCAAATGTGAGATTTACAAGGAGGGAAAACAGTACACCTCTCTGAACAGTGTCTGGGAGGCTGTGGTTGCTGCTGCACGCAATGTTGATAGTGAACAGATCAAAACACTGACAGAATCCATGGTTGGTAGGCTTTTGAGTGTCCTGGCAAAGAAAGGTGGCTATATTGGTCACTGATTTGTTTTTGAATGTCAGAAATGTATATTTGTGAATGTTGAGATGTTATATTGGTTTCACTGGTAAAAATAAATAATTGAAATGGGTATATATTTGTTTTTTGTTAAGTTGCCTAATAATTATGCACAGTAATAGTCACCTGTACACACAGATATCCCCCTAAAATAGCTATAACTAAAAACAAACTAAAAACTACTTCCAAAACTATTCAGCTTTGATATTAATGAGTTTTTTGGGTTCATTGAGAACATGGTTGTTGTTCAATAATAAAATTAATCCTCAAAAATACAACTTGCCTAATAATTCTGCACTCCCTGTATAGGTGTCAGAGGGGAGTAGACTGTTGAAATATGTGAGTCAATCTGCAGTGTCCTATCCCATTCACTAATCAATTCTACCAATAGTGGGAAATGTATGAGGTCTACCTGTCTATGCCGTTTCATTGTCCATAGAAGGGAAGCTAAGTCCCTGGTGCGCAAAGCATCCCTGTCCAGATCTATCCAGATTTTGGTCACTACCCTGGCACCACTCCACCACCCTCTGAAGTAGTATAGCTCTTTGGTATAACAGAAGGTTTGGCAACCCCAGCCCTCCCTCGTCTCTGGGCAAGTACATAGTTCTCTTGTTAACACTAGGTTTTGTGCCTTGCCACACATACTCGTCAATTAGTCTCTGTAGAGAGGGGAGGAATGTGGGTGGAAGAGGAATTGGAACAGTCTGGAGTAGATACAGTAACCTTGGAAGGATATTCATTTTGATAACATGAATTCTTCCCAGCCATGAGATTGATTTATGTCTCCA
Source organism: Bombina bombina (assembly GCF_027579735.1). Lineage (NCBI taxonomy): Eukaryota > Metazoa > Chordata > Amphibia > Anura > Bombinatoridae > Bombina > Bombina bombina. The sequence goes on from NC_069500.1 coordinate 918,312,454, forward strand.
GGAGGAGAGATCCGTTGATATCTGTGTTTTTAGTATCACAAAGTTTGCTGTGAACATATCCGAGACTGAGGCTGCTAATTTAATATCCATGCAAGTTAAGTATTTGCTATTCAGAGCGAAAGGACTGTGCGCCCAGAGTGGTGGGGGGCAATGAGATACTGTCAGGGTTACTGCTTACTAATGATCTGTCCCTTTAAGTTCTTCCTATATCAAGCACTTCCCCCAGCACTCATTGCTGGTTAATTGAGAAAGGATTCACAGTTCAAGCATGTCTCTGAGAGTTTTCTCCAACATTGGTGTGTCCGGTCCACGGCGTCATCCTTACTTGTGGGATATTCTCTTCCCCAACAGGAAATGGCAAAGAGTCCCAGCAAAGCTGGCGATATAGTCCCTCCTAGGCTCCGCCCACCCCAGTCATTCTCTTTGCCGTTGCACAGGCAACATCTCCACGGAGATGGTTAAGAGTTTTTTTGGTGTTTAAATGTAGTTTTTATTCTTCTATCAAGTGTTTGTTATTTTAAAATAGTGCTGGTATGTACTATTTACTCTGAAGCAGAAAAGGATGAAGATTTCTGTTTGTAAGAGGAAGATGATTTTAGCAGACAGTAACTAAAATCGATTGCTGTTTCCACATAGGACTGTTGAGATGAAGTAACTTCAGTTGGGGGAAACAGTTAGCAGACTTTTCTGCTTAAGGTATGACTAGCCATATTTCTAACAAGACTGTGTAATGCTGGAAGGCTGTCATTTCCCCTCATGGGGACCGGTAAGCCATTTTCTTAGTCAATCAAACAGAATAAAGGGCTTATTATGGGCTAAAAAACTGGTAGACATTTTTATGGGCTAAATCGATTGCTTTATTTGTGCATATTATTCAGATTTAGGCTAACATTTGACATTTATAATCTTGGGGAACGCTTATAAAACGGCAGGCACTGTATTGGACACCTTTTTCAGTCAGGGGGCCTTTCTAGTTATAGACAGAGCCTCATTTTCGCGCCATTAATGCGCAGTTGTTTTTTGAGAGCAGGGCATGCAGATGCATGTGTGAGGATCTAAGAATCTCTGAAAAAGCTTTTAGAAGGCGTCATTTGGTATCGTATTCCCCTCAGGGCTTGGTTGGGTCTTAGCAAAGACTATAGCTGGGACTGTATAGGGGTTAAATTGAAAAACGGCTCCGGTTCCGTTATTTTAAGGGTTAAAGCTCTGAACAATTCCTTCATACTTTTTCACATATTCAGTAATAAAGTGTTTTCTGTTTGAAATTTAAAGTGACAGTAACGGTTTTATTTTAAAACGTTTTTTGTGCTTTGTTGACAAGTTTAAGCCTGTTTAACATGTCTGTACCTTCAGATAAGCTATGTTCTATATGTATGAAAGCCAATGTGTCTCCCCATTTAAATTTATGTGATAATTGTGCCATAGCGTCCAAACAAAGTAAGGACAGTACTGCCACAGTTAATGATATTGCCCAAGATGATTCCTCAAATGAGGGGAGTAAACATGATACTACATCATCTCCTACTGTGTCTACACCAGTTTTGCCCATGCAGGAGGCCCCTAGTACATCTAGTGCGCCAATACTTATTACCATGCAACAATTAACGGCTGTAATGGATAACTCCATAGCAAATCTTTTATCCAAAATGCCTACTTATCAGAGAAAGCGCGATTGCTCTGTTTTAAACACTGAAGAGCAAGAGGACGCTGATGATAATTGTTCTGTCATACCCTCACACCAATCTGAAGGGGCCATGAGGGAGGTTTTGTCTGATGGAGAAATTTCAGATTCAGGAAAAATTTCTCATCAAGCTGAACCTGATGTTGTGACATTTAAATTTAAATTAGAACATCTCCGTGCACTGCTTAAGGAGGTGTTATCTACTCTGGATGATTGTGACAATTTGGTCATTCCAGAGAAATTATGCAAGATGGACAGGTTCCTAGAGGTTCCGGTGCCCCCCGACGCTTTTCCTATACCCAAGCGGGTGGCGGACATAGTAAATAAGGAGTGGGAAAAACCCGGCATACCTTTTGTTCCTCCCCCCATATTTAAGAAATTATTTCCTATGGTCGACCCCAGAAAGGACTTATGGCAGACAGTCCCCAAGGTCGAGGGGGCAGTTTCTACTCTAAACAAACGCACTACTATTCCTATCGAAGATAGTTGTGTTTTTAAAGATCCTATGGATAAAAAATTGGAAGGTTTGCTTAAAAAGATTTTTGTACAGCAAGGCTACCTTCTACAACCAATTTCATGCATTGTTCCTGTCACTACAGCAGCGTGGTTCTGGTTCGAGGAACTAGAAAAGTCGCTCAGTAGAGAAACTCCATATGAGGAGGTTATGGACAGAGTTCACGCACTTAAATTGGCTAACTCTTTTATTTTAGATGCCGCTTTGCAATTAGCAAGATTATCGGCGAAAAATTCAGGGTTTGCTATCGTGGCGCGCAGAGCGCTTTGGCTAAAGTCTTGGTCAGCGGATGTGTCATCCAAGACAAAATTGCTTAACATCCCTTTCAAGGGTAAAACTTTATTTGGACCTGATTTGAAAGAGATTATTTCAGACATCACTGGGGGAAAGGGCCACGCCCTTCCACAGGATAGGTCTTTTAAGGCTAAAAATAAGCCTAATTTTCGTCCCTTTCGCAGAAATGGACCAGCCTCTAATTCTGCATCCTCTAAGCAAGAGGGTAATGCCTCACAACCCAAACCAGCCTGGAAACCAATGCAAGGCTGGAACAAGGGTAAGCAGGCCAAGAAGCCTGCCACTGCTAACAAAACAGCATGAAGGAGTAGCCCCCGATCCGGGACCGGATCTGGTGGGGGGCAGACTCTCTCTCTTTGCTCAGGCTTGGGCAAGAGATGTTCAGGATCCTTGGGCGCTAGAAATAGTTTCTCAAGGTTATCTCCTGGAATTCAAGGAACTACCCCCAATGGGAAGGTTCCACAAGTCTCACTTATCCTCAAACCAAATAAAGAGACAGGCATTCTTACATTGTGTAGAAGACCTGTTAAAGATGGGAGTGATACACCCAGTTCCAATAAAGGAACAAGGAATGGGATTTTATTCCAATCTGTTCGTAGTTCCCAAAAAAGAGGGAACGTTCAGACCAATTTTGGATTTGAAGATCCTAAACAAATTTCTCAGGGTACCATCGTTCAAAATGGAAACGATTCGAACGATTCTACCCACCATCCAGGAAAGTCAATTTATGACTACCGTGGATCTAAAGGATGCGTACCTACATATTCCTATCCACAAAGAACATCATCAGTTCCTAAGGTTCGCTTTTCTGGACAAACATTACCAGTTTGTGGCTCTCCCATTCGGATTAGCCACTGCTCCAAGAATTCTCACAAAGGTGCTAGGGTCCCTTCTAGCGGTTCTAAGACCAAGGGGCATTGCAGTAGTACCTTACTTGGACGACATTCTAATACAAGCGTCGTCCCTGTCAAAAGCAAAGGCTCATACGGACATCGTTCTAGCCTTTCTCACATCTCACGGATGGAAGGTGAACAAAGAAAAGAGTTCTCTGTCCCCGTCAACAAGAGTTCCCTTCTTGGGAACATTAATAGATTCCTTAGAAATGAGGATTTTTCTGACAGAGGTCAGAAAATCAAAACTTCTAAGCTCTTGTCAAGTGCTTCATTCTGTTCCTCGTCCTTCCATAGTGCAGTGCATGGAAGTAGTAGGATTGATGGTTGCAACAATGGACATAGTTCCTTTTGCACGAATTCATCTAAGACCATTACAACTGTGCATGCTCAAACAGTGGAATGGGGATTATACAGACTTGTCTCCAATGATTCAAGTAGATCAAAAGACCAGAGATTCACTCCGTTGGTGGCTGACCCTGGACCATCTGTCCCAGGGAATGAGCTTCCGCAGGCCAGAGTGGGTCATTGTCACGACAGACGCCAGTCTAGTGGGCTGGGGTGCGGATTGGGAATCCCTGAAAGCTCAGGGTCTATGGTCTCGGGAAGAGTCTCTTCTCCCGATAAACATTCTGGAATTGAGAGCGATATTCAATGCTCTCAGAGCTTGGCCTCAACTAGCAAAGGCCAAATTCATAAGGTTCCAATCAGACAACATGACGACTGTTGCATATATCAATCATCAGGGGGGAACAAAGAGTTCCCTGGCGATGAAAGAAGTGACCAAAATAATTCAATGGGCGGAGGATCACTCCTGCCACTTGTCTGCGATCCACATCCCAGGAGTGGAAAATTGGGAAGCGGATTTTCTGAGTCGTCAGACATTTCATCCGGGGGAGTGGGAACTCCATCCGGAAATCTTTGCCCAAATAACTCAATTATGGGGCATTCCAGACATGGATCTGATGGCGTCTCGTCAGAACTTCAAGGTTCCTTGCTACGGGTCCAGATCCAGGGATCCCAAGGCGACTCTAGTAGATGCACTAGTAGCACCTTGGACTTTCAACCTAGCTTACGTATTCCCACCGTTTCCTCTCATTCCCAGGCTGGTAGCCAGGATCAATCAGGAGAGGGCCTCGGTGATCTTGATAGCTCCTGCGTGGCCACGCAGGACTTGGTATGCAGACCTGGTGAATATGTCATCGGCTCCACCATGGAAGCTACCTTTGAGACAGGACCTTCTTGTTCAGGGTCCATTCGAACATCCAAATCTGGTCTCCCTCCAACTGACGGCTTGGAGATTGAACGCTTGATTCTATCAAAGCGTGGGTTTTCAGATTCTGTGATAGATACTCTGGTTCAGGCCAGAAAACCTGTAACTAGAAAGATTTACCATAAAATATGGAAAAAATATATCTGTTGGTGTGAATCCAAAGGATTCCCATGGAATAAGATAAAAATTCCTAAGATTCTCTCCTTTCTACAAGAAGGTTTGGAGAAAGGATTATCTGCAAGTTCTCTAAAGGGACAGATCTCTGCTTTATCTGTCTTACTACACAAAAGACTGGCAGCTGTGCCAGATGTTCAAGCATTTGTTCAGGCTCTGGTTAGGATCAAGCCTGTTTACAGACCTTTGACTCCTCCCTGGAGTCTAAATCTAGTTCTTTCAGTTCTTCAAGGGGTTCCGTTTGAACCTTTACATTCCATAGATATTAAGTTACTATCTTGGAAAGTTTTGTTTTTGGTTGCAATTTCTTCTGCTAGAAGAGTTTCAGAGTTTATCTGCTCTGCAGTGTTCTCCTCCTTACTCTGGTGTTCCATGCAGATAAGGTGGTTTTGCGTACTAAAGCCTGGTTTTTCTTCCTAAAGTTGTTTCTAACAAAAATATTAACCAGGAGATAGTTGTACTTCTTTGTGTCCGAATCCAGTTTCAAAGAAGGAAGTTTGTTACACAATTTGGACGTTGTCCGTCGCTCTAATGTTCTATTTAGAGGCTACTAAAGATTTCAGACAAACATCTTCCTTGTTTGTTGTTTATTCTGTAAAAGGGAGGAGGTCAAAAAGCGACTTCTACCTCTCTTTCCTTGTTGGCTTAAAAGCATTATCGATTGGCTTATGAGACTGCTGGACGGCAGCCTCCTGAAAGAATCACAGCTCACTCCACTAGGGCTGTGGTCTTCCACATGGGCCTTCAAGACACGAGGGCTTCTGTCGACCTGATATGTAAGGCAGCGACTTGGTCTTCACTGCACACTTTTGCCCAAATTTTACAAATTTGATACTTTTTTCTTCTTCTGGAGGCTATTTTTGGGAGAAAGGTTTTGCGAAGCTGTGGTGGCCTACCGTTTAGGTAACCTGATTTGCTCCCTCCCTTCATCCGTGTCCTAAAGCTTTGGTATTGGTTCCCACAAGTAAGGATGACGCCGTGGACCGAGACACACCAATGTTGGAGAAAAACAGAATTTATGCTTACCTGATAAATTACTTTCTCCAACGGTGTGTCCGGTCCACGGCGCCCGCCCTGGTTTTTTATCAGGTCTGATGAATTATTTTCTTAACTACAGTCAACCCGGGTACCATATGGTTTCTCTTCCTATATATATTTCCTCCTGTCCGTCGGTTGAATGACTGGGGTGGGCGGAGCCTAGGAGGGACTATATGGCCAGCTTTGCTGGGACTCTTTGCCATTTCCTGTTGGGGGGAAGAGATATCGCCACAAGTAGGATGACGTCCGTGGACCGGACACACCGTTGGAAGAAAGTAATTTATCAGGTAAAGCATAAATTCTGTTTTCCACACTCTCCAACAGCCTCTCTAAATTTCTATTTTCTAGAGTTCCTAAAAGTTACTGATAATATCTCATATTTTCATTCCTACCTTAACGAGCACTACTACCTTAATCCACTACTGGAATATATCACCTTTTGCAAGGAAATCAACAGACTCGACATCTCATCCTGAAGCTGTTACAAAGGTAAACAGGATTTGCAAGCCGCTTCAGACACAGCACAGCGAGTAGCGGTGACGTCATCAGCTGCAGCCAACAACCGCCTCTCCCTGTGAGTACCCACGCTGCTGCTCATAGCAAACGGACACAAGTATCTAACCTCCTGGGTTTTCAGATCAGATCTATTTAATCCTTTATATTCGTTATTCTCACATAACTGATGAACTTTACCTGCCCTAATCAAGGGATACAATTATTTACATTATTGCTTAATTTGAAGCTGTTTGCGTTTACAATTGCCCTGATAGTATTGTACAGTTTATGAAGTCAATAAACTGACACTTATTGGGCAAATATTAAAACATTATAAGAAGCATTAACAACTAATTCATCAAGCTTCTTTAATGTTACAAATCTATTTTTGAGGCACTTGCTGTTTTTGATGTTACAACACAGAATTAAAGGCTTGTTCAAATTGCTACTATTACAGAATTAACAGCCATAAGAAAGCAAGGATTTAGTGTTTGTGTACACAGAATAATCCTATACCAAACATATTTACTCAACAGCAATTATGGAACAAGATCTTTTAGTGATAAAGTTCAAGTCCTTTCGGACAGATTAGAAGCTCTATCAGGTTCTTTCCATGAATTACAAGTGGAAAATCAGGCTTTGAAGGCCTGCTTATAGAGAGCTCTGGCACCTAAACCTGCAAGTGCAGAATTCTATCCCTGAACCCATGCGTCTCCCCCCCAGAAAATTCTATGGTGACCGTTCAAGATTTAGAGAGTTTAAAAACTCCTGCATGTTGCTTTTTCAATTGAAGCCACGCACTTATCCCACTGAAAGGTCAAGAGTGCTCACTGTGATATCATATTTGAGGGGGGAGCCTAGGGCTTGGGTTGACTCTTTTTTTGAAAAATGATGATGCAATACTAGGATCCCTAGATGAGTTCTTTAATTCAAATGTCAGCATTATATGATGACCCCTTTCAACAGGTCACAGCTGAAAACATACTTAGATCTTTAAACAAAGAAAGAACCCTGTGGAGACATACATTACACAATTTAAAATTTCCGCCCGCGATTCCGGATGGAAATGAGGTCTCACTTAAAAACTCAATATCGTTTAGGGTTGTCTGAGGATATAAAGGATGAACTCTCGTGCACAGGTATTCCAGATTCATTGGAAGATTTCTTTTCCCTCACTATTAATATAGATAGACGGCTTAGGGAATGCCGCTCTGAAAAGGCTAGCGGTACAAGAAGCTTTCTCTCCACTCCCGTATATCAAACTAAGGAATCGCCACAACCTATGGACATAGGCTTTATGAAGGGTCCCCTCTCCTCTCAGGAAAAGACTAGGAGGAAGTTGCATAGTCTGTGCATGTATTGTGCCTGCCCCACACATGAAGTAAAGGACTGCCCAGTTCTCGCTAAGAATAAGAAGGGTAGGGTTGCCTAACCATCTCTGAATCCCTGCTGATGAAAATCATTAAACCTCATATCTAACTATCCCTATTATTTTACAGTGGGATCAAATCAGGATAACAACTGAAGCTATCCTGGACACCGGCTCATGTAGAAATTTTGTTGATTTTTCTTTTGTGAAACAGAATAAAATACCTTTGGTGTGTAAGAGAACTCCGGTCTCTGTGAAGGTCATTGATGGCTCTTTTTTAAAATCAGGTCCTGTCACACACCAGACTACACCATTACAGGTAACATCTTGCACACACATCACAGAAACACTCACTTTTGATGTCATATCTTCCCCAATGTTTAATGTAATCCTTGGTATAAATTGGTTTTGTAAACACAAACCAACTATAAACTGGAATGACCTCAGTTTATCTTTCCCTCATCTCACTCAAAATAGTAAGCCATCATCAGATATAATTATGCTACAAGTTGAGGATAATATTTTACCTAAACAATATGCAGACTTCTTAGATGTTTTTAATAAAAAAGACGCTGAATGTTTGCCTCCTCATAGGGATTACGATTGTCCCATTGATTTACTCCCAGGAGTTTCAATTCCCTATGGACATATCTACCTCCTTTCAAAACCAGAATTAGAACACCTTAAAAATTATATCGATGAGAACCTAGTACCTCTCCTGCAGGTGCAGGCATATTTTTTGTCACCAATAAAGATGGCACGTTAAGACCAATTATCGATTACAGGGAATTGAACAGGCGTACCAAAAAAAACAGGTATCCCCTACCTTTGATCCCTGAATTAATTGAAAGATTACGGGGGGCCTCAATTTTCACGAAATTGGATCTTCGATGTGCCTATAATCTTATACGAATGAGAGCTGGCGACGAATGGCTCACTGCTTTTCGGACTAGATATGGGCTATTCGAATATACAGTGATGCCATTCGGTCTTTGCAATGCCCCAGCAACATTCCAATGCTTAATCAATGATCTTTTCAGAGATATTTTGGATGTATATGTTGTTGTCTATTTGGACGATATTCTAGTTTACTCACAAAATTTAGATCAACATAGAATACATGTTAGAGAGGTTCTCACTAGGTTACGAAAAAATAACCTATACGCTAAACTAGAAAAATGTATATTTGAATCAAATAATATCTCTTTCCTGGGTTATAAACATCTCTCCTGATGGAATCAAGATGCAAGATGACAAGGTTCAGGGCTATTCATAACTGGCCAACTCCTCAATGTAAGAAAGATGTTCAACGTTTCCTAGGCTTTTCAAATTATTATAGGAAATTCATTCCTGGATTTGCTGCTATTACCCAAACCTCTTACTGAGCTTACCAAATTGAATCATCCTTTCAGGTGGACAAGCCATACTCAACAGGTATTTGATCTTTTAAAAAATAAATTCACTACAGCCCCCATTCTACCAATCCCCGGATTTAGAAAAGCAATTCATCCTGGAAGTTGACGCTTCTGAGTTCGCAATAGGGGGCAATTCTCTCCTCAACGGAAATCGTTCAAAGATCCATTACCACCCGGTCGCATTCTTCTCTAGATTGATGCAACCAGCAGAGTTAAATTATCCAGTTGGCGAGAAGGAATTACTTGCAATAAAGTGTTCCTTCGATCACTGGAGACACTTGCTTGAGGGCGCAACACAACCAACCGTCATATATACTGACCACAAAAATCTGCAGTATCTTCAGTCCAATCGAACCCTATCCTCCAGACAATTACGCTGGAGTCTTTACTTTTCTCGTTTTCATTACATCATTACCTACAGGCCTGGTACTAAAAATGGCAAGGCTGACGCCCTCTCCAGACAAGGTTCTAAACCTATAATACCATGCATTCCTACTACTGTTGTCCCTAAGGACTCTATCATTGGTGTTATAACAAGTCTAACTACAGTGTTAAAAGATGCTATTGCTATTGACCCATCCGTACCTCATTCAGATCTTACCTACAATTCTGACGGCTTACTCTGCAAGGAAGGGAAGCTATACATACCTCCAAATCTTAGATCTTCAATCTTGAAAACAGTTCATGAGTCCCCCCTTGCTGGACACATGGGAAGGGATAAAACTTCGGATTTACTAAAGCGTTCTTTTTGGTGGCCTACTCTTAACCTCGATCTCAAAGAATATCTATCTAATGCGTTATATGTGCAACCTCCAAACCTTCTAAACAACTTCCTGCGGTCTTTTACAGCCTTTACCTTGTACCACAAGTACCCTGGGAGGCAGTATCTCTGGACTTTATTGTGGACTTACCTGTCTCTAACAAGTACACCACTATAATGGTTGTCACCGATTTATTCTCAAAGATGGCACATTTCACACCGATTGCTTCTATACCCACTTCCAAGATCACAAGTGATTTGTTCATTCAAAACATTGTAAGATTGCATGGAATTCCTAAAACCATCCTTAGTGACCGAGGAACCCAATTCACTTCTAAGTTTTGGAGAAATTTGTGTGCTGCTCTGCATATAGAACAAAAACTCACCACTGCCTACCATCCTCAAACGAATGGGCAGACGGAGAGGGTGAATCAGTGGCTCGAGCAGTACCTACGATGCTTCTGCTCTCACCAACAAGATTCATGGGCCTCCTACTTGCCCCTAGCAGAATTCGCCTATAATAATAATAAGAGTTCCACAACTGGCACATCACCATTTTTTGTAAATTATGGTTTACATCCAAATTTCACTCTACTTCCGAAGATTGATACCCCATGTCCTCAGGTGAATGATCTAGTTAACGACATTTCTGCCAACTTTTCTTCGATTTGTGAACATATTCTTCAGGCACAAGCATCACAACGCAGGTACTACGATCTCCGCCACAGACCTAGTCCTCAATATTCCGTAGGACAACAAGTATGGCTCTCCACTAAGAACCTCAAGATACCCTATCCTTGTAGGAAACTAGGTAAACTCTTTTTGGGTCCTTACCCTATCATCAGGGTAAATGGTCCAACAACAGTCACACTCCAACTGCCATCAACTTTCAAGATACATCCGACTTTCATGTGTCTCTTGTCAAACCTTGTAACCTACCCATATCCAATGTTACATCAGCAGACCCAATACCTTCTACTACCCTTGATATGCAGTATGAGGTTCATAGCATTTTGGATTCTAGACTCCGCCATGGGAATCTTTTCTATTTGGTACATTGGAAAGGATTTGGACATGAAGATGATTCCTGGGAGCCTGCCTCGAACATATCTGCTCCACGTCTGATCTCTCTCTTCCATAGACGTAACCCTCATCGTCCCAGGCCTTGAACCTCGCTGTGGTTCCTTTTGTGGGGGGCTCTGTCAGGGTTACTGCTTACTAATGATCTGTCCCTTTAAGTTCTTCCTATATCAAGCACTTCCCCCAGCACTCATTGCTGGTTAATTGAGAAAGGATTCACAGTTCAAGCGTGTCTCTGAGAGTTTTCCACACTCTCCAACAGCCTCTCTAAATTTCTATTTATAGAGTTCCTAAAAGTTACTGATAATATCTCATATTTTCATTCCTACCTTAAGCAGCACTACTACCTTAATCCCACTACTGGAATATATCACCCTATTGCAAGGAAATCAACAGACTCGACATCTCATCCTGAAGCTGTTACAAGGTAACAGGATTTGCAAGCCGCTTCAGACACAGCACAGCGAGTAGCGGTGACGTCATCAGCTGCAGCCAACAACCGCTCTCCCTGTGAGTACCACGCTGCTGCTCATAGCAAACGGACACAAGTATCTAACTCCTGGGTTTTCAGGTCAGATCTATTTAATCCTTTATTATTCGTTATTCTCACATAACTTGATGAACTATACCTGCCTAATCAAGGGATACAATTATTTACATTATTGCTTAATTTGAGCTGTTTGCGTTTACAATTGCCCTGATAGTATTGTACAGTTTATGAAGTCAATAAACTGACACTTATTGGGCAAATATTAAAACATTATAAGAAGCATTAACAACTAATTCATCAAGCTTCTTTAATGTTACAAATCTATTTTTGAGGCACTTGCTGTTTTTGAGTTACAACACAGAATTAAAGGCTTGTTCAAATTGCTACTATTACAGATACCCAGGAGTTCCGATTTCGCATCATTAAGGTGAAAGTAAGAAGCCTCCCCATATTTCCTAAATTCATGTAACAAGGCCGGAATTGTTTTTTCTACCTCTGTAATAGTAAGCAACAGTTGGTTTGCGTACATTGCTATTTTATTTTCTCTACCTCCCATTACCATCTACTTAATAAGGTGATTGACTCTGATATTACTCGCCAACGCCTCTATTGAGATGGCAAATAGCAGGGGTGAATGCGGACACCCCTGTCTAGTCTCCTTGGAGATAGCAAAAGTGTCTGTGAGAATATTATTTATCTTAACCTGTGCATTTGGAGAAGAGTACAGTGCAAAAACAGTTTTAATAAATCTCTCACCAAATCCAATTTTCACCAAAGTGGTCCGTAGGAAGTGCCAGCTCACCCTGTCAAATGCTTTTTCAGCGCCTGTGGACAACAGGGTGAACGGCACCCGCTCTTTTGGCCTGGGCTATTAGTTGTTGTACTCTATTCGCTAGGACCTTCGCCAAGATTTTCACGTTCGCGTTTAATAGTGATATTAGGTCTATAGCTTTGTGGTAAATTCCCTGGTTTCCCTGGTTTTGGGATAACTGTAATGTAAGCAGTTAGCATGGAAGGTGGTAAGTGCTCTGTCTCTGACATTCGATTAAATAAGTCCTGTAGATAGGGAAGCAGGTAAGCCGAGAAGGTTTTGTAATATTTTGCTTTCAGTCCATCCGTCCCGAGGCTTTTCCCATTAGGAAGATCTTTCAGCACTGCCTGAATTTCCTCTTGTGTAAGAGGTGTTTCAAGAAAGTTGGTTTCGGCTTGGTCTAGTTTCTGCAAATTGGTGGTACGCAAGTACTCCTGTGCCTTATATCTGCTGGCGGACTTCTCAGGAGGTATATTAGGACAGGTTGTGTCAAGGTTGTATAGGTTACTGTAGTATGATCGAAAAATGTCTGCAATATTGGGGCTGTCTTTGTGAATTTTCCCTGTACTGTCTTTGAGCGTGTATACAAAGGATCTCAGCTGTGAGCGACGTAACGCTCTTGCAAGCAGTTTCCCGGATTTATTTGCTGCAGTAGGAGCGCTTTGTGTTGGTTCTCCTTCTGTAGGAGCTGTTTAAACCCTGTTCTAGCCCGGTTGAGGGCTGCTTCTATGTCTGAGTTGAATGGATACTTTTTATGCTGTTCCTCTAGTGTCATGATGCTGTCAAGGGCCAAGTTGTATTTTTCCTTACGTCGTTTCAGCAGTCTCGCTTTGTGCTTTATTAAATGCCCCCTGATGACACTCTTATGTGCTTCACATATGATAGGTAAAGGCAAGTCCTCAGTCAAGTGCAAGTTAAAGTATTCAGATATCATAGAGAAAATATCCTCTCTTACTAGTGGGTCATCTAAAAGTGTATCCTCCAGTCGCCATATATATGGCGTTACTGGAATGTCTGGCCAATTCATCTTGAAGGTGACCGGTGCATGGTTAGACCAGGTAATTCCAGTAATGTCACTATGTTTAATGTATGCAGTGCCCTGCGAATCAGTGAAAAAATAATCTATACGTGAATATTTCTTATGTGGGCTGGAGTAATAGGTATAGTCTGCATCTGTAGGGTGCATTGTTCGCTAGATGTCATGTAGCATGTCTTTAAACACTGTTTTGATTTGCTTCAAAATATTGTGAAGGGTACTCGAAACGCTATTGGAAGTATCTAATCTAGGGTTGAGCGAAGCATTGAAATCTCCACCCAGGAATAATACACCCTTATTAATCTCTAACAGTTTGCCTGACAAGTTCCTGAAAAAAACATGCTGGGCTGTGTTAGGTGCGTATATATTTGTGAGTGTTACCTGCCTGCCCTGCAAAATACCTACCACAATAACAAATCTGCCGTCTTTATCTCTCTCTAATTTTTGGTGCTGGAAGGGGGTTCTGTTGTGTATTAGTATACCAACTCCATTTTGCTTACGAGAGCCCCATGAGAAAAAAATCTAAAGTTACACCATTTGTGCTCTTTATTTCTTGCAAAGTGAGTCTCCTGTATGAAAATGATATCCCCTTGCATTTTTTGTAAGTCCATTGAAACTATAGACCACTTACCCGGGTTGTTTAAGCCCTTCACATTGATTGTTAGGAATTTTAATGGGTACATTTTCGGCTTGTGCTGCAGGGGCGCCATTTTGAGGGAAGGGGACAGGAGAGAAGCGGCGTATGAGAATATAGGGAAAGAGGGGAGGGAAGGAGAGAGGAAAAGTGAGAAAAAAGGGGGGCAAAAGAGGAGAGAACCCCCTTTACTGCAGTATTGTACATGCCAAAAAGATGATCTTCCTCTAAGGGTCAAGAATATTTACATATAAAAATATTAGTTGCTGTGTGGTAACGTTGTTAGTACTCTCAGGGCTACACTGTATTTTCAAGTAGCTAAGGAGTAAAGTGAGGGAGAGAGAGAAAAGGTTAAGGATAATAAAAGAAAAGGAAAACCCTGGAATGCCGATTGGCGTTCCGAAACAAACTTTCTGTTGAAAGTTTACTCAGGAGGGAATGTGCCGAAAGTTGGCCCATTTGAAAACATAAAGGTAAGGCTGAACATTAAGACAAAATAACACATGTGTTGCAACTGAATCTGAAAACTTAAAGACAATTGTATACATTTCTGCATAAGAACTGAGGGGAAACTAGTTGTAGCTAGTGAGTGAGCGGTGGTATTTTCCCATTAACATTTAGCACTAACGTCTTGGTGACATCTACTAGAGAAACAAAACAAGCTATGAAACAAAACAAGCTATGCATATAGATGTACATACCAAAACAGATCCAGTAGGGGCATAGTAACCCCTCGTGTCCATCTTTTACCGTGACCGCAAGTCACAGCAATACAGTAGCATTTTGTGCTGGGGAGAAAGTCTCTTATCTGTGGGACCCATTAGGTTTGGAGTTGCTTTTCCCTCTCCACTGGGGCCTGGGGTGGGAGATTATCAGGACCTGAGGTGTTATACCCAAAGTGGTGCAGAACTGTTCTAGATCAGCCAGAGATCTGTACAAAGCAGTCTTCTCTCCACTGGAATCGATGATGCATGTGGGGAACCCCCACCTATAGGATACCTTGCTTTCTAGTAGAATGGAGGTAAGAAATATCATGTCTCGACGCTTCTGAAGCGTCGCTGGGCTGAGGTCTGAGAAAACCTGTAGAGTAATGCCTGCATGCTGCACCGGGTGTTTACTTCTACTGCTCCTAAGTATCTCCTCTTCATAATTCAGCATCCTGAGGATGACGTCCCTTGGTGGGGCTTTAGTAGATGGTTTGGTATGGAGGGCCCTGTGAGCTCTTTCTATCTCAACCTCTGGTGCCATGGGGGTGCCTTTAACTATCCTGAAGAGGTCCTGCAGGTATCCCTGCAGAGCATTTGGATTGACTGACTCGGGGATACCCCGTACTCGTAAGTTATTCCACCGGCTGCGGTTGTCCAAGTCTTCTATCCGGTCAAGTAAACTTTGGACCATATTAGCGTTTTGCTGTGTTTGTGAAGTAGTGTACTTTAGTTTCTCCTGCAGAGCACCTTGTGACTGTTCTATGGTGGCAACTCTTTGTGTTTCATCCGTGAAGTCCCTGTGTAGCTCACTAAACAAGTTTTTAATTTCAAAAAACACTTCTTTTATATCTTCTTTAGAGGAAAGAGATTTCAAGTCCTCCTTTGTTACATATTGAGGCAGAGTATGGGGTTGAGATGAAGTTTGGACTGTTTCATTCATGTTCATTTGCTGCTGTGTTTGACTTTCATCA
The DNA here is from genome assembly GCF_027579735.1 of Bombina bombina. NCBI lineage: Eukaryota > Metazoa > Chordata > Amphibia > Anura > Bombinatoridae > Bombina > Bombina bombina. Next base: position 918,328,086 of record NC_069500.1, read on the forward strand.
TCTAACTGTGTCCCCACACTCTTGGGATAGTGGTTCATATTTCTGGTTTTGGAACCTTTTTCTTGCGTTCCTGTTTTTTTCTGAGCCATCTTGTGTCTGGAACCCAGAGGTGTTCTGGTTAAAACTGTGCTGTATGGTTCAAAGGTTTTTTTTGCCTCTGCTGCTCTGTCTCTCAGCTTGTAAATGAGGGTGTAAGCTGCGCGTGAGCCAATTTTAATGATGTATTTTGCCTTTAACCCTTATGATGCAGTGAGGTTAGTTATAGGATAAAGTCACTTCTTTCTTTTGCGTGTGTAAAGTAAACTCTGTTAGGGTTTGTAGTCTCTCCCCTTTTCCCTCACACCACTATCTATCATAGCTTCAACTTTAATATGAGTTTTTTAAGTTTCAGTGTTAGGGCCCAAGTCCGGAGTAGTATTGCGTCAATTGTGTGTATTAGACAGACTATGCAGGCACACTCAAGCAAACAGGCCTCACTATTATCCCCAGCACTTATAAGGAAAGCTATTTATGTCCCATACAGTTAGGCTCCTTGTTGTGCTAGTCTTGTCTTCTGTATCACAAATTGCAGAAGTGCCGGTCACTCACCCAATGCGGCAGGGCCCACACTTAGTGACGGCTCCGGTGTGGCTGTACGGCTGAGCCTGTGAAGCAGTAGGACCGCTGTGAGTTAAGGTCCGGTCATGGAGTATGTCCCACCCAGCTGCGAGTAATAGATGTACCGGTAACGGGGTAATCTTCACCTCGAGTGACTGCGCGGCCTTTGGATGTTGCTGTGCACTTTAGTTAGGTCGAGGCCTGCCTCTGCTTCCTCCGCTTCCTTGTCCTGTCAGGGTCAGTTTTTGGGTTATGTGTCTGCTCCCCTTGGTTTAGAGGTGTACTTGGGAGATTATTTCAGCCTTGCTGTAGGATTCATAGTATGTGAGCCAACTTCAGCTCCGGAGCTCTAGGTTAGTGCGACCATTCTCCTGCACGGTCAGGCTCCGCCCCCTCAATGTTAGTTTTTTTAATTTAATCGTAGTGTTAGGATTTTTTAATTTTGTAACTTAGGTTTTTAATTTTTCATTTATTTTAGTTTTTTTTTAAATAGTTATAATAGGTTTATTTATAGTTTAAGCTTAGTTTTTCTTAAACTTCACTGGTAAGTTTTTGTTTTTTTACGGTAGTTAAATTGCAACTTAAATTTAAAGATAGGGGATGTTAGGTTTAGGGGTTAATAGTTTAATTTAGTGTTTTGCGATGTGGGGGGCCGGCGATTTAGGGGTTAATAGGTTTAGTTTAGTATTTGCGATGTGGGGGGCTGGTGGTTTAGGGGTTAATATGTTTATTTAGTGTTGGCAATGTGGGGGTTGACAGGTTTAGGGGTTAATACTTTAATTTAGTGTTGGCGATGTAGGTGGGATTAGGGGTTAATAGGGTTATTATAGTATTTGCGAATGTGGGGGGATGGCGTTTATGGGTTAATAGGTAGTTTATGGGTGTTAGTTTACTTTGTAACATTTTTGTTTTGCAAAATTCATAAATACTGGTCTTTAATCGCGGAAGGGATCATTGCTCTATAAGCTATAACGCTAGCGTAATAGCCAGATCGCACAACCTGTAATATGGGTGAGCTGAAAATTCCACACTCAAAAGCCATTTTTTGAGTGCGGAATGGAGAGTTGCGGTACAGGCTAAAATACTAGCGGTAAAGCCGTATCGTCGCAACTTGTAAAACGAGAAACCTGCCATTCCACGCGCAAAGGTCAATTTTTCTGCGGTATAGCCGTACCACACAACTTGTAATTTTGCCCCTAGAAACTACTTTAACTGGGCAAGTATCCTCAGACCCTTCCACATATTTTTTCAGTGGTTTGGATGTTGACATCTTATCAGGGTTTACCTCATATTCAGATAATTCAGATATGTCCTCATATATGCCAAGGAAAAGAAACCTATATTTCTTTGCATTATCGTCAAACGGTCAAATCTCTGTTAAAATACGACAATTATATATATATATATATATATATATATATATATATTACTTTTTTTTTTACTTATGTTTAACACATCTGATAACCAATTGCAAAATCTAAATAATCAATTCGCTAGAACAAACCAATATGATTTAAAGGGACAATACTAAATATGATAATAAATATAATCAAGATATCCTTTGATGGGATTTCATTCCATGAGAGCATACTGAAGTAAGCTCAGGAGTGTGCACATCTCTTGAGCAATTTATGCCACAATGCTCAAGTCGCAATATATACAGATGTAAATTTAATAACATAAGTAAATTGGATAGCTTTATTTTTTATTTTTTAATTGTACTCTGAATTATTATTATTATTATTATCGGTTATTTGTAGAGCGCCAACATATTCAGCAGCGCTAATTATGAAAGTTAAATTTTGATTACCATGTTTATCTAAAACCTACATACATTTAGCAATATTATCCCAGTGAGAGGACATTTTATTTAAAGGGACAGTCAACACCAGAATTTGTGCTGTTTAAAAAGAAATAAAGATAATCCCTTTAGTACTCATTCCCCAGTTTTGCATAACCAACAGAGTTATAATAATACACATTTTACCTCTGTGATTACCTTGTATCTAACCCTCTGCAGACTGCCCCCTTATTTCAGTTCTTTTGACAGACTTGCATTTTAGCCAATCAGTGCTCACTCCTAGGTCACTTCACGTGCATGAGCTCAATGTTATCTATATGAAACACATGAACTAATGCCCTCTTGTGGTCAAAATGCATTCCAATTAGAGGCAGTCTTTAAGGTCTAAGAAATTAGCATATGAACCTCCTAGGTTTAGCTTTCAACTAAACACACCAAGAGAACAAAGCAAAAATTGGTGATAAAAGTAAATTAGGAAGTTATTTAAAATTACATGCCCTATCTGAATCATGAAAGTTTTTTTTGGACTTGACTGTCCCTTTAAATAAAACTGCATTAAAATAATATGCAGAGTACATAATCTAGCTATGTGCAGACAACGTATGCCTCATTAGAAACAGTAAACAAGATGTTCTCAACATTTTATTCAAATGAAAATTCTTTGTGACATCCTTTGTGACATTCTTAGAGGATTCTATGACCTCAGCTGTCAGAGGTAACAGACCAACATCCCACCTGCATCCTGTCAATGACATCTCCTGACTGTAATTAATTGTCATTGTTTGATTCTGTACTTGTCCAGTAGCTTACCTTGTTCAGTTTATTGCCTTATATGACCTTGGCTAACTGGGAACACAATCTAAGCCAGCACAGGCTAGTTTTCTTAACTGCATGTCACCTTTTGAGTGCAGACACTTTTCTTGTTGTCAGTTCCCTGATCTTGCTAATGTAATTGTTGTCAGTTCCCTGATCTTGCTAATGTAACAATTTATTTTGTCTTGAAGATTTCAGATAACCAATACTTGGACTAAAAAAAAGTGATTCATGTGTAGCATTTTGAACATTTTTAGGAAATAAAAAATCAGCAGTTATCTAGCAGTTTTATGTGTAATTCTAGTTAATAGAAATATGTACAGTCCTGGCCAAAAGTTTTGAGAATGACACAAATATAAATTTTTACAAAGTCTGCTGCTTCAGTGTTTTTAGATCTTTTTGTCAGATGTTGCTATGGTATACTGAAGTATAATTACAAGTGTCAACGTCTTTTATTGACACTTACATTAAGTTTATGCAAAGAGTCAACATTTGCAGTGTTGACCCTTTTTTTTTAAAAGACCTCTGCAATTCACCCTGGCATGCTGTAAATCAACTTCTGGACCACATCCTGACTGATGGCAGCCTATTCTTGCATAATCAATGCTTGGAGTTTGTCAGAATATGTGGGGGGGGTTTGTTCACTCTTGAGGATTGACCACAAGTTCTCAATGGGATTAAGGTCTGGGGAGTTTCCTGGCCATGGACCCAAAATTTTGATGTTTTGTTCCCCAAGCCACTTAGTTATCACTTTTTCCTTCTTGACACCAGGCAATCCTCCAACAGTCTTCACCTCACTGTGCGTGCACATGCACTCACACCTGCCTGCTGCCATTCCTGAGCAAGGTCTTCACTGGTGGTGCCCCAATCCGGCAGCTGAATCAACTTTAGGAGACGGTCCTTGAGCTTGCTGGACTTTCTTCACAACAATTGAACCTCTCTCCTTGAAGTTCTTGATGATCCGATAAATGGTTGATTTATGTCCAATCTTATTAGCAGCAATATCCTTGCCTGTGAATCCATTTTTGAGCAAAGCAAAGATAACTGCACATGTTTCCTTGCAGGTTACCATGGTTAACAGAGAAAGAACAATGATTTCAAGCACCACCCTCCTTTTAAAGCTTCCAGTCTGTTATTCTAACTCAATCAGCATGACAGAGTGGTCTCCAGCCTTGTCCTTGTCAACACTGACACCAGTGTTAACGAGAGAATGACTGACATGATGTCAGCTGGTACTTTTGTGGCAGGGCTGAAATGCAGTTAATTGCAATTGATCTGATCACTCTTCATAACATTCTGTAGTATATGCAAATTGTCATCATAAAAACTGTGAAAATTTATATTTGTGTCATCCTCAAAACTTTTGGCCAGGACTGTATGTCATTTCATAAAACATTTTTTTCTGTAAACAATGCAAATTGAAAGATGTGATATTAGTTTATTAATTGCATTTTTTATGCTTTAAGATCATTATTTCAGAGGCAAGAAAAATATGCGTAATTTTACCATAAAAATAACTTAAAGAGCATTAAAGATTAATTAGCTTGTCATTAGACAATTAGCTGCATGCAAAATAAATGTTGTAAGAGCATTTAAAAATATAAATTTGTTAGCATAATATGCATTGGTTTGCTGTCCAAGGACACACCCTCCAAGAGCCTATTGATTTTTTTTATCTTATTTCCTTTGCTGAGGCCAATGAGGAACATATATAAATGAGCTCCTGCACATATCAAGCAAATATAATATCTACAATATTCAGATTAGAATTATAGGAAAAGTAAAATAAATCATTAAAGTGTATTGTGACCTTTTTTTATTACATATAATAAAAAGTTTATTGGAAATTATATTTTGACTACATTGACACTTTATTTAAGATTTTCTTTTTATGAAGAACAGGATAATATTAAAAACTTATGAATGTCCCACAATTAAGAATATATTTTTAATGTTATAACTCAGTTAAGTGATTACACTATAAATTGGCATTATTCTAGTACAGTATGTTGATCTAGGACTACTAAACACAGTAGAATTGCAGAACCAGAGATGCAAAAAAAAGACAATACTTTATATTTTCCTTCCCATTGCATCATGTGACAGCCTTCAGCCAATCACAAAAGGAATATATGTATAAACTGTTAATTCTTGCACATGCTCAGTAGAAGCTGGTGCCACAGAAAGTGTGCATATAAAAATATTGTGCATATTTAGATAATGGAAGTGAAGTGGAAAGTTGTTTAAATGTGCATGCTCTATCTGAATACTGAAAGTTTAATTTTGACTTTAGTGACTGCTTACTTCTTTTTATTGCAACAATGAAACAGTTTTATATCCTTTTAACCTGTAGTCCAGTGGCCAATTAGATGTGTGACATGGACATAAGGTTTGTAGCACAGTGACAGAAAAGTGCATCAAGGCCACTGTATGAGGCCTATTTATCAAGCCGTCAACCGCAAATACGCTGGAATTCCGCTGCGTAATTATGGCGAGCCTGATTCGCCTCATTTATCAAAGCCTACAGACCGGCAAAAGTTGAAATTTGTGACTTAACATACGATCCGCCGGTCTAGACCCAACACAGATCGATGCTTACGTTATTACAGATGTTCTGAATACAAATTCGGCACTATCTGACAACTTTCGCCATTTATCAAATTTCTAGCAGGTACGCTCGCCACTATTCCGGCCCAGCATACCTGCTTTTCAATCCGCCACCCTGGAGGCTGCGGATGCCATAGGAATCAATGGGAGTCTGAAAGCAGCGAAAGCTTATGTTCAATGCTGCCCGATATCCCATTGATTTCTATGGTATAATAAAAGTTATGTTTACACCTAACACCCTAACATAAGCTACGAGTCTAAAGACCCCTAATCTGCCACCCCGACATCGCTGCTACCTACATAATGTTATTAACCCCTATTCTGCCGCTCCCGGACCCCGCCGCAACTAAATAAATATATTAACCCCTATCCCGCCGCTCCCCAACACCGCTGCAACTAAATAAATTAATTAACCCCTATTCCACTGCTCCCGGACCCCGCCGCCACCTACATAATGTTATTAACCCCTATCCCGCTGCTCCCGGACCCCGCCACAATTAAATAAATGTATTAACCCCTAAACCCCTGGCCTCCCACATCACTACCGCTTACTAAACCTATTAACCCCTAAACAGCCAGCCCCCCACATCACCATAAACTAAATTAAGCTAGTAACCCCTAAACCTAACAACCCGCTAACTTTACATTAAATATTAACTCATCCCTATCTTATAATAAATTTAAACTTACCTTTAGAATTAAAATAAACTATATTAAACTACTAATTAACCTACCCTAACTATTATACTAAAATTACATAAAACTATATTAAAACTATTAATTAACCTACCCTAGCTATTATACAAAAATTACATTAAACTAACAATTAAATTAACTATATTACATATTTAAAAACCCTAACCCTACTCAAGTTATTTAAATCTCCTATTAAAAAATTACTAAGCTACAAAAAAATAACAACTAAAAAACACTAAGTTACAAAAAATAAAAAATAAATTATCATATATTTAAACTAATTACACCTAATCTAAAAGCCCTATCAAAATAAAAATAGCCCCCCCAAAATAAAAAAAACCCTAGCCTACAATAAACTACCAATGGCCCTTAAAAGGGCCTTTTGCGGGGCATTGCCCCAAAGAAATCAGCTCTTTTACCTGTAAATAAAAATGCAAACACCCCCCAACAGTAAAACCCACCACGCACACAACCAACCCCCCAAATAAAAACCTACCTAAAAAACCTAAGCTCCCCATTGCCCTGAAAAGGGCATTTGTATGGGCATTGCCCTTAAAAGGGCATTTAGCTCTTTTTCCGCCCAAAGTCCCTAACCTAAAAATAAAACCCACCCAATAAACCCTTAAAAAAACCTAACACTAACCCCCGAAGATAAACTTACAGTTTTTGAAGACCGGACATCCATCCTCAACGAAGCAGCAGAAATCCTCAGCAAAGCCGGCAGAAGTCTTCCTCCAAGCAGGCCGAAGTCTTCAGCCAAGCCGGCAGAAGTCTTCATCCAGACGGCATCTTCTATCTTCATCCATCCGGCACGGAGCGGCTCCATCTTCAAGACATCCGGCACGGAGCATCATCTTCTTATGATCGCCACTGAAGAATGAAGTTTCCTTTAAATGACGTCATCCAAGATGGCGTCTCTTAGATTCTGGTTGAACAAAAAGAAAAAAGCATACACACAAAAAGCACTCCCTGATCCAGTGTGCGAAACAGATATCGCAAATAATTGTCACTAGAATAATCCAAGGATGGATTGGGAAGGAGGAAAACTTAAATATATTTAAAAATTAACTTTTATTGGGGTCAAACGTTAAAATAGGAAAAAACATTTAAAAACACACTTAAGTATTGACTGTAGTGTAATATATTGTGGCAGCTGTATAGTTGATAATATCTTTCGAATTAATGACACTCTGTAAAGATATCCCCAATTAACTGTAAGTATGAAAGTGATGGCTCACTTTATGCGTAAGTATAAATATGAATGAAAGTGCGAGTAAGTAAGTGTATAACTAATAAGCTTCCCTTATGTCACAGCTAAGGGTTAAGTAGTAGGTCAAATTATTGAAGTCTGTTGGATAACAGATCTGGAACATATATACAGTTGAATCTGAATTCACATATAAATCTTGGAGATGGAGAGTTATAACTCCTATAAATAATTCTACTGGTACTCTAAGTAATTGTAGCTTGGCGTAGAAGTGAATAACAGACTAATATCTAAGGGTGGCAAGAGATATTACGTGTTGTATTATCACTAAATTTACGGTTATCTATATATGATTCTTAGTTGAGTCACCTTCAAAGTAGTTATAACATACATACAATTGCTTGTGAGTGACAGAAATAAAACTGAACTAAACACATGTGTGAATAACGTTCATCAGACAGAACTATTATATGTCTACTGGTAATTAGGTTGGTTCACTGTATTTACGGAGAGTAATTCACTTTTAACAATTGTGTGTTTAACTTTGAGGATTCAGTGTGACATGGAAGGTACAGACTCGTTTTGTTATACAACCGTAATTGTAATACTCTTATTATTTAAATTCACCACTTGATCATTGACCCAATCTGGATGGCAATATAAGTGCCTAATGGCAAAGGGTGATTGTAATGCAACGTTAGGTATTACCAGGTTAGGTATTACAGAGAGTGTTGTGTCACTCTTCATTTTGTTAGAGTCCTAATAAAGTTGCTAGTAGTAGCTAGAGAAGAGATAAGTTTTTAGCACTGGGATAGAATTTGATTGCCAGCGCAAACATCACCGCAACAGAATACACTCGTTTAGGAAGATACCTTCATGTAGATTTATACCAGGCAGAAGTCGCATGAAATCATGCAATGCGGCATAATTCCAATGTGCCGTGTATGAGGCTTAGTTAGTGAAGTGAGGGGGCCGTTACCGTTATTTTCCTAGGGTGATTTACTAGGATTGAGACTCCAACAGTCAACTCTATATACCATCTGTGTGTTAAAATAAAGATAACGCCCAACTAGGCGTATATTGAACGTACAGCCAATCAATATTGAGATTCATATACTGACATGCGTGACGCCGTTGTGGGCGTGTGTTGGTCTTTAGAGCGTGAATTGATTGTGTCAGAATATCGGTATATAAACTAATGTTGGTATATGAGTTGTTGCTGTTGAGTTAGTAAGTTTTTATTATATCTCGGTACAACCCCAAAATATTTTCAGCTCCCCTCATATATAACTAGAGCAGTCACCAGCCATATGTAGCAGGCTTGATGCGCTAATAATACACTTTCTAATTATCTGCCTGTAACAAACGGCTACAATGAACTGCCGTATGAAATGTACTATTGTGAGTACTAATATGTAACATCGCGTCCGGTTTACATAACCCACAGTGCTCTATGTATGCTGAATTTATCGTGTCCAGTCTATTATTCAATATCCCTATGTTGAATGAAATGATTAATAGGTTGCGGTTAAAGTCAGATGCTTTAAATATATGTCCGCACTCTCATACAATATGGGGATCAGAGCTGGAGCAATACTACTAACTGCTGCCGATTATAACTTATTCATTTATGACTAATCCATGTTGATAACTGAGTAATGAATTTAAGTTTAAGAAATGGATTAAGTAGAAATGACTACAGTAATATATCAATAGCTTAAGGCTTACAAAAAAACACAGGAGCTCCTAGGACTCCTCACCATTGCCCTAGCGTCCCTAACATGTTTCGCCACGTTACGTGGCTTTTTCAAAGGTGAACGCGCCGCTCTATAGTCGGCTATTTAAGGCTGTAGTAGTTGACGCCCCAATAGGCGTGTATTCACCTGCTGACCAATCACTGACGATTGTGATCATAATGTCAATTGTGGGTAGATACGAACCAAGTTACATTCTGAGGGATTAACTCTTACTTCGCTGCAAGATCACTATAGGCATCATGATTATCGAAAGATGGAAACAGTTTGAGTGTTAATGTAGAGAACAACAGATAATATATGACTTTATTCTCTAACAAAAATACTACAGTGAAATTAATTTATATTGAATAGTGTATAAAATAGTAAAGTGTAATAACGAATAAGTACTACTGCTGACTGTTAAATAAATAAATAAATAGGAGAAACATCATAAAATGGGTACATTTAATAATTAACTGCAAAGGGAGGGCCGCCAACTGAACGGAGGCTAGGGTGTGTTCAAAACAGGCAATTTATTATACAATTTATTACCAATAAAAACCATAATGTCATGGATCCATGGTACAAAAATTATACCATATCACAAATAATCCAATTAATCGCAATGAAACAATAAAAGTCTAAAAACAATATAATACAATTTGTGCAATGTTCCATGTAACCGTAGCACTAAGTGTACCGATATAAACAGTGTGGACTATCCACTCCGGTGGATTTGGGGTCAGGACAGGAAAAAAGTTCCAAATTAATAGTAACCAAGTGTGTCCTATTAGATTAGTTTCTGAAAGTCCAAATATGATTGTGTTCAAAAATAGAAAAAATGTGTCCACAATGCTTCAAATGAATCCCCAAAATAAATTTAAATGTGCACAAATAAATTATAACTCCTTTTTGCCAACTGTGCAAGTAAATGTGATAGACAAAAATATGATAGACAAAAATATATGATTGTCCGCAAACAATTTAAAAGAGTGATGTACTCAGCTCAGTAAAAAACCTTGTGTAGTCACAAAAAAACTGTGATATCAAAAAATAGTCCTGAAAAAAATATATCCAAATAGTGTATCCAGAAAAATAATCCAAATAATATGTGGGTGTCTAAAAAATGCAAAAAATATATGCAAAAAATATATGCAAAAAATATATAAAGTAACTAGTGTCTAACAGTGTCTGCGATTTGAGACCGCAGTCTCCTGGGTGCAGGGGGAGGGTCACTTCAGATAGAAATAGAACGGTAAGCAGTACCTGTAAAAGAGCAAACAAAATACAATGTGTAGTAAATTCTAAAAAATAACAAATAATTGTACAACTTAACAAATGATGAACAAAAAGCATTGAACGAGATCAGAAGCTGGGATGATGTCATTATCCGCAACTCTGATAAAGGAGGGAATATTGTACTATGGCCAATAAATATGTACAGAAAAGAAACTGATAAACAACTCAGAGATACATCTTGCTATAAAAAACTTGGATTTAATCAGAATAAAATGTTTCTCTTAGAGTATCTGAACATACTAGATATGGCCAAATATGATAACATCATTACAAGTAAGGAATTCCAGTTTTTGAAAGTGAAGGATCCGACTGTGGCGACATTTTATTTAATACCAAAAATTCATAAAAATAAAAATCATCCACCAGGTCGCCCAATCGTTTCCGGCATTAATAGCCTTACAGAAAAAGCAAGTAAATATATTGACTTCAGATTAAGAAATTTTCTCCCACAATTGCCTTCTTATTGTTCAAGATACAACAGATGTTTTGATCCAATTAGAAAACTTACATCTCTCCTCCACTACATGGCTAGTCCACAGCCGATGTAGAATCACTCTACACATTATTAACCATGATTAGGAATCCAAAGCTGTGAAATGGTTTCTATCTATGGGTTCGGAAGAAGACCCTGCACATGACTGACTTTGTATTACAACTTCTAAGATTCATTTCCACACATAATTTCTTTACATTAGACCAATGGTTTTTTCCTCCAAACTAGAGGGACGGCCATGGGTACAGCTGTGCTCCCACCTATGCCAACCTGTTTCTTGGCTGGTGGGAGCAGAAACATGTCTTTTTCGGATGAAAAATACCTGTGGACTTGAGCAGAATCGCCTTATGGATTCGCTACATTGATGACGTGCTCTTCATATGGGAAGGGCACAAAGAATGAACTTGATGATTCATGAAAAAATTGAACCTCTAACAACCTGAACATCAAACTAACTTATGAAGCAGATCAAACTAAGATCAATTTTCTAGATCTTCAAATAATTAAAACGAACACAGGATGTTTGGAAATGGATGTCTATCGCAAAAAAACAGCTACAAACAGCTTATTACAATAGCACAAGTGCACATGCCCCTAATTACTATCAAAGCCCCTTCCAGTGGTTGAATTCCTAAGCATGAGACGAAACTGTTCAACTGAAGTAAATTACAAAAAGAAGATCGAAAGAAGTAACTGAAAGACTTATATCCAGAGGTTATAGCCGAAGATCCATCAAAAAAGCAGATTTCAAAGCCAGAAACACACTCAGACGTGACCTACTAAAAAGAAAAATAAATCTCAAACAAGAACAAATTAGATTTATTTCGACCTACAACTCTAAAGTACACAAGTACTAGACATTTTACAAAACAACTGCATATCTTAACCTCTGACCCCATTATATCTACAATTATGGGGTGATAAGGTACCAAACAGGATTCAGAAGAACAGTAACTTAAAGGATCTCATTAGCCCCAAGTCATCTTCAAGGATCAAAAACTAAAGGAGCTTTCAAGAAAGGCTCATTTAAATGTAGGCACATGTAGCACATGCAGTTTCATGATCAAAAAAAGAGGAAGTTTGCGATCGTTTCCGTAAGATGCATAAAATTAGATCTCATATCAACTGTCATACAGAGGGAGTTGTCTATGCCCTCCAATGTAAATGTAACAAGACCTACGTAGGCATGACCACACGAAAAATTAGACTAAGATTACAAGAACCATCTGAGGAATATAAAAATGCTGCTAAAGATGTAGAAGAAAGGAAAAAATGTGACGTCAGTAGCACGCCACTTTCTCACTCGACACAATTCCAAACAATCTGAACTTAAATGTTTTGGAATAGAAAAAATACAACTAGGCAAAAGAGGTGGAAACTTGGGAAAACCATCTTACTGAAAGCAGAAAAGTAAATGGATCTTTTTATTAAATACGGTTCAACCGTATGGACTAAATGAAAACAATAGCTTTGTCCCGTTTCTTTCAATTCTATAGCAATTCCTTACAATTAATCACATTTATTCTTGTTCCATATTTATTTTCACACCACTTATTCACACATTTTTTTGAATATATTTTATACACTGTTTCACAATTTATCACCAATTCAGAATTTATACTTATCACTCATTCCCTAAGGTCAGAATTATACACCATCTCAATATTTCATGTTCTTCTGCATAGATTCTCATGCACTAGTAGCTATGCAGCTTTTATAAGTATGCAACTCTAAATACTATTAGAAAATCTATATCACCATGATGACACTAATATCTTTATACATAATTGTCACTGTGCACAAGCACTATCTCACACAGTTACATCTAACTAATTATTTTACAGAATTTTTTCTCTCTATAAGAAGTCACTTTAAAACTAATGAAATATAATCACATCCTGACTTTGCACTCTTTTAAGATAACTGGCGACATTAACCATTTTATATGGGTTTATATTTAGTAGCGGCAGCTTAATTATATTATACACATATATTAATCGATTATATGCTCTACAACAAGTTTAATACCATAAGACTTATCAAAGGAATTAGGAGATTAATGGTACTCCTAGTATATGGATGTATGGGTAACCCTGCACAAAATACAAGAGGCAGCATTTCAGTACCCCAATCAATGGCAGAATAAATACCATCTTTAACTTTTGGAATTAATTATAATATACCCATATCCATCATATTATATGTTGACATTCACTATAATTCTATGTTATAATTAAACTAACTAGAGCCACTGCCGTAATACTAATTATTAAATGTACCCATTTTATGATTTCTCCTATTTATTTATTTATTTATTTAATAGTCAGCAGTAGTCGTACTTATTTCTTTACACTTTACTATTTTATACACTATTCAATATAAATTAATTTCACTGTAGTATTTTTGTTAAGAGAATAAAGTCATATATTATCTGTTGTTCTCTACATTAACTACTCAAACTGTTTCCAATCTTTCGATAATCATGATGCCTATAGTGATCTTGCAGCAAAGTAAGAGTTAATCCCTCAGAGTGTAACTTGGTTTGTATCTACCCACAATTGACATTATGATCACAATCGTCAGTGGTTGGTCAGCAGTGTGAATATACGCCTATTGGGCGTCAACTACTACAGCCTTAAATAGCCGACCTATTAGAGCGCGCGTTCACCTTTGAAAAAGCCACGTAACGTGGCAAAACATGTTAGGGACGCTAGGGCAATGGTGAGGAGTCCCTAGGAGCTCCTGTGTTTTTTAGTAAGCCTCTAAGCTATTGATATATTACTGTAGTCATTTCTACTTAATCCATTTCTTAAAACTTAAATTTCATTACTCAGTTATCAACATGGATTAGTCATAAATGAATAAGTTATAATCGGCAGCAGTTAGTAGTATTGCTCCAGCTCTGATCCCCATATTGTATGAGAGTGCGGACATATATTTAAAGCCATCTGACTTTAACCGCAAGATTAATCATTTCATTCAACATAGGGATATTGAATAATAGACTGGACACGATAAATTCAGCATACATAGAGCACTGTGGGTTATGTAAACCGGACGCGGTGTTACATATTAGTACTCACAATAGAACATTTCATACGGCAGTTCATTGTAGCCGTTTGTTACAGGCAGATAAATAGAAAGTGTATTATTAGCGCATCCAGCCTGCTACATATGGCTGGTGACTGCTCTAGTTATATATGAGGGGAGCCGAAAATATTTTGGGGTTGTACCGAGATATAATAAAAACTTACTAACTCAACAGCAACAACTCATATACCAACATTAGTTTATATACCGATATTCTGACACAATCAATTCACGCTCTAAAGACCAACACACGCCCACAACGGCGTCACGCATGTCAGTATACGAATCTCAATATTGATTGGCTGTACGTTCAATATACGCCTAGTTGGGCGTTATCTTTATTTTAACACACAGATGGTATATAGAGTTGACTGTTGGAGTCTCAATCCTAGTAAATCACCCTAGGAAAATAACGGTAACGGCCCCCTCACTTCATAAACTAAGCCTCATACACGGCACATTGGAATTATGCCGCATGCATGATTTCATGCGACTTGCTCTGGTATAAATCTACATGAAGGTATCTCCTAAACGAGTGTATTCTGTTGCGGTGACGTTGCGCTGCAATCAAATCTATCCCAGTGCTACAACTTATCTCTATCTACTACTAGCAACTTTATTAGGACTCTAACAAATGAAGAGTGACACAACACTCTCTGTAATACCTAACCTGTAATACCTAACGTTGCATTACAACACCCTTGCCATTAGGCACTTATATTTCCATCCAGATTGGTCAATGAATCAAGTGGTGAATTTAAATAATAAGAGTATTACAATTACGGTTGTATAACAAAACGAGTCTGTACCTTCCATGTCACACTGAATCCTCAAAGTTAAACACACAATTGTTAAAAGTGAATTACTCTCGTAAATACAGTGAACCAACCTAATTACCAGCAGACCATATAATAGTCTGTCGGATGAACGTTATTCACCCATGTGTTTTACGTTCAGTTTTATTCTGTCACTCACAAGCAATTGTATGTATGTTATAACTACTTTGAAGGTGACTCAACTAAGAATCATATATAGATACTGTAAATTTAGTGATAATACAACACGTAATATCTCTTGCCACCCTTAGATATTAGTCTGTTATTCACTTCTACGCCAAGCTACAATTACTTACGAGTACCAGTAGAATTATTTATAGGGATTATAACTCTCCATCTCCAAGATTTATCCATGTGAAATTCAGATTCAACTGTATATATGTTCCAGATCTGTTATCCCAAAAGACTTCAATAATTTGACCTACTAATTACCACCTTAGCTTGTGACATAAGGGAAGCTTATTAGTTATACACTTACTTACTCGCACCTTTCATTCAATATTTATACTTACGCATAAGTGAGCCATCACTTTCATACTTACGTTAATTGGGGATATCTTTACAGAGTGTCATTAATTCGAAAGATATTATCAACTACTATACAGCTGCCACAATATATTACACTACAGTCAATACTTAAGTGTGTTTTTAAATGTTTTTTTCCTATTTTAACGTTTGACCCCAATAAAAGTTAATTTTTAATTATATTTAAGTTTTCCTCCTTCCCAATCCATCCTTGGATTATTCTAGTGACAATTATTTTTGATATCTGTTTCGCACATTGGATCAGGAGTGCTTTTTGTGTGTATGCTTTTTTCTTTTTTGTTCAACACATTTCTCCTCTTACACATAGCACCCATACCTAGCCTTACATAGTGGGGCGCAACTTAGGTTATTAATCTGGGTCCTAATCATTTAGGTAGTGCCATTGGTACCTTTTTTTTGCATGAAGTCTCTTAGATTCTGATTGGCTATTCCATATCAGCAAATTAGAAGTGTGAGCTTAATCCTATGGCTGATTGGATCAGCCATAGGATGAAAGCTCAATTCTATTGGCTGACTTGCAACAGCCAATAGGATTTTTTCCACCTTAATTCCTATTGGCTGATAGAATTCTATCAGCCAATTGGAATCTAAGACATGCCAGCTTGGATGACGTCATTTAAAGGAAACTTCATTCTTCAGCGGTGTTCGTAAGAAGAGGATGCCGTCTGGATGAAGACTTCTGCCTGGTTGATGAAGACTTCGGCCCGCTTGTTTGAAGAGGTAGACTTCTGCCCGGCTTCGGCTGAGGATGAGGATGGATGTGTCGGGTCTTCGAAAACTGTAAGTGGATCTTCGGGGGTTAGTGTTAGGTTTTTTTAAGGCTTTATTGGGTGGGGTTTTATTTTTAGCTTAGGGACTTTGGGCGGAAAAGAGCTAAATGTCCTTTTAAGGGCAATAGCCCATCCAAATGCCCTTTTCAGGGCAATGGGGAGCTTAGCTTTTTTTAGATAGGTTTTTTATTTGGGGGGTTTGGTTATGTGGGTGGTGGGTTTTACTGTTGGGGGGATGTTTGTATTTTATTTTACAGGTAAAAGAGCTGATTTATCTTTGGGGCAATGCCCCGCAAAAGGCCCTTTTAAGCGGCCATTGGTAGTTTGTTGTAGGCTAGGGGTTTTTTTTTATTTTGGGGGGGATTTTTTTATTTTGATAGGGCTATAGATTAGGTGTAATTAGTTTAATATTTGATCATTTCTTTTTTATTTTCTGTAGCTTAGTGTTTTTTATTTTTTGTAACTAGTTGTTATTTTTTGTAACTTAGTAATTCTTTATTGTAGATTTTAAATAACTTGGGTAGGGTTAGGTTTTAAATATGTAATATAGTTAATTAATTTTGTAGTTTAATGTAATTTTAGTATAACAGTTAGGGTAGGTTATTAGTAGTTTAATATAGTTTAATGTAATTATAGTATAATAGTTAGGGTAGACTTAATTAATAGTTTAATATAGTTTAATGTAATTTTAGTATATAGTTAGTGTAGGTTAATTAGTTAGTTTTATATAGTTTAATTTAATTCTAAAGGTAAGTTTAAATTTATTATAAGATAGGGATGAGATAATTATATTGCAAAGTTAGCGGGTTGTTAGGTTAGGGGTTAATAGCTTAATTTAGTTTATGGCCATGTGGGGGGCTTGCGGTTTAGGGGTTAATAGGTACTAGTAAGTGGTAGTGATGTGGGAGGGCCAGGGGTTTAGGGGTTAATACATTTATTTAGTTGCGGTGGGCTCCGGAAGCGACGGAATAGGGGTTAATACATTTTAGTTCGTTTCTGCGGTGTCCGGGAGCGGCGGAATAGGGGTTAATAACTTTATTAGAGTTGCGGTGGACTCCGGGAGTGGAGGGATTGGGGTTAATAATTTTATTAGAGTTGCGGGTGGCTCCCAGGAGTGGAGGTTAATAAATTTATTAGAGTTGCGGGTGGGCTCTGGGAGCAGCAGGATAGGGATTAATAACTTTATTTAGTTGCGGCGGGGGGTCTGGGAGCGGCGGGGATAGGGGCTAAAAATTTTAGTATAGTGGCTGTGTTTAGTGACAGGGTATTAAAATAAAAGTTGGGGAAAAAAGCTGAATAGCAGCGAGATCGATGACTGTTAGTTAACAACAGTCCGATGCTCATCGCCCGTACTTGCGTGCGCGGCTTTTTGACAGCTTTTTTGATAAAATATGGAGAGCTATTCAGGTCCGCGGCCCGCGATGTTAGGCGATGTTTAGGCGAGCATATTGGTGCCAGCGAATACAGCATAGTTGACTGCTTGATAAATAGGCCTCTATGTGTAAATAAAGCTATCTTGATATGATCCAATTAAATGGATAGTCTAGTCAAAATTAAAGTTTCATGATTCAGATAGAGCATGCAATTTTAAGCAACTTTCTAATTTTCTATGATTAATTTTTTCTTCATTCTCTTGGAATCTTTATTTGGAAAAAGCAAGATTGTAAGCTTAGGAACCGGCCCATTTTTTGTTCAGAACCTAGGGTAGAGCTTGCTGTTAGGTGTCCTAAATGAGTACCATCATTTACAATCCGCTACCCACCGATGCTGAACAAAAAAATGGGGCTGGCTCTTAAGCTTACATTCTTGCTTTTATCAGATAAAGATTGCCAAGAGAAGGAAGAAAAAATTAAATAAGAGTAAATTAGAAAGTTGCCTATAAAATTGCATTCCTATCTGAATCATGAAAGTTTAATTTTGACTAGATTATCTCTTTAATATCAACTGTCTACTCAATAATATCTCAAAACCGAGCAGTAATATAATAATAAATATGAAAACATAAACAAACTATATACTGACTCAACAGTGTTTACAAAAAGAAGTTTCATAGCTTCAATGTTATGACAAAAGTGTGTTCTAAAACATGCAAATGATACACTTATCAGTATTTTAGTGTTATATGCACACCTGCTTTTTGGTGGCTTGTATTAGGCACCATTATCACCGTTGGGTATCTAAGCGGGTGTGGTGTTTCAATTCTGGTTTGTAGGGCACATACAGCATATGTGCATTTGTCAGAGAATCAGTGGCAACTTTTACTAGAAGCATTTTACAAGTATATTGCTTTAGACTGATAGGGCACGATTTATCAAGTGTCTGTAGGACATGATGGCTGTGGACTAAATTCCTTACCAAACAAGCATTCTATTTCTTACATAGACATTAAGCTTCTCTATCCTCATGAAATAGCAGAGCACCCAACATCCATTTCCCCAAAGTCTTCTTCTCTGTACAGCTAAAGTTGTCTTACTTAAAATCATGCCTGATGATACTTTTTGTCTCGTAAATTCTTATTGAAATGAACATTATAATGTACATACCAAATTACATTAGCAGGGGCATCACTGATTATCATGTTATAAATAGCATTATTGATCATTAAAGAACTGCATACACAACAAACAAACTTCCACTTCTCTGACTAAATGTGGGTGGATTCAATATGTAGAAACTATATGATCTTTTGGGATGACCTTGATCAGTAATGTCATATAGGCCTTGATCACAAGACAATGCTGCGATTTTGGTTGATTCTCGCACTCTCAAATGGGTTTTCGTTTGCTAGAAAAAAAGCCCTGCTTACCTTATGGCGCCAAAAACTGCTCAACAATCACAATACATTGTTGGCTCACTTTTAAACTACTTTTCAAGGCCACGTTTGGTTTATCAAATTTGACACCGCCAGGCACTTTATAAGTCCTTGCAAGGGTTTTCACGCACAGGTTAAGCTTTTTCAAGGCTATTTCCAAACCATCTTTTAGCTTGTACCTATGTTAAACATAGAAAATAGTACAAGCGTACAGTTTACTCCAGTGAAATTATGATGGTGCCGGGTACAGAGAATTTGTATGGTTGTACATATATATAGCAATTCCTGCAAATAGTAACGATATTATTAATTTCTGGGAATAAATGTTTAATATGGTAAAGGTTCATTTACTTACTATCTATCAGATGTTTGTTTATCTATCTATTTATATCTCACATTAGGATCTTAGATTTGAAACTATATATTAGTGCTGGCCCCATTCTGAATCATTTAGTTTTGTTTTGTTTTGTTTTGCTCTGTTCTTTCTATCTAGGATTTGATGATCTAGGATAGTATTGAAATTATACCTTTATTATTGGTCATCATTCTTACTTATATATATACTTTCTCTGTCATTTATAAAAGATAAAGGGTATTAATGAATGGTTCTAGATTAGGGACTTGCTTTAAACTCTTATCTAAGGTGTTGAGACTGATAGGTTGGCATTATATACATTTATATACTTATGTATGAATCAATTAATGTGATCTCATTGCAATTGTTAATTATTCCAGGAATTCTGATCTACAGTATAGAACAGGACTCTAATGAATTTAACCTAATAGTTCTAATGTTTTGAATTCTGGAATTATTTGCATTTATTTCCTATTATCAGCTCCTATTATAATGATCTGTCATTTACATTTAAATAGTTTTATTTAATGTATCTAGATGTAACCTTATTGATAATATGTTTCCTTCTTTATATCAAGTTAAGCACTAAAGTTTAACCTCAGTGAAGTGTTAAGGGTTAAACTTTGTTCACTTGTAAGGGATGGAAGGGGAGGGGTGTTTTTATGTTTTAACCAATGAGGAACATTTTACCTGTGTAAATAAGGTTGACACCTGTATCAAATTATGTCTATGATTACGGCTATACTCTGCCGAAACATGTAAGACCTGTTTTGTATCTTCCACCATCCTTTGATGTTACCTTCATATGCTTTTAATGAATTTGGATATGAATCCTGAATAAAATTTGGACTTTTATTTATTTACATTGGCGACTCTTTGGACTTATTTTTTCTGCTTATCTAGAAGGGTAAGGAGCCCTTCTGTCTACATGTTGCCTTGCAGCCACGGGTGGTTGTACTTTTCATGAGCACTGCTGTTATGTGTGGAGGGGGGTTGAGAGAGTAGCGCTGCTTGGAGTTGGTGCTGTTCGGGAGCTGACGTAGGACTACGCAAACAGGAAGTGCCATTGCGCATAGTTGTGCAGCCTCGTGGAGGTGAAGGCACAGAACGCCGAACAGGTATACCGGTCAAATTTGGGCTATAAATATATAAGCCTTTGAAGCAGGACCGGCTGGATGTTGCGGTTCTCCTGTCGAGCTGGTGAGTTCGTCCACTTGTGAATAACAAGTTTTACTACCTTCAGCATTTACATTGTGCACCTTACCGCTACGATACCCTTCACACACAGGGACATTACTATTTGCAGGAATTGCTATATATGTGTACAACCATACAAATTCTCTGTACCCGGCACCATCATAATTTCACTGGAGTAAACTGTACGCTTGCACTATTTTCTATGGAAACTTTCTCCTTTCTCTGGTACTAATTGTGAAGTTGTGTATTGGCTGTTTGTTGAACACTATTGAATACTATGACAAATATGGAGGTACCTAGTGAACACAGAAACTACTTTTCGCTCACTGAGGTTAATGATTTGGACTTGGCAGGTCTCGAATTGGAGGAATTTTTCACACTGGACATTGCTAATACTAAGTTAAGTGACTTATTTTACAATATGGAACAATTACGCATAAAAGAATTGAGACTTAAGTTGGACACCTGGATAATGAACAAATATGTGTCTCAAAATATGATCCCTCGTGGTTTAAGGGTTAAAAAGTTCCCTACTTTTGAAGTATCAGACCCTGATTTTATCAGGGAGTGGAATAGTATACTTTCTGAATGCTCTATACGCCTTATGCTTATGCTTGTCAAATATAAAACTGACCAATTGTTTGTTATTAGAAATGAAATTGTTTCTTTACAGGCTGAACTTAATAAGCATCAATCAAATGAGGGGTATGGTGAGTTTGACAAAATGTTACAAGATGTAATTGAAAATGTTAAGAAAGAAATCATACAAGTCAAACATGTTAAATTTCTCAGAGACCAGAAAGATTATTCCACTGGTCAAATATTTATCTGGCATAAAACACATAGACGTAGGCCGTCCTGGTTTAATCATGATAATGATAATGGTGATAAAAATGAAAGTGTAACAGGCAGTACTGGACAAAATCGTAGGAGAAGGAGGAGAAGGAATATAGGAAAAAGGGTTACTTTTAAAAATAATAATGAAAGCACTGATGATGATTCCCTATCCAATTTCTCCACCTCCTACGATGAGGGGTCAAATTCTGACAATGAAGTAATACAAGTTACTAAGAGCAATGAAAGTGCTCAGAGTAATATTGGGCCCACTATGACAGCTAATAGCATACCGTTACATATACCTTTGAATCAGAGTAATCAAACCAATACCCAAATTGTATGCACCAGTGATCAGAGCAATGGTTTATCAACATGTAGTGGCCAAATAAAGTCTCATGGAGCTATACCTAGAAATACAAGCACAGCGAGCAGTACTTCAACTAGAATGCAATCTTTAGAGACACCAGGTATGTCTAATCAGGCTCAAAGTAATAATCAGGTTTTTCGGTCAGCCCTGAAAACAAAGGGAGGAGGAGGGACAGATGTAGTCAGCAAATTAAGAGGGGGAAACAGATATACCCTCAGAGAGACAACCAAGAAGTAATGGAAAATCTAGTAATCAATATCTCTCACTATCATCTTAATGAAGTTGAAACTAGAGTTCTTAATCTGGGTTTAGGTTTTTGTCCAACTAGAAAATTCGATATTTTTCAAACTATTTTAGATTTGAATAAATTTGTGCGCAATTTAACTCTGCGCAGGCACTTTAAGAATGAGGGCCCTCTTAGAGAGGATTCATTGAACTCTGACACAGATAATACTGGTAAAAACGTTTTGCTTCTGAACTTTGATGAGATGTGTGATTTGACTACACTCCAATCTTTGGAGAATGAACAGTGTCCCGATTCTGGCATGACACACACACAGACTCTGAAGTTCAGAGGTAAATCTAAATTCTATCCTGTGCAGTCTAGGGGTAAAGCCTTGGAAAGCTTTCATAAAAGGGTTCTTGAAGATCTGCATGCCCTAGACAGAACCACAACTGTAGACCACTCAAATTTAAATAGACATGAAAGGGATGCTATTGTATCTCTACAAAACAATTTGTCTATAGTGGTCAAACAGGCCGATAAGGGCGGCAATATTGTGGTAATGGATAGAGATATGTATGTTAATGAAGCCTTACGCCAACTGAGTGATGTCTCTTCATATAAAGCCCTAGGCTTTAATCCCACTAGATTGTATCAGGGTAGATTACGATCTATCTTAGATGATGCCCTATTTTTGGGTATCATCGATCAGGATACTTTTGAGTTCTTGTTTATCTCTGAACCAGTGGTACCTATCTTCCACCTTCCCAAGATCCACAAGAGTTTAGAGGATGTAAAGGGACGACCAATTGTTGCAGGAATAGGGTCATTATTTGAACACCTATCCGAATGGATAGATAGCATCCTGCAGCCATTGGTCATGTCACTTCCCAGTTATTTACGGGATACTACTCATATACTCAACCTTGTGGATACTGTGCAGGTGGTGGAGGGTATGACATGGCTAACTGTGGATGCCGTGGCGCTTTATACGTCAATACCTCATTCCTTAGGTTTAGAGGCCCTCAGATTCTTTTTGGACATGCTTACACATTATTCTGATGATACTAAAGATTTTATAATCTTGGCTACAAAGTTTCTTCTTGAACACAATTATTTTCGCTTTGAGGGGGTTCATTATGTCCAGTTGAAAGGTACAGCTATGGGGGCAAAATTTGCCCCCTCATATGCTAATTTATTTATGGGCTGGCTTGAGTATAAATATTTACTTGGACGTATGAACCCTTTCTCTGCGAAGATATTGTATTACAAGAGATTTATCGAAGACTTGATCTTTGTGGGTATTTTCTCTGAACATGAAGCAAACTGTTTTGTTGGGTACCTTAATTCTTGCATTCCTGACATTCAGTTTACATATGAGTGGCAGCCCAATACTATACATTTCTTGGATGTAGAACATAGTTTCAAGGTGTACAAATAGAATAGATACTGGTATGTATCGCAAACCTATTGCAGGCAATTCCATTTTGCATTCTTCTAGTTCTCATCCTAGACATGTTTTTAGGGGGATTGCCAAGGGACAATTTCTCAGAACTAGGAGGATTAGTTCAAATGATGCTACTTTTCACTCTGAGTCCCAGTCGTTAAGGAAAAGGCTTGAGAATAGAGGTTACCCTATTCAGACAATTAATGATGCAATGAGAGATACTGATCAAATTGATCGTTCTAGTCTCTTAAAATTTAACAGACATAACATGCAGTCTAGAAGACAAACTGATGAGAAACCATTCTTTATTACTAAATATTCCATGCAATATTATCAAATTTGTAATATTATTAAAAAATATCTACCCATTTTATATGGGGATGATCTTTTGAAAGACACTATTAGTAATGGTTGTAGATTCGTGTACAAAAGGAACCTTACACTAGGTAACATGGTATCCCCTAGTCAACTCCGAACCCCTGGAAATCAGAGTTCTTGGCTTAGACACAATGGTACCTATAGGTGCGGTAAAAACTGTAAGGCCTCTGATGTTATTAAAATAGGGCCTAATTTTAGATCCTGTGTCACTGGAGATGAGTATAACACTAAGGGATGTGTCAATTTCTCTACCACTTTTGTGGT
Organism: Bombina bombina; assembly: GCF_027579735.1. NCBI lineage: Eukaryota > Metazoa > Chordata > Amphibia > Anura > Bombinatoridae > Bombina > Bombina bombina. The sequence continues at coordinate 918,352,457 of NC_069500.1, forward strand.
TTATCTAATTGGATGTAAGAGCCACAATTTACAATATATAGGTATGACAAGTCGTGATGTTCGCACCAGGATACGAGAACACTTGGGCTACATAAAGAATAAAGTTGATTGCTCAGAATTGGCCAGACATTTCATCACAGTTCATGGGGGAGATGTGCGTGATTTTGAATGGAATGCAATAGAGACCATAAATAGACCCCCAAGGGGAGGAGATAAGTGGTCTATTCTTGCTAGACAAGAGGTCTATTGGATTAACAAAATGAGCACACTAACCCCTCATGGATTTAACTCAGAAAACGATATTATTAATTTCTGGGAATAAATGTTTAATATGGTAAAGGTTCATTTACTTACTATCTATCAGATGTTTGTTTATCTATCTATTTATATCTCACATTAGGATCTTAGATTTGAAACTATATATTAGTGCTGGCCCCATTCTGAATCATTTTGTTTTGTTTTGTTTTGTTTTGCTCTGTTCTTTCTATCTAGGATTTGATGAGCTAGGATAGTATTGAAATTATACCTTTATTATTGGTCACATCATTTCATCATTCTTACTTATATATATACTTTCTCTGTCATTTATAAAAGATAAAGGGTATTAATGAATGGTTCTAGATTAGGGACTTGCTTTAAACTCTTATCTAAGGTGTTGAGACTGATAGGTTGGCATTATATGCATTTATATACTTATGTATGAATCAATTAATGTGATCTCATTGCAATTGTTAATTATTCCAGGAATTCTGATCTACAGTATAGAACAGGACTCTAATGAATATAACCTAATAGTTCTAATGTTTTGAATTCTGGAATTATTTGCATTTATTTCCTTCTATCAGCTCCTATTATAATGATCTGTCATTTACATTTAAATAGTTTTATTTAATGTATCTAGATGTAACCTTATTGATAATATGTTTCCTTCTTTATATCAAGTTAAGCACTAATGTTTAACCTCAGTGAAGTGTTAAGGGTTAAACTTTGTTCACTTGTAAGGGATGGAAGGGGAGGGGTGTTTTTATGTTTTAACCAATGAGGAACATTTTACCTGTGTAAATAAGGGTGACACCTGTATCAAATTATGTCTATGATTACGGCTATACTCTGCCGAAACATGTAAGACCTGTTTTGTATCTTCCACCATCCTTTGATGTTACCTTCATATGCTTTTAACGAATTTGGATATGAATCCTGAATAAAATTTGGACTTTTATTTATTTACATTGGCGACTCTTTGGACTTATTTTTTCTACCTATGTTAAACACTCTGAGATGCCACTGGAGGCATTCTAGACGCTTGTTAACATATGTTGAAACATTTAGTTAAAGCTCCATTCATGTCTTTTGGAGAGGCTGTAAACAGTCAACAGGGTTAATATTTGCATATGTATTGGGGCATATACATATGTAAATGTGAAGACTACATGATATCATGTACAGCTAAGTGGATCTACAGGAAAACTCACTTCAGGACACCTACATCGACAAGTGATGTGATTTTTATTTGTTATATTTGATTGTATTCCTCACTCACACTGACAGGTCAAAAATCTGTTTATTAAAGGAGATCCATTAGTAGCAGTTTTTAGAGTTAACTATTGCAATCCATTTCCATCCACACCACTGCTAACCCATCTAAATGCATCTTTTAGGTTCTCTAGATGGGCAGATTGTGCACTGATTTTCTATCGCTAAATGGGAGTTTGACAACTTTTAGAAGGATTCTTTTAAACTATATTTATTTCTCTTGTTTGTTAAATGCCTGGTTCCATTTTGTTATGAACTGTAAACCATATGGCGTATATAAGTTTCTATGCAAAAGACTTATAATAACTTTTTTTTAACAGGATTTTAACTTCTTTTAATAAACTGTAAATTGTGACCTTGCTTCCTTGCTGGTTGTTACCTTTGTAAGAGACCCTTAAACGAGATTGCACAATCATGAACAGCTTTTTATGGGAGCAAGATTCCATTCAAGTCCAAACTAATTCAATATTATTGAACTTGTAAACTGAAATGAACATTTGTGACCATGAGTTGAATACAGTGAGGTTTTCATTGGTCAAATGGTATTAACATCTATTGGTTAAACATGTCATTAATCAATATAGTAGCTTTACTTGAATTGTTATTGGTCATTGAGAATAACTTAAAAGAAGAAACCGTTGTTTTCCTATAGAGAAAATTCTATCTATTCCTAGATAAACATACATATACATGTGTATATACATATGTATATATGTGTATTTATGTGTTTATATATGTGTATATATAAATATATATATATATATATATATATATATACATTCATATATATATACATATAAACACATATATAAACATGTATACAAAGTATCCCACAAAAGTGAATACACCCCTCATATTGTTGTAAATATTTTATTATATCTTTTCATGTGACAACCCTGAAGAAATGACACTTTGCTACAATTTAAAGTAGTGAGTGTACAGCCTTGATAAAAGTGTAAATTTGCTGTCCCCTCAAAATAAATCAACACATAGCCATTAATGTCTAAACATACCAAATTACATTATTAGTGGCATCACTGATTATCATGTTATAAATAACATCATTTATCATTTAACTTGTGACATTAAGAATTCTTTGGATGGGGGGGCGGAGCCAACTGCCAAGGAAGCTGGACGCGTATATCATGAGCTCCTGCTCTATATAATAATTTTATAAGGTTATTCAGTATATTTTCCTAACTTCTATCCATTGAATTGGCTGTTATCTTTTGACTGCTGCTGAGGGAACTTTGCAGTGCTTAACATCGTGTCAATTGCATCTCCTTCTATCTACCTTCTGCCGCGACCCTGAGCCCAAATACATATGGCAGCGCTTTTTCTAACCCGACTAAAGGACCTGCTAGAAAGCCACAACAATGCTCTTTTGAAAGCGGTGACTGAGGCATTTAAGCCTCTTATAGCTGACGCTTCTGCTCTGCCTGCCCTAATTGTCAGCGAGGATATCCAACATGAGGAGGATGCAGTGGAACCGCAACAGTCGCCATCTTTAACTCTACTGCCAAGGCACTACACGTGGCGCTTTGACGAAGCGGACTGTGAAAGCCATGAAACTAAGGAGAAGTTGAGTCTCTTTGGCATGATGCAGATCTCCCTTACAGATGCACCTCAAGGCGACACAAAGGAATCGCTGCTCACAACTATCCCCCAATCTGTCCAGAGGTTAATTTGGGTATGTGATTCGTGTAGGATCCCCGTGCAGCAACTAGCCTACCTACATATCTCTGGGAAACAGATGGCAGGTTATTCCAGGCAAGATTTTGGGGACATTCAAACCTCGTTCTTAACTCTACCTACAGTTCAGAGGCACATGAACTTCATAGTTTGCGAACATGCTTGGATTACAAAACAAGTTGGTATCAAGCTGGGTATCGGTTAGCCGACTCCCGACAACCATCCTGAGGACACTTTCTCTCTGGACATTTCTTGGGTTGGATCCCTATGGCAATATAACTCTGGACATGGCTATTCTGCTTCTCATAAGGATATAAAGTTGTGCCCTGCACGTTTGGTCTATACCTATACTTATATTGACTGCCCCATAAGGTCCCATCACATTTACGATATAGAAATGTTAAGTTTAACAGTTGTTTGTTTAAAGCTCACCAAGGTTATAGGTTTTTAACTTATGAGTTCAATCTTTTGTTTAATGTTACCTTAAAACTATTAATAACACATATTGAGGGTCATTATATCTAAGCACCTCATGGGGTTATGACTAGAATTGTTGGAGTTGTTTTATATTATATTACTTTGGGCACTACAAGTTAACAAGGTTGTCAGGCTGACTTGTGATTTATTCACCCGCCACCCATATCCTTTTTGTATCTATAATTGGTTGTTCCAGTTCATGTTTCATATTACTTCTCACCATGTCCTCCTTACCTATATGTATCCTCTTAAGCTACACCCTATTTACTCTTCTCTTAGTTTGCAAAGGTGAAGTATGCCTAGCCCATGGTATTACAGCGCAATCTAGGTTATTTTTGTTTAGATGACTTTAGACCATAGCTACAGTCTTCTTTAAAATCTGTCAACCTTTCCTAATCTACGATGTAGCGAGCGTATCCTTACACTGCTAAGAGACTAACATTAATATACCTAAAGAGTGATTTCCTAGTACTCTGCTGTCACACCATGCCTGGGCCCCTGCTGGGTATAGGGCCCGTACCCGGGAGTTGGGACCCCAGGCAATTGAATTGTAGAAATGCAGAATTGATATGCTCACATTTAGACCTCTGGCTTAATCAGTCTTAAAAATAATAACAGATATGACATTTTTCAGCCCCTAACAACTATTACACCACCTATTTATAATTTTACCACTCTCTAAAGTCACTGCAGACCTGTGTACGCAACTATACATTTATAAGAAAGCAAAGCACATATAAGATTATTCTATCTCTTGTTTTCTTGCACGGCTCCACCATATCAACCTCCATAGACCTGGAACCTTTGCCCTATTGATCCTGTTAAGAGCTTTGAGAAGGCTTACTCTACATGTACAATTTTTACAACTAGGTATTATTCCCATGATAAGTCATAACTGATACGGCTACGTATAATGTTCAGGCTCTATCTAGCTGGCGATAACACTTTTGCTACTCTCACAATGCCAATAATCATTTCTATACTCTTATTCGGCGCCCCCCTCTCATATATACACTTTGACATTCGCACCTCACTATTAGCTTAAACAGCGTAACATTTCTTTTTATATCTTATTTACATAACCTGTTCCTACATGATTAAATAACTTGTGTGACAAGTACAATTTCACGTGCAATCTATCATGCTTTCCTATCCTTTGATTAATAGATGGTGTGGAAAATGGGTGGTTTATAACCAATACAGTTACTAGCTTGCTCATCTCACTTATGTTACTACCCTCCTCTCTCCTTAATGGTTCTCATAGTGTTACTGGTGCAGGCTGGTCCTGCGCTGCTACAACTAGTTGTCTCCCCCCTTCCCACACTATGCACCAAGGTTAATAACCAACTAGGCCCTATTATACCAGATCAAGAGAACTCTACATGAACCAGCCCTTTTCTTAACTTTTTTGTGCACCCTCTAGTACTAAAGGAGCTCATAACATTTTTACTTCAACTATGCCGTCTTGTCTCATTATAGCCTGTTTGTTTTATGCACCCATGGCTCAATTGTCCACCTCCCCCCCCCATATCCTAATATACCTCCTTGGCTAGGAGGGTTACCTATGTGGCTTCTCTTGTCCATGCCACACCCTACTTATTGTATATTTACCCCAAATATCAACTCCTGCCCCTATAATGTTTCTCTACACCAGGCCCAAGAGGGTCTTACCATGTTTTAGTAGGGGCATGAAACTCTAGTACACTATATCATAGTTTTATTACATACCTTACTAACTACAGTTCTTCATAGGAATAAGCTCCATTTACAAATTGAGTTACAAGTTTTAAGTTTAGTATTTTCCATTTCATCACACTACTTATATATTGCAAAAACTTGTTTTGCTGTGTTATAAAATAAAAAAATAAGGAAGACACATGAAGACCATTCGCTATTTACACATTGTGAAATATGTGCCATAACTATTGCTTATATTTGACTAACTTCGAGAATTTTGAATACATTTCATTGGCAAGTTTGTGTATTATAAACGTTCCTACAGATATAGCTTATGTATCATTTTACATTCCTGTATATTCTCATGTTTATATGGCTTCGTGATAACATGCATGTAACCTTATTGCTTTTTCTTTGTCTTCAATAAAAAGAATTAAAAAAAAAAAAAAAAAAAAAGAATTCTTTGGATGACACATAGGAACCTGTCCATCTGTATTTGGGGAGATCGATGCAGTGTCCTCTGCTGGAATTTAATCACTTGAGCCCCCCTGCCCCCTTCTCTGGCTCAACCAAGTTGGGGAGAGCTCTCATTCTTAATGAATCAGTCCAGGAAGAATTAAATCTGTTATCTCTGAGGTGGTGTAGAAGTAAGGAAGCAAAAATGTTGCAAGCCGCCACCTGCCCGCACCTTAAGGGCTTCATAGCTGCATCTGCAGCTTCAAAAATGGGTCACATAAGATTAAAAAAAATCTAAATGCTCACCAAAATTGGCTAACATCTTTAAATGGACATTAAACACTAAATACATGTTATAAGCATAGTATTGAGGTTTTCCCCATCTCCTTCTAGTCATGTGTACTGCCATATTGAAATCTGTCTTACACTACATTCCAGTAACTTTCTTTCAGACAAGTGCAGTGTAACCATGTTCCAACATGGCAGTACCCATGAATAAAGGAAGGTGCATGAAATGTATTTAATGTAACTTTAAGAACTGCATACACAACAAACAAAATTCCACTTCTCTGACTAAATGTGGGTGGACACATAGCCAATAATGTCTAAACCATTGGCAGCAAAAGTGAGTACAGCCCTAAGTGGAAATTAAAAGTGTCAATATTTTGTGTGGCCACCATTATTTTACAGCACTGTCTTAACCCTCTTTGGCATGGAGTTCACCAGAGCTTCACAGGTTGCCACTGGTGTCCTCTTCCACCCCTCCATGACGACATCACAGAGCTGGTGGATGTTAGAGACCTTGGCTCCCCACCTTCCGTTTGAGAATGCCCCACAGATGCTTAATAGGGTTTAGGGCTGGAGACATGCTTGGCCAGTCCATCACCTTTACCCTCAGTTTCTTTAGCAAGGCAGTGGTCATCTTGGAGGTGTGTTTGGGGTCATTATCATGTTGGAATACTGCCCTGCGGCCCAGTCTCGGAAGGGAGGGGATCATGCTCTGCTTCAGTATGTCACAGTACATGTGAAAACAAAAAAGCAAAACAATAAAAGCAAATTTTCTTTCCTATGTCACAGTACATGTTGGCATTTATCGTTCCCTTAATGAACTGTAGCTCCCCAGTGCCGGCAGCACTCATGCAGGCCCAGACCAAGACACTCCCACTACCATGCTTGACTTTAGGCAAGACACACTTGTTTTTGTTTTTTTGTTTTTTATATCTCTTTATTTGTCACCAACAATATTCAATACACACAATTCAAACTTGATGTCACACATGACAAAAAACAGAAACTTGAATGCAGAGTTAAAAAAAAAAAAAAGACCCAATTTCGGGGATAATTAGTATTATACCTCCCCTGTATTTGTTATCCACGTGTATGGGAACAACTCTAATCTAACCATTTCTGCAAAGCTAGAAGAGGAGAGGAAAGGCGATAAAATCTGTTTTTGTATGGGTATAGGGTAAGACTTGATAATGGGCTACCATCCTAATAAAAATTTCTCAATTCTATTTTCTGAGGCATCCTGCAAATGATAAGATTCAAAGACAATCTGTTCTTGTATAGCTTGAGTGACCGATAAAAAGCAGGCCCTCTATTAGCTTTCCAATTCTTTAATATAAGCTGTCTAACTGCTAATATTATGGTGTTTAAGATACGTACCCAGTGGCTGTCTCTATTATTAGGAGTCTCAACTAATAATACAATATCTTGGAACGTGAGAGGGGTACACAATTTATAATGATAATTAACCCAATATATAGTTTTCAACCATAATTGGTTAATTTTAGGGCACGACCAGAACATATGAAGTAAATCTGCTTTGGGATTCAAGCATCTTGGACGAGGAAAAATAATAGTTTTCACTAAGTTCACCCTTGCCGTTATAGACAATGGAAAGGAAACCCATAATTGTAAGTCCAATTTATTTTTTTGGAATAAAGGAACATAATTATCTGAGTACCAATGTTTGGGATTCTTATGCAGATCTAATCCTAAATATTTAATAGTATCAACCACTTTGAATGGGTTATTAAAAAAGATAGGAGAAGATTTGCCCACACACATCAGTTCACTTTTTTCTAAATTGACCTTGTAGCCTGAGAATGAGCTAAACTCTTCGAGCAAATGAGTTAAAATTGGAATAGATTGATGGAAATTCTCCAAAAATACTAAAATATCATCCGCATATAACAGAGTTTTTAAACATTGAGAGCCTAATGAAATCCCTGTTAGGCTATCTCTTAAACGTATCGCTAGCGGTTCTAAAGCTGTGTTAAACAGTAAGGGTGATAGTGGGCAACCTTGCCGTGTGTCATGTTGCAGCGTTATCTTAGGGGAGCTAGTTCCATTTACCAGTAAATATGATATTGGTTTCAAATAAATTCGATGGACAAACTGAACAAAGTTCCCATTAACCCCAAACTTTTCAAGCAAGATAAATAAATGTTCCCAGACTATAGAATCAAATGCTTTAACAGCGTCTAATGTAAGGACAGCCATGTCCTGAGCCCAACTCATTTTATGTTCTTGCTCCTTATTCCAAGCATAATCTAAAAATGTTGTAAATTTGCGAAAATTCTTACTCGGGTTCCTAGTAGTCATAAACCCCGTCTGGTCCGGATGTATAAGATTCTGTAAACAGCAAGAGAATCTGGCAGCTAGAATGGAAGCTAGAATCTTATAATCTGAATTCAGGACCGAGATCGGTCTGTATGATGCTGGATCCTCTGGGTTTTTACCCTTTTTAAGAATAAGGGAGATATTAGCCACTGAAAAATACAATGAAATCACTTTATCTACCGTATAATAATTATTAAACAAAGTCTCTAATACCGGGAGTAGATCTTCCATTAAACATTTATAAAATTCTGCTGGAAACCCATCTGGACCTGGAGCTTTATTCAATTTCAGTTTATCAATAGCTTTACAAATCTCTTCTCTAGTTATTGGTTCATTTAACATTGCCAGTTCTTCTGGTTGAATCTTGGGAGTCGCAACTTTAGACCAGAATATATCTTGATTATGAGAATTAATCTTTATTGAGGAGCACAAGTGTTGATAATAGGTGGGAAATACTTAGCTAAATTCCTGAGTCTCAAAATATCTCGACTCACAGTGATGTCGCGAACATAAAATTTTCCGTTCGCGAACGGCAAACGCAAATTTCCACAAATGTTCGCAAACGGGCGAACCGGGCGAACCGCCATAGACTTCAATAGGCAGGCGAATTTTAAAACCCACAGGGACTCTTTCTGGCCACAATAGTGATGGAAAAGTTGTTTCAAGGGGACTAACACCTGGACTGTGGCATGCCGGAGGGGGATCCATGGCAAAACTCCCATGGAAAATTACATAGTTATCTGGTATTAATCCATAAAGGGCATAAATCACCTAACATTCCTAAATTGTTTGGAATAACGTGCTTTAAAAAATCAGGTATGATGTTGTATCGATCAGGTAGTGTAAGGGTTACGCCCGCTTCACAGTGACAGACCAAACTCCCCGTTTAACGCACCGCAAACAGTCCATTTGCACAACCGCAATCTCCCCATTTGCACAAGGTTGGATACCAAGCTTGCCATGTCCCGTTCCTTGTCCTCACTGATGTGATTGAAGGTCTCTTCCTCCACCCAGCCACGTACAACACCAAGGGTCCCTGAATGGTGACAACAAGCCCCCTGGGACGCCTGCTGTGTTTGGTCTTCCACCTCCTCAAAGCCACTTTCCTCCTCTGACTCCTCTTCTTCAGACTCCTCTCTCTGCATTGCCTCTCTCTGCGTTATTATAAGGTGTGTTAAGTAGTACTATTCCTATCAGTTTAATCCCTGTTACATCCCCTATCAGGGGACGTGTATATGGCATCGATTTTTGGAACCGGGAGATGGAAAAAGATGCTTGGTCGGTCCTCCTACTTCAAATTTGGGGCACTGCGCGTGCAATCTAATGTGCCACCAGATAGGAGTCTTGTGTTAAGTAGTACTATTCTTATCAGTTTAATCCCTGTTACGTTCCCTATCAGGGGACGTGTATATGGCATCGATTTTAGGAACCGGCAGATGGAAAAAGATGCTTGGTCGGTCCTCCTACTTCAAATTTGGGGCACTGCACATGCAATCTAATGTGCCACCAGATAGGAGTGGTGTGTTAAGTAGTTCTATTCTTATCAGTTTAATCCCTGTTACGTCCCCTATCAGGGGACGTGTATATGGCATCGATTTTAGGAACCGGGAGATGGAAAAAGATGCTTGGTCGGTCCTCCTACTTTAAATTTGGGGCACTGCGCGTGCAATCTAATGTGCCACCAGATAGGAGTGGTGTGTTAAGTAATACTATTCTTATCAGTTTAATCCCTGTTACGTCCCCTATCAGGGGACGTGTATATGGCATCGATTTTAGGAACCGGGAGATGGAAAAAGATGCTTGGTCGGTCCTCCTACTTCAAATTTGGGGCACTGCGCGTGCAATCTAATGTGCCACCAGATAGGAGTGGTGTGTTAAGTAGTACTATTCCTATCAGTTTAATCCCTGTTATGTGCCTTTTTTTTTGTTTGGTTTTTGAAGCCACAGTGCAGCACCAGAGGCCAGAAAAATTAGGCATGTACACATACGTGAAAAATTAGGTATTGTTGAAGCCGCTGCTGTAGCAGCGGACAGAAAATTTGATGTTTGTTTCCCAGGCAGAAAGTGCCCTAAAACATTGCGGCTTGAACCCTAGTTGGTGGCGGAGAAGTCACACAAGTCATCCAGCATTCAGAGATAAAATACAGCAGCGTGTGGACCATTTTTAGCCCAAGGCAGCTCATCTCATCAGGCCTTTTTTAGTCGAATGTATCGCCCACTGTCAGTCCCTTCGGGATCCATCCCTCATTCATCTTAATAAAGGTGAGGTAATCTAGACTTTTTTGACCTAGGTGACTTCTCTTCTCAGTGACAATATCTCCTGCTGCACTGAAGGTCCTTTCTGACAGGACACTTGAAGCGGGGCAGGCCAGAAGTTCTATCGCAAATTGGGATAGCTCAGGCCACAGGTCAAGCCTGCACACCCAGTAGTCAAGGGGTTCATCGCTCCTCAGAGTGTCGATATCTGCAGTTAAGGCAAGATAGTCTGCTACCTGTCGGTCGAGTCGTTCTCTGAGGGTGGACCCCGAAGGGCTGTGGCGATGCGTAGGACTTAAAAAGCTCTGCATGTCCTCCATCAACAACACGTCTGTAAAGCGTCCTGTCCTTGCCGGCGTGGTCGTGGGAGGAGGAGGATTACTTTCACCTCTTCCCCTGTTAGATTCCCATTGTGCTGTGACATCACCCTTATACACTGTGTAAAGCATACTTTTTAATTTATTTTGGAACTGCTGCATCCTTTCTGACTTGCGGTAATTCGGTAACATTTCAGGCATTTTCTGCTTATACCGGGTGTCTAGTAGCATGGACACCAAGTAGAGGTCGTTCTCCTTCAGCCTTTTTATACAAGGGTCCCTCAACAGGCACGACAGCATGAAAGACCCCATTTGCACAAGGTTGGATGCCAAGCTACTCATATCCCGTTCCTCGTCCTCAGTGATCTCACTGAAGGTATGTTGTTCCCCCCAGCCACGTACAACACCACGGGTACCAGATAGGTGACAACAAGCACCCTGGGATGCCTGTTGTGGTTGGTCTTCCTCCTCCTCCTCAAAGCCCCATTCCTCCTCTGACTCCTCTTCCTCACAATCCTCTTCCAGCGTTGCCACAGGTCCAGCAAGCGATGATGATAAGGCTGTTTCTGGTGGTGATGGTGACCACAACTCTTCCTATTCACGCTCATCTATGGCCTGATCCAGCACTCTTCGCAGGACATGCTCCAGGAAGAAAACAAATGGTATGATGTCGCTGATGGTGCCTTCGGTGCGACTGACTAGGTTTGTCACCTCCTCAAAAGGACGCATGAGCCTACAGACATTGCGCATGAGCGTCCAGTAACGTCGCAAAAAAATTCCCAGCTCCGCAGAGGCTGTCCTAGCACCCCGGTCATACAAATAGTCGTTAACGGCTTTTTCTTGTTGGAGCAGGCGGTCGAACATTAGGAGTGTTGAATTCCAACGTGTCGGGCTGTCGCAAATCAAGCGCCTCACTGACATGTTGTTTCACCGCTGGATATCTGAAAAGTGCGCCATGGCCATGTAGGAATGCCTGAAATGGCCACACACCTTCCTGGCCTGCCTCAGGACGTCCTGTAAGCCTGGGTACTTATGCACAAAGCGTTGTACGATCAGATTACACACATGTGCCATGCACAGCACATGTGTCAACTTGCCCAAATTCAATGCCGCCACCAAATATCTTCCATTGTCACTAACCACTTTGCCGATCTCCAGTTGGTGCGGAGTCAGCCACTGATCCACCTGTGCGTTCAGGGTGGACAGGAGTGCTGGTCCGGTGTGACTCTCTGCTTTCAGGCAAGTCAACCCCAAGACGGCGTGACACTGCCCTATCCGGGATGTGGAATAGTACCTGGGGAGCTGGGGGGGGTGCCGTTGATGTGGAGCAAGATGCAGCAGCAGAAGAGGACTCAGCCAAGGAGGTTATGGAAGAGGATGGAGTAGGAGGAGTAGAGGAGGTGGCAGCAGGCCTGCCTGCAAGTCGTGGTGGTGTCACCAACTCCTCTGCAGAGCCATGCATTCCATGCTTGGCAGCCGTCAGCAGGTTTACCCAATGCGCAGTGTAGGTGATATACCTGCCCTGATCATGCTTTGCAGACCAGGTACCAGTGGTCAGATGGACCCTTGCCCCAACACTGTGTGCCAGACATGCCATTACTTCCTTTTGCACATCCGAGTACAGGTTGGGGATTGCCTTTTGTGCAAAGAAATTTTGGCCGGGTACCTTCCACTGCGGTGTCCCAATAGCTACAAATTTTTGGAACGCCTCAGACTCCACCAGCTTGTATGGTAAAAGCTGTTGGGCTAAGAGTTCAGACGAGCCAGCTGTCAGATGCCGGGCAAGGGGGTGACTTTGTGACATTGGCTTCTTACGCTCAAACCTGTCCTTGACAGACACCTGACTGTGGACAGATGAGCATTAACTGCTCAAGGCGAGAGACGGAGTGGTGGATGGTTGAGAGGGGGCAAGGAGGACAGCAGTGGTTGATGTGGCTGAAGATGCTGGACCAGGAGGAGGATGGCGGATTTGAGTTTGTGTGCTGCTTGTACTCATGTGTTGATCCCATAGGCGTTTGTGATGTGCAATCATGTGCCTTCACAAAGCAGTTGTACCTGGGTGTTGGACTTCCAACGACTCAGTTTCTTTTGCCACAGGTTGCAAATGACATCGCTGTTGTCAGAGGCAGACACACAAAAAAAATGCCACACTGCTGAGCTCTGCAATGATGGCATTCTGGTGGTTGCAACAGCATGCGTTGATTGGAGTGCTGTCTGGCTGACCCCGGGTGCCGATGCATGCTGTCTGACTGTGCCACTAGCTTCTTGCGATGACCTCCCCCTGCTTGCAACTCGTCTCCTCCTCCTCTCTGTCTCCCCATCTGAACTTTCCCCCTGTTCTTCTTCTCTTCTAGCGGGCACCCACGTGACATCCACAGACGCATCGTCATCATCAACCGCTTCACTTGTATCTCACAACTCAGCAAAGGAAGCAGCAGCGGGTACAACATCATCATCATTACTCCGTACGTCCATGTGTGTAATGCTGCCTGACTGAGACATATCCCTGTTATCTACATCCTCTGGCAATAATGGTTGCACATCACTCATTTCTTCCAACTGATGTGTAAATAACTCCTCTGACAGATCAAGTAAAGCGGCTGTGGTGCTAGTGTTGGTGGTGGCGGCAGGCGGGCGAGTGGTAACTTGAGAGGTGCCCGAAGCTAAGCTGGAGGAGGATGGTGCGTCAAGGTTCCGAGCGGAAGCTGTAGAAGATTGGGTGTCCTGTGTTAGCCAGTCAACTATGTCCTCAGAACTTTTCGAGTTGAGGGTACGTGGCCTCTGAACATTGGGCATTATTCTAAGGCCAAAGGGAATCACAGCACCACGACGGCCCCTGCGGGGTGACCTGCCTCTGCCTGTCATTTTTTTTTTCGATTAGTGGTACTATGCATGCAATCTACTGTGACAACAGATATGAGTGGCACTGTGCACTAGCAGAAGTTGGCAGAGTAGACACTGTAGGCCTGACACACAAGCTTGCAGACAACTAACTGCTATTCAATCTATTACAGTCAAAATTGTATATTTTTTTTAAATGTACACTACTGTTACACCAGATATGAGTTGCACTGGTGTGACACTGTGCCCTGGCAGGCGCTGAAATGCACACGTGTGAAGGAAACTGACTGCTATTATTTCACAGTCAAATTTCTAGTTTTTTTTAATGTACACTACTGTTACACCAGATATAAGTTGCACTGGTGTGACACTGTGCCCTGGCAGGCCCTGAAAAGCACACGCATGAAGGAAACTGACTGCTATTATTTCACAGTCAAATTTCTAGTTTTTTTTTTAATGTACACTGATGTTACACCAGATATGAGTTGCACTGGTGTGACACTGTACCCTGGCAGGCCCTGAAACGCACATGTGTGAAGGAAACTGACTGCTATTATTTCACAGTCTCAAAAGTGTTTTTTTTTTTTTTAAATGTACACTACTGTTACACCAGATATGAGTTGCACTGGTGTGACACTGTGCCCTGGCAGGCCCTGAAACGCACACGTGTGAAGGAAACTAACTGCTATTATTTCCCAGTCAAATTTCTAGGTTTTTTTTTAATGTACACTACTGTTACACCAGATATGAGTTGCACTGGTGTGACACTGTTACCCTGGCAGGCCCTGAAATGCACACATGTGAAGGAAACTGACTGCTATTATTTCACAGTCAAAATAGTGTTGTTGTTTTTTTAAATGTACACTACTGTTACACCAGATATGAGTTGCACTGATGTGACACTGTGCCCTGGAAGGCCCTGAAACGCACACGTGTGAAGGAAACTGACTGCTATTATTTTACAGTCAAATTTCTAGGTTTTTTTTTAGTGTACACTACTGTTACACCAGATATCAGTTGCACTGGTGTGGCACTGTGCCCTGGCAGGCCCTGAAATGCACATGTGTGAAGGAAACTGACTGCTATTATTTCACAGTCAAAAAAGTGTTTTTTTTTTTTTTTTAAATGTACACTACTATTACACCAGATATGAGTTGCACTGGTGTGACACTGTGCCCTGGCAGGCAGGCCCTGAAAAGCACACGTGTGAAGGAAACTGACTGCTATTATTTCACAGTCAAATTTCTAGTTTTTTTTTTAATGTACACTACTGTTACACCAGATATGAGTTGCACTGGTGTGACACTGTGCCCTGTCAGGCCCTGAAACGCACACGTGTGAAGGAAACTGACTGCTATTATTTCACAGTCAAAAAAGTGTTGTTTTTTTTAAATGTACACTACTGTTACACCAGATATGAGTTGCACTGGTGTGACACTGTGCCCTGGCAGGCCCTGAAACGCATACGTGTGAAGGAAACTGACTGCTATTATTTCACAGTCAAATTTCTAGTTTTTTTTTAATGTACACTACTGTTACACAAGATATGAGTTGCACTGGTGTGACACTGTGCCCTGGCAGGCCCTGAAACGCACACGTGTGAAGGAAACTGACTGCTATTATTTCACAGTCAAAAAAGTGTTGTTTTTATTAAATGTACACTACTGTTACACCAGATATGAGTTGCACTGGTGTGACACTGTGCCCTGGCAGGCCCTGAAACGCACACGTGTGAAGTAAACTGACTGCTATTATTTCACATTCAAATTTCTAGTTTTTTTTTTTTAATGTACACTACTGTTACACCAGATATGAGTTGCACTGGTGTGACACTGTGCCCTGGCAGGCCCTGAAACGCACACGTGTGAAGGAAACTGACTGCTATTATTTCACAGTCAAAAAAGTGTTGTTTCTTTTTTTAAATGTACACTACTGGTACACCAGATTTGAGTTGCACTGGTGTGACACTGTGCCCTGGCAGGCCCTGAAACGCACACGTGTGAAAGAAACTGACTGCTATTATTTCACAGTCAAAAAAGTGTTGTTTTTTTTAATGTACACTACTTTTACACCAGATATGAGTTGCACTGGTGTGACACTGTGCCATGGCAGGCCCTGAAACGCACACGTGTGAAGGAAACTGACTGCTATTATTTCACAGTCAAATTTCTAGTTTTTTTTTAATGTACACTACTGTTACACAAGATATGAGTTGCACTGGTGTGACACTGTGCCCTGGCAGGCCCTGAAATGCACACGTGTGAAGGAAACTGACTGCTATTATTTCACAGTCAAAAAAGTGTTGTTTTTATTAAATGTACACTACTGTTACACCAGATATGAGTTGCACTGGTGTGACACTGTGCCCTGGCAGGCCCTGAAACGCACACGTGTGAAGTAAACTGACTGCTATTATTTCACATTCAAATTTCTAGTTTTTTTTTTTTAATGTACACTACTGTTACACCAGATATGAGTTGCACTGGTGTGACACTGTGCCCTGGCAGGCCCTGAAACACACACGTGTGAAGTAAACTGACTGCTATTATTTCACATTCAAATTTCTAGTTTTTTTTTTTAATGTACACTACTGTTACACCAGATTTGAGTTGCACTGGTGTGACACTGTGCCCTGGCAGGCCCTGAAACGCACACGTGTGAAAGAAACTGACTGCTATTATTTCACAGTCAAAAAAGTGTTGTTTTTTTTTTAATGTACACTACTTTTACACCAGATATGAGTTGCACTGGTGTGACACTGTGCCATGGCAGGCCCTGAAACGCACACGTGTGAAGGAAACGGACTGCTATCATTTCACAGTCAAATTTCTAGGTTTTTTTTTAATGTACACTACTGTTACACCAGATATGAGTTGCACTGGTGTGAGACTGTGCCCTGGCAGGCCCTGAAATGCACACGTGTGAAGGAAACTGACTGCTATTATTTCACAGTCAAAAAAGTGTTGTTTTTTTTAAATGTACACTACTGTTACACCAGCTATGAGTTGCACTGGTGTGACACTGTGCCCTGGCAGGCCCTGAAACGCACACGTGTGAAGGAAACTGACTGCTATTATTTCACAGTCAAATTTCTAGGTTTTTTTTTAATGTACACTACTGTTACACCAGATATGAGTTGCACTGGTGTGACACTGTGCCCTGGCAGGCCCTGAAACGCACACGTGTGAAGGAAACTGACTGCTATTATTTCACAGTCAAAAAGTGTTGTTTTTTTTAAATGTACACTACTGTTACACCAGATATGAGTGGTGGCACTGGACAAGTGGGCACAGTATACGCTGTGAGCCTGACACACACGCTGGCAGGCAGGCAACTGCAATTAGATTACACAGTAAAAAAAAAAAAAAAGCAGACTGATGTTCTAGCCCTAAAAAGGGCTTTTTGGGGTGCTGTCCTTACAGTAGGGATCAGATGAGTCCTTCAGGACTGTAGTGGACACTGAATACACTAGCCTAGCTATCGATTTCCCTATTAAATCGGCAGCAGCTACACTGTCCCTCCTCTCACTAAGAATGCAGTTTCTGAATGAATCTAAAATGGATGCTGTCCAGGAGGTGGGAGGGTCTGGGAGGGAGGGTCTGCTGCTGATTGGCTGGAATGTGTCTGCTGACTGTGAGGTACAGGGTCAAAGTTTACTCAATGATGACGAATAGGGGGCGGACCGAACATCGCATATGTTCGCCCGCCACGGCGAACGCGAACAAGCTATGTTTGCCGGGAACTATTAGCCGGCGAACTATTCGGGACATCTCTACATCACCACATTTGATAACTGGTATAAGTGCCGAACACCCATGAAACCCCCCTGTAATGACGATTTATTCTGACTTCTTCTGCTTGTGATTTTTGTTTTAGAAAGAGATCTCGCTCTTTTCTACTTGCTAAGTATTTATCCCATTTTATCTGCGAGGGATCATTCTGTACCTCTCTATACGTATTCTTTACTTTATTAGCCAGGGAAACCTCCAGCAACCTAATCTTTCTTCCTCGTCTATTAAGGTAAGCCATAATCTCCCCCCGTAGCACAGTTTTTGATGCCTCCCAAAATATTTCCACTTTGTTTCTATAATCAGCGTTATTTATGCCGTACTCATACCATTTTTGTTTCAACCACGATCGGAATCTAGGATCAGAATATAAAAAACGCGGGAAACAAAACACTGAATTCTGTGGTTTACCCTTGCTACAAGGAGGAAACAATAGTGAATTTATTGCGTGGTCTGATATCAGGATCTCTCTGATCTCCGCCTTTAATTGCCATATAGATAGAGATTCTGAGACTAAAAACAGATCAATCCTAGAGAACTTCCTATGGGCTTTAGACTCACACGTATATGCTTGAATATCAGGATTTTGGATCAGCCAAATATCTGTCAGATTTAATTAATGACAAAATTTCTTAAAGTATTTAACGCTTTGCATATAGATGGCTGCATTTTTATTTGAAAAACGGTCTATACCTGGCTCCAATGTCATGTTGAAGTCTCCACATCGAACTAAGTTTTGCCCCTTAAACGGAAATACCTTGTTTTTAATTCCTTCCCAAAACTCTATTGAAAGTCTATTTGGCGCATAGATATTGCAGATTGTAAATTTTATGTTCTTAACAATTATTTGGAGTAGAATAAACCGGGCTGCGGCATCAATCTCTATTTTGATAATCTTATAATCTTGTTGTTTATGCAAAAATACCACCACTCCACATTTTTTTGCCTTTAGTAGAAATTACCTCTCCGACCCAGTTTGTCTTCAGCTTAGCTGCTTCCAGCTCATTAAGATGAGTTTCCTGAAGGAAAACTAGGTCAGGTTTTTGTTTAGCTAGGGTTCTAATAATTAATTTGCATTTGGCTGGAGACGAAATCCCACCCACGTTCCAAGATAACATCTTAATTCCTTCTAGCATCATCTTATCTTATTCGACAACCCTCGGAAAAGAAAAACACCAAAAAAAAAACAACAACAAAAAAGAAGAAAAAAAAAAACAAAAAACTAAATAATAAAATCAGTCCAGATATATTATTAAATTCCAGGAACCATATATACATCTTCAAATATCTAACATTTTGTAACATTGAACCATATAAAATAAACATCAGAATCCGCTTCCCAGCAATCCAATTATTATGTTTACTCTCTATTATTATCATAGGCTTTTAAAAATTCAGTAACTTCTGTCGCTTCACTAAACATATGTCTACTACCTTTGTCTTCCACTACAATTCTAGTGGGATACATCAACCAGGCTTTTATACCTTTATTTATTAGCTGGGTACAGTATGGTGCCATGGCCTTCCTACTGGAGGAGGTCTCAACAGAAAAATTCTGGAACAATAGTATCTTATTATTACCAAATACCAGGGAATCAGCTCTTTTAAACAGCTTCAATAGCTCAACTTTGTCCTGGAATTTCAGGAGTTTGAAAATTGACATTCTTGGTCTAAAAGACCCATTCCCTACAGGTTTCCTAGGGCCCACTCTATGCGTCCTTTCTATTGCTAATGGTAGCAGATGTGCTGGCATACCCAGGGCCTGAGGTAGAGTGGTAGATGTAAAAAGCATCAAGTCTTCCAACTCGGGTAATTCCGGTAGGCCTATGATTCTTATGTTAGTGCACCTGGAGCAGTCTTTCAGATCCTCCAGGCGCAATTGCATGTTATTTAATTTGGCCTCTTGTTTTCGTATAATTGTTTCTTGAACATTTGCCTGATCTTCTAGTAGCGAGATCCTATCTTCTGCTTCGACTAATCTTGTTGAAAATTGCTTAACTTCTATAGAGAGTGCCCCTATATCTGATGAAATAACTCCTATTTCTTTTTTAATAGAGTCAAATTGTGGAGAAAAAATAGCAGTCAATTGGCCGATAAGAGCCTGTGTATCAATAACTAAGGGTATCGTGTCTGTTGGAATATCAACACTAATATCAGCCATCTTGGCTTTTTTATCTTTGGGTTTCACAGGCATTTTTGGTGAATTGGTTTTCACCTGTGTAATGAATTTTTCCATTGAGTGAAGTGCAAAAAAGAAGAAAAAAAAAAACAAGGTTACTTAAGTGTATCTAAACACACTCTCTCAGTCTTAGTGTTTCTAAAAAAAAAAAAAAACAACCCCAAACAAGCTGGGTGACAATCCCCAGTGGAATATACTCTCTTTTTTTTTTTTTTTTTTTTTTGGTGGGGGGAAAAATTTCCCTGTGTAGTGTTGTGAATGAGTGCTTATCTTAAGGTGTAATAGAGTGATATAGAAAACCACTTTTATTTACAGATGCAGAAAAGCCTGTGCCTTAATTACCAATAAAAATACCAACTAGTTTAGCCAAGCAAATATAACTGAGAACCAGCACTTACAACCCCAAGAAGGGATACTATTCAGTTATAACCTTGTTTCACGGTCCTACCATATACCCTTTCCTAAATAATGAGCTCTTGTCTATATTACAATCTATCTAGCCAATACACCCTATACGGTTTTCAAAGGTATATATCCTAATGTTACATGATCACAGTTTGACACATATACAGAATTTATCGCTAAAGAAACAAAGAGTACATTTCCAACAGGATAATAAATGGAGAGGGATTTTCAATAGCACACACATATCATAATTGGCTTAGGAGCAATTTATGGTACAAAACCCTCTTGTATCGACATCAGTCTTTTTAATCCTGTATCCACAAGATACTGCAAACCACAACAGGAGGGTCCTTTAATAAACTTTGGGGTTTTATACTACTTTTATAACCAGCAAGAAAGTTATCAACCCTTATACAAAAAAGTCCCCTGTTGCATACACAGCAGACTTGAACCGTTTTTCTCCCAGGGTCCATAAAGTCTCAGAAGGGGCTGTAATATAGACTGATTGTATACAGTCCACTCCTAGCCCCTGACTTTTGCCGTGCTTCTAGCCCGGGATCAGCGCTCACCCTGGAAATTAACATATACCCACTGTCGGCAGAGCCGTGTATACTTGCGGATTCCGCTGGTACCATCCAGGATACCTCCTCTATGGGCAGCTGACTCCCCTCCAAGTAGTACGGAAGCATAGGATTTCACTGTACCCCTTCCTTGAGGCAGGACGCTTTCACCGATCCTCTAATCCCAACACCGGGCAACCACTCATGGATCTTCAGCACTGCTGTAGTGGAGCGTGACGCACAGATCCCTCCGCGAATCAGCAGCGCCTCCCACCGCAGTCTGATTCTCCACCAGGTCGTTGCATGCGATGCTCCCACCAAACGTAAGTCTGGGATTGTTTTATGCACCTTCTTGGCCCCTGGGTAGTCTGTGGGGATCATCAATCATCATCCAGGTTACTGCAATATGTCCGGACCACACCGGTCTAAAAACAGAAATGCGGCTTATCCGCTGGCCCGACTGGCCTTTCAGGTTACTACCTCCGGCTACACCTAGCCTTGCTGCAGCCCAACTGAACCTCAGCAAATCTGAGGCTATGGGGCTATGAATGGGGGATAAGATTTTGCTGGTCGACCAACACGCCGACATAGAACATGCTGCTGTTAGTCTCCACCCCCTAACCGGAAACCTCTCTCGACACACTTGTCTTTGTACTCCTCACCTGGTTGCCGCCACACACGCTTGACACCATCTAAACCAAATAAGTTTATCTTGGTCTTATCGGACCCCAGGACATGGTTCCAGTAATCCATATACTTAGTCTGCTTGTCTTCAGAAAGCTGTTTGCGGACTTTCTTGTGCATCATCTTTAGAAGAGGATTCCTTCTGGGACAACAGCCATGCAGACCAATTTAATGCAGTGTGCGGCATATGATCTGGGCACTGACAGGCTGACCCCCCACCCCTTCAACCTCTGAAGCAATGCTGGTAGCCCTCATACGTCTATTTCTCAAAGACAACCTCTGGATATGATGCTGAGCACGTGCAGTCAACTTCTTTGGTCGACCATGGTGAGGCCTGTTCTTAGTGGAACCTGTCCTGTGAAAGCGCTGTATGGTCTTGCCCACCGTGCTGCAGCTCAGTTTGAGGGTCTTGGCAATTTTCTTATAGCTTAGGCCATCTTTATGTAGAGCAACAATTATTTTTTTCAGATCCTCAGAGAGTTCTTTACCATGAGGTGCCATGTTTAACTTCCAAGTGACCAGTTATGACGAGAGTGTGAGAGTGATAAAACACAAATTTAACAACACCTGAGACCTTGTATACACTAACGAGCACATGACACCGGGGAGGGAAAATGGCTAATTGGGCCCAATTTGGAACATTTCCACTCAGGGGGTATCTACCTCACCTTTTGTTGCCAACGGTTTAGACATTAATGGCTGTGTGTGTGTTGCGTTATTTTGAGGGGGACAGCAAAATTTACCACTATTATACAGGCTGTACCACTCACTACTTTACATTGTAGCAAAGTGTCATTTCATTCAGTGTTGTCACAATGAAAAGATATAATAAAATATTACAAAAATGTGAAGGGTGTTGTACTCACTTTTGTGGGATACTATATATATATATTTAAAAATAAAGAGAACATTTTCTTCTATGTAGGTTTTTTTTTAACTCCCTCAAGTCTATAGGGAGAAGAAGTTAGTGTGGTCACAATATCTAAGTCCTGAGTTAGGCACATTGGGTTTTACCTCGCAATACAAACCTTTTACTTTCAACTTGTAATATGTGTACTTCACCCATGCTAAAAGTTTAGTTCTGACAGTGTTTGCAAGCAAGCGAAAATTGCTAAATAGTTCACCACTGTTGTATCTGGCCCATTGTCTTGCAGAATTAGCATATCTACAAAATGAAATATGTAAAGAATTACTTTAATATATTAACTAAGGATCTAGCCAGAGGTTTTTCAGGGTTTTTTAACTTTGGGAATGTAGTAGAAGGTTACTATTTTTGGATGTTCTCTTATTAAATTTTTTTTACTGGATCATTGATTATTTCATCCTTCCATCTATCATTAATTATTTTATTATAAATCTGTAGTTGGGAATTAGTAGGATAAAAAAGTATTCCTGTAACTATATGTGTTCTGTAAATGAGTATTAGGGGCCAATTTTACCAATGTCTGTCCGACATGATACGCTGTAGCGTTATCATGTCCAACAGAAATCGTCTTAAGACCCGCTGCTTCATAACTGCTGTTTCGACAAAACCTTCCGGCTCATCTAGATGCATTTCTTTGGGTCATAGTATAATATTTCAACCTTTGTGTCTGATGACTTCATGATCTATTATCTCTTAATTCTCTTTTATCTTGAATATGTAATGCCTCACGTTATACTGTTATAAAATTACAGTAAAAGACACCCTTAAATGGGTAATGTATTCCCCCACAATACAGCAACCTAATCATCTATTAATACGGTATGATAACATATCAGCAAAACAGATTATATCAAATCTATGTTTAGACAACAAAACCTTCTCATCCCAACACATTTT
The DNA here is from genome assembly GCF_027579735.1 of Bombina bombina. Lineage (NCBI taxonomy): Eukaryota > Metazoa > Chordata > Amphibia > Anura > Bombinatoridae > Bombina > Bombina bombina. Next base: position 918,375,769 of record NC_069500.1, read on the forward strand.
AAACAGATACTCTACACTAGAAACGCCTTTGTGGCAATTAAATAAATGTGTAAAGAGTTTTGAAATCAGCCTTTATATTCCTAATAATTACCTTTAAAAGTAATATCCAGCTGGTGCCCAAGCCTGCCCCCTGGAAGCAGCTTTTTTTTTAATTCAAATTATGTGAGCAGTTCTACCAATTGGAAGGTGAGTAATCGCCCCAAGCTCTGTCCCATAGCATACTCTTAGACATTAAAGGGACATGAAAACCAATTTCATGATTTAGATAGAGAATACAATTTTAAAGAACTTTCCAATTTACTTCTATTATCAATTTTGCTTTATTCTCTTATTATCGTTTGTTGAAGAAACAGCAATTCACATGGGTGAGCCAATAATATGAGGAATACATGTGCAGCTCCTGGGCCTATAAAGATATGCTTTTCAACAGAGGACACCAAACGAACAAAAATAATTTGATGAGAGAAACAAATTGGAAAGTTGTTAAAAATTGTTTGCTCTCTCTTAATCACGAAAGAAAAAAAATTGGGTTTCATATCCCTTTATGGTACCACATATGTGGAATCTGGATAAGTACAACGTGCATCAGCCATTTTATAATACATCCTATATAATAAAAGGCCAAGTGTGTTTGTCCGAAGCTGTCATGCGCAGTAGACAGCACAGCATGAGGACAAACACACCTGGCCTTTGAGAGTCCCTAAGTCTCTGCTCTGAAGTGCGAGCAGAACCGAGTGTGGCTGGGGGCGTGGCAGAGTGTGGCTGGGGGCGTGGCCGAGCGCGAGGGCCGTGAGGGGGCATGGCCAAGCGTGAAGGGTCGGGGCCAGGCGGCCCGTGAAAGGCTGTGCAGTGAGAGCTCAAAAAAGCTCAAAAGAGGGGAGAGAGGGGGTAGGGAAAAGATAAGAAAGGTGAGAGAGAGAGAGTTCAAGAGGGGAGAGAGAGATCAAGAGGGGAGATAAAGGGAGCACAAGAGAGACAGCAAAAGAGAGGGGGAGAGACATCAAAAGAGAGGGGGAGGGAGAGCAAAAGAAAGGGGACAGAGAGATCAAAAGAGAGGGGGGGGGGAAGAAAAAGAGAGGGGGAGAGAGAGAGGGGAGGAGAGAGAGAGAGGGGAGGAGAGAGAGAGAGAGAGGTGGGAGGAGGAGAGAGAGAGAGGGGAGAGAGAGGGGGGAGGGAGAGAGAGAGGGGAGGGAGAGAGAGAGGGGAGGGAGAGAGGGGGAGGGAGAGAGAGAGGGGGAGGGAGAGAGAGGGGAGGGGGAGTGAGAGAGAGAGAGGGGAGGGGGAGTGAGAGGGGAGGGAGAGAGAGAGGGGGGGAGGGAGAGAGAGAGGGCGGAGGGGGAGAGAGAGAGGGGGAGGGAGAGAGAGATGGGAGGGGGAGAGAGAGAGGGGAGGGAGAGAGAGAGGGGAGGGGGAGGGAGAGAGAGAGAGAGGGGAGGGAGAGAGAGAGGGGAGGGAGAGAGAGAGGGGAGGGGGAGTGAGAGAGAGAGGGGGGAGATAGAGAGGGAGAGAGAGAGAGGGGAGAGAGAAAGGAGAGAGAGGGGGGAGAGAGAGAGAGAGAGAGGGGGAGAGAGAGGGGAGAAAGAGAGAGAGGGGGAGAGAGAGAGAGGGGGGAGGGGGAGAGAGAGATAGAGGGGAGAGAGCGCAAAGAGGGGGGAGGAGGTCGAGAGCGCAAAAGAGGGGGAAGAGAAGAGAGCGCAAAAGAGGGGGAGAGAGAGTGCGCCAAAGAGGTGGGATAGAGAGATGCGGCAAAAGAGGGGGGATAGATGAGAGCGCAAAAGAGGGGGGGATGAGAGCGCAAAGAGAGGGGAATGAGAGAGTGCCAAAAGATGAGGGGGGAGAGAGGGAGAGGCAAAAAAGAAGGGGACAGAGAGATCAAAAGAGAGGGGGGAAGATGAAAGAGAAGGGGAGGGGGAGAGAGAGAGGGGAGGAGAGACGAGAGAGAGAGAGGAGAGGTGGGAGGCAGGATGAGAGAGAGAGGGGAGAAGAGAAGGGGAAGGGAAGAGAGAGAGGGAGGGAGGAGAGAGAAGAAGGGGAGGGGAAGTGAGATGGGGAGGGAGAGAAGAGAGGCGGGGAGAGAGAGAGGGGAGGGAGAGAGAGAGGGAGATGGGGGAGGGAGAGTAGAGAGAGGGGAGGGGATAGTGAGACGAATGAGAGGGGGGAGATAGAAAGGGAGGAGAGAGAGAGGGGAGAGAGAAAGGAGAGAGGGGGGAGAGAGGGGGAGAGAGAGAGGGGAGAAAGAGATAGAGGGGGGAGAGAGAGAGAGAAGGGGAGAGAGAGGGGAGAGAGAGAGCACAAAAGAGGGGGGAGAGAGAGTGCGCAAAAGAGGGTGGGATAGAGAGAGCGCAAAAGAGGGGGATAGAGAGAGCGCAAAAGAGGGGGGAGAGAGAGAGCGCAAAAGAGAGGGGGAGAGAGAGCGCAAAAGAGAGGGGGGAGAGAGAGAGAGCTCAAAAGAGAGGGGAGAGAGAGAGTGCAAAAGAGGGGGGAGAGAGAGCGCAAAAGAGGGGGAAGAGAGAGCGCAAAAGAGAGGGGGGAGAGAGATCTCAAAAGAGAGGGGGAGAGAAAGCGCAAAAGAGAGGGGGGAGAGAGAGCAAAAGAGAGGGGCAGGGAGAGAGCGCAAGGGTTGGGACTGCTGTACCCTGCAAAAAATGGCCCGTGTGAACGGGCTTTAGGACTATCCTATATAATAAAAGGCCAAGTGTGTTTGTCCGAAGCTGTCATGCGCAGTAGACAGCACAGCACGAGGACAAACACACCTGGCCTTTGAGAGTCCCTAAGTCTCTGCTCTGAAGTGCGAGCAGAACCGAACGTGGCTGGGGGCATGGCCGAGCGTGGCTGGGGGCGTGGCCAAGCGCGAGGGCCGTGAGGGGGCGTGGCCAAGCGTGAAGGGTCGGGGCCAGGCGGCCCGTGAAAGGCTGTGCAGTGAGAGCTCAAAAAAAGCTCAAAAGAGGGGAGAGAGGGGGTAGGGAAAAGATAAGAAAGGTGAGAGAGAGAGAGTTCAAGAGGGGAGAGAGAGATCAAGAGGGGAGATAAAGGGAGCACAAGAGAGACAGCCAAAGAGAGGGGGAGAGAGACAGCAAAAGAGGAGGGGGGAGGGAGAGCAAAGAAAGGGGACAGAGAGATCAAAAGAGAGGGGGGGAAGAAAAAGAGAGGGAGAGGGGGAGGGGGATAGAGAGAGGGGAGGAGAGAGAGAGAGGGGAGGAGAGAGAGAGAGAGAGGTGGGAGGAGGATAGGGGAGAGAGAGAGGGGGGAGGGAGAGAGAGAGGGGAGGGAGAGAGAGAGAGGGGAGGGAGAGAGGGGGAGGGAGAGAGGGGGAGGGGAAGAGGAGGGGAGGGGGTAGTGAGAGATGAGAGAGGGGAGGGGGAAGTGAGAGTGAGAGGAGGGAGAGAGAGAGGGGGGAGGGAGAGAGAGAGGGGGGAGGGGGAGAGAGAGAGGGGAGGGGGAGAGAGAGAGGGGAGGGAGAGAGATAGGGGAGGGGGAGGGAGAGAGAGAGGGGAGGGAGAGAGAGAGGGGAGGGAGAGTGAGAGAGAGAGGGGGGAGATAGAGAGGGAGAGAGAGAGGAGGGGAGAGAGAAAGGAGAGAGAGGGGGGAGAGAGAGAGAAAGGAAGCGAGGGGGGAGAGAGAGAGGGGAGAAAGAGAGAGAGGGGGAGAGAGGAGGGGGGGGGGAGGGGGAGAGAGAGAGAGATAGAGGGGAGAGAGGGCAAAAGAGGGGGGAGAGAGAGAGCGCAAAAGAGGGGGGAGAGAGAATGCGCAAAAGAGGGTGGGATAGAGAGAGCGCAAAAGAGGGGGGGATAGAGAGGAGAGCGCAAAAAGGGGGGGGAGGAGCGCAAAAGAGGAGGGGGAAGAGAGAGCGCAAAAGAGAGGGGGGAGAGAGGGAGAGCAAAAGAAAGGGGACAGAGAGATCAAAAGAGAGGGGGGGAAGAGAAAGAGAGGGGGAGGGGGGAGAGAGAGAGGGGAAGAGAGAGAGAGGGGAGGAGAGAGAGAGGTGGGAGGAGGAGAGAGAGAGAGGGGAGAGAGAGGGGGAAGGGAGAGAGAGAGGGGAGGGAGAGAGAGAGGGGGAGGGAGAGAGAGGGCGAGGGAGAGAGAGAGGGGAGGGGGAGTGAGAGAGAGAGAGGGGAGGGGGGAGTGAGAGGGGAGGGGAGAGAGAGAGGGGGGAGGGGGAGAGAGAGAGGGGAGGGAGAGAGAGAGGGGGAGGGGGAGTGAGAGAGAGGGGGGGAGATAGAAAGGGAGAGAGAGAGAGGGGAGAGAGAAAGGAGAGAGAGGGGGGGAGAGAGGGGGAGAGAGAGAGGGGGAGAAAGAGATAGAGGTGGGGAGGGAGAGAGAGAGAGAGAGAGGGAGAGAGAGAGGGGAGAGGAGAGAGAGATAGAGGGGAGAGAGCGCAAAAGAGGGGGGGGAGAGAGAGAGCACAAAAGAGGGTGGAGAGAGAGTGCGCAAAAGAGGGTGGGATAGAGAGAGCGCAAAAGAGGGGGATAGAGAGAGCGCAAAAGAGGGGGGAGAGAGAGAGCGCAAAAGAGAGGGGGAGAGAGAGCACAAAAGAGAGGGGGGAAGAGAGAGCTCAAAAGAGAGGGGTAGAGAGAGAGTGCAAAAGAGGGGGGAGAGATAGCGCAAAAGAGGGGGGAAGAGGGAGAGCGCAAAAGAGAGGGGGGGAGAGAGAGATTTCAAAAGAGAGGGGGAGAGAAAGCGCAAAAGAGAGGGGGGATGAGAGAGCAAAAGAGAGGGGCAGGGAGAGAGCGCAAGGGTTGGGACTGCTGTACCCTGCAAAAAATGGTACGTGTGAACGGGCTTTAGGACTAGTAACAACATAAAATACAGGCTTCTAATTTCTTCCTATAACAAGTTCGGTCAAATTTAGAAATCTTGACACATATTTCCATGATAAATTTATACATTTATTTTTTAAATGAATGTATAAAACAGTAGTCTCTTGTCTTGTCTTTTACTGTGAGTTACCTACTAGGGTTGCCAACTTTTTTGAAGAAAATAAGGGAGAGTAAGGAATTGACAAATTTCATGTAGGAAATCGGCAAATTATTCAGTAGTTACTGAAAAACACTTTATTTTACAATTTGATACAGTTTGGTACAACACAATTCTTCATACAAATCATCTATATTCACAGTCAACAACTTTTGCAAATTCTTAAATTCTATTTCTCATTTAAGTAAACTGTCAGATAAATAAATTATTAACTATGGGGTTGATCACAATATTTTAGAAAAACTTATCAAATTATTTATCTACAAAAGTCCCCTTAGACTTAAATGGTGCTTTTCTGTTGAAAATCATTATGGGCTAGATTACAAGTTTATGGGCGCACAATAAAATAACCAGGCCATTACAAGTGGCTGGTTATTGCTACATGAGCTCGTGGTAGTAATTAACGCTCAAAAACTAATCAGAAGGTCAGACTTCTGGTTAATTTTTTTCAAATGTGCCCCAATTACTTCAAAAAAAATGTGTAGTGGCTTTTTGTATTTAAAAAATATTAACATTTTTAATACTTTTTTAAAAACTGCACTAAGCAGTTTTTTAGGGGTTAAATGGAGCAGGTGTGGGGTGTTAGAAAGAAAACAGCACTGAAAAGGGCCTTTAAACTGCAATCTATGGAGTCTGTGTGCACTATAAATATATATGTATATGCTTATATACATCTATATTTATGTGTTAAAAATGTGTATATGTATATATATATATATATGTATATATATATATATGTATATAGATATATATATATATATATATATATATATATATATATATATATATTAAAACTTAGATATATATGTATATATACATATATATATATATATATGTGTATATTTAAATTTGCTGCCCTTCGCTGCGCTTGGTTCTCATGCCGTGTCTGACAGCATAAAAACGAGGCTCCCATTGGAGCCTATTGAAGTGCGCTCTTGTGAGCGCAATGCTTCTGTGCAATGTGAAACCAACCTTGCGTTTGCATTACATCTAACTTGCAATTTCTAAGTTGAGCGCAAATATCGCTGTCAAAGAAGCAATATTTTGCACTCCGCTTATAATCTAGCCCTATATAAGTCTTTCTAAATTATTGTAATAGACCCCCCTCCTCCAAAAAAAGAGTACCAGAGTACAATATTAAATGTTTGAAATCAAGATTTTATATGTTGTAAAAAATAGGGGAGGAAAAATGTTTTAAGAGCAGATAAATCAGGGTGGCTGGGAGGACTGTTAAAAAGTTTGGGTAAATAAAGAAGATCCCTGGAAATAAGGGAAAGTTGGCAACCCTATCACCTACACAAAATATGTTTTGTTATTCATCTCATTATACTATGCAACTTGTACTTTGTAAAGCTTGTTTTATAACTCAAGAAATCTGAAGAACATAAGATATACATATATATATATATATATATATATACACACACACATATATATGTGTGTGTGTGCTCATGCGCAACTGTGTGTGTGTAAAACAAAGATTATCACTTACTGTCCATCAAATAAATTATATCTTATTTATGCAATAGTTTGGCTGAAGATGTCATGCCTTTTATTTTTTTCATTTTTATTTCACATAAATAAATTAGTTAAAGGTCACTCAAGGTTTAGTTGCCTAAATGAAAAGATCCCAGTGGGAACCAATTGTGTATGGGTTAAGGGCCATAAATCAGGATAGACATCTACTCTATAGTGTTAACAGGTTGGCAACATTGAGGAATGCATTGTACACATAATACAGAATTTTATAATACACCAAAGGAAAAATAACTGTATTAAGTGACACATTTTAACAGTGGAACACTGTAATTCTGTACGTATTAAAATTCATAGGTCTGAATATTTTAAAAATACATATACCGTACAACTGTTTGTGTTTATTGAACATATCTCCAATGACAAAAAAAAGGGTTTCATACATTCATTTGATGTAAAATAAAACTTAACTACAATATAATAAATGTGTTTAGCAAATTAAATTATATTGAATTGCTTATTAAAGCTTAAAGTTAAATTCACAGGTTTTTCTAAAGGTGTTACATTTCTGTTTTGTATATTCACTTTTAACATGTTTCACATAGCATGCTGAATTTAATAGCCTTAATAAAACAATTTGTCAAGATAAAAATGCATGTGTCATGAATACCACAGCAGAAGGAAAATTTTAGAACTACACATTCATTAGGAACATGAACACAATGTTTGCAATGTCCTCATGTAGATGTCCTTAAAATGTGAGGTTAGAATTGAGTAAACTCTGAATTGTGTATTTTGGAGTAAGTATTAAAAGACTTTTGTATTAAAACTGTTTTCACATTACATACTAAATATGAACTAGAATAGGTAACAAACAATTAACATAACTAATCAAATATTTGTATATTAAAAATATTATTTTGAGATGTTTAAGTAATTTTCTTAGACAACCTTTAAATTAAGAAACTTTACCCTCTAATCATCCTATCCCAGTCTGACGCTCACACTCTCTTCTCTTCATTTATTTAACACCTTCTATAGTGCCGCAGATTCTGTTGACGCACTATAAATAAAGATAATACTAATATCAATATTAGAAAAAAGAAAAAATAACTATGAGGATAATGTAGTCATTCAAAACAATTTGTGAAATCAACATGATAGGTTAGTGTTACTAAACATAACAAGCCAAGGCAACAAGCAAGATCAAATTTCTTGGTGAATTCTGTGCTTGTTACAGACTTGCCTGAGGTCACATCTGACTGTATAATGGCTTCTTGAACCAGGCTGGTCATGCAACCTAAGGTAGGAGAAGTTTCACAATTACTAAAACTTACACAGTCACGTACTAATACATAATGGGCCAAATTTAACAAACTAGGGAACCTGTCCTCCTGTGTTCACAGCGAGCAGGTAGCAGATGTTGTTTGTCCATTGCCCACATTACTCTCATACTTTCTGCATGTCAAAAATGCTGCTATCTTGTAGATATGGTTTCTTTGTGTTTTTACATTTAGTTAATAGAGATGATGTGTTAAATATAATTTTTTTAATTGGGGAATTCAATTGTCATCCAAAAGGTCCCTCACCATTATTGGCATGTGCAGTGCCATTTTGTTTTTTCAGGTCTGAGCATGCACAGATCTGTGAGTGAAATCATTTTAATTTACCGGATGTGTGCTATTATTCAGTCTATGGGTATTTAGCATTTATCAAGTGACTTTGGCTGTTGAATACAGTGGGGCCGATTTATCAAGTATCTGGCCGGCATGATCCGCTGTATCGTATCATGTCCACCAGACGTCGATAAATGCTGACAGCATATGCTGTCTGCATTTATCATTGCACAAGCAGTTCTGGTGAACTGCTTGTGCAATGCCGCCCCCTGCAGATTTGTGGCCAATCGGCCACTAGCAGGGGGTGTCAATTAACTCGATCGTATATGATCGGGCGGATTGCTGTCCGCCGCCTCAGAGGTGGTGGACAAGTTAAGTAGCAGTGGTCTTGCGCAGAATAGAGTAATTGTGATAAATCAGCCCTGATGTGTCTATTTTGTTGTCGATATGTACCTGTAGTCTAAAACTTGTGGTTAGGTGGATTGTAACATAGTAGATAAGGGTGAAAGAAGACTGAAGTCTATCGAGTTCAACCTATACAGATCATACCTGATTTACTATAAAGAAATTGTCAATTGAACTTATACTAAACAATTAGAAAGCCGGCCCATTTAACACAAACAATCATATCCCTAAACTCTGTTTTTAGCCAGAAATGTATCTAAGAAATTTTTACATTTCTTTAAGGCAGGGCTTGACAAATTTGTTCAAAATCTAAGAGCCAAAAATTTAGAAGCCAGAAATGTTTGGGTTTCCACATAAAAAAATAATAATAATAATAATAAAAATATATATATATATATATATATAAAACTAGATTAGGGTGACCATATTGCCGCTTTTAAAAGGGACACATATGAAAAATACATATGTCAGGGCTGTTTTCAGGGCTATTTAAAGAAATGTTTTGTATAAGAGCCCTGACATATGTATTTTTTCATATGTGTCCGTTTTTAAAGCGGCAATATGGTCACCCTAAACTAGATAGATTGATAGATGGATGGACAGATAGATGATAGATAGAAAGATATATACATATATACAGTATGGTATTTGGTACAGATACACTTGCAAACAGAAAGCTGAAAGGAAATATTCTACAAGTATAAATACAAAATCCTTGATAATGGCCAAATTAATAATAATTATAAAAATATGAACGAGGGGCATATTTCTTGATCAATATGTTAATTTACTCTAGAATGATGTATAAGTCCTAGGAAGAAACTTTAAAAAAATATTTATTACTCCTATATTGTATATATATATATATATATATATATATATATATATATATATATATATATATATATATATATACAGTATAGAAATAGCAGGTGTCCCAGCACTCCAACCTTGGTTATGTATCAAACACCTGGGCGCAATCCTCAAAGTTCATATTCAGTTATATTAGGAAGTAAAGGGCACTCTCAGTATTTTTGAAGAAACAAAATGTTTTTATTTAGAGCCACAACAAGTCATCAAAGACAAAGTCGACGTTTCGGCTCCTTAAGAGCCTTCTTCAAGACAAAGAAAATCTCATTTCGGCTCATGTGCACATTTTCCTGTTTATGGAGCACGGCTATGAGCCGAAATGAGATTTTCTTTGTCTTGAAGAAGGCTCTTAAGGGAGCCGAAATGTTGACTTTGTCCTTGATGACTTGTTGTGACTCTTAATAAAAACACTGTTTCTTCACAAATCCTGAGAGTGCCCTTCACATCCTAATATAACTGTGTATATACATATATATATATATATATATATATATATATATTGTATATAGATTATAGTAAACAGTATTAGTCAATTAGTTTAATATCAAAATAGCAAGAGTATTGCAGTATGCTGTAATACCTTTTTTATTAGACTAACATTACATAGTAAAAGACAAGCTTTTGAGATTCCTCTCTTCCTCAATTCTGAAGAGTATTGCTTTATACCCGAGGAAGAGAGAAATCTCAAAAGTTGGTATTTTACTAAGTAATGTTTGTCCAGTAAAAATGTATTATTGCATACTGAAATACTGTTGTTAGTTTAATAAATAGAGTGTTAGAAAGTGTATAATGATTGCGCAAACGAATGCTAAAGGTGAAATAAAACTAATAATTATAACAAATGTGACTAATCAGTGGTCATAAATGGAATCACAAAAAATATTTACAAAATTTTTTTTGGTGTTCAAATATGTTTAACTTGTGTGTGCAATTGAATAAATGTGCAGAAAAATAAATGTGGTCAGTGGTCACAAATGGAATCACAAAAAATAGTTACAAAAATAAATGTGCAAAAATTATATGCAATGAAAATGTGCAATTAATGAGTGATAAGAACCAAGGTATAATAAACTGCGAGTATCCATTTGATCCTCAAAAAAGTCTTACATGTATCCTCCAAAGAAAACATAAATTATCCAAAATCTAATACATTTATTCAATAGACAGAAATAGTCAAATAAAAATAGATACAATGATAAAAGGATACAAAATACAATTTGCGGCCGCAGTTAAAATACAAATAAAAATATTGAATTAAACTAATTGCACATAATATAAAATCACAGGAAGAAAAAGAAATTAAACCACAAATTAAACCACAAAATAGATTACAAAATAGTAACTACCCGAATCAGGGGATACGATCTTACCAACAAGATAAAAGGTTTAATACATCTAGACAAGATACAGTAATTGACCATAATCGTCTAAAAAATATCCACTACAGAGGAAATCCTAATGTCAACAGATTTGAAGATAGGAGAGAATAGAATAGAGAGTATAATAGAGATTATACTTACTCTAATCAACAATTTAAAAAAGAACAGGGAAATTGGAGATCTAGACAAGAGAGACAATGGCCTAAACAAATAGTGATCAGAAATAATTTTAAAACCAATGGACAAGATCACTCACCTTATAGGATACTGATGAGGAATAGATTTCAACCCCGTGAAAATAGAGAAGTTACATCAGAAGTTGTAGATTATGGCAATTCAGATCTAGGTCCAAGTACTAGTAATTTTGAAAAAAATATACAAGAAAAAAAAACAACAACAACATTTTTTAGATTTAGACCACAACACAAGAGATTGGGGTGCACAACTTCCTCAGAGAAATCCAAGAAAAAGATGGGCATCAAGAGACGAGGAAAGAGAGGAAGGGGATTACAGAAATCCAAAAACCCAAAGATTTTAAATAATAATAAAAAAGTAGCATTTTTAATTTAAGTGATACAATACTGACAGAGAAACAAATACAAGTGTTGGACAAGGGCCTCTCTTTTGCACCCTCCCAAAAAATCAACAAATTCAATTCATTTGTTGATGCACATAAATTTATTAAAAATCTAACTGTTAAAAAATGGTTTCTAAAGAAACCTGTTGAAAAAGAAGCCCTTAATACAACCAAAATAGATGAGAAAGGGTTTGTACATTCAGAATTAAAACAAAAATCCCACTTTTATCCCAAAAATATAGAAGGGGGAGCAGTAGAAACTTTTGAGAAATTAATCACTACAGATATACAAAATCTAGATGTGGATAAACTAAATAAAAATAAATTACAAAATATTTTGAAATCACAATTATCTCTGATCAAAGATCTGGAAGAGAACAAAAACCTGATTATAAAAGAGAACTATGAATAAAGAGAACTATATGAATATTACTAATGATTTGTTAAATGACAGAACCACATATAAAATTTTGAACAAAGATCCTACAGAAAAGTTTGCAAAAGACTTAAAAGATTTTGTATGGGAGGCAAAGGAAATAGGTATTTTGAGTGAAAAAGGAAGCCTCTACTTAGTGCAGAGTAATCCAAGAATACCCCTACTATATTGTCTTCCCAAAGTTCATAAATCTCTAAGCAATCCACCGGGAAGACCAATAGTATCGGGCATAAATTCCATTACCTCCAATTTATAAGAGTACATAGATGTCTACCTACAAGGGTATGTAAAAGATCTCCCATCGTACCTTAAAGATTCCACGGATGTATTGCGTATTCTAAATTCACTTAATTGGCAAGAAGACTACTTAATAGCAACTTGCAATGTTTCTTCGCTCTCTACTAGTATTAAACATCAAGATGGCATTGAAGCTATAAATTTCTATTTAAAAAGAGATAATACCTTAAAAATTGAACAAAAAAACTTTATATTGGATGGTATTAAATATATACTCAATCATAATTATTTTAACTTTGACGGTAAATTTTACCTCCAAGAATGTGTAACTGGGATGGGGACCAGATTTGCCCCAAGTTATGCTAATTTGTTTATGGGTCTATGGGAATTTATCTTCCTTGACTCAGTTGATCTTGGGGCAAACCTGGTCCTCTACAAAAGGTATATAGATGATATTTTAATTGTCTGGAAAGGCTCTAGAGATTATTTATCATAGTTTTTCTCAAGAATCAATAACAACACTAAAAATTTAAAGTTCACCTATGAAGTAAGTAGTGAGTTAGTCCAATTTTTGGACTTGGAGATATCTATAAAGGAGGGGAAGATATACACCAAGACTTATTTTAATCAGGTAGATGCAAACAGTTACATACATGCAACTAGCTGCCATTTGGACAGATGGAAACAAAATATACAAAAAAAAAACAGTTTACACGTATTAGAAAAAATTGTAATGAAGTTAATGATTACATTGCACAATCAAAAATACTGGAAGATAAGTTCATTGAAAGAGGTTATAAGGTAGACCTAATAGAGAGAGCAAAAAAGAGGCTCTTGAGTTAGATATAAATAAATTATTGGAGTCTAAAAAAGTGAAATCCTCTATGGATAACAAAGACAAGTTATTCGTTGCATTCATTACCCAATACAATCAGAATAAACGAGAATTAGAAAAAATCTTTAGAAAACACTGGTACATTTTAAAATCAGATGAAGTACTTGGACCCCTCCTTCTCAACCATCCACAAATTGTGTATAAAAAAGTAGAAATTTAAAAACCATGTTGGCACCAACGGATACAAGTAGTAAAAATGGTATGTTCAACAAGTAAAATCATTGTGGGGGAGAGAAGTTCTAGGGTTCTATCCCTGTTTAAAATGTAAGTCTTGCAAATGTGCCTCCAAAAAGAAAAAAATTAAATCCACTATAACTGGAAAAGAATATAAAATGAATTATATCTATAGATGTTCTGACTCCAATTTTGAATATTTTATAGAATGTTTATGTGGGAAACAATATAGTGGAGAGTCAGAGAGACCCGTAAAGGACAGAATTCGTGAGCATTTAAATTCAATAGAAAATATGAATTTGTAAAGAAATTTGGAGTTACCTATACCCAAGCACTTTAATACATGTAATAAAGGCAACTTAAAACATTTTAGTTATGTAGTAATAGATAAAATCAAACCAAATTGGAGGGGCACTAACATTAATTAAAAAGAGAAGCTAAATGGATTTTCGAATTAAATACATTATCACCGAGAGGTCTAAATTTAGATTTTGATCTAGGATGTTTCCTGGACTAATAACTATCTGTTAATTACTATCATAGTATTTCTGCAACACTCTTGAAGAATAATATACTTCAAGTGTTTAAGATATAATGATTGCCTTACTTTAAAGTTATAGATATGTATAAATTTGGCCGCTTAATGTTAGTTACAATTTTTTAGCCTATCTTCCAAAAAATATTTGTTTGAACGCTTTCCTCTGAATGCCAAGATTTTCTAGAATACCTTTTCCCCTAAGGTTATAGAGGCGATTATTAGTTGGATTCTCGAATGTCTCCTCCGATATTGACTTTTTTTACTATAATAATATTGAGATCCGTGTGAAATCTAGTTGAGCCAGTTATTTTTCACAATTTATATAGCACTTAGTATTTTTATAATGGGTATAAATATATTACCAAAAAGGTAAAAATTTGTGTGTATACGAGCTGATTTTAAAACATGATCATATGATAAAGAAATTGTTATACCTTTAATTGACACCGCTTATAAGGCGTGTGCAAGCATACAATCTCTGAGCTTGAGAAAGAAATTTAAAACGCGTTGCTCAGAGTACTAACAGCTTCCGTTGGAAGCACACACCTGCTGTGATTATTACACCTGCCACGAGCAGTAAATTGTTTGGTGAGGCCTAAAAACTTGAGTCTGTTTTGTTGTATACGATCAGATTGTAAGTGGGGTCTCACATCCAATGTTTTGAAGTCACTAGCAACCATTTTAACTACACTCTATGTGTTATAAACAAGGAAGCACATCTGATTCTGTGTCCTCACCTGAGGGTCTACGCCGGATAACACAAACCTAAATGTGAGTAGTACGGATATACTCTTAAGCAATATTGCTGTAGACACTGCATTAAGGAGTTCCTCTTTCCCATCAACAGAACTCGGCGGCGGTTTTCTGAGGGTCCATATCGGATTAAAGAGCTCCAAGTTTGACCACATCACCTCTGGGACAATCTATTTTCCTCATATGATAAGATTTGTATACTGGACATTTCCCAAAAGTCTTTGTCCCTAGTATCTTTGTAAGGATTCCGCTTCAGGTTTTACCTATGCCTTTCCCATTCACCTTATGTAAGGATTCCGCTCCATGTTTTACCTATGCCTTTTCCATTCACCTGACTTAAGCCTTACCTGTACTTAAGGCATCAGCTGACTGCAGACAGGTGCTTAATTATTAAGTTTCTAGACTAGCTCTGAAGCGTGTCTGTTTTCCACTTGCTGTGTGTTTTTCTGACAACAAACCAGTCTGCTTTTCTTCCAATTACTGAATCAGCTACTACCTTGGGATTACTTATTTTCTACTGCCGGTTCATATGCTCATTTTGCCTACAGAAAGTTTTACAGAGGCGAGTTTTTCTTTTTTTAGCGTGCACGCTACAACAGAGACTTAATCCATACTGCAGTGTGTTTGCTGCCGTCTCCCTCTGAGTTTCTATCTCATCTGAGCCACTGAAGTGTTTCTCACACACCGGACTTCAATCTCTCTTCCACTGCAACACAGCGCAACTCTTCTACAAACAACCTCCCACGGACTAAGTGCAAGGACATCTCAGAACTAATTCTGCTTCTATTACACACCATCCGGTGACTGGGGGTAAGCGCTGTAGTTACTTTAAGCTGTGCTGTACAAATAAACATTGAACTTTGCTTTTCCCTGCTACTCTACTGACCGCAAGACTATCAGCACATGTGTATACCGTTCTGTGACAAACTAACTAATAGTGTCTAAAACTGAGAGTTACACTTCACACTGAACTGTTATATCTTACTCCAGCACTAATAGCAACACTACCTGCTTTCTGGAACTCTGCTTTTCTTTATCAAGATTTATCGTACTGGGAGCTAGCTGAACTCTAAAGATTGTTACTAAGAAATTGATTTATTTTTTATATTTCTTCTGATGCAGACTTTGTTTATGTCTATACTAATGCTGTGACGTTCAACAGCATATATGTTTTACATCATTCGTTGCCAGACAAGTTTCTGATCTGCAATTCAATTACTTGAGAATAACAACTTCACTGAAAGCAGCTTGGGTCTATGCTGTTCAATAGTCCATTTGCCAAAAGTGATACAAATCATTTATTTTGCATACTCTGCAGTTGTGATCCATCCTCACTCTCTACTAAATCGTTACAGAATAATTAAGCCCTATAAAATATGGATCCAGCAGAATTGCCCCAATTCGTTTACAACCTGTCTAAAAGAGTAGATGAACTCAGTCAAGGCCTTAGAGATCTAAAGGTTGAAAATGAGACTTTAACTAAGATTATAAGAGAGACAACTCCTCCCAAAGCAAAAGCTGCTGAATCTATTGTGGAACCACAGATTGCAGCACCTGATTTGTTCAATGGTGATAGGAGTCTCTATCGCCAATATAGGAATGCCTGCCTCCTCACTTTCGACCTTAAGCCACTCACATATCCTAATGATAAGATTAAAGTGCTCACAATGATTACCTATCTACGGGGTGAACCCCGAATCTGGGCAGACACGCTCTTTGAAACCAACGATCCTATTCTATCATCCCTACAGTCTTTTCTAGCAGTCATGGATGAACTTTATTCAGACTCAAATTTACAATTGACTGCAGAAAGCAAGATGCGGAAACTAAAGCAAGGCAACCGTCCTGTTGAAGTTTATATAACGGAGTTTAAACAACATGCCATTGACTCCCAATGGAACGTGATTGCCTTAAGAAACCAATTTCGCCTAGGACTCTCGGAAGCAGTTAAAGATGAGCTAGCCCGAACTAATCTCCCTGACTCATTAGACGGCCTCATGAAGCTCTCAATGCAAATAGATAGAAGGCTTCGCGAAAGGAAGTCAGAGCGTCAAATTGGGGATTCTTCTTACAAGAGATCTTTCCATCCTCCTCCAACTGCTTCTTCATCAAGTGTGCCTGAACCTATGGATATAGGCTTTATGAGGGGTCCATTGACCTCTGAAGAAAGGTTTAGAAGAAAATCAAAAGGACTGTGTATGTATTGTGGAAGTCCAAATCATCCTATCCGCGAATGCCCCTCCCTACGTAAAAATAAAAATAGTAAGTCTCTCTTACATTTGACTTCAATGATTGAACATGATAAACCAATTCACTGTACTTTAACCCTCTCTTTACAGTGGGACAGCAATCGCATGACGAAAGAAGCTATAATTGACACAGGAGCCCAAGGGAATTACATAGATAAAGCTATTGTTAAAAAAAATAAAATTCCTCTCATCACTAAATTGTCTCCTGTCTCTATACGGGTTGTAGATGGGTCTGAAATTTCTTCTGGTCCTATTACTCAGCATACAATTCACATTCTGGTATCCACCCTAGGTTCACATCAGGAATACATCACTTTTGATGTTATTACCTCTCCTCTATTCCCCATTGTACTAGGGTTGCAATGGCTTCGTTTACACGAACCTGTGATCAATTGGAGTTCTTTGGAAGTAAAACTTGATTCACCATATTGTCAGCAAACCTGTCTAAATCATTCTGTCCTCTTCCATTTGACAGAAACTCCACACATACCTAAAGTATATGAGAAGTATTCAGTAAGAAGGAAGCTGATACTCTACCTCCTCATCGGTCGTATGACTGTCCGATCGACCTAAAACCTGGTACCACTCCTCCCTACGGTCATCTCTACCCTCTTTGCCAACCCGAGCTTGATCATTTAAAGACGTATTTAGATGAAAACTTAAAAAAAGGTTTTATACGTCCTTCAGTCTCTCCAGCAGCAGCCGGGTTCTTCTTTGTAAGAAACAAAGATAACTCCCTTCGACCAATCATCGACTTCAGGGAACTCAATAAAATCACGATAAAAAACAGGTATCCCCTACCACTCATCCCCGAACTCATTGAACGCCTCCAACATGCCAAAATCTTCACCAAATTAGATCTAAGAGGGGCTTATAACCTTGTCCGCATAAGAGAAGGGGATGAGTGGTTGACCGCTTTTAGGACAAGATACGGCCTGTTTGAGTACCTGGTAATGCCGTTCGGGTTAACTAACGCCCCGGCCACATTCCAGTATTTTATTAACGATATATTTCACGATCTTCTTGATACTTGTGTGGTCGTATACCTGGACGACATTCTAGTGTACTCAAACACGCTTGAAGAACATGTTAAACATGTTAGTTGGATACTTTCCAGGCTCCAAGTTCATAGGCTATATGCAAAGCTAGAAAAGTGTGTATTCCACACCAAAGAAATAGATTTTTTGGGGTACTCCATTGGCCCAAAAGGTATCCAAATGCAGGCTAACAAAGTCGATTCAGTAAAAAAACTGGCCACAACCAAAAAATAGGAAGGAACTACAACGTTTCCTCGGGTTTAGCAACTATTATAGAAAGTTTATTAAAAATTTCTCTCAAATTGCTAAACCTCTCACTGTACTCACCAGTTCCAGTACACCTTTCACCTGGAACTCCAAGGCAACTGAAGCTTTCAACTCATTAAAAAACTCCTTCTGCTCAGCTCCAATACTTCAATTTCCTGACCCTTCTCTCCAATTCATTTTGGAGGTGGATTCTTCCGATTATGCCCTTGGAGCTGTCCTCTCGCAAAGACGCAGTATATCCCAACCACTACATCCAGTAGCTTTCTATTCCAAAATTCTTTCTGCACCTGAGATGAACTATGCTGTTGGAGAAAAGGAACTCCTGGCGATTAAACGTGCCTTTGAACATTGGAGGCATCTCCTGGAGGGCACCGTCTTACCAATAATTATCTACACGGATCACCGTAATCTCGAGTTCCTACAGAGGAATAAAACTCTCTCTAGTCGACAGGTAAGATGGAGCCTATACTTTAGCAGGTTTAACTATCAAATCATCTACAGGCCCGGTTCTAAAAATGGAAAGGCGGACGCACTTTCTAGGAAAGACCCTAGACCTCCAAACACTCAGGAATCTACTTCTATCATTCCCCCCGATAGATTTTTGGGTCTACTGTCCACCTTCAAGACGCAACTTCAAACTGCTTTACGGTCAGATCCTCAGTTACCTCAACTCTGACTATCTCGTAGAAACAACCTCTACTATCATGGGACTCTCTTGTATGTCCCTGAGATTAAACAACATCATGATCCACCTCTCCTTGGACATCCAGGTATTACGAAAACAAAGGAACTTCTCAGCAGATCCTACTGGTGGCCAAATTTGGAAACATCTGTTAAAAACTATATCTCAAACTGCTCCATCTGCATTACTTCCAAAAAGGAAAGGGCCAAGCCATATGGACATCTTCTTCCAATTCAAATACCTGATAGACCTTGGTTACATCTCGGCATGGACTTCATAGTTGAATTACCTGTGAGTTCAGGTTTCAACACCATTCTAGTTGTCACAGACATCCTGACCAAAATGGCTCATTTTATCCCTTTTAACAAACTTCCCACTTCTAGTGAGACAGCACAACTCTTCTTAAATTCGATTGTCAGATACCACGGAATTCCTTCCATCATAACAACTGATAGGGGTACTCAGTTTACCTCGAAGTTCTGGAAAAGTCTTTCTGCTCAACTGAAAATTGATCATCGCCTAAGTACTGCCTTCCATCCACAAACAAATGGCCAAACAGAGAAATTAAATCAATGGCTAGAGCAGTATCTATGCTGTTATTGCTCTTATCAGCAAAATGAATGGTCACAATACCTATATCTGGCCGAATTTGCCTACAATAACTCAGTTAATTCATCCACCAAAGTTTCACCCTTCTTTGCAAACTATGCTTTTCATCCTCATTTCTCCCTGGAACAAACAGATAACCCAAATTCTCCTTCTGTAGATGATCTACTACAGAAGCTCGCTGAAAACTTCCACTTCCTAAAAACAAATATTCTACAGGCTCAGACCTCACAGAAGAAATACTACGACTTACGCAGACGACCATCACCATCTTATGCCATAGGCGATAAAGTTTGGCTTTTGACAAAAAACATCAAAATCCCTGTTCCCAGTAAAAAACTAGCAGGATTATATATCGGACCATTCACTATCACTCACGTTGTTAACCCAAATGCAGTTACTCTGGACCTTCCTAGTTCTATACCCATCCATCCTACTTTCCATGTGTCCCTTCTTAAACCAGCTTCAGATGATCCTTCAGTGAAAACCATTTTACCACCTGTACCTGTACCCCTAGATTCGGACACTTATGAAATTCAAGACCTCCTGGATTCCAGACGGCATAAAGGTGTTTTACAATATCTGGTCAGATGGAAAGGCTACTCACCTGATGATGACACTTGGGAGCCTTATACCAATATAGATGCACCTAGACTCATCTCTCGTTTCCACAGACGTTATCCCCTTAGACCTAAACATCAAGCCGAGGATCGGCTTGCTTGAAGGGGGGCGTATGTAAGGATTCCGCTTCAGGTTTTACCTATGCCTTTCCCATTCACCTTATGTAAGGATTCCGCCCCATGTTTTACCTATGCCTTTTCCATTCACCTGACTTCAGCCTTACCTGTACTTAAGGCATCAGCTGACTGCAGACAGGTGCTTAATTATTAAGTTTCTAGACTAGCTCTGAAGCGTGTCTGTTTTCCACTTGCTGTGTGTTTTTCTGACAACAAACCAGTCTGCTTTTCTTCCAATTACTGAATCAGCTACTACCTTGGGATTACTTATTTTCTACTGCCGGTTCATATGCTCATTTTGCCTACAGAAAGTTTTACAGAGGCGAGTTTTTCTTTTTTTAGCGTGCACGCTACAACAGAGACTTAATCCATACTGCAGTGTGTTTGCTGCCGTCTCCCTCTGAGTTTCTATCTCATCTGAGCCACTGAAGTGTTTCTCACACACCGGACTTCAATCTCTCTTCCACTGCAACACAGCGCAACTCTTCTACAAACAACCTCCCATGGACTAAGTGCAAGGACATCTCAGAACTAATTCTGCTTCTATTACACACCATCCGGTGACTGGGGGTAAGCGCTGTAGTTACTTTAAGCTGTGCTGTACAAATAAACATTGAACTTTGCTTTTCCCTGCTACTCTACTGACCGCAAGACTATCAGCACATGTGTATACCGTTCTGTGACAAACTAACTAATAGTGTCTAAAACTGAGAGTTACACTTCACACTGAACTGTTATATCTTACTCCAGCACTAATAGCAACACTACCTGCTTTCTGGAACTCTGCTTTTCTTTATCAAGATTTATCGTACTGGGAGCTAGCTGAACTCTAAAGATTGTTACTAAGAAATTTATTTATTTTTTATATTTCTTCTGATGCAGACTTTGTTTATGTCTATACTAATGCTGTGACGTTCAACAGCATATATGTTTTACATCATTCGTTGCCAGACAAGTTTCTGATCTGCAATTCAATTACTTGAGAATAACAACTTCACTGAAAGCAGCTTGGTCTATGCTGTTCAATAGTCCATTTGCCAAAAGTGATACAAATCATTTATTTTGCATACTCTGCAGTTGTGATCCATCCTCACTCTCTACTAAATCGTTACAATCTTTGTGATTTTGATTTTATATTATGTGCAATTAGTTTAATTCGATATTTTTATTTGTATTTTAACCGCGTCCGCAAATTGTATTTTGTATCCTTTTATCATTGTATCTATTTTTATTTGACTATTTCTGTCTTTTGAATAAATGTATTAGATTTTGGATAATGTTTCTTTGGAGGCTACGTTTAAGACTTTTTTGAGGATCAAACGGATACTCGCAGTTTATTATAGCTTGGTTCTTATCACACATTAATTGCACAATTTCATTGCATATAATTTTTGCACATTTATTTTCTGCACATTTATTCAATTGCACACACAAGTTAAACATATTTGAACACCAAAACAATTTTTGTAACTATTTTTTGTGATTCCATTTATGACCACTGACTACATTTATTTTTCTGCACATTTATTCAATTGCACACACAAGTTAAACATATTTGAACAAAGAAAAAAAAGTTGTAACTATTTTTTGTGATTCCATTTATGACCACTGATTAGTCACATTTGTTTTTATTATTAGTTTTATTTTCACCTTTAGCATTCGTTTGCGCAATCATTATACATTTCTAACACTATATAAGCTTTTTTGGAGTCCTTTTTGGGAGACGCTCCCCTCTTTTTTGATTGTTTGTGTGAGTATCTGTGCTGGTCAAATTTATTAGTATTATTTTAATAAATAGATCAGTATATTTTAAAAACTATCGGCCAGATTACGAGTTTTGCATTATGAGCGGCTCGGTATTAACTTGCAAATTATTTCCACCACTCACCTTTAATAGCGCTGCTATTGCAGGTTTGCAAAAACCCGGCGTTAGCAGGCAATATGACAGCGTTGAGCTCCATACCGCACACAAATACCAGCGCTGCTTTGAGCTGGTTTTACATGCTCATGCACGATTTCCCAAAAGACATCAATGTGGAATCTCCGGAAGAGATACTTAGAGTATTTACCAAGTACTATAATAATTTATATGCCTTCCATGAGTCTAATCTACAGCATAGAGAAGAATTTTGGGATAAAATCACAAACCCAGTTATCTCTTCTGAAGCTTGCTCCGATATAAATGCTTTGATTACGGAAAGCGAAATAGATAAAGTTATCAAAAAACTAGAAAATAATAAAGCTCCAGGCCCAGATGCAGTCCCTAACGAATTTTACAAAATCCTAGGTCCAAATATCTCTCCATATCTTAAGAACCTATATAATTTTCTTTATAAAGATAATAAACCAATCCCCTCTAGTTTTGCTGCCTCTCTAACAATGTTGATTCTGAAGCCAGTGAAGGACCCAACTAAAAAAGAATCTTATCTCCCTATAGCTTTATTAAACTCGGATTACAAACTGCTTACTACTTTGCTTGCTAATCGGTTGCAAAGAGTTTTACCTACTATAATACATGAAGATCAGGCTGGCTTCATGTATAAAAGAAATTCGGCAGCTAAGATTAGAGAAATTTTTCTGGTGATGGATTATTATAATAGTAACAAGGAATCCTCGAAACAACATAATAGCAAGCTGGCAGATTCAGCGCTTATTTCAATTGATGCCGAAAAGGCGTTCGATTCAATTCATTATGACCATTTAGTATTTTCTTTGATTAAGTTTGGATTTAAAGATAATTTTGTTAATTTCATATGTAATTTATATGATTTTCCTGTCACAAAAATAAGTAAATAATAATCTTTCACCAGATATTCGTCTCAGAAGGGGAACTCGACAAGGCTGCCCATTATCACCGTTCTTATTTAATATTTCGATTGAACCATTGGCTATAATGGTACGTAATCACATAGAGGGCATTAGAATAGGTGGGAAAGAAATGAAAATTACTTTATATGCCGATGATATTCTCCTATATGTTTCTAATGTTAGGCAAAATATTCCTAAAGTGCTTTCAATTATAGAGGTATATGGATCTTTCTCTGGATACAGGGTTAATGTCTCAAAATCAGAGATCTTCTGGATTATGGAAAAAGGCATAGAAAGGATCGATTCCCCTTTCAAACTAGCACCACATTTTTTTAAATATCTTGGAATAGTCATATCTAGAAGTCCTAAGACTTGGTATAGTTTAAATATTTCTATTATAATCGATAAGATAAAAGAATCCTTGAAAAACTGGCAAAATTTTCCCCTGTCTATTTCGGGATGCATAGCTTTATTTAAAATGATACTCTTGCCAAAGATGTTGTACGTTCTCCAAAATACTCCAGTGATGTTAAAAGGAAAAGATGTGAGAGATCTGAATACCTCAATTCAGAGGTTTATATGGCAGGGCAAGAAACCCAGAATATCACTTAAAAAACTTTGCTTGGCTAGAGGATCCGGAGGTATGGAGCTTCCTGACATCTATATCTACAATTTGGCATTTTTAGCCAGAATAGTTCTGGACTGGATAGTGAGTGCAGGTTATGTTACTAATAATACTCTTGAACAGAATATAACCTTCCCTTACATACCAGTATCTTTAATTCACTGTGAACCTAGTAAGTGTCCTAGGAAAATCAAGAAAATTAAATCTATTTATGTACCCATAATAGCCTGGCGGAAAATTATTAGATTACTAGGGCTTAAAACTAATATTTCTAGATATCAAACGATCCTGGGAAACCCAGAATTTCAAGAGGGATCTCAATCAAAAGTCTTTGAGACTTGGAGGGACTTAGGGCTGTGTAGGGTTGCCCAATTAATGGATGTAGAGAATTCTACAATTAAGACATTTAGTACCCTAAAGCAGGAATTTAATCTATAGAATAAGGATTTCTATGCCTATTTACAAACAAGACATTATGCTCATATGATTATCAAAGAATTTGAGCTGAGTTGGAGCTGGGGAGATGTAGAGAACTGGATCATGATGGCTAAAAATGGGTTCTTTTCAATTTCTATAGGTTATCAAATAATACTCTCTAGATCAAATGACTTCAATCTAAGAGAAATATCCCAACAATGGAGTAAGATAACTCTGGGGGTAGAGATAAGTATCCCACATATAAAAAGATCATTAGATCTGGTATCTCAAAGCACATTATCCTCTACTTGGATTGAATCTCATGTGAAGCTATTACATAGAAGTTACTATACCCCAGAAAAAGGGTTTAAATGGGGCAATCTAACATTTAAGGCTTGCCCAAAATGCTCTTATTTAGGGGCTAATATGGTTCATATGATTTGGAGTTGCCCTAAGTTAAGTCAGACTTGGCAGAAGGTTGCTTATTGGGCCTCTAAATCTCTGAAACTCCCTATTGGGTCCTTTAATATAAGACAGATAGTCTGCCTATGGGATGATGTGCAACATAGGAAGATAATTAATGCAATAATTCTGGCAGTTAGAAGTTTGATATTCAGAAAATGGAAGACAGCGGATGTCCCTAGTATAGTAGAAGTAAAAAACTACTTGAAAAAACAGTATGTACTTGAGCAATACAATGTTGACTTGAATAGTGAACAAGATATACGGGTGTTCTTTAATAAGTGGTCTCTGTTTATTAAAAGTTTCCCAGTTAATGAGAGAGAACATCTTATTTTCCCTTTTAGAAACACAGAGATAATTTTATTAGGGATCTGGTAACCAGACTGGAAGGGCAGGAACCCTGGCCCAATTGAGGGACGCAAGGTGCCCCTTTTTTTTTTCCTCTTTTCTTCCACCTCCCCCCTCTCCCCACGATAGAGCAAAGGCCTAAACTAGGGGCCTACACGTAATAATGTTGTATCATGATCTAATATAAATAAAATAAAAAAATGTATTAAAATCCCAACAATGAGGTACAGGTAGTTAGAATATATTCACAGTATGGTGACTATTAATGTTCTTTACAATAATCTCACCCGGTGCCTTTATAAATTGGCAAGTTTAAGTTAGTTTTTTATTATGGAAAAGTATTCTCTTTATGACGTGCCCTGCGAGGTGCGATGTTGATATGTGATGTTATGTTACGTTTGTACCCTTGTTGGATATAAATAAAAATATATAAAAAAAAAGACATCAATGGGGAGAGCCAGCTAAAAAAAAGCCAAACACCTGCAATAACGGAGCGTAAAGCTCCGTAACGCAGCCCCATTGATTCCTATGGGGAAAGAAAATGTATGTTTAAACCTAACACCCTAGCATAAACCCCGAGTCTTAACACCCCTAATCTGCTGCCCCTGACATTGCCAAAACCTACATTACACTTATTAACCCCTAATCTGCCGCCCCTAACATCGTCGACACCTACCTACACTTATTAACCCCTAATCTGCTGCCCCTGACATCGCAGCCACCTACCTACACTTATTAACCCCTAATCTGCCGCCCCCAGCGTCGCCGCCCCCACTATACTAAAGTTATTAACCCCTAAATCTCTGGCCTCCCACATCACTAACACTAAATAAATACAATAACCCCTAAACCTAACCCTAAGTCTAACCCTAACACCCCTAACTTTAATATAATTAAAATAAATCTAAATACAAATTACTATTATTACCTAAATAATTCCTATTTAAGACTAAATACTTACCCGTAAAATAAACCCTAAGATAGCTACAATATAACTAATAGTTACATTGTAGCTATCTTAGGTTTTATTTTTATTTTACAGGTAAATTTGTATTTATTTTAACTAGGTAGAATAGTTAGTAAATAGTTATTAACTATTTACTAGCTACCTAGTTAAAATAAATACAAATGTACCTGTAAAATAAAACCTAACCTGTCTTACACTAAAACCTAACATTACACTAAAATTAAATAAATTAAATTAACAAAATACATTTATCTAAATTACAGAAAATAATAAACACTAAATTACACAAAATAAAAAAGAAATGATCAAATATTTAAACTAATTACACATAATCTAATAGCCCTATCAAAATATAAAAGCCCCCCCAAAATATAAAAAACCCTTGCCTACAATAAACTGCCAATGGCCCTTAAAAGGGCCTTTTGCGGGGCATTGTCCCAAAGAAATCAGCTCTTTTACCTGTAATAAAAAACTACAAAAAACCCCAACAGTAAAACCCACCACCCACACAACCAACCCCCCCAAAAAAAACTACCTAAAAAACCTAAGCTCCCCATTGCCATGAAAAGGGCATTTGTAGGGGCATTGCCCTTAAAAGGGCATTTAGCTCTTTTACATTGACGAAAGTCCCTAATCTTAAAATAAAACCCACCCAAAACCCTTAAAAAACCTAACACTAACCCCCGAAGATCCACTTACAGTTTTTGAAAACCCGACATCCATCCTCAACGAAGCGGCAGAAGTCTTCATCCAAGCGGGCCGAAGTCTTCATCCAAGCCAGCAGAAGTCTTCATCCAGACGGCATCTTCTATCTTCATCCATCCAGCGTGGAGCAGCTCCATCTTCAAGACATCCGGCGCGGAGCATCATCTTCAATCGACTTCTCTTCCAGAATGAACGTTCCTTTAAGGGACGTCATCCAAGATGGCGTCCCTTGAATTCCAATAGGATTGAGCTCGCATTCTATTGGCTGTTCCAATCAGCCAATAAAATGTGAGTTCAATCCTATTGGCTGATTGCATCAGCCAATAGGATTTTTTACCCTTTAATTCCGATTGGCTAATAGAATTCTATCAGCCAATCGGATTTCAAGGGACGCCATCTTGGCTGATGTCTTGAATGAAGACTTCTGCCGGCTTCGATGAGGACTTCTGACGCTTCGTTGAGGATGGATGTCGGGTCTTCAAAAACTGTAAGTGGATCTTTGGGGTTAGTGTTAGGTTTTTTTAAGGGTTTATTGGGTGGCTTTTATTTTTAGCTTAGGGTTTGGTCGGAAAAAGAGCTAAATGCCCTTTTAAGGGCAATGCCCATACAAATGTCCTTTTCAGGGCAATAGGGAGCTTAAGATTTTTTAGTTAGGGTTTTATTTGGGGGGTTGGTTGTGTGGGGGGTGGGTTTTATTGTTGGGGGGTTGTTTGTATTTTTTTTACAGGTAAAAAAGCTGATTTCTTTGGGGCAATGCCCCGCAAAAGGCCCTTTTAAGGGCTATTGGAAGTTTAGTTTAGGCTAGGGTTTTTTTTATTTTGGGGAGGCTTTTTTATTTTGATAGGGCTATTAGATTAGGTGTAATTAGTTTAAATATTTGATCATTTCTTTTTTATTTTGTGTAATTTAGTGTTTGTTTTCTTTTTGTAATTTAGTTAATTGTATTTAATTAATGTAATTTATTTAATTGTAGTGTAAGGTTAGGTGTTAGTGTAACTCAGGTTAGGTTTTATTTTACAGGTAAATTTGTATTTATTTTAACTAGGTAGCTAGTAAATAGTTAATAACTATTTAATAACTATTCTACCTAGTTAAAATAAATACAAACTTGCCTGTGAAATAAAAATAACACCTAAGCTAGCTACAATGTAACTATTAGTTATATTGTAGCTATTTTAGGGTTTATTTTATAGGTAAGTATTTAGTTTTAAATAGTAATTATTTAGTTAATGATAGTAATTTTTATTTAGATTTATTTTAATTATATTAAAGTTAGTGGGTGTTAGGGTTAGGGTTAGGTTTAGGGGTTTATAACTTTAGTATAGTGGTGGCGACATTGGGGGTGGCAGATTAGGGGTTATTAAATTTATGTAGGTGGCAGCGACATTGGGGGTGGCAGATTAGGTGTTAATAAGTATAATGTGGGTGGTGGCGATGTTAGGGGCGGCAGATTAGGGGTTAATAAGTATAATGTAGGTGGCTATGACATTGGGGGCAGCAGATTAGGGGTTAATAAGTGTAATGTAGGTGTCGGCTATTTCGGAGTGCGGCAGTTTAGGGGTGTTTAGACTCTGGGTTTATGTTAGGGTGTTAGGTGTAAACATAAATTTTGTTTCCCCATAGGAATCAATGGGGCTGCGTTACGGAGCTTTACGCTCCTTTATTGTAGGTGTTAGGCTTTTTTTCTAGCTGGCTCTCCCCATTGATGTCTATGGTGAAATCATGCACAAGCACATAATACCAGCTCAAAGCAGCACTGGTATTGTAGTGCGGTATGGAGCTCAATTTTGCTCAACGCTCACATTTTGCCTGCTAACGCCGGGTTTATGAAAACCTGTAATATTAGCACTGTAGGGAGGTGAGCGGTGGAAATAACTTGCAAGTTAGCACCGAGCAGCTCTTACCGCAAAACTTGTCATCTAGCCGATAGCCAGTAATAGTCTGAAAAAACTGATAGCAAAAAACTGGAAATCTCAGTTTGTGCCAACCACTGAATTTCACAGTTATATAAATAGAACATATTCTTCTATTTGAAAATTGAGAGTAGGCGATCAGGTTTGCGCATGAGTTGGGTGTTTTTCCCCCCACTTTTTTTGCTCCATTGACTTCTATGGGGGAATAAGTTATCGTGTGCGCAATATTGTAAGTTCGGCTTTTTCCTTGAGTGGAGTTAGCGAGCAAGCAAAAACAGTTTACTTTGAACCCATAATCAGCTAGACTACGAGATTTGAGTGCTATAGGGAAATTAACGACCGCCACAAAAGCGGCAGTATATCACCTCCCTATAGCGCTGCTATTACAGGTTTTAAAAAACCCGGCTTGCACGGGCGATATGTTGTCGTTGAGCTCCATACCTCACCGAAATACAAGCGCTGCTTTGATGTGCTCGTGCACGATTTCCCCATAGATATCAGTGGGGAGAACCGGCAAAAAAAAGCCTAACACCTGCGACCACGGAAACAAAAGCTCCGTAACGCAAAAAGAAAAAGTAATGTTTAAACCTAACACCCAAATTTAAAAAACACCCCTAATATGCCGCCCCCGACATCTCCACAACATACATAATGTTATTAACCCCTAATCTGCCGCCACCTACATAATGTTATTAACCCCTAGTCTTCCGCCCCTAACATCGCCACCACCTACATTACAGTTATTAACCCCTAATCTTGCCGCCCCCAACATCGCCGCCACCTACATAAATTTATTAACCCCTAATCTGCTGGCCCTAACATCGTCGCCACCTACCTACACTTATTAGCCCCTAATCTGCCGCCCCCAATGTCGCTGCCACTATACTAAAGTAATTAACCCCTAAACCTCTGGCCTCCCACATCACTAACACTACATAAATATATTAACCCCTAAACCTAACCCTAACATAACCCTAACCCTAACACCCCCTAATTTAAATATAATTAAAATAAATCTAAATAAAACTTACAATTATTACTTAAATAATTCCTATTTAAAACTAAATACATACTTACCTATAAAATAAATCCTAAGCTAGCTACAAAATAACTAATAGTTATATTGTATCTATCTTCGGTTTTATTTTAATTTCACAGGTAAGTTTGTATTTATTTTAAATAGGTAGACTAGTTATTAAATAGTTATTAACTATTTACTAGCTACCTATTTAAAATAAATACAAAGTTACCTGTAAAATAAAACCTAACCTGCCTTACACTAAAACCTAACATTACAATAAAATAAAATAAATTAAATTAATAAAATACAATTATCTAAATTACAAAAAAAATAAACACTAAATTACACAAAATAAAAAACGAAATGATCAAAAATAAAAACGAATTACTCCTAATCTAATAGCCCAATCAAAATTAAAAAGCCCCCACAAAATAAAAAAACCCTAGCCTACACTAAACTGCCAATAGCCCTTAAAAGGGCCTTTTGCGGGGCATTGCCCCAAATATAACAGTTCTTTTACCTGTAAAAAAAAAATACAAACACCCCCAACAGTAAAACCCACCACCCACACAACTAAACCGCAGAACTGCAATCCGCCGGGCTCTCACACGGAGGTAAAGTGCAGCAAATAAAAAGTGGATGCAGGGGTTTTTCCTTAAAAATGTGATTTACCGAAGAAAAAAAAAAAAAAAATGTGATTTACCTTTATTAAGTGAGACAATTTTAAAAACAGAAACAGCAGGGCTTGCAGCCCATAATGTAAGATAAGGGTTTTCAGTGGAGATACACACGAGCAGACATGCTTTGTTTGGGGCTACCACACTTGCTCACTGCTTATTGAGATCTCCACTGACGTCTCTATTTAAAGAGACCAACAGCACTTGATTACTTTAATTGATTACACATAAATGTTGAGAGTACTTATTGAAAAAGTTAACCCTTAACCAACCATACTTAAAGTTACATGTGGACTCCAGTGTTAGGCTAATATTAACTCTATCTTGTAAAACCAATACATTACTATATATATTTTGCTTCAAAGACCCAATACACAATTGTATCATAATTTCATCTATGTACAAGTATGAAATATCTAAAAATACAATAAATTATATTTATTGGTTTCAAAACAATCCCAGATTTATATCCATATATCAAAGATAAATAGATATAATAGATATGTCAAAATAAGATACAGAGGGCAAATTTTACCAAAAGGACAGGTTAAATGAACAAATTGACATCACTTTCCATGTTTATCCCCCATGGATGTCTGGTATTTAGATAGAATATCCATTTAGCTTCAGTGTAATTCAAATGATACTCCCTGTCCCCTCCCCTCTTATGTGCAGGGACATGGTCAATGGCTTGTATAGAGAGTAATGAGGCATCGTCTGCGTGCTTGTTCTTAAAATGTCTGGCTACAGGGGTAAATATCTCTGGATCCTCTATATCCCTGACATGCTCAAGTGCCCTGTCCTTCAAAAAACGTTTGGTTTTGCCAACATACTGGATTTGGCACCCCCTACAGGTCAACAAATAAACTACATGCATGTATTTACAGTTTAATTTGTACCTAATTTCATAGGATCTATTTGTCACAGTAGAGACAAACTGTGTCCCTTCATTTACATATGTACACGCCTTGCAGCATGTGGCCCTACATTTATGAAAACCTAATCTGTTCGGTAGCCATGTTCTAGTATTTTTACTGCGTAAATCTGAGGGTGCTAACAAATTTCCCAAAGTTTTTCCTTTCTTGGCTACACATTTACAACCTCCTGAGGCTAGTCTTTCCAGACTTGGGTCCCCAGCCAGAATGGGAAGATTCTGTTTTACAATGTTACAAATCTTTTTAAACTCCAGGCTGTATGGGGTACTAAAGATAATTTTATTCCCCACACTTGTTTGCATTCTCTTTTATATTGTAATAGTTCCTCTCTACGAAGCTGATCTACCTCTTTTTTAACATTGATTAACAATTTATCGGGGTAACCTCTGCTTTGTAACCTGTGTTCAAGTATTTCACATTCTTTCTTATAAGTCATGTCATCTGAGCAAATCCGTTTAGTACAAATATACTGTCCCTTCGGGATTGCCTTTTTCACGTGCCCTGGATGGCATGACCTGTAATTACGGATGGTGTTCCACCCTGATGGTTTCCTGTACACACTTGAGCTAATTTGTCCAGTACAAGGGTCAGCCTCTAACGCTACATCAAGAAATTTTATTATAGTTTCATCCCACACCACCAGGAGGTCGTCAATATACCGGCCATAATAAACTATATTAGATTTGGAAGGGTTGCTATCGCCATAGACGTGGGCGGCCTCCCACCAACCCATGAAGAGGTTGGCATACGAGGGGGCAAATTTGGCCCCCATGGCCGTCCCATGCCTCTGGAGGTAGCAACAACCCTCTAAAAGAAAAAAATTATGTGTCAACAAAAACTCTATCTCCTAGATTTAGAGTTTGGCGTTAGCCGTCAAAACAAGCGTTAGAGGCTCCTAACGCTGGTTTTGGGCTACCGCTGGTATTTAGAGTCAGTCAGGAAAGGGTCTAACGCTCACTTTCCAGCCACGACTTTTCCATACCGCAGATCCCCCTACGCCATTTGCGTATCCTATCTTTTCAATGGGATCTTTCTAACGCTGGTATTTAGAGTCTTGGCTGAAGTGAGCGTTAGAAATCTAACGACAAAACTCCAGCCGCAGCAAAAAGCCAGGAGTTAAGAGCTTTCTGGGCTAACGCCGGTTTATAAGGCTCTTAACTACTGTGCTCTAAAGTACACTAACACCCATAAACTACCTATGTACCCCTAAACCGAGGTCCCCCCACATCGCAGCCACTCTATTAAATTTTTGTAACCCCTAATCTGCCGACCGCACACCGCCGCCACCTGTTATCCCTATGTACCCCTAATCTGCTGCCCCTAACACCGCCGACCCCTATATTATATTTATTAACCCCTAATCTGCCGCCCCCAACGTCGCCTCCACCTACCTACAATTATTAACCCCTAATCTGCCGACCGGACCTCACCGCTACTCTAATAAATGTATTAACCCCTAAAGCTAAGACTAACCCTAACCCTAACACCACCCTAAGTTAAATATAATTTAAATCTAACGAAATAAATTAACTCTTATTAAATAAATTATTCCTATTTAAAGCTAAATACTTAATTGTAAAATAAATCCTAATATAGCTACAATATAAATTATAATTATATTGTAGCTATTTTAGGATTAATATTTATTTTACAGGCAACATTGTATTTATTTTAACCAGGTACAATAGCTATTAAATTGTTAATAACTATTTAATAGTTACCTAGTTAAAATAATTACAAAATTACCTGTAAAATAAATCCTAACCTAAGTTACAATTAAACCTAACACTACACTATCAATAAATTAATTAAATACAATACCTAAAAATAAATACAATTAAATAAACTAACTAAAGTACAAAAAATAAAAAAAGAACTAAGTTACAAAAATAAAAAAATATTTACAAACATTAGAAAAATATTACAACAATTTTAAGCTAATTACACCTACTCTAAGCCCCCTAATAAAATAACAAAGCCCCCCAAAATAAAAAAATGCCCTACCCTATTCTAAAATAAAAATAAAAAAGCTCTTTTACCTTACCAGCCCTTAAAAGGGCCTTTTGCAGGGCATGCCCCAAAGAATTCAGCTTTTTTGCCTGGAAAAAAAAAACATACAATACCCCCCCAACATTACAACCCACCACCCACATACCCCTAATCTAACCCAAACCACCCTTAAATAAACCTAACACTAAGCCCCTGAAGATCTCCCTACCTTATCTTCACCACGCCAGGTATCACTGATCTGTCCAGAGGAGCCTCCGAAGTCTTGATCCAAGCCCAAGCGGGGGCTGAAGACGTCCATCCTCCAGCTGAAGACTTGATCCAAGCGGCGGCTGAAGAAGTCCATCATTGGGCAGAAGTCTTCATCCTATCCTGGCAGAAGAGGAGATCTGGACCGGTAGACATCTTCATCCAAGCGGCATCTTCTATCTTCTTCCATCCGACGACGAGCGGCTCCATCTTCAAGACCTCCGGCGCGGATCCATCCTCTTCTTCCGACGTCCTAACACAGAATGAAGGTTCCTTTAAGGGACGTCATCCAAAATGGCGTCCCTCGAATTCCGATTGGCTGATAGGATTCTATCAGCCAATCGGAATTAATGTAGGAGAATCAGCCAATCAGATTCAAGTTCAATCCGATTGGCTGATCCAATCAGCCAATCAGATTGAGCTCGCATTCTATTGGCTGTTCCGATCATCCAATAGAATGCGAGCTCAATCTGATTGGCTGACCCAATCAGCCAATCAGATTTAACTTGAATCTGATTGGCTGATTCAATCAGCCAATCAGATTTGTTCTACCTTAATTCCGATTGGCTGATAGAATCCTATCAGCCAATCGGAATTCGAGAGACGCCATCTTGGATGATGTCCCTTAAAGGAACCTTCATTCTGTGTTAGGACGTCGGAAGAAGAGGATGGATCCGCGCCGGAGGTCTTGAAGATGGAGCCGCTCGTCGTCGGATGGAAGAAGATAGAAGATGCCGCTTGGATGAAGATGTCTACCGGTCCGGATCTCCTCTTCTGCCCGGATAGGATGAAGAATTCTGCCCAATGATGGACTTCTTCAGCCGCCGCTTGGATCAAGACTTCAGCCGGAGGATGGACGTCTTCAGCCCCCGCTTGGGGGCAGATTAGGGGTTAATAATTGTAGGTAGGTGGAGGCGGAGGCGACGTTGGGGGCGGCAGATTAGGAGTTAATAAATATAATATAGGGGTCGGCGATGTTAGGGGCAGCAGATTAGGGGTACATAGGGATAATTAGAAGAAATCACTTAGCGCCTACTACTAAATGAACCCTTAGCTCTGATGGGTGACCCCTAGTGGTCAGAATCGTTTAAGGAAAATCGGAAAATCAGAAAATATCAGAGTGCCAGCTGACCGGCTTGGGTTCAAAAATGTGAAACCTATTCCTTCACAGTAAAGTAAACAAAGTAGTTTATTTAAAACAATATTAATACATTAAAATATAGCTTCTAGGCACCTTTTGGAATACAACAGTTGGTGTTCCTAAGGCAGATTGTGAACGAATTCGGTCTACATATAGTGGATTATCTTGCATACATTCACATGTTACAATTAACAATGAAACAGTAAAAAGTGCCTTCAAGATGAACAATAAAATTAAAACAAATGGTCCTATAGCAGTGTTACCTGTTGTAATTATGGATAACTTAAATAGGGTAACTTAGAAACATCCAGAAATAAATAAATAAACTCCCCTATAGCGGTGCTACCTACTATAGTTTTCTAACCGGTTTAGGGTTTATACAATAAAGCATACGGTTTTACAACAATGTTCCCTGCTAGAATTCTTACACAGTTCAAAAACAGGCCGGTTAGGGATATCCCTAATCCGGTTATGCTCAAAATTGTTTTTACACACAGATATAACCAGAGCAGTATTGTCCCTCTGGAGATATATTTCTAAACAAGTTGAAAGTGGGCTATGGCCCCAAACCGTACTAATTCCTTTTGTTTGAAAGAATGGAACTGATCTACTGTACCTCACAAGGATCAGAGACCGTTCTCCGCTAGCGGATTGAAAAGAGGATGTGTGCTGATTACACGCTAAATATGTGACATGATAATACGTGATACGAATTTAAATTAGGAAATTCAAATGTTGCTAATTGACAAATCCCAGATAATTAAAAAATTAGTGATACTAATAAACATAGTGAGACATAATTCTAACCAAAAATTCAGCAGTGAAAAAAGATGCGTAAAAAACAAAACTTTAAAACACAGATCTCTCCCAAGTGGTAAAGTCTACTTCAAAGGATTCCTCAGATATCACTAGTGACCAGCAGGATACCAGCCGACAAAAATATATATATTAAAAAATTAACAAAAAGACAGAAAATACAAATAAGGTAAATTCGTTATAGTCAGTGTTAAAGTGTTCCAGGTTTGCGATAATCCCTCTTTCTGTGGTTTACAGTCTGTAGTTTAACAGTCTATGTGAGGTATTTATTGCCTGTAGCGGGGATTGGGCTTCAGCGTCAATAGACAATTTTCAGCTCCAGCGTCACCCGAGTTTATATTCCTTCTGCCGAAAGAAATAATAATAGTGCAGATGGTTTTTAAAACAAATGAATGAATTGAAATGCTACTCACCAGTCGACACGTTTCGGTCAAACATAGACCTTTTTCAAGACTTGTTTACTGTAAATTCCAGGGTCTTCAAATACCCCTTACTCTAATTGCCCGTATCATGATCCCGGAATAGATTTCTTAGTAGTTCCGGTTCATTGGGCTTATAGTACTTTTCACATTTGTATAATCATATCTACTCGATAGTATGTCCGATTTTCCATACAGGGTCTTATTGGGGAAACGGCATGGAAGGCACGGAGGAGAGCGGGAGCATGAACTTCAGAGGAGGGAACCAATGAATGCTCCTCCGGACTGTATCCCCTCCAGTGAACCAAATACTGTATGTGGCCCCTGGACATACGAGAGTCAATAATGCTGCTGACCTCATACTCCTCATGGTTGCCAACAAAGATAGGACGGGGACGAGGCAACACAGTGGAAAACCGATTGCAAGCCAATGATTTCAAGAGGGAGACATGAAAAACATTGGAGATGCGCATTGCAGGATCAGCCTGGAACTTTTGGCGCTGCATAGAACGATGAAGGCAATCCTGAATCTGCATCCACGTGGAACGCAGTTGCCGGAGATGCTCCTTCAAAGCTGGAATACCCTGAGACCTGAATGAATCGGGCAACAAGTATGGTTGAAACCCATAATTCGCCATGAACGGGGAAAACTTAAAGGAAGCATTAATAGCACTATTACGAGCAAACTCTGCCCAAGGTAACAGTTCAGACCAATTATTGTGGTGATCTGAGACATAGCAATGGAGGAACTGTTCCAGAGCTTGATTAGACCGTTCCGCAGCCCCATTGGATTGAGGTAGATATGCCGAGGAGAAGGAGAGCTGGATCCCCATTTGAGCACAAAAGGAATGCCAAAATCTGGAGACAAACTGGCTACCCCGGTCCAACACTATCTCCTTGGGTAACCCATGTAAAAAGAAGACCTCAAGGGCAAAAATTGAAGCAAGCTCCTGAGCGGTAGGCAACTTCTTTTTACACACAGATATAACCATAGCAGTATTGTCCCTCTGGAGATATATTTCTAAACAAGTTGAAAGTGGGCTATGGCCCCAAACCGTACTAATTCCTTTTGTTTGAAAGAATGGAACTGATCTACTGTACCTCACAAGGATCAGAGACCGTTCTCCGCTAGCGGATTGAAAAGAGGATGTGTGCTGATTACACGCTAAATATGTGACATGATAATACGTGATACGAATTTAAATTAGGAAATTCAAATGTTGCTAATTGACAAATCCCAGATAATTAAAAAATTAGTGATACTAATAAACATAGTGAGACATAATTCTAACCAAAAATTCAGCAGTGAAAAAAGATGCGTAAAAAACAAAACTTTAAAACACAGATGTCTCCCAAGTGGTAAAGTCTACTTCAAAGGATTCCTCAGATATCACTAGTGACCAGCAGGATACCAGCCGACAAAAATATATATATTAAAAAATTAACAAAAAGACAGAAAATACAAATAAGGTAAATTCGTTATAGTCAGTGTTAAAGTGTTCCAGGTTT
The DNA here is from genome assembly GCF_027579735.1 of Bombina bombina. Classification (NCBI taxonomy): domain Eukaryota; kingdom Metazoa; phylum Chordata; class Amphibia; order Anura; family Bombinatoridae; genus Bombina; species Bombina bombina. The sequence goes on from NC_069500.1 coordinate 918,412,696, forward strand.
GCGATAATCCCTCTTTCTGTGGTTTACAGTCTGTAGTTTAACAGTCTATGTGAGGTATTTATTGCCTGTAGCGGGGATTGGGCTTCAGCGTCAATAGACAATTTTCAGCTCCAGCGTCACCCGAGTTTATATTCCTTCTGCCGAAAGAAATAATAATAGTGCAGATGGTTTTTAAAACAAATGAATGAATTGAAATGCTACTCACCAGTCGACACGTTTCGGTCAAACATAGACCTTTTTCAAGACTTGTTTACTGTAAATTCCAGGGTCTTCAAATACCCCTTACTCTAATTGCCCGTATCATGATCCCGGAATAGATTTCTTAGTAGTTCCGGTTCATTGGGCTTATAGTACTTTTCACATTTGTATAATCATATCTACTCGATAGTATGTCCGATTTTCCATACATTGTCTTATATACTAATACAAAAGAGAACATATAATTCAGGGCTGACCAATTAGTCTGGTGGACTGTGATAGGTCCCATTGATGGCACCTTCCTGCCAGGTGTATACAACAGTAGAGAGGGACATATATTTGCGGCTATCAGATTGATTACTGATTAAGGTAACTCACAGTACAATGTATAGCTGGAATTTAAATTATGTATAACCAATCTGATAGCCGCAAATATATGTCCCTCTCTACTGTTGTATACACCTGGCAGGAAGGTGCCATCAATGGGACCTATCACAGTCCACCAGACTAATTGGTCAGCCCTGAATTATATGTTCTCTTTTTATAGTACACAGTGGATTAGAAAATAAGAATATAGCATTGAAACACCATATAATAACTGCAGCAGTGTATCCGGTGCGTGACCAATTGAAAGAACACAAAATCAGGCTAATCGAATAGCCGTAAACTATAGGTCTCTTTCCTCTACAGTAAGAATCCGATTAGGAGACACAAGTATATAGCACTTTAGGAGTAATACACCATAATAGAAAGTGGGATGTATTTAAAATTTTCCCTTTACACATACTAAATTGCGAGCCAATAAGGTTCGATATACAGTGCACACCTCCATCGTTTGAACCAATCAGAAAGGACTAATACGTGAACCAATGAGATTAGGAGAATATCGGAGCTAACACACTGAAAGTAAAAGCATCATTAAAGTTCACAAAGTATTAGTATATAAGACAATGTATGGAAAATCGGACATACTATCGAGTAGATATGATTATACAAATGTGAAAAGTACTATAAGCCCAATGAACCGGAACTACTAAGAAATCTATTCCGGGATCATGATAAGGGCAATTAGAGTAAGGGGTATTTAAAGACCCTGGAATTTACAGTAAACCAGTCTTGAAAAAGGTCTATGTTTGACCGAAACGCGTCGACTGGTGAGTAGCATTTCAATTCATTCATTTGTTTTAAAAACCATCTGCACTATTATTATTTCTTTCGGCAGAAGGAATATAAACTCGGGTGACGCTGGAGCTGAAAATTGTCTATTGACGCTGAAGCCCAATCCCTGCTACAGGCAATAAATACCTCACATAGACTGTTAAACTACAGACTGTAAACCACAGAAAGAGGGATTATCGCAAACCTGGAACACTTTAACACTGACTATAACAAATTTACCTTATTTGTATTTTCTGTCTTTTTGTTAATTTTGTAATATATATATTTTTGTTGGCTGGTATCCTGCTGGTCACTAGTGATATCTGAGGAATCCTTTGAAGTACACTTTACCACTTGGGAGACATCTGTGTTTTAAAGTTTTGTTTTTTACACATCTTTTTTCACTGCTGAATTTTTGGTTAGAATTATGTCTCACTATGTTTATTAGTATCACTAATTTTTTAATTATCTGGGATTTGTCAATTAGCAACATTTGAATTTCCTAATTTAAATTCGTATCACGTATTATCATGTCACATATTTAGCGTGTAATCAGCACACATCCTCTTTTCAATCCGCTAGCGGAGAACGGTCTCTGATCCTTGTGAGGTACAGTAGATCAGTTCCATTCTTTCAAACAAAAGGAATTAGTACGGTTTGGGGCCATAGCCCACTTTCAACTTGTTTAGAAATATATCTCCAGAGGGACAATACTGCTCTGGTTATATCTGTGTGTAAAAACAATTTTGAGCATAACCGGATTAGGGATATCCCTAACCGGCCTGTTTTTGAACTGTGTAAGAATTCTAGCAGGGAACATTGTTGTAAAACCGTATGCTTTATTGTATAAACCCTAAACCGGTTAGAAAACTATAGTAGGCAGCACCGCTATAGGGGAGTTTATTTATTTCTGGATGTTTCTAAGTTACCCTATTTAAGTTATCCATAATTACAACAGGTAACACTGCTATAGGACCATTTGTTTTAATTTTATTGTTCATCTTGAAGGCACTTTTTACTGTTTCATTGTTAATTGTAACATGTGAATGTATGCAAGATAATCCACCATATGTAGACCGAATTCGTTCACAATCTGCCTTAGGAACACCAACTGTTGTATTCCAAAAGGTGCCTAGAAGCTATATTTTAATGTATTAATATTGTTTTAAATAAACTACTTTGTTTTAACTTTACTGTGAAGGAATAGGTTTCACATTTTTGAACCCAAGCCGGTCAGCTGGCGCTCTGATATTTTCTGATTTTCCGATGTACATAGGGATAATGTAGGTTGCGGCGGTGTACGGAGCGGCAGATTAGGGGTTAAAAAAATATGCAGGGGTCAGCGATAGCGGGGGCGGCAGATTAGGGGTTAATAAGTGTAAGGTTAGGGGTGTTTAGACTCGGGGTACATGTTAGGGTGTTAGGTGCAGACTTAGGAAGTGTTTCCCCATAGGAAACAATGGGGCTGCGTTAGGAGCTGAACGCTGCTTTTTTGCAGGTGTTAGGTTTTTTTTCAGCTCAAACGGCCCCATATTTTCCTAAGGGGGAATCGTGCACGAGCACGTTTTTGAAGCTGGCCGCGTCCGTAAGCACCGCTGGTATTGAGAGTTGCAGTGGCGGTAAATTATGCTCTACGCTCCCTTTTTGGAGCCTAACGCAGCCCTTCCGTGAACTCTAAATACCAGCGGTATTTAAATGGTGCGGGAGGAAAAAAGCCAGCATTAGCTACGCGGGTCGTTACTGACAAAACTCTGAATCTAGCCGTATAGTTGTAAGCAAAAAATGTTTCAAATCAGTTCCATAATTTGAGTGATTGTCCAAAAAATAAGAAATTGCAATTAACCCCTGATGGTGTGGGATGGAAGTGTACAAAGATACCACATCAATTGTCATAAATCTGTATCCCACTTGCCATGTCAGATTTTAAACCACATTAAGGACCTGAGTTGAATCCCTGATATAACTCATAAGTTCTGTTACCAGGGGTTGCAAAAAGGAATCTACCAACTCAGATAGTGGTTCTAAAAGGGACCCCACCCCAGATATAATGGTCCTACCTGGGGGGTGGGTGCCATCCTTGTGCAGCTTGGGTAAAATTGGGTAAAAAATAAAAGATAGGGGTATAAGGTTTAGAGGGAAGGAGAATATCAAAAAACTAAACACAACTAATCTGATCTTCAAGACATCCGGTGCGGAGCATCCTCTACTTCCGATCATCGCTGAAAAGTTCCCTTTAAGTAACGTCATCCAATATGGCGTCCCTTACATTCCGATTGGCTGATAGAATTCTATCAGCCAATAGGAATTAAAGGGGAAAAATCATATTGGCTGTTGCAATCAGCCAATAGGATTGAGCTTTCATCGTATTGGCTGAGCTCACATTCTATTGGCTATTCCAATCAGCCAATAGAATGCAAGCTCAATCCTATTAGGGTTAGGCTTAGGGTTACGTTAGGGTTAGGTTTAGGGGTTAATATATTTATGTAGTGATGTAGGAGGCCAGAAGTTTAGTGGTTAATAGTTTAATTTAGTATATTTCATTGTGGTTTAGTGGTTAATAGGTTTATTATAGCGGCGGTGTGGGTGTTTAAATAGTGTTTGCGATGCAGGAGGACGACGGTTTAGGGGTTAATAGATTTATTATAGTGGCAACGATATCGGGGAGCAGTGGAATAAGGGTTAATACATTTTAATAGTGGTGGCAATGTCCGGAGCGGCAGATTAGGGGTTAATAAATGTATTATAGTGTTTGCGATATGGGAGGGCCTTTTAATACTTTAGTTATGAGTTTTATGCTACAGCTTTGTAACGTAAAACTCATAACTACTGACTTTAGATGGCGGTACCGATCTTGTCAGTATAGGGTGTACTGCTCACTTTTTGGCCTCCAAGGCAAACTCGTAATACCGGCGCTATGGAAGTCCCATTAAAAAAGGACTTTTTAAAAGTGCGGTACTGATGTTGCATAACGGCCAAAAAGGTGCAAGACTTGTAATAACGGCGTTAGGGAAAAAGCAGCGTTATGAAGCATAACAATGATTTTTCACTCATAACCCAAAACTCGTAATCTAGCTGAATACGAGGGCAACCCGATAAATGCAAAAAAGCTTACTTCTAGCGCAGTTAACGCTTGAGCGGGACCATTAAAATAGTGCTTCACTTATAATCTGGCCCATAATTATTTGCAAGTAGTGGTGCAATAATAAAATGTTCTAAAACATAACAGCATTTTCTTATTGCACTTTTATTTCCTTTTAAATCATACATGATATGTAACTTTAATGCAGCAACTTCCACAAAGAGAAAAAGGAAATGGGGATAAACCTCTATCTTTTTGCATGCTGCTTCCCTTAAAAATTATAAATCAGTCTGCAACCCTAAGGGACCCCAAATTAATATACTCTCCAATGAAAAAAACTCCAATTAATTTTTCAACCACTGGTACCTCCCTGCCATTATAGACTTTCTATCAATGGGACCTCTCACCTGTGAGGCCCCCTTCTCAGAAACCCCAAACCCAGTATGACTTATATTAAAAACCATCTGGACCCTTGCTTTAGTGTAGCCTTGATAAGATCTTTTGCCCTCAAACAATGATCCTCATCTCATCCACCCCCAATTTCTAAAAAAATAAATATAAAAATTATTAATAATAATAATAATAATAATAATAATAATAATAATAAAGGGGAATCAGTTGATGTGATATACTTAGATTTTGCAAAGGCGTTTGATACAGTGCCACATGAGAGATTAATGCACAAAATTAAGGGACTGGGAATAGCTGAAAATGTTAGTTTGTGGATAAATAACTGGATTAAAGATAGGGAGCAATGAGTAGTAGTAAATGGATCATACTCAGATTGGACAATGGTAATCAGTGGAGTACCCCAGGGATCAGTGCTGGGCCCTATTCTTTTTAATATTTTTTATAAATGACTTGGAGCTAGGATTAAATAGCGACATCTTTATTTTTGCAGGTGATACTAAGTTAAGTAAGGTCATTAGGTCAGAGCAGGATGAACTTTTGTTACAAAGGGACCTGCAAAAATTAGTATGGGCAGGTAAATGGAAAATGAGATTTAATACAGGAAAATGCAAGGTTCTACATTTTGGAAGTAAAAATAAGCAGGCAACGTATTATTTAAATGGGACAAGACTTAGCCAAACACTGGTAGAAAGGGATTTGGGAGTAGTAATAGATAACAAGCTAAAGATGGGTGCACAATGCAGGGCAGCAGCTTCAAAGGCTAATAAGATACTAGCATGTATTAAAAGAGGCATTGACTCAAGGGAGGAAAGCATAATTCTGTCACTATATAAAGCCCTGGTAAGACCTCACCTTGAGTATGGAGTGCAGAACTAGAAAAAGTTCAGAGAAGGGCCACAAAGCTAATAAGGGGAGAATTTAACCTATGAGGAGAGGCTAGCCAAACTGGGTCTGTTTTCTTTAGAAAAAAGGTGCTTAAGAGGTGACATGATTACTTTATATAAATATATTCAAGGCCCATATACAGAGATGGCAGAAGCTCTGTTTATTCCAAGAAAATTATTTGTGACCAGAGGTCACAATTTAAGGTTGGAGGAAAGGAGATTTAATCTCCTGCAACGGAAACGTTTTTTCACTGTAAGAGCAATAACATTTTGGAACTCATTACCAAAGGAGGTAGTGAATGCCAATACCCTAGATACATTTAAAAATTATTTGGATACATTTCTGTCTATAAACAAAATTCATGGATATGATTGCTAGTATTAAATGGGTCATCTTTGAGTGGGATTATTTAAGCTTAACTGGAGCTTTTTGTATATATTTTAGATTTGTATAGGTTGAACTTGATGGACTTTGGTCTTTTTTCAACCTCCATCTACTATGTTACTATGTTACTATGAATAAATATACAAGGAGTTCTCCAAAGTAATCCTTCTTGGTAACGGTCTATATTTATAAATAAGTGCATATTTCTTCTTATTATCCTTTATTTACAAACAACCAAAAGGTTACATAGGTTTAAACAGTTGGTATGCACATTGGTTCCACAATATATAGTTTCACATTAGTAATGATGTTAATATAACACAATGCTGCGAAGATAGGGAGAGCACTGCTCAAAACTGAGATTTTTTTTTGTAGATGAGGAGAGTCCATGAGTGTCCATAACATGTGGGATATACTTCCTGCCAGCATGTGGAGGTCAAGAACCCTTACAAGAGCATTCAATTCTTCCCAACTCTACCTAGTCCTTGGCCTCCGAGTTGAGAAGTTGAGTGAATTGCTCTGCAATCAAGATTTATTTTTTTTCTAATTTATTTATTGGGAGCTGAGACCTGACTTGAAACCCTATACCCCTCTTTCAGTTTCTTTAAGAAGATTTGAAATGGTTACTCAAATAGGGGTTGAGGATTACCTCTCTTATGGCATTGTCAATACCCTAGCAGGTAAATTTCTCTGCCAGCATCACTGTGACCCCATCCCTTAGCCTCCACCAAAGGAGTTAAAGGTATATCCGATCAAATCCTCTGCAGTATTTATACTTGCAGTGGATGGACTCTCTACTGCATCAGCATTTTAAGTGAGGGAGAAAGGCCTAAAAAATTTGGTAAGATCAGTGGAGGGGTTCTGCAGCCAAGGTAAGTGACTCAGACACCACATATAGCCCATTCATTGTCACTGGTATCCTATTCCTTAGATACCATATTGTTTGGGGGTTTCCAGTCATTACACTTGGCACTTTACCTATGTTTATAACACCAAAAAAATTAAATTTGGGATCCAAAATTTCCAATATTATTCTCCACATTTCCCTTATCAGCTGTTTTATGGGTTTTTTTTTTACCATAGAAATGTACTTTTTCAGTATTCCTATCTCTTTAAGAGAATCGGTAATCGCGCTATGCACACAGCGGTGTTTATTTTAAAAATCTGTGTTTTTTTAATTTTTTTTCCTCAGGCTGTTGCCAGTACATCGTTACAATGGTTAACCCCGCCCCCTTTTCCTTGGTGCTCTTTCTCCTCATCTCGACCCCTGTGAAAACAGCTATTTTTATTCTCTAAGGCACCCTACAGACTTTTTCTCATCTATTTCTCTGGAATTTAACCCTTCCTTGCCAAAAAAGGTTGTGAGTACCCTCATAGGAGATGATAAGTGGGTGGGAAACGTTCACATAAGCAAGTTTTTTTTGGGGCCTACATTTCTATATTTCAACCTTATAGTAGATTAATAGGTGTATTTAAGGGCTGTTACTTGTATTATTGTCATTAATACAATACTTTTTATTTAACCTGTACTTCAGTATTTCACAGTGTTGCTTATATATATATCCCCAATAAATATGTCTGACCCATTAGAGGGAACCCCCAGGGATTTTAATGCAGCTCAGGAAAAAAATGCTGTTCGTTTTCCCTGTTTGTTTTGCAAAACTGTTCCAGTGTATCAGATTAATCAGCTATGTGTTAACTGTGTTCCCCATTTCCAGTTTCCAAGCTATAATTCTGTCAATTTGCCTAGCAGACATCTAGTGCCCATGCCTGTCTATATGACTCAAGGGAATAACTTTTTCACCTAAGTTTTAAAAATATTTTACAAAAGACTATGACAGAGCTGTTAGCGGAAATTCCAAGACCAAGGAAGAGCAGACGTAAATCTTGAAATTTGTCTTATACTCCCTGTCACTCTCAGGGAACTGAGCATTTAGCTCTGTTACCACCTACTTTACAGTTCTCTGACTCTGAAATGTATTTTTCTGAATCCTCCTAGGGTGAAATCTCCTCAGATGACTCAGATGACACAGACGTTTTTCCACTTACAGATTTAGAGTGGATCATATCCATTTCCTTCTACAGGAAGTTCTGAACACCGAAGAAATGTCAGAACAGAATACAGAAATTTCAAAACCTGTAAAGAAGATAAACCAGGTTTTCAAAGCTCCACCAAAGGTTCCCCAGGCATTTGAAGCTCCTGATTACGGATTATATTGCTAAGGAATGGAAGAAACCTGGCATTCAAGAAGATGTATCCTCTTGCAGAAAAGAATCTGTGTGGGAGATAGTTTCTAAAGTGGACGGAGCTATTTCAACTCTAGCAAAAAGTACAACTATTACCATGGAGGATAGTTCTTTATTTAAGTATTCAATGAATCGAAAATCAGAATCTTTACTGAGAAAATTATTTTCTCAATCAGCTCTGCAGCTTAGACCAGCAAATTGCAGTCACTTGTGTGGCCGCTGCAGCATCCTTTTGGTGTGATTCTCTTTTTCAGATGCTTCCTGAACAGTCATCTGAAGATGTCTGTAACTGCATTAAAGTTTTTAAGATGTCTTATGATTTTATATGCAATGTAGTTTTTGATATCATTAAGATTGATGTTAAAAATATGTCCATTGCTATCCTGTTAAGGATATGGCTTAAATCCTGGTCTACTAATATGGTCTCTAAGAATAGAGTTTGTCAATTCTCATTTGAGGATAAATTGCTTTTTGGATCAGAATTAGACTCTATCATTAAGACTGTTCCTAGAAGTAAAGGAGTTTTCCTTCATTAGGACAAGAAGTCTAAGGGAAGATATAAACAAACTAATCTCTTCTAACTAAAGGTCTGAAGCCTGATGCAGATCAATTCAGGATCCTTGGGTTTTCAACATTATTTCCCAGGGTTACTGCATAAGATTTCGCACCAGGCCTCCCTAGGAATGGTTTCATCTGTCTCACGTTCCAAAGGAGCCTCAAAAGGCAGCTGCCTTTTTTCAATGTGATCAGGATTTAGAGAATTTGGGAGTAATACAATTAGTCCCAGCTGGACGAGTTTCTAAACTCTTAGCACTTTCTTCTGATCCTCCCTTTTTGTTTGTTTTTATCAGGATAAAGCCGTTCTTAGAACAAAATATGATTTTTTTCGGAAGGTTATATCTTCTGAGAACATTAACCAGAAAATTGTTCCTTCTATGTGCACAAATCCTTTTAATTCTAAAGAATGTCTTCTACACAATGTGAATGTTGTTAGAGCCTAAAAATATTGGCCTCCATTACATATGCAGCGTCGCCCGCAAAATCCTCAGCTGCCAGATTTTACGCAATTTTGGTATTACATATATGGTGTAGCATAAAAGTTGCGCGCGTATATTTCACCCTTTGGACGTATTTTTTTAACCCATAGACTAACATAGAACAGACACGCAATTTGATATCCAATATACAGCGTAAGGACTTACGCGCGCAGAATTCAGAAAATCTACTCCATTCTCATCTCGCCACATATTGCAGGTGCAGCAACCCTTGCACTGACTAAAAAAAGCAATGTAACTCCCTGAAGGCCTAACAAACGCATGCGTAATCGCATACATATCAGCCGCAAATCTCAAACAGTTAAACCTCTTCTAAGCATTTATTATTCCTGCCCCTGCAAGTGTGTCAAACCAATCACAAACAGCACAACCTCTCAAACGGAAGCCTTAAAACACCTGGCAATGCACACCCTCATTAGCCACCATGTTTCCCCTGCTTTACATAGAGAGACAGCATCGTGGGGCACAAGGGGTGCTGGAAGCCCTACAAGCCCCTGTTGTTCAGGATATACCTTCTGATGCTCTAGTTGCTGCTGAGGTCCCTGGTCATGGTGCTGTAGCCATCCCTGCTCCTGCTGCTGCTGTCCCTGCTCCTCAAGCTGCTGTCCCTGTTCCTGGTGCTGCCCCTGCTGCTGCTGTTGTTGCTGCAGCTGGTCATAGAATTACATACTGTGTATTTCCACTGCATGTAAGTGAAACTACTACATCCTACCCCCCTTCCCTTAACCACCCTAATTACTGAAAATATCTCATTTGTTTAATTCATGTTTAGGTCACTATGATTTATTGACTATCATTAAGAAGAATGAAAATGGATGTTTATACCTTATGTTCCCACCTTCTGTAAATACATTATTATTTGTATATATATACCCATGTGTCATTTTATATTGGATGTGAGAAACCTTGATTTACATCTTAGAAGTGAATATTACTATATGTACCCTTCATACGCAACTATGTGATGTGGTTTATAGAACATGAATATGTCATAAACATGATAATATTACCTTTTTTGGCCATTTCCACACAGGTCTTATTATATGTTTTAACAATATTACTGTACTAAAACACACCTCACATGGATGTGGATGACAATTATATGGTAAATAACAGAGGACAAGATTTATGGTGAACTATAATAATATTTATATATTTTTAGGCTTCTTGGATGAGGGGGCTGAGGTGACTGTAGTGGATTTCCTTGTTCTCCTGGTTTGAGAAGATTCTGATGTTTCTGCTGGTGTGCTGGCCACAGTTGATAGGCTGGAGGCAGTGTCCTGCTGGTGTGTAAAGTGCTCAACCAACACACCCAAGAGTTGATTTTGTTCTCGCCATCTATGGTCCATCTGCATCTGCATATCAGACAGAATTCACATCATCTGTGACTGGTTTTGAACACTTCCACTTAATGATGCTGCCATGTCCCTCTGCAGCTCTATGCTACGTTTGTGTAACCTCTCTTGGCTCCTGAAGAACCTCTCTTGGCTCCTGAAGAACCTCTCTTGGCTCCTGTGGAAAATCTCTTGGCCTCTTTGTCTGTTCTCGGGGCTTGTTATGAGCCTCCTCTGGAGTGCAATGTATTCCTCACCCAGGGGAGAATACAATGCATCCACAGGCTCTTGAGCAGCAGGGCTTCTAGTTGCTTGAGGTGCAGGTTCAGCTACATCTGCTGGTTCTGATGGGACAGGTTAAGCTGCATCTGCTGGTTCTGATAGGACAGGTTCAGCTGCATCTGATGGTTCTGATGGGACAGGTTCAGCTGCATCTGCTGGTTCTGGTGGGACAGGTTCAGCTGCATCTGATGGTTCTGGTGGGACAGGTTCAGCTGCATCTGCTGGTGCTTGAGTACTTTCAGCTATATTTTCATCTGCAGATGGTGGAGCTCTCCCAAGTGATGAGGATGGTGGATCTCTCCCAAGTGATGAGGATGGTGGATCTCTCCCAAGTAATGAGGATGGTGGAGCTCTCCCAAGTGATGAGGATGGTGAAGCTCTCCCAAGTGATGAGGATGGTGGAGCTCTCCCAAGTGATGAGGATGGTGGAACTCGCCCAAGTGATGAGGATGGTGGAGCTCTCCCAAGTGATGAGGATGGTGGAGCTCTCCCAAGTGATGAGGATGGTGGAGCTCTCAGGGTTGATTGATAGTCCCACTGATGACTAGTGTGTGACCACTCAGCCTGTCCAGTTGGCACTTCTTGTGACATAGTCTGTGGGCAAAAACCATGACTGCCCTGAGATTGTGTTTGGGAGGGGGGATAAATACATGGACCCTTTGTGGCTGTCTTGGCTCCCCCTCAAAGCCAAAAGAAGAATATTCTGGTGGTGGTGGTGGTGGCTGCATGCCTGTGACTGGTGGTGGTGGTGGTGGCGGCATGCCTGTTTGTATCCTCATGACAGGTGGAGGAGTCAAATGATGAGAGAGATTAGTACAGTCAGATATATGTCCATGTGGGCATACGATGTACATTGATACATGCTATGGCCTATACTGATTCTCATGTCAAACTCTATAACATGCATGTGCTCATTGGGATTTGTGCTATAAGGGATTTTAATATGTGCGGTATACAGGTATGTGTTTCATACAATAGTTATTTGTACATGTCAATGATGGAAAAAATGTGTTCTTTAAGTGTCACTATGGTCACACAATTTACTTTAGCCTGATGTAGGCACAGAACCTGCTTTATTGAGCTAAAAGTATTGTGATGGCTATAGTGTCAATTTACTGAAAACTCTACATGTGGCTTGTGGCCTGTGTTACTCTGAGACATGTTAGTATTGCACTATTCCACCTCATATCATGAATTGAATTATGTTAAGTAGCATTAATGTCAAATATAATTGTAGATGTTTTTGTTAGTAGACCAAATACCATGCTCCTCATTGTGTACATGAATGTGTGATATTAAAGGATGTTATATCTCAAATACATATAATACTGGTGTGTGGGATGTTACTCACCAGAATGATGTGCTGTGGTTGCAGCCCCTGAGTCACGAGCCCCTGGAAGTCCACGGACTGCTGTGATACTCAGGAACTGCGTATCATCTCCTGCCAGGTGTTATATTCTATGTCCAGGGATGGACCACCGCCTGTTCCCCTCTGGTGCATAGCTTCCTGCCCCATCTTTTCTTTCACCCGCCTCTTGCAGTCATGCTTTTTAAGGCCCTCAACAGTCCTCCTCTGCGGGGCCACACTGTTGACGGCATCCTCTACCGCCAACCATGCTGTTTTTCACCTTTTGGCACTGCCTTTGCCCTTCTCCTGCCCAAAGAGGGCACTGTAATTGTCCATGATGGCCTGGACTAGGGCAACATTTTCATCAAATGAGAAGTTGGGACATCTCAGCCTCTCATCCTCCATGGACACCTGGCTTGCTCCCTGTGATGTCCCTGGTGTGGGTTCCTCCATATCCTCTCCCTCCTCCCCCCTTCTGTCCCCATGTGCACCCTCTGTCCCTCTCCTAGATGTGCCTGGTCTCTGGGGCTCTCGGGCATCTCCCCTCCCATCATCCCTTCTAGCTCTCCCCACTCCACTTACTCCCTGACGGGGACTTCCCTGCTCCTCCTGTCCTCTACAATACTCCTCTCCCTGCCACTCCTCTCCCCTCCGCCCTACCTATCCCTGCCATCCTCACACTACACACACTCACACACTCATCACACACAATCACAACCAAACACTCAGCCTATCACACTGTAAAATTCAAATAAAATATGTGAGGTGTTAGAAAAAAAGTGTGGTGTCTTTGTATATGTATGTATGCAAAATGTGTGCAATATGTAAAAATATGTGTAAGTGTACAAGCTTAATCAAACAACAATGCGACCTAACTCCTCTGTTTGCGCCTCTCTCTCTACTCTGACTAATCCTCCACTCCACTGTAGTGTGCTGTAGCTCAGCGAACCATCCAAACACACTGAAGAAAATGGCAGCATGCGCATGGGTTTATATATGAATTTTGAATAGCATAATTACGTGTCACATTTTTATATGACCTTGCGGTTCATTTTTATGAGTGTTAGCCTAATTTGCATAAATCTACTCTTTATTGAGACTTTCCGTGGACAAAATACTGGCGTAAGTTACTTGCAATGACTAATATGTGTATTTGCGCACATTTCGGAAGATCGCCAGTTTGTCCTACTTACGCCAGATAAGCATCTAACGGCGCAGTATATGTAATACCCCGATATGCAAGGTGAAATTATGGGTGGCGCGGGTTCCCACGCTTGCCCCGAAACCTGCGCCATATATTTGATCGCGCCCATTATCTTCAGGCTACTAAAAATTTTAGACAGACCCCTAGCTTATTTGTCCATTTTTCAGGTAACAAAAAAGGTCAAAATTCCATAGCAGTAACATTAGCTTCATGGTTGAAACAGACAATACGTAAAGCTTACTTGGTTGTGGGAAAATCACATCCAGAACGAGTTACTGCACATTCCACTAGATCTCTATCTACTTCTTGTGCCTTCAAAATTTTGGCTTCCTAGGAATAGATTTGCAAAGCGGCAACTTGGTCTTCTCTTCATGCTTTTTTCAAAATTTTAACGTTTCGATATTTTTGCTTCTTCAGAAGCTGCTTTTCGCAGGAATGTCCTTCAGGTTGCAGTGTCTGGCAAATAGGAAATGCCCTTTATTTGTCCCACCCATCACAAACATGGACTCTAAGCTGTAGAATTGCATCCCACATGTTATGGCCACCCATTGACTCTCCTCATTTATGAAAGAAAACAGAATTTATACTTACTGATACATTAATTTTTTTCAGAGTGAGGAGAATCCATGGGACCCGCTCTATTTTTTGTAGAATCTAAGGGCGACTGTTAATCCTGCTTTCGGTCTTTCCTTCAATTTTTTCTTCCTCTTCTCTCTGCTTGGCTATACCTTAACTGTAGAGAAATAGGTTTAGGAGGGATTGAAAGCTTTTTGTGAGGGTACATGACTTCTACCTGCTGGCAAGAAGTATATCCCACATGTTATGCACACCCATGGACTCTCCTCACTCCGAAAGAAAGAGATTTATCGGTGAGTATAAATTCTGTTTTACATCTAAAGAACAGAATGGATCAAATCTAGTTGTATAAGAGGTGTACAATATTTTAAAAGGGAGGGTGGGAAAGTCAAGTTTCTTCCTATGTGTTTAGGCATTATTTTTGCATATACCGTATTTATTTAATGATTTGATCAATATGTGTACTTTTTAGTGCCTCGGTTCATATACATATATCATGCAGTTTTAATTTGTCCCTCTAGTTGAGTAATCACAAATTTGTGCTTTTATTTATAATTATTTCTTAATCATCTTACATCTCTTGTTAGGAAATCACATTCCTTTATGACTCATCACTCAAATATGTGCTTATAAACTCATAAATAAGCAAATACTTTTGACTAAAAAAAACATATCCTGATATATCTACATACAAACATCCTTAAACTTTTTTCACTATAATCTATTCCCCAATGAATAGTGACCACACATAGACATACCAAGCCACAAGATTGGTTGATTAAAAGCAAATATTTATAGGCATCATTTGCTTTATTTTTTGTATTTATTAAAGCAGTTTTTCTCTAGTACCAAAATGTTTATGTAAGGGCACTCCAGGGACTAAACAGCACATAGCTCTTGGCAATGATCACATATGCTGAATATTCAGAACCATCAATGGTAGGTTGATAAAAATATGAAATCTACATTACCTGATCTGGGAACAATTAATGAATAGAATGTTAGACTTCAACTGGGGATAAAGTGCCTAATATTGGCCTAGATAGTTTTTTTCTGCTAAAGAGGCTCAAGATAATTTGCCTTCCAAAAGTTTTCATAAATTATGCCAGTATTTCATTCCCTTCAAAATACAGTTGATTGGTCCAATTGAGCCTAAACTAGATATCAGTGATTTTTCTTAGCACACCTGGATTTCCTACATGTAAAGCTAATAAAAGCATTTATATTATCACAGAAATAGCTTTGCTCCAAGGAGTTGTGGTAGATCAATGAACCTCATAATAATATTAGTAGCGATTTTGTAGGTCATACAATCATTTGTAATAGAATTGATGTTTTATTCTGGGAAGGGTAGATAAAATGAACAATGCTATTACATAAAGTGAAGTATTGTCAAATGAGGGTAATTGATTCAAAATACAAAATTAGACATTTAGTGCTAGATTGTGAGAGGTGTGCTAACAGTTGTGCATGAAAATGGGCTTATCATGGCTCTTTGTGTGGATTGGAAGTAGCGTAATTGAATTTAACGAGTCTCGGGATAGCACAACCTCAGGGCTCTGGTTACATGTTAAGACAAAAAAGTTGCACAAAACACAGACATTTAAAAGTACAGTTACACTCATAATAACACTGTCTGATATAAATTATTTAAAAAATGGATAAAAAGGTTATAAGGGCTCAAGGATATGCGGTCTCAGATGTTAGAAAAATAGGCATGTAAAGGGATTTACCATAGAGATACATACATATACATGTCTAAATATGTATATGTATGTGTGTATATACTGTATATATATATATATATATATATATATATATATATATATATATATATGTATTTAGAACAAGTACCAGCTGTATATGGGAAATAATAATGTGGTTGAGTAGCAGAGGTGCAAAAAATTATTGGTTGCAACTCCGGTGCAAGGGGGTAATAAGTAAAAAATGTAATTAGAGAAAGAAATATATTAAATAAATAATAAATAAATAAATAATTCTTTCCTCAAGTCGCAGTTTATTGCACTAGGCTTTAGGGATAGGATATATGTTATTTGAGTAGTATTATAATACATTTTGATTGTGCATACTGCCTTTGTCTGCATCCTTTAATTGAATGCATTGGTCACCTGAGGGTTGTAGCATAATATTGGTATATGAGTGTGTGCTGGATTAAGGGTATTTTCTAATATATTTCTTTCTCTAATTATATATATATGTATATATACTATATATGTATACATGTGTACAGATGTATTTATATGTGTATATATGTATTTATAGACATATATACACATATAAACACAAATACATATTAGACATATTGGAGCCCTTTGCAGTCAAGTAGATGAAAAGCATATTTATGCAATGTTCATAAATAATAAAGTGTTTAACTATGTATTTACTGTAAATATTTCACATTCCAATGTTCTACACACAGGGGAATATGTTCTATGTATTTTTAAATATAAATATATATATATATATATATATATATATATATATATTTATATATATATATATCTGTATATATCTATACCTATTACTAATATATATATATATATATATATATATATATACAGTATCCCACAAAAGTGAGTGCACCCCTCACATTTTTGTAAATATTTTATTACATCTTTTTATGTGACAACACAGAAGAAATTACACTTTGCTACAATGCAAAGTAGTGAGTGTACTGCCTGTATAACAGTGTAAATTTGCTGTCTCCTCTAAATAACTCAACACACAGCCATTAATGTCTAAACAGTTGGCAACAAAAGTGAATACAATGTCCAAATTGGGCCCAAAGTGTCAATATTTTGTGTGGCCACCATTATTTTCCAGCACTGCCTTAACCCTCTTGGGCATGGAGTTCACCAGAGATTCAAGATTGCCACTGGAGTCCTCTTCCACTCCTCCATGATGACATCACGGAGCCGGTGGATGTTAGAGACCTTGCGCTCCCCCACCTTCCGTTTGAGGATGCCCCATAGATGCTCAATAGGGTTTAGGTCTGGAGACATGCTTGGCCAGTCCATCACCTTTACCGTCAGCTTCTTTAGCAAGGCAGTGGTCGTCTTGGAGGTGTGTTTGGGTAGTTATCATGTTGGAATACTGCAATGCGGCCCAGTCCCCTAATAAAGGGGATCATGCTCTGCTTCAGTATGTCACAGTACATGTTGGCATTCATGATTCCTTTAATGAACTGTAGCTCCCCAGTGCCGGCAGCACTAATGCAGGCCCAGACCATGACACTCCCACCACAACGCTTGATTGGTTGCCGCGACACACACTTGACACCATCTGAACCAAATAAGTTTATCTTGGTCTCATTGGACCACGGGACATGGTTTCAGTAATCCATGTCCTTAGTCTGCTTGTCTTCAGCAAACTTTGCAGGCTTTCTTGTGCATCATCTTTAGGGGGTGTTAATCATCCTGATTGTAC
The DNA here is from genome assembly GCF_027579735.1 of Bombina bombina. Classification (NCBI taxonomy): domain Eukaryota; kingdom Metazoa; phylum Chordata; class Amphibia; order Anura; family Bombinatoridae; genus Bombina; species Bombina bombina. The sequence goes on from NC_069500.1 coordinate 918,430,304, forward strand.
ACGATCGGGTGGATTGCAGACCACAGCCTCAGAGGAGGCTCATCAGTTAAGAGGCAGTGGTCTTAAGACTGCTGCTTCTTAACTCCTGTTTCCGGCGAGCCTGAAGGCTCGTGCGGAAAGAGCTGCATTGGGGCCGATTCGGGCAATGATAAATCGGCCCCTATGACATTTTTTTGTTTTCAACGCCTATTCATATGATAATAATATTAGCTTTAAATCACTTTTACTGTACATCAGCAATAATTCTATAACAAAAAATTTGTATGTCACAGCAGAAAATATATTTTTTTTTACGTATATGAGTTATATTATTTCTTATTGATGACTCCTCCAATCTGAAATCGAAAGAGAAACACCCCACAATAGTGTAGTATGTCAAGCAAAAATGAGGTTTATTGATACACGAGTCTACTCACAACCGACAGAAAATTAAGAGCTCATTGCATCCAAAATAGGAATCACAGAAAGGAGTTTAGTCCACGGCAGTCACTCAGCTGTTCAATGTTCCGAGCCATCATGTGACGTCACCACCTGTCAAAACTATGCTGAATAGACATGCCTCTTCTCTTGTCACTGCAACGGCTGATCACACACTCTCCTGGCCCCAACGCGTTTCCCGGCCGCTACTGGCCGCTTTCTCAAGGGGATGAGGGGATTGGCAGCAAATGTGCAGGGGGCGGCATTGCACAAGCATTTTACAAGAAATGTTTGAGCTATACTAAATGTCGACAGCATATACTGTCGGGCATTTAGCGATGTCGAGAGGACATAATTCGCTACAGCATCTAATAAATTGACCCCATAGCGTAAATAGTTAGAGTTAAAAAGAAATGTGCAGACACAACATAAATACATTAAAATAAAGTGTTACGCTCATATATACACTATCTATTAAAAAGTATTCTTTTACCTATTAATACATGTGTATTTATTATCGGTTATTTGTAGAGCGCCAAACAGATTCTGCAGCGCTAATTTATGTATTTATATATGTGTATACATACATATATACACATTTACCTTAAAACAAGAAAAAAATTGTTTTTATTCAATTTTAATATTTTAGAATTTTCTGTAAATATTTACATGCCAATGTTCTTCACATAATAGAAAATGTTCTTTGTATTTTTAAATCTATATTCCTATATATTTCTATAGATATATAGGTATAGATGTATATATTTGTTAAAAAATAATTATATATATATATATATATATATATATATATATAGAGAGAGAGAGAGAGAGAGAGAGAGAGAGAGAGAGAGAAAGAGAGAGAGAGAGAGAGAATTAAAAATAAAAATAACCTTTTCTTCTATGTGAAGAACATCAGGTTTAGTGCTGTAGGTCTTTTACCTTGCCGGGTTAGCGTGCAAGCGATAAGTGTTAGTTAATATATCTGAAATCCTACAATTAGTGCGCGTCAGATTTTGATCGCTCACAATTTTCTTTCAACCTATAATACACATGCTAACCGGCATTAAAAGTTGAAATACGCACACAAAAAGCCTAAGACTTGCTGAGTTAAAGTGTACTGAACAGTATATACAATTAGCCTTCAAAACAGGGGCACTTTCATTGATGCCATTTTTTTAAGACCCTTTCGCCTAGATTTAGAGTTTTGTCCCCGCGTAGCTAACGCTGCCTTTTTTCCAGCGCACCCTTAAGACAACGCTGGTATTTAGAGTTCTCTGAAGGGCTGCGTTAGGCTCCAAAAAGGGAGCGTTGAGCCTAATGTACCACCACTTCAACCCTCAATACCAGCGTTGCTTACGGTAGCGGCTAGCTGGAAAAACGTGCTCGTGCACGATTCCCCCATAGGAAACAATGGGGCACTTTGGGCAGAAAAAAAACCTAACACCTGCAAAAAAGCAAAGGTAAGCTCCCAACGCAGCCCCATTGTTTGCTATGGAGAAACAGTTTCTAAGTCTGCACCTAACACCCTAACATGAACCCCGAGTCTAAACACCCCTAACCTTACACTTATTAACACCTAATATGCCGCCCCCGCTATCGCTGACACCTGCATTAGACAATTAACCCCTAATATGCTGCTCCGGACACCGCCGCAATCTACATTATCCCTATGTACCCCTAATCTGCTGCCCCTAACATCGCCGACACCTATATTATATTTATTAACCCCTAATCTGCCCCCCCCAACGTAGCCGCTACCTTACCTACACTTATTAACCCCTAATCTGCCAACCGGACCTCGCCGCTACTCTAATAAATGTATTAACCCCTAAAGCTAAGTCTAACCCTAACACTCCAATAAGTTAAATATAATTATAATCTAACAAAATAAATTAACTCTTATTAACTAAAGTATTCCTATTTAAAACTAAATACTTACCTGTAAAATAAACCCTAATATAGCTACAATATAACGAATAATTATATTGTAGCTATTTTAGTATTTATATTTATTTTACAGGCAACTTTGTATTTATTTTAACTAGGTACAATAGCTATTAAATAGTTATTTACTATTTAATAGCTACCTAGTTAAAATAATTACAAAATTACCTGTAAAATAAATCCTAACCTAAGTTACAATTAAACCTAACACTACACTATCAATTAAATAAATTAAATAAATTACCTACATTTACCTACAATTAAATAAACTAAACTAAATTACAAAAAAAACCCACTAAATTACAAAAAATAAAAAAAGATTACAAGATTTTTAAGCTAAGTACACCTACTCTAAGCCCCCTAATAAAATAACAAAGCCCCCCAAAATAAAAAAAATTCCCTACCCTAATCTAAATTAAAAAAGTTAACAGCTCTATTACCAGCCCTTAAAAGGGCTTATTGCGGGGCATGCCCCAAAGAAATCAGCTCTTTTGCCTGTAAAAAAAACACAATACCCCCCCAACATTACAACCCACATACCCCTACTCTAACCAAAACCCCCCTTAAATAAACCTAACACTACCCCCCTGAAGATCTCCCTACCTTGAGTCGTCTTCACCCAACCGGACACCGATGGACCAAAAGAGGAAATCCGGAGCAGCAGAAGTCTTTCTTCCTTTCCGGGCAGAAGAGGACATCCGGACCGGCAGACATCTTCATCCAAGCGGCATCTTCTACCTTCATCCATCCGGAGTGGAGCAGAGCCATCTTCTTCCAGCCGACGCGGATCCATCCTTCTTCTCTGACGCCTACTCGCCGAATGAAGGTTCCTTTAAATGACGTCATCATTAACTTTTTTAATTTAGATTAGGGTAGGGAATTGTAATCTTTTTTTATTTTTTGTAATTTATTGGGGGCGGGTTTGTAATTTAGTTTAGTTTATTTAATTGTAGGTAATTGTAGGTAATTTATTTAATTTACTTATTGATAGTATAGTGTTAGGTTTAATTCTAACTTAGGTTAGGATTTATTTTACAGGTATTTTGTAATTATTTTAACTAGGTAGCTATTAAATATTAAATAACTATTTAATAGCTATTGTACCTAGTTAAAATAAATACAAAGTTGCCTGTAAAATAAATATAAATCCTAAAATAGCTACAATATAATTATTCGTTATATTGTAGCTATATTAGGGTTTATTTTACAGGTAAGTATTTAGTTTTAAATAGGAATACTTTAGTTAATAATATTTAATTTATTTCGTTATATTAAAATTATATTTAATTTAGAGGGGTGTTAGGGTTAGACTTAGCTTTAGGGGTTAATACATTTATTAGAGTAGTGGCGAGGTCCGGTCGGCAGATTAGGGGTTAATAAGTGTAGGTAGGTAGCGGCGACGTTGGGGGGGGCAGATTACGGGTTAATAAATATTATGTAGGTGTCGGCGATGTTAGGGGCAGCAGATTAGGGGTTCATAGGGATAATGTAGGTGGCGGCGGTGTGCGGTCAGCAGATTAGGGGTTAAAAATATTTATTATAGTGGCGGCGATGGGGGGGGACCTCAGTTTAGGGGTAGATAGGTAGTTTATGGGTGTTAGTGTATTTAGAGCACAGTAGTTAAGAGCTTTATAAAATGCTGTTAGCCGAGAAAGCTCTTAAGTACTGACTTTTTTCTGCGGATGGAGTCTTGTCGGTAGAGGCTCTACTGCTCACTTCAGCCAAGACTCTAAATACCAGCGTTAGGAAGATCCCATTGAAAAGATAGGATACGCAATTGGCGTAAGGGGATCTGCGGTATGGAAAAGTCGCGGCTTGGAAGTGAGCGTTAGACCCTTTCCTGGCTGACTCTAAATACCAGCAGGCGGCCAAAAGCAGCGTTAGGAGCCCTTAACGCTGCTTTTGACGGCTAACGCCAAACTCTAAATCTAGGAGTATATTTGTAAAATATTGACTTCTTTTAGTTGAGCAATGATGAATCTGGCTTCTTTCAATTGTTCTGTGCCCCACACAGTGTCACGCTCATGGGGCACACATAACGATTGAAAGAAACCAGATTTGTTATCGCTCAGCCAATTGAAGTACAAGGTGCAGGTAGAGGTATGGCGTGATGTTTACCATCACTAGATGGTAAATATTTTACAAATTATCGCCTAGATTTAGAGTTTTGTCGGTAAAGACCCGCATAGCTAATGCAGCTTTTTTTCCTACCGCTGCTTCCAAACAACGCTGGTATTTAGAGTTGTCTGAATGGCTGCGTTAGGCTCCAAAAAGGGAGCGTTAAGCCCCACTTACCACCACTTCAGCCACTATAATAAATGTATTAACCCCTAAACCGCTGCACACCCGCCTCGCAAACACTATAATAAATAGTATTAACCCCTAATCTGCCCTCCCTAACATCGCCGCCACCTAACTTCAAGTATTAACCCCTAATCTGCAGACCGGACCTCGCCGCTACTATAATAAATGTATTAACCCCTAAAGCTAAGTCTAACCCTAACCCTAACACCCCCCTAAGTTAAATATAATTTGAATCTAACAAAATAAATGAAATCTTATTAACTAAAGTATTCCTATTTAAAACTAAACACCTGTAAAATAAACCCTAATATAGTTACAATATAACGAATAATTATATTGTAGCTATTTTAGGATTTATATTTATTTTACAGGCAACTTTGTATTTATTTTAACTAGGTAGAATAGCTATTAAATAGTTATTTACTTTTTAATAGCTACCTAGTTAAAATAATTACAAAATTTCCTGTAAAATAAATCCTAACCTAAGTTACAATTAAACCTAACACTACACTATCAATAAATTAATTAAATAAATTACCTACAATTACATACAATTAAATAAACTAAACTAAATTACAAAAAAAAAAAAGATTACAAGAATATTAGGCTAATTACACCTACTCTAAGCCCCCTAATAAAATAAAAAAGCCCCCCAAAATAATAAAGGTCCCTACCCTATTCTAAATTAAAAAGTAATCAGCTCTTTTACCAGCCCTTAAAAGGGCTTTTTGCGGGGCATGCCCCAAAGTAATCAGCTCTTTTGCCTATAAAAAAAAATACAACCCCCCAACATTAAAACCCACCACCCACATACCCCTACTCTAACCCACCCAATCCCCCCTTAAAAAACCTAACACTACCCCCCTGAAGATCTCCCTACCTTGAGTCGTCTTCACCCAGCCGGGTCGAAGTCTTCATCTGATGGGGCAGAAGAGGACATTCAGACTGGCAGAAGTCTTCATCCTATCCGGACAGAAGAGGACATCTGGACCGGCAGACATCGTCATCCAAGCGGCATCTTCTATCTTCATCCATCCAGAGCGGAGCGGAGCCATCTTCTTCCCAGCCGACGTGGATCCATCCTCTTCAACCGACGCCTACTCGCCGAATGAAGGTTCCTTTAAATGACGTCATCCAAGATGGCGTCCCTCGAATTCCGATTGGCTGATCCAATCAGCCAATCAGATTGAGCGATCCAATCAGCCAATCAGATTGAGCTCGCATTCTATTTGCTGAGCTCAATCAAGTGTATCTAAGGTAGTGGTGACGTTGGGGGAGCAGATTAGGGGTTAATAAATATTATATAGGTGTCGGCAATGTTAGGGGCAGCAGATTAGGGGTTCATAGGGATAATGTAGGTGGCGGCGATGTGCAGTCGGCAGATTAGGGGTTAAAATATTTATTATAGTGGCGGCGATGTGGGGGGACCTCGGTTTAGGGGTACATAGGTAGTTTATGGGTGTTAGTGTACTTTAGAGCACTGTAGTTAAGAGCTTTATATACCGGCGTTAGCCCATAAAGCTCTTAACTACAGCCTTTCCATAGGCGGTAGGAGTCTTGTCGGTAGGGGTGTAACGCTCACTTCAGCCAAGACTCTAAATACCGGCGTTAGGAAGATCCCATTGAAAAGATAGGATACGCAATTGGCGTAAGGGGATCTGCGGTATGGAAAAGTCGCGGCTTGAAAGTAAGCGTTACACCTTTACCTGGCCGACTCTAAATACCAGCGGGCGGCCAAAAGCAGCGTTAGGACCCCTTAACGCTGCTTTTGACGGCTAATGCCAAACTCTAAATCTAGGCGAATGGGTCTTAAAAAAAATTATAATCACTTTAACACATGAATGGGAGAAATATTTTGCAACATTATTTGTAGCCTTGTTATACAATGTTGCAAAACACTGCTGACATAGAGTACAAAAAAACACGTGCACACTCTTGAGCTCTTATAAGCCTACCTAGTTTTACTCTTTAATAATCAATTTGATAACAGAAGTAACATGGAAAGTTGTTTTAAACTGAATGCTCTATCTGAATCATGAAAGTATAATTTTGACTTTACTAAACCTTTAACATAGAGATATATACATGTCTAAAGATGTTTATGCATGTCTATATATATGTATATATGTGTGTACATATAGAGTAATGTATTTGCAGACATATATAAACATATAAATACATATATACATAGCTACACACATATAGACCTATATATAAGTGCATTGGAGCCCTTTGCAGTTAAGTAGATGAAAATATTCATATTTCATAAAGTGTTATACTGTGTTTTTAGTGTAAATATTTCACATTCAAATGTTCTTTACATAGGGGAATATGTTCTAAGTATATATAAATAGATATTCCTATATATACAGTATACAACAGAGGTGAGTACACCCCTGGGCAATATCACTTAAATATCAAATTATTCAAAATTGTATCACCTCTCAATAATTGTTTTATTTCTAAGTTGACAAGTAGAGTATTTCCTATTATACACAATCAAATACTTTAGAAAGATTATATTGAAAATACAGGCCCCAAAGTAGAAACGTAATGCAACAAAAGTGAATATACCTGTGGTCACTGACACACAAGTTAGATCACTGAAACAAAATTGAGTACACCTATGATTTCCAATTAACCTAATTGACTGAGCATAGTTACCAGAACAGTCTAATTATTTGACCAATAGGCTGTGTCTATCTGCAAGTCTGCATCATGTCTCCACATGGAAAAGAATTGCCAGAGGAATTGAAAAATCTGATTGTGAGACTTCACAAAGATGGAAAAGGATACAGGAAGATTGGTGACCAACTAAAAATCAGTTTAAACGCAGTTGCAGCAGTAATCAGGAGGTATAGATCGATACAGAGTGCCAAAAATCAGAGCTGCAGTGGCTGTCCTCCTAAAATGACGCCACGGACAGTGCGCTACTTGCAGAATCTAGCTCTGAAAAACAGGCAACAGGCAAGTGCTTCAGATTTGCATCAAGGCAAGTGCTTTAGATTTGTCTCAGGGATTATCAATAGAAATTGCAGTGTCTGTGACAGCTCATACAGTGCTAAAGACATTGCATAATGTCAACTTCTATGGACAGCATCTAAGGAAAAAACCCTTGCTTGCTCTTCTGCACAACTGCAAGATTAAACTTTGCTAAACAACTTGAAAAGCCTGATGATGATGATGATTCTTTGAATACTGGGAGCACATTATTTGGCCAAGACCAAGATACAAATTTTCGGCTCATATGGGGTGCAGCATGTTTGGTGTGAACCTGGACAAGATTATTAAAGTAAATGCATAGTCCCAACAGTGAATCATGGAGGTGGGAGTGGGATAATATGGGGCTGCATGACTGCAAAAGGTGTTGGGGAGATGACATTTATAGATGGCACAATGAATGCCTGCAATAAACCAAAATACTGGCTGACAAGATGACTCCCAGTCTCCAGAAGTTTGGCAGAGGACAAATATTTCAGCATGATAACGATCCAAAGCACACTGCCAAAATCACACAGGAGTTTCTAAAGGAGAAACAAGTGAAAACTATGAACTGGCCAAGTATGTCACCTGACTTGAATCCAGTAGAACACCTTTGGGGTATTTTAAAGAGAATGGTAGAGCAACACAACCCCTCCAGCAAAGAGCAGCTGAAACAAAATTTGTACGACACTGGTTTCCTCCATGCCAAGGAGGATTGAGTCTGTCATCAAAAATAAAGATGGACATGCAAAGTATTGAAAAAAATAAAAGATTTGAATCTCAGTAATGAAAGGTGCACTGACTTTTGTTGCATTGATTTCCTGCTTTGGGGCCGGTATTTTTAATATAGTAAATCTATATTAGTATATTAGTTTTTAATTTTACATAAGAGCAGATACCCTACTGTAAAACTAAGATGTAATGCAGTTATTGTTAGGTTATACAATTTTGAATAATTTGACATTTAAGTGATATTGCACTGCGGTGTATTCACTTCTGTTGTATACAGGGAGTGCAGAATTATTAGGCAAGTTGTATTTTTGAGGATTAATTTTATTATTGAACAACAACCATGTTCTCAATGAACCCAAAAAACTCATTAATATCAAAGCTGAATAGTTTTGGAAGTAGTTTTTAGTTTGTTTTTAGTTATAGCTATTTTAGGGGGATATCTGTGTGTGCAGGTGACTATTACTGTGCATAATTATTAGGCAACTTAACAAAAAACAAATATATACCCATTTCAATTATTTATTTTTACCAGTGAAACCAATATAACATCTCAACATTCACAAATATACATTTCTGACATTCAAAAACAAAACAAAAACAAATCAGTGACCAATATAGCCACCTTTCTTTGCAAGGAAACTCAAAAGCCTGCCATCCATGGATTCTGTCAGTGTTTTGATCTGTTCACCATCAACATTGCGTGCAGCAGCAACCACAGCCTCCCAGACACTGTTCAGAGAGGTGTACTGTTTTCCCTCCTTGTAAATCTCACATTTGATGATGGACCACAGGTTCTCAATGGGGTTCAGATCAGGTGCACAAGGAGGCCATGTCATTAGATTTTCTTCTTTTATACCCTTTCTTGCCAGCCACGCTGTGGAGTACTTGGACGCGTGTGATGGAGCATTGTCCTGCATGAAAATCATGTTTTTCTTGAAGGATGCAGACTTCTTCCTGTACCACTGCTTGAAGAAGGTGTCTTCCAGAAACTGGCAGTAGGACTGGGAGTTGAGCTTGACTCCATCCTCAACCCGAAAAGGCCCCACAAGCTCATCTTTGATGATACCAGCCCAAACCAGTACTCCACCTCCACCTTGCTGGCGTCTGAGTCGGACTGGAGCTCTCTGCCCTTTAACAATCCAGCCACGGGCCCATCCATCTGGCCCATCAAGACTCACTCTCATTTCATCAGTCCATAAAACCTTAGAAAACTTAGTCTTGAGATATTTCTTGGCCCAGTCTTGACGTTTCAGCTTGTGTGTCTTGTTCAGTGGTGGTCGTCTTTCAGCCTTTCTTACCTTGGCCATGTCTCTGAGTATTGCACACCTTGTGCTTTTGGGCACTCCAGTGATGTTGCAGCTCTGAAATATGGCCAAACTGGTGGCAAGTGGCATCTTGGCAGCTGCACGCTTGACTTTTCTCAGTTCATGGGCAGTTATTTTGCGCCTTGGTTTTTCCACACGCTTCTTGCGACCCTGTTGACTATTTTGAATGAAACGCTTGATTGTTCGATGATCACGCTTCAGAAGCTTTGCAATTTTAAGAGTGCTGCATCCCTCTGCAAGATATCTCACTATTTTTGACTTTTCTGAGCCTGTCAAGTCCTTCTTTTGACCCATTTTGCCAAAGGAAAGGAAGTTGCCTAATAATTATGCACACCTGATATAGGGTGTTGATGTCATTAGACCACACCCCTTCTCATTACAGAGATGCACATCACCTAATATGCTTAATTGGTAGTAGGCTTTCGAGCCTATACAGCTTGGAGTAAGACAACATGCATAAAGAGGATGATGTGGTCAAAATACTAATTTGCCTAATAATTCTGCACTCCCTGTATTGTATCTGTACATATCTATACCTATATATAATCATGTATATATAGGTATAGATATATATTGTCCCGAAATACCGTCAAAAATATATAGAAATATGTACAGGTAGCCCTCAGTTTACGCCGGGGTTAGGTTCCAGAAGGAATGGTTGTAAATTGAAACCGTTGTAAATTGAAACCCAGTTTATATTGTAAGTCAATGGGAAGTGAGGGAGTTAGGTTCCATGCCCCTCTCAAAATTGTCATAAGTAACACCTAATACATTATTTTTAAAGCTTTGAAATGAAGACTTTAAATGCTAAACAGCATTATAAACCTAATAAAATAATCACACAACACAGAATATATAATGAAACTAAGTTAAATGAACAAAACATTTGCTAAACAGCATTATAAACCTAATAAAATAATCACACAACACAGACTTCACTTGCTTGGCTTTGCTGCAACACAAGCGGACAGCTCCATCTACTGGCTATTTTAATCAATGCACTGCTTCTCAATGCTTTTCAATAGCAGTCACATGACTGGAAAAAAAGGTTGTTATTCTGAAACGGTGCAATTTGAACCGTTGTAAACCGAGAGCCACCTGTATTTATGAATAAATAAAACATATTCTGCTATGTGAAGAACATTGGAACGTGAAATATTTATATTTCCATGTCGTGTTTGCCACTTGAGAATATGCGATCAGATTTGTGCAAGTATAGTGGTGGGTTTTTTTCCACTTTTTTTTCTCCATTGACTTCTATGGGGGAAAATGTTATTGCACATGTGAAATTCTAACCAGCTTTTTACACGCATCGTGTTATCGCACAAGCAAAAACTTTTTACTTTTAGCTGGTAATACGAGTACTATCTGACGCGCTCAAGAAACTTATTTCTAGGGGAGTAAGTGCTCGAGCGGGAGCGTTAAATACCACTCCACTTGTAATCTGGCCCTAAAAGTTTAGTTGTACAAACACAAATATAGGTTATAATCCCACTACATTGTCAGTATATTTATGAAAATCTTAGTAGTGCTATCCAAATAATATATCAGCTTATGGCAGGGTTATAATCACAATACAAATAATAATTTTCCTTAAAAATAGAAACCCTTAATCAACATGCACCTACTAGACCATACAATTAATATAAATATCTGAATTCTTTTATTTAGTTAATATCCATAAATATATTGAAATATATTTGCAATAAAAGGAAATTAAATAATATTATATGCACTTGAAAACTATTTAAATATGTTATGCAAAGTTCATACACGCTTATCTTTAAAACCAACCTTATTTACAAATCTTTTAACATCCAAGCAATACAATTCTAAACTGTGCTCTTAAACAATAGGATAATATATATTCTGCTATTTAACTGCAATTTATCCTAATACATAATTAACTTACAATATCAGAACTTGCACAGATGAGTTACTTAACAAATCAGATACAGATTTAAACAATATATAGGCTGTGAAATGCTAACTTGAAAAACACACTGCTTCTTTAAATCTTTTAACTGTACGTTAAACTGTAGTGACTTAGAATTTAACTAGTAATCTTGCCAATAACCTTGAATACGTTACCAGGGTAAAGAGCAGTTGATATCCAATATTCCTTAATAGGAATTGCTTCACCTCAGAAATTTCAAAATTGGGGATAATGCATTTGGAGTCCAATAGTAGGTGTGTGCTTTAATAATAACTGCAGCAGTTATTCCTTTCTGGATCAGCCAACACAACAACCTTCTTTCCAGTCTCTATGCTGGGGTTTAAATCATCTGATCTCACCCCTCCCCGTTTTTGATTTTTATCAGTCATTGGTGAATATTGGAAACGCCCACGGCCTTGTCTTGGATTGGTTCTTTGCAACTGAACATGGATTGGTTTATTTGGTAAATGTGTTGTCAAGGAATTGCATTCTTTGCAACAACCAATAATCTCATGGCTGCAATTTCACATCATAACACTAGGTGGCAGCAGGCATACAAACAAAACAAATTCACCTTTAAAATTTCTAAACATTTTTAAACAACTTAATTACTTTTATAAAATTATATAAAATTTAATCAGACCATAACTTTTTATAGCAATTGTTCATAATATTTGTTTTAGATAGGGTGGGGTTTTATGAATTTTCTGATCATTTTGATATGAAACATCAAATACATCTAACATTATATTAAAATAATTTATATTTCATTTATCCTAACAGAAAGTTTATATTTCATAGTCATATCACATCAAAGTAACTTCCATATCTTCATCTCACTATATTTTAAGAGATGTATTTAAAACTTTATAAACATGTATTGCACATTCATATGATATGACTTATTTCATTTCATGCAGGCATTCCATCTCTTTCTAAGTGCATAGATTGATGCCCATGACCAATGGTTGTCTGCAATAAAAATAGAAATAATTATTATAAATGATCCAAGCATTCATATGTATTTGATGTAGTCATTACTCAACATAGCAATCATTCATTTAATATCAAATGTCTCAGTCCCATATATATACATATCTGGGTTATTTGAATTTTTCCAAACACATATGAAACTAGTGTTGTTCCCTTTGCAAAAATGTATTTATTTTTATTTAAAATCTAAGTACAGTTGCTTTGAAATCATAATGTAAGCCATGTGCTTTCTCTAGGTTATCCTAACCCAGACGCAATGTTTAACATCTTGTATATTCCAGTGTTATCAGCCACACAGTATGAGCCACTCAAACAAATCTGTGCTAATTACCAGTCCCTTTTGAAAAATGCTTGTATTTTTCACATCTCTTCAGACGGATCGGCATCTCCCTTGGAGGAAACCCATATATGGGCCTGTATCCTGTTCTAGGTATCAGAATGCTGTCATTTAACATTGGTTCCCAGGTAATCATACAGATGGTTTCTGAAACTGTGTTAATTTTCAGTTCCTTGCTAAATTATACAATTGCATAATTTAGCATATTGAGTGTGTGAGATCTCCCAGAAGCAATCCTTTGTTCTACAAACAGTGTGCACATCCACAGACTTACCAAATAAAGACAAATATACTTCTATATAGTATTTAATAATATTTCAAATACCTTGACAACATGAACTATATATAAATAACACATACAGTATGTATGATGGCTATTGAAACAGTATGAGATAACCCCCTGAAAAGTCAAGAATTAAAAATTCAAATTTTGTACACAAAGGGCCAGATTACAAGTGGCGCGCTAGTGATATCGCGAGCACGATAAGCAGTAGCATGCAACCTTGATATTACAAGTCCATGGTAAAGCGTGACTTTGGTCAAGCGCAGCCTATTCTTTCAATTGATATTGTGACTGTGCTAAATGGCGCTGGTATCACCAGTTGAAAGTTATAGTTTGCTCTTGAGCTAAAATCACTTTATGGCAATGGCCTTCTCAGGGCAACCTTTTTTTTTAGAATAGATTTTTCTTTTTTTGGGCAGCAAAAGAGCTGTTATTTTTTTAGGGCACTGCCCTACTAAATGCCGTTCTAAGGGCAATGCCCCCACCAAATGTCCTTTTCAGGGCAATCTTTTTTAGGATAGGGTTATTTTTTAGTTTAGGCTTTTTGGGGGGTGGGGTTACTTTTATTGTAGAATGGGGTTGTATTTTTTATGTGCTAAGGCACTTTAGGGCAATACCCTACAAAAAGCCCTTATAGGAGCTATTATTATAATAACTTTTAGTGTTAGTTTAGGGATTTTTTCTTCTGTTAAGTGTGATCAGTCCACGGGTCATCATTACTTGTGGGATATTAACTGCTCCCCTACAGGAAGTGCAAGAGGATTCACCCAGCAGAGTTGCTATATAGCTCCTCCCCTCTACGTCACCTCCAGTCATTCTCTTGCACCCAATGACTAGATAGGATGTGTGAGAGGACTATGGTGATATATTTAGTTTTTATATCTTCAATCAAAAGTTTGTTATTTTATAATAGCACCGGAGTGTGTTATTCCTTCTCTGGTAGAATTTGAAGAAGAATCTACCTGAGTTTTTCTATGATTTTAGCCGGAGTAGTTAAGATCATATTGCTGTTTCTCGGCCATCTGAGGAGTGAGGTAAACTTCAGATCAGGGGACAGCAGGCAGATTAATCTGCAAAGAGGTATGTAGCAGTTTATTATTTTCTGACATGGAATTGATGAGAAAATCCTGCCATACCGTTATAATGTAAACTCAGCCTTGAATGCAGTAGATGTAGCTGATATCAGGCTGTCATGTATGTATATTTTACACTTCAGTTTTCTGGGAAATGGTACTTCTCTGGCTTTTAAACTGTATACATAGACTTAACCTATTTTGCAGGGACTTGCAATAGGTTTTAAATGACAATTAATTATTGAGGTAAAATGTTTTTTTGCTGGCATGTAAAAACGTTTTTTTCTCTGAGGTACTGGGTGAAAAAATGTTTTGGGCACTTTTTTTCCACTTGGCAATAGTTCACTGATCCCTCTCACTGTTATGTGTGTGGGGGAGGGGCCATTTTGGTGCTTTCACTATGCATCAGAAAAACTCAGTCAGAGGTTCATTTTCTTCCTGCATGATCCGGTTCATCTCTACAGAGTTCAGGGATCTCAAGAGTCTTTTTTGAGGGAAGTAATCATACAGCAGAGCTGTGCTGATTGTATTGACTGTGATAAAAAAAAAAACGTTTATTTGTGTATTTTTTTTTCTGCTGCCTGGGTTAGTTATCATTTGCTGAGGGGAACAATCCTTTGCTAAAACTGTATATTCTGACAAAGATTGATGCTATAACTTAATTATTTTATCTGTTATAATATTTTTCTGTGCTTCTTAAAGGCACAGTTCGTTTTCATATTATTTGTAAATTACTTTGAAAAGTATTTCCAAGTTGCTGTTTATTTGCTAGTGTGTTAAACATGTCTGATTCAGAGGAAGATATCTGTGCTATATGTGTTAATGCCAAAGTGGAGCCCAATAGAAATTTATGTACTAAATGTATTGATGCTACTTTAAAAAATAGTCAATCTGTACAAATTGAACATATTTCACCAAACAACGAGGGGAGAGTTATGCCGACTAACTCGCCTCACGTGTCAGTACCTGCATCTCCCGCTCAGGAGGTGCGTGATATTGTAGCGCCGAGTGCATCTGGGCGGCCATTACAAATCACATTACAAGATATGGCTACTGTTATGACTGAAGTTTTGGCTAAACTACCAGAACTAAGAGGTAAACGTGATCACTCTGGGATGAGAACAGAGTGCGCTGATAATGCAAGGGCCATGTCTGATACTGCGTCACAGTTTGCAGAACATGAAGACGGAGAGCTTCATTCTGTGGGTGACAGTTCTGATCCAAATAAACTGGACTCAGACATTTCAAATTTTAAATTTAAGCTTGAGAACCTCCGTGTGTTACTAGGGGAGGTATTAGCGGCTCTCAATGATTGTAACACAGTTGCAATCCCAGAAAGAATGTGTAGGTTGGATAAATATTTTGCGGTACCGACGAGTACTGACGTTTTTCCTATACCTAAGAGACTTACTGACATTGTTACTAAGGAGTGGGATAGACCCGGTGTGCCTTTCTCACCCCCTCCTATATTCAGAAAAATGTTTCCAATAGACGCCGCCACACGGGACTTATGGCAAATGGTCCCTAAGGTGGAGGGAGCAGTTTCTACTTTAGCTAAGCGTACCACTATCCCAGTGGAGGATAGCTGTGCTTTTTCAGATCCAATGGATAAAAAATTAGAGGGTTACCTTAAGAAAATGTTTGTTCAACAAGGGTTTATATTGCAACCTCTTGCATGTATTGCGCCTGTCACGGCTGCAGCAGCATTTTGGTTTGAGTCTCTGGAAGAGACACTTCAATCATCCACACTAGATGACATCACACACAAACTTAAATTCCTTAAGTTAGCTAATTCATTTATTTCAGATGCCGTAGTACATTTAACTAAACTTGCGGCTAAAAATTCAGGATTCGCCATTCAGGCACGCAGAGCTCTGTGGCTAAAATCCTGGTCAGCTGATGTTACGTCTAAATCTAAATTGCTTAATATTCCTTTCAAAAGGCAGACCTTATTCGGGCCCGGCTTGAAAGAGATTATTGATGACATTACAGGAGGTAAAGGTCATGCCCTGCCTCAGGACAAGGCCAAAGCCAAGGCTAAACAGTCCAATTTTCGTTCCTTTCGTAATTTCAAAGCAGGAGCAGCATCAACTTCCTCTGCACCAAAACAGGAAGGAGCTGTTGCTCGCTACAGACAAGGCTGGAAACCTAACCAGTCCTGGAACAGAGGCAAACAGGCCAGAAAACCTGCTGCTGCCCCTAAGACAGCATGAATTGAGGGCCCCCGATCCGGGACCGGATCTAGTGGGGGGCAGACTTTCCCTCTTCGCCCAGGCTTGGGCAAGAGATGTTCAGGATCCCTGGGCGTTAGAGATCATATCTCAGGGATACCTTCTGGACTTCAAATCCTCTCCCCCAAGAGGGAGATTTCATCTGTCAAGGTTGTCAACAAACCTAACAAAGAAGGAAGCGTTTCTACGCTGCGTACAAGATCTTTTATTAATGGGAGTGATCCATCCAGTTCCGCGGTTGGAACAAGGACAAGGGTTTTACTCAAATCTGTTTGTAGTTCCCAAAAAAGAGGGAACCTTCAGGCCAATCTTGGATTTAAAGATCCTAAACAAATTCCTAAGAGTTCCATCGTTCAAGATGGAAACTATTCGAACAATTTTGCCCATGATCCAAGAGGGTCAGTACTTGACCACAGTGGATTTAAAGGATGCTTACCTTCACATACCGATTCACAGAAGTCATTACCGGTATCTAAGGTTTGCCTTTTTAGACAGGCATTACCAGTTTGTAGCTCTTCCATTCGGACTGGCTACGGCTCCAAGAATCTTCACAAAGGTTCTGGGCACTCTTCTGGCAGTACTAAGACCGCGAGGAATTTCAGTAGCTCCGTACTTAGACGACATACTGATACAAGCTTCAAGCTTTCAAACTGCCAAATCTCATACAGAGATAGTACTGGCATTTCTAAGGTCGCATGGATGGAAAGTGAACGAAGAGAAAAGTTCTCTCTTTCCACTCACAAGAGTTCCCTTCCTGGGGACTCTGATAGATTCTGTAGAAATGAAGATTTACCTGACAGAGGACAGGTTAACAAAACTTCAAAGTGCATGCCGTGTCCTTCATTCCATTCAAGAGACCAGAAATTCTCTTCTATGGTGGCTTTATCGGCCACATCTGTCCAGGGGAATGCCATTCAGCAGGCCAGACTGGTCAATTGTAACAACAGACGCCAGCCTACTAGGTTGGGGCGCTGTCTGGAATTCTCTGAAGGCTCAGGGACTATGGAATCAGGAGGAGAGTCTTCTTCCAATAAACATTCTGGAATTGAGAGCAGTCCTCAATGCTCTTCTGGCTTGGCCCCAGTAAGCAACTCGGGGGTTCATCAGGTTCCAGTCGGACAACATCACGACTGTAGCTTATATCAACCATCAGGGAGGGACAAGAAGCTCCCTAGCAATGATGGAAGTATCGAAGATAATTCGCTGGGCAGAGTCTCACTCTTGCCACCTGTCTGCAATCCACATCCCGGGAGTGGAGAACTGGGAGGCGGATTTCTTAAGTCATCAGACTTTTCATCCGGGGGAGTGGGAACTTCATCCAGAGGTCTTTGCCCAAATACTTCGACGTTGGGGCAAACCAGAGATAGATCTCATGGCGTCTCGACAGAACGCCAAGCTTCCGCGCTACGGGTCCAGATCCAGGGATCCGGGAACGGTCCTGATAGATGCCTTGACAGCACCATGGACCTTCAGGATGGCTCATGTGTTTCCACCTTTCCCGATGCTTCCTCGATTGATTGCCAGAATCAAACAGGAGAAAGCATCAGTGATTCTAATAGCGCCTGCATGGCCACGCAGGACTTGGTATACAGATCTGGTGGACATGTCATTCTGTCCACCTTGGTCGTTACCTCTGAAACAGGACCTTCTGATTCAGGGTCCTTTCAAACATCAAAATCTAACTTCTCTGAAGCTGACTGCTTGGAAATTGAACGCTTGATCTTATCAAAGCGTGGTTTTTCTGAGTCAGTTATTGATACCTTAATACAGGCTAGGAAGCCTGTTACCAGAAAGATTTACCATAAAATATGGCGTAAATACCTATATTGGTGCGAATCCAAAGGTTACTCTTGGAGTAAGGTTAGGATTCCTAGGATATTGTCTTTTCTACAAGAAGGTTTAGAAAAGGGGTTATCCGCTAGTTCCTTAAAGGGACAGATCTCAGCTCTGTCCATTCTGTTACACAAGCGTCTGTCAGAAGTTCCAGACGTTCAGGCTTTTTGTCAGGCTTTGGCCAGGATTAAACCTGTGTTTAAAGCTGTGGCTCCACCATGGAGTTTAAACCTTGTTCTTAACGTTTTACAGGGTGTTCCGTTTGAACCCCTTCATTCCATTGATATAAAGTTGTTATCTTGGAAAGTTCTATTTTTAATGGCTATTTCCTCGGCTCGAAGAGTCTCTGAGTTATCAGCCTTACATTGTGATTCTCCTTATTTGATTTTTCACTCGGATAAGGTAGTTCTGCGTACTAAGCCTGGGTTCTTACCTAAGGTAGTCACTAACAGGAATATCAATCAGGAGATTGTTGTTCCATCCTTGTGCCCAAATCCTTCTTCAAGGAAGGAACGTCTTTTGCACAATCTGGATGTAGTTCGTGCCCTTAAATTTTATTTACAGGCAACTAAAGATTTTCGACAAACGTCTTCCCTGTTTGTCGTTTACTCTGGTCAGAGGAGAGGTCAAAAAGCTTCTGCTACCTCTCTCTCTTTTTGGCTTCGTAGCATAATTCGTTTAGCTTATGAGACTGCTGGACAGCAGCCTCCTGAAAGAATTACAGCTCATTCCACTAGAGCTGTGGCTTCCACTTGGGCCTTTAAGAATGAGGCCTCTGTTGAACAG
Source organism: Bombina bombina (assembly GCF_027579735.1). Classification (NCBI taxonomy): domain Eukaryota; kingdom Metazoa; phylum Chordata; class Amphibia; order Anura; family Bombinatoridae; genus Bombina; species Bombina bombina. The sequence continues at coordinate 918,449,480 of NC_069500.1, forward strand.
ATTTGCAAGGCTGCAACTTGGTCTTCGCTTCATACTTTTTCCAAATTTTACAAATTTGACACTTTTGCTTCCTCGGAGGCTATTTTTGGGAGAAAGGTTCTTCAGGCAGTGGTTCCTTCTGTATAAAGAGCCTGCCTATCCCTCCCGTCATCCGTGTACTTTTGCTTTGGTATTGGTATCCCACAAGTAATGATGACCCGTGGACTGATCACACTTAACAGAAGAAAACATAATTTATGCTTACCTGATAAATTCCTTTCTTCTGTAGTGTGATCAGTCCACGGCCCGCCCTGTTTTTTAAGGCAGGTAAATATTTTTTAAATTATACTCCAGTCACCACTACACCCTTGGCTTCTCCTTTCTCGTTGGTCCTTGGTCGAATGACTGGAGGTGACGTAGAGGGGAGGAGCTATATAGCAACTCTGCTGGGTGAATCCTCTTGCACTTCCTGTAGGGGAGCAGTTAATATCCCACAAGTAATGATGACCCGTGGACTGATCACACTACAGAAGAAAGGAATTTATCAGGTAAGCATAAATTATGTTTTATTTTGGTGTGTTTTTTTTTTCATTTTCTTTTGTTTCTGTTTTTTTAGTGAAGACTTTAGTTTTAGTATAGGCATGACTGTGGGTTTCTTATTTTTAGTAGTATTGTTTTTTTCCTGTAAAAGTTTTGTTATTTCTTGTAAATGTATTGTTTGTTTTTTTTTGTAACTTAGTAGGTGTTAGTTCAGAGGTAGGGGGGTTAGGTGTTAGGTAGTTAAGTAGAGTAGGGGTATTTTGCATTGGGGGTTGTAGCAGATTAGGGGTTAATAGGTTAGGGGGCTTATTAGGAGGTGTTAGTTCAGAGGTAGGGGGGTTAGGTGTTAGGTAGTTAAGTAGAGTAGGGGTATTTTGCATTGGGGGTTGTAGCAGATTAGGGGTTAATAGGTTAGGGGGCTTATTGTGTTTGGGATCTGTGGCACTGTATAGGTTAGGGGGTGGTTAGGTCTTATGTCAGATTAGTTAATAGTGTATTCTGAGCTGGGGTGAGGATGCGTAAGTGGTAAATAGTTTATTTTATTATTACATTTATATCCAATGTTAAGATGCATATATACAATATAATACCACCCAAAGGAGAATAATATCAAAAGTGTCACTATATATACACAGATAAGACACAAACAGAAGGTGTTCTTAAAAAATATCTGTAGATTACTTGACTTTACTATCATATGCAATATTGTAGCATTAATCAGCTGGCATAAATAATATTGTCACAGTAAATGCAAGATATAAAAAGTGTGTACTACACCACATATAGAGTCCAAAACATATGGCATCCAAATGATGACGTGTGTCTGTAGTACAGGTAGGCTGCTCTCCTCGAGGTATAAGGCCTTCCACATCAAAGTAGTTCTAAAAAAGAGTAGAGAAGGCGTCACATAGCATAATTATGTATAAAATAACTGGAGTGATAGGCTTGATACAATACATTCACATTTGATGAAGCACTAAAATGTAGTGCAGACTGGGAAGACCGGACCCTCAGAGTTGTCCGGTAAAACTCTCCTCTTGGCTCACCAGGCACAGATGTCTGTGGTCTCTCTCCCCTATGAAGGCAGATAGTGTGTAATAGCCCTAGGGAATCCACCTTTCTGGCTCAAACCATCAGGTATAAAAGGGATATTATTGAACACAAATAAAGTACAGCAAAACGTTTCTCAGAATACAATACTGTTTCTTTAGGCTGATCCGGGCATTCCAGAGGGAGTAACTTTGACTGGAATACATTGCCGGCAGTGCAATATATTCCAATCTCTGCAGTACAGGTTATGTCAGTGGCGATACTTTACAGTGTGAGGCAGGAAGTGTAGGTGTAGTTGCAGTAAGGTCACATAGGAATTATTTGTAGTGTTCCAAAACAGAAACCGTGTTTGGTTTCAGTGAGCATACTATCGACAGACCGAGGAACTGCAAGGCCAGTAATCCAGTTTCTTGCCAGTCTTTGAATATCGGAACCTTAGTGATCTATCTCTTCTTCCCCAGCACTGATCTATCTCACTAGCACTGCAGGAAATCACTGCAGCTAAACCCATACCTCCCCTCCTTACTCTCTATCTCTCTCATTCTATACACCTGAATATTAAGGCTATCATCAGTAACAAATTAAAAACCTCCAAGTTCCTGGACTGTCTAGTTGAGACCTGGACATATGACAAGTTGACAACTCTTGTGTGGAGGTTTCAAACACAAGGGCATCACAAAACCCCTATCTCCAGCACTCACAAATAAAATGTTTCCAACTCTTCTCACTATCTGTAAAAAGTTAATCACAACAACATAATTTGTTATCTAAGAGATATTTTGGAAACTTCATAAAACCCCTTATAGTAGTAATAAATATACACAACTGATCAAACTTTCCATATCAAGAAAAAAAATGTATCAAATAAATCTATATTTCTTTTAAATACATGAAATTATACATATTTAGAAAACAGGAACTATGGTAGACCTTTGCTAGTTTCTAGTTCTCCTAAAACCTTCCTCTAGTGGAGGGGTCGGTAAACTTTTTCTAGGCCAGAAGGAAAAATCAAGGATATTATGTAGGTACCTGTATAAAAGGAGAGAAAACTAATTTACTTACATTTTAATTGATAAAATTCAAATGTATCACAAGAACTCGGACACTAACTTTGGTTGCAGACTCATTTTATTTTTGTAAAGAAATTCTGTTGCCATAAGATATTCCATTTTAATTTTTATTTCAATGTAAATTGTAGTGCTCAGAGCAGCAGTGCCAAGAGAAAGAGTACAACACTGATCTCTGTCGCAACTACACTGCGCTGCCTTTTGCAGCAGCCAAGACAATACTTAAACAAATATGCGTGGTTGTGTTCAAATAAAACTTTATTTATGGACAATGAAATTTGAATTTCATATCGTTTTAACATGTCACAAAATATTACTTTTATTTTATTTTTTCAAACATTTCAAAATGAAAAAATCATTCATACATAAATGTAGTTGGCTTGATTTGGTCCTCCTTTGCTGTAGTTTGTTTATCCTTCCTCGAGTGTCAGTAATAAACCATTTTTTATTTTGTCTATTTTATTGTTTTAAATAAATTAAAGCATGTTTAGGATTTGAATTTACACTATAAAAGTTTTACAATGTGTTCCCAATATTCAATACCCCTGTTACCAGTAGAAAAACACAGCTAATGCGTAAGTGGGTGTTAGATTTAGAGAAGGAATGGTCAGTCAATACCTGGATCAAAACATTGAAATGGGGCATATTGTTTACTTGTAGAGCCACATTGCAAGAAAAGTACCTGAAATCTGCCTTTAGATGGTATTTACATCCTACCAGACTGTTCAAGGGAAGGAACAGAGGTAAAACCAGATGCTTCAGTGGATGGGGAGAGGATGGTACTTATATGCATATGTGATGGTACTACTAGGCTACTCAGCAATATACTCGAGAAAAACATAATAAATTGGTAGCTCGCATATGTACAGCAACTACAACATGTTTAGCTAGATATTGGAAAACAGAACCCCCTAGTTTAAATTTAATACAACACAAAAGAAACCATATATAACCAAATGTCTAGTTCTGCAGCAGATCTATAATTCTCTAAAGACCAATTTTTAGATTTATGGGAACCATGGATAATGTATTCTGAAGCTAGACAAAGAAACACCACTCAATGAGGGATATTTATCAAGCCGTCAACCGCAAATATGCTGGAATTCCGCAGCATATTTGTGGCGAGCCTGATTCGCCTCATTTATCAAAGCCTACAGACCAGCAAAAGTTTAAATTTGTGACATAACATACGATCCCCTAGTCTCAATCCAACACAGATCGATACTTACGTCATTACAGATGTTCCGAATACAAATTCGGCACTATCTGACTACTTTTGCAAGTTATCAAACTGCTAACAGGTACGCTCGCCACTATTCCAGCCCAGCATACCTGGTTTTCAATCCGCAACCCTGGAGGCCGCGGATGCCATAGGAATCAATAGAAGTCTGAAAGTAGTGAAAGCTTATGTTCGATGCTGCCAGATATCCCATTGATTTCTATGCTAGAATAAAAGTAACGTTTACACCTAACACCCTAACATAACGCCCGAGTCTAAGCACCCCTAATCTGCCGCCCCGACATCGCAGCCACCTACATGTTATTAACCCCTATCCCGCCACACCTAAATAAAGTTATTAACCCCTATACCGCCGCTCCCGGACCCAACCGCAACCTACATAATGTTATTAATCCCTATAACGCCGCTCCCAGACCCCGCCGCACCTATATAAAGTTATTAACCCCTAAACCGCCGCTCCCGGAGCCCACCCCAACTAACTAATTGTATTAACCCCTAAACCCCTGGCCTCCCACATCACTACCACTTACTAAACCTATTAACGCCTAAACCGCCAGCCCCCACATCGACATAAACTAAATTCAGCTATTAACCCCTAAACCTAGCAACCCGCTAACTTTACATTAAATATTAACTCATCCCTATCTTATAATAAATTTAAACGTACCTTTAGAAATAAATTAAACTATATTAAACTATTAATTAACCTACACTAACTATTATACTAAAATTACATTAAATTACATTAAACTATATTAAACTATTAATTAACCTACCCTAACTATTGTATATTTAAAAACCTAACCCTACTCAAGTTATTTAAATCTACAATAAAGAATTACTAACGGGTAGATTACAAGTTTTTGTCAGTAAGGCTAGCGTTGCTAACGAGACTTTTTTTTTAACGCTCCCTTAAGACAACGCTGGTATTACAGGTTTTTTAAACCCGGCGTTAACCGCAAAAAGGTGAGCGTAGAGCAAAATTTAGCTCCACATCTCACCTCAATACCAGCGTTGCTTACGGTAGCAGTAAGCTGGCTAAATGTGCTTGTGCATGATTTCCCCATAGGAATCAATGGGGCTGAACTGGCTGAAAAAAAACCTAACACCTGCAAAAAAGCAGCATTCAGCTCCTAACGCAGCCCCATTGATTCCTATGGGGAAAGGAATTTTATGTCTACACCTAACACCCTAACATGAACCCCGAGTCTAAACACCCCTAATCTTACACTTATCAACCCCTAATCTGCCGCCCCCGACTTCGCTGACACCTGCATTATATAATTAACCCCTAATCTGCCGCTCCGGACACTGCCGCCACCTACATTATAGTTATGAACCCCTAATCTGCTGCCCACAACATCGCCGCCACCTACATTATATTTATTAACCCCTAATCTGCCCCCCCCAACGTTGCCGCAATCTAACTACATTTATTAACCCCTAATCTGCCGCCGCCAATGTCGCCGCCACTATAATAAAGTTATTAACCCCTAAACCTAAGTCTAACCCTTACCCTAACACCCCCCTAATTTAAATATAATTTTAAAAAACTAAATAAAATTACTACAATTAAATAAATTATTCCTATTTAAAACTAAATACTTACCTATAAAATAAACCATAAGATATCTACAATATAACTAATAGTTACATTGTAGCTATTTTAGGATTTATTTTTATTTTACAGGCAACTTTCAATTTATTTTAACTAGGTACAATAGTTATTAAATAGTTATTAACAATTTAATAACTACCTAGCTAAGATAAAAACAAATTTACCTGTAAAATAAATCCTAACCTAAGTTACAATTACACCTAACACTACACTATAATTAAATTAATTAGCTAAACTACCTACAATTAATTACAATTAAATTAAATAAACTAAAGTATGAAAAACAACAAACACTAAATTACAGAAAATAAAAAAATAATTACAATTTTTTAAAACTAATTACACCTATTCTAATCCCCCTAATAAAATAAAAAAGCCCCCCAAAATAATAAAAATCCCTACCCTATACTAAATTACAAATAGCCCTTAAAAGGGCCTTTTGAGGGGCATTGCCTGTAAAAAAAAATACAATACCCCCCAACATTAAAACCCACCACCCACACACCCAACCCTACTCTAAAACCCACCCAATACCCCCTTAATAAAACTACCCCCTTGAAGATCACCCTATCTTGATAGGATTCGATCAGCCAATCTGAATTAAGGTAGGAAAAATCCTATTGGCTGATGCAATCAGCCAATAGGATTGAGGTTGCATTCTATTGGCTGATTGGAACAGTCAATAGGATGCAAGCTCAATCCTATTGGCTGATTGGATCAGCCAATAGGATTGAACTTCAATCCTATTGGCTGATTGCATCAGCCAATAGGATTTTTCCTGCCTTAATTCTGATTGGCTAATAGAATCTTATCAGCCAATCGGAATTCAAGGGACGCCATCTTGGATGACGTCATTTAAAGGAACCTTCATTCTTTGCTTGGACTTTGTTTGAAGAGGATGCTCTTCCCTTTAAATGATGTCATCCAAGATGGTGTCCCTTACATTCCGATTGGCTGATAGAATTCTATCAGCCAATAGGAATTAAGGTGGAAAAAATCCTATTGGCTGTTGCATACAGCAAATGGGATTGAGCTTTCATCCTATTGGCTGATCAAATCAGCCAATAGGATTGAGCTCGCATTCTATTGGCTGATTGGAATAGCCAATAGAATGCAAGCTCAATCCTATTGGCTGATTGGATCAGCCAATAAGATGAAAGCTCAATCCTATTGGCTGATTGCAACAGCCAATATGATTTTTTCCACCTTAATTCCTATTGGCTGATAGAATTCTATCAGCCAATCAGAATGTAAGGGACACCATCTTGGATGACGTCATTTAAAGGGACACTTCATTGTTCCAGAAGATTTCGGAAGAAGAGGATGCTCCACGCCGGATGTCTTGAAGATGGAGCCGCTCTGCACTGGATGGATGAAGATAGAAGATGCCGTCTGGATGAAGATAGAAGATGCCGTCTGGATGAAGACTTCTGATGGCTTGGATGAAGACTTCGACCCGCTTGGATGAAGACTTCTGCCGGCTTCGCTGGGGACTTCTGTCGCTTCGTTGAGGATGGATGTCGGGTCTTCAAAAACTGTAAGTGGATCTTCGGGGGTTAGTGTTTTTTTAAGGGTTTATTGAGTGGGTTTTAATTTTAGATTAGGGACTTTATGCGGAAAAAGAGCTAAATGCCCTTTTAAGGGCAATGCCTATCCAAATGCCCTTTTCAGGGCAATGGGGAGCTTAGGTTTTTTAGATAGAATTTTATTTGGGGGGTTTGGTTGTGTGGGTGGTGGGTTTTACTGTTGGGGGGTTGTTTGTATTTTTATTTACAGGTAAAAAAGCTGATTTCTTTGGGGCAATGCCCCGCAAAAGGCCTTTTAAGGGCCATTGGTAGTTTATTGTAGGCTAGGGGTTTTTTTATTTTGGGGAGGCTTTTTTATTTTCATAGGGCTATTAGATTAGGTGTAATTAGTTTAAATATTTGATAATTTATGTTTTATTTTGTGTAATTTAGTGTTTATTTTTTTGTAACTTAGTGTTTTTTATTTTGTGTAACTTAGTTGTTAGTTTTTTGTAACTTAGTAATTCTTTATAGTAGATTTAAATAATTTGAGTAGGGTTAGGTTTTTAAATATGTAATATAGTTAATTTAATTTGTAGTTTAATGTAATTTTAGTATAATAGTTAGTGTAGATTAATTAGTAGTTTAATGTAATTGTAGGATAATAGTTAGGGTAGGTTAATTAATAGTTTAATATAGTTTATTTTCATTCTAAAGGTAAGGTTAAATTTATTTTAAGATAGGCATGAGGTAATTTTAATGTAAAGTTAGCGGGTTGTTAGGTTTAGGGGTTAATAGGTTAATTTAGTTTATGGCGATGTGGGGGGCTGGCGGTTTACGGGTTAATAGGTTTAGTAAGTGGTAGTGATGTGGGAGGCCAGAGATTTAGGGTTAATACATTTATTTAGTTGTGGAGGGGTCCGGGAGTGGCGGGATAGGGGTTAATAACTTTATTAGAGTTGCGGTGGGCTCCAGGAGTGGCGGGATAGGGGTTAATAATTTTATTAGCGTTGCGGTGGGCTCCGGGAGCGGCGGGATAGGGGTTAATAACTTTATTAGAGTTGCGGTGGGCTCTGGGAGCGGCGATTTAGGGGTAAATAACTTTAGTTTTAAATTTTTAGTATAGTGGCGGTGTTTAGTGACAGGGTATAAATAAAGTTGGGAAAAAGCCGAATAGCAGTGAGATCGATGACTGTTAGTTAACAACAATCCGCTGCTCATTGCCCCGTACTTGGTGCGTGGCTTTTTGACAGCTTTTTTGATAAATAATGAGAGCGTATTCAGGTCCGCGGCCACAACGTTAGGCGAGCGTATTGGTGCCGTTAAATGCAGCACAGTTGACGGCTTGATAAGTAGGCCTCAATGACTATCTGAGAGCCAGACCTTATAATACTGATACCTTGATATTATAATAAAGAGATTTTATGACTGTTACAACTCTACAGAAAAAGATACACTTGGAAAGAAGGCAACGACTCGGTTGTTCAACATGAAGAGATTTGTTTTATTGCTATTGGTTTGTATTTTGTATGTGCACTTGTTTTATGGTAAAAAATGTAATAAAGACAATCTCAACAAAAAAGTTTTACAACATGAATTACTTTTCACAATTAGTGAATCTTTGAATTTCCCACAAATTGTAGATACAGCTATCTAAAAGTTAAAGGACAATTTGACAACACTCAAGAAGGCAAAATATGTGGGACACTTGTTTTTCTTGTATAAGTATTGTATAGTACAGTGATGGCAAGCATTTTTAACCTGAGCACCAAGATTCTATGGGGAACAAATTTACACATCTCAAAATGCCAACACTAAAAATAAGCTCTTCTTCTTACATAGGTATCCATGGATATACACAGTATATGGCCAAATGTATGCGGACACCTAACCACCAGACCTATATATGCTTGTTGGACAACCCATTAAAAAACCATGGGCATTAATATAGAGTTGCTTTCAAGTATGTCTGTGAAAATGTGTGCCCATTCAGCCAAAAGGGAATTTGTGAGGTCAGGAACTGATGTTGGAGCGCTTCAGCACTCGGCAGCGCCGCTCTTTGAGTTGGCATGATCTACTACTTTATGACTGGACTGTTGTTGCCTCCACTTCACAATAATACTGCTTACAGTTGATCTAGTGGGGCAGAATTGATAAAAGTGACATCCAATGACAGTTCAGCATTTAAAGTCACTGAGCTCTTTAGTACATCATGTAGTACAAGAGATTATCTATATTCTTATCTTTTATCTTTTTAAACAATAAAAATTCTGGGGTAGACTGCCCTTTTAAGCATTCAGTATATGAAAATGTTGCTTATAATGGAAGTTTAAACTAACTTGAATAAGAGTTGCATACTATGCAACTGCACTAAAAAATATATACAGTATTACAGTATATGTATATATATATATATACAGGGAGTGCAGAATTATTAGGCAAATTAGTATTTTGACCACATCATCCTCTTTATGCATGTTGTCTTACTCCAAGCTGTATAGGCTCGAAAGCCTACTACCAAATAAGCATATTAGGTGATGTGCATCTCTGTAATGAGAAGGGGTGTGGTCTAATGACATCAACACCCTATATCAGGTGTGCATAATTATTAGGCAACTTCCTTTCCTTTGGCAAAATGGGTCAAAAGAAGGACTTGACAGGCTCAGAAAAGTCAAAAATAGTGAGATATCTTGCAGAGGGATGCAGCACTCTTAAAATTGCAAAGCTTCTGAAGCGTGATCATCGAACAATCAAGCGTTTCATTCAAAATAGTCAACAGGGTCGCAAGAAGCGTGTGGAAAAACCAAGGCGCAAAATAACTGCCCATGAACTGAGAAAAGTCAAGCGTGCAGCTGCCAAGATGCCACTTGCCACCAGTTTGGCCATATTTCAGAGCTGCAACATCACTGGAGCGCCCAAAAGCACAAGGTGTGCAATACTCAGAGACATGGCCAAGGTAAGAAAGGCTGAAAGACGACCACCACTGAACAAGACACACAAGCTGAAACGTCAAGACTGGGCCAAGAAATATCTCAAGACTGATTTTTCTAAGGTTTTATGGACTGATGAAATGAGAGTGAGTCTTAATGGGCCAGATGGATGGGCCCGTGGCTGGATTGGTAAAGGGCAGAGAGCTCCAGTCCGACTCAGACGCCAGCAAGGTGGAGGTGGAGTACTGGTTTGGGCTGGTATCATCAAAGATGAGCTTGTGGGGCCTTTTCGGGTTGAGGATGGAGTCAAGCTCAACTCCCAGTCCTACTGCCAGTTTCTGGAAGACACCTTCTTCAAGCAGTGGTACAGGAAGAAGTCTGCATCCTTCAAGAAAAACATGATTTTCATGCAGGACAATGCTCCATCACACGCGTCCAAGTACTCCACAGCGTGGCTGGCAAGAAAGGGTATAAAAGAAGAAAATCTAATGACATGGCCTCCTTGTTCACCTGATCTGAACCCCATTGAGAACCTGTGGTCCATCATCAAATGTGAGATTTACAAGGAGGGAAAACAGTACACCTCTCTGAACAGTGTCTGGGAGGCTGTGGTTGCTGCTGCACGCAATGTTGATGGTGAACAGATCAAAACACTGACAGAATCCATGGATGGCAGGCTTTTGAGTGTCCTTGCAAAGAAAGGTGGCTATATTGGTCACTGATTTGTTTTTGTTTTGTTTTTGAATGTCAGAAATGTATATTTGTGAATGTTGAGATGTTATATTGGTTTCACTGGTAAAAATAAATAATTGAAATGGGTATATATTTGTTTTTTGTTAAGTTGCCTAATAATTATGCACAGTAATAGTCACCTGCACACACAGATATCCCCCTAAAATAGCTATAACTAAAAACAAACTAAAAACTACTTCCAAAACTATTCAGCTTTGATATTAATGAGTTTTTTGGGTTCATTGAGAACATGGTTGTTGTTCAATAATAAAATTAATCCTCAAAAATACAACTTGCCTAATAATTCTGCACTCCCTGTATATATATATATATATATATATATATATATAATTAATTTATTTTTTCAGTAGAAGGTTAAAACTGTTTTACACTCAATAACCACAATATCAGAAATGATCAATTATACAAGTGTAGAAAATACATTCACCCCTTATGAATGCAAGATATATTATTTTGTGATTCTCATCACTTGACAGAAATGTGGATGCAGATGAATGACATTTAGTAATACGGTTCTATTTATGAAGCAGTGGATGCTGCTTACGACCCACTCCGCTTCAGTTCCGCCTGAAGCGGCAGTTAAGAAGCAGCGGTCCTAAGACCACTGCTCCTTAACTCGTCTGCCACCTCTGAGGAGGCAGACAGCAATCAGCCCGATCCAATATAATCAGGTTGATTGACACCCCCTGCTAGTGGCCGATTTGCAGCGAATCTGCAGGGGGCGGTATTGCACCAGCAGTTCACAAGAACTGCTGGTGCAATGATAATCGATGTGCGGCAGACATGATTCGCTATAGCGGATCATGTCTGTCCGCACCATGGTAAATATACCCCATATAGTCTAACATGACAACTCCTAATTAAATTTCCACTGTATAAAACACAATTATTTATAGCTCACAAATTAATTTCCAAGCTGTATAAGACACAATTATTTATAGCTCACAAATTAATTTCCAAGCTGTATAAGATCACAATTGAATTCTTCACAATATCAAGTTTTTGTGGTTATTGCAACTTATGTGATTTTTACTAAGAAACAGATCAACTTTATTTACTTCCAAGAAGTCTCAAATGAAAGAACTGGGCAATCTTTCTTCTAGTGCAGTATGAAAATGTCAAAGCCAGGAGACCGCTGAAGAGGGAGAATGAGGTGGAGAATGTTTACAGGCACAAAAAAAAGTCTTAGACTATGAGAAAGTCACTAGGAGGTGAAGGGTTTGCATTCAATCTGTGTTAAACATACAATATAATTCTTTACACAGTTTACAACTTATCAGTAAATAATGCTCAATAATTAAGTCTTTTACTAGCCATGAAGTTTTTCGAAGTAATAAAATAAACACACAAATTACCTAGAGTTCATAAAAAGAAAGGAATTTAAGAGTTTTTTGGGAATGCACTTCACACCGCACTATAGTCCTAAATCTAATTAATTTCTTAGAAAGAATCATAATACCAGACTCAGCAGGATGACATTGCTTTATTAGATTTGTGATGCTTTACATTTTGTGTTCTTAGTAATGACCTGGAATTTGTCTCTGCTTGATAATTCATCTTAGTGACAACCGTATTCTATAAATTTGCATTACAGGATTCTTTATTTTTATTTTTTTGTAATAGATTTTTTTTATGTCAATAAATATCATGAATAATATATCCATTAGGCTGTTTGTGAGAAATGTTGTCACCAAGACCTCATGATTTTAGGTTGTGAGGGGTTAACTTTTTCTCTGTGTGTTAACTATTTTGTTTTTTTCAGATTAGTATTTGCCTGTGTTTATCTTTAACCCCTTAACATATTTTGACATATATATACATTGTGCAGTACTTTTGCTTATTGTACTGCACAATGTATATATACGTCTGAGCTGCAAGAAGCTCCAGTAGTTTTGGGCTGTTAAGTTACAGTCGAGATCTGGAGTTCCTGAGCTCATCACATCTGTCTTCATATGGAACAGGAGCGCCATTAGTCAACGCTTGTAACGATCATCCGCTGGTGCCGGCAGGAGGAGTGGGAGGGAATCCCGGAGTCAGGTTGGCAGTCCAGCAGAGGAGGTTCCTAATGATCTGGAGGGGGGGACCACTACACTACAGAAACATTTTTTTTAAAATAAAAAAATAATAAAAAAAAGTGGTTTATAGGTTTATAGGTACTGGCAGACAGCTGCCAATACCTGAGATAGAGGACAGTAGTTAGAGGGGAGAGGGTTAGAGAGGTTGGAGCGTAAGGGGGGCTCCTACATTGCAGAAAATATTAAAAAATATAAAAAATATTTAATAACAAAAATTGCCTTATAAAGTCAAAATAAACTTTTATGATTCAGATAGAGAATGCAGTTTTAAGACACTTTCCAATTTACTTCAATTATCAAATTTTCGATAGTCTTTATACTCATACTTGCTGGGGAACAAGATCCTACTAAGCATGTGCACAAGCTGACAGAGTATATGTATACTTTTTTGAAATTCAGAGTAAGTGCTATTGCATTGTCTTTTTATTATGGACTTGCTAATTATGAAATTTGAGTGATCAGAGTGGTCCTTTAAAGTGCCATACAACAGGTTGAGATATGTGCATGCCCTAAAAGGGCTAACTATGGCCTAGATTTAGAGTTTGGCGTTAGCCGTGAAAACCAGCGTTAGAGGCTCCTAACGCTGGTTTTAGGCTACCGCCGGTATTTGGAGTCACTCAAAATAGGGTCTAACGCTCACTTTTCAGCCGCGACTTTTCCATACCGCAGATCCCCTTACGTCAATTGCGTATCCTATCTTTTCAATGGGATCTTTCTAACTCCGGTATTTAGAGTCGTGTCTGAAGTGAGCGTTAGACATCTAACGACAAAACTCCAGCCGCAAGAAAAAAGTCAGTAGTTAAGAGCTTTCTGGGCTAACGCCGGTTTATAAAGCTCTTAACTACTGTACTCTAAAGTACACTAACACCCATAAACTACCTATGTACCCCTAAACCGAGGTCCCCCCACATCGCCGACACTCGAATAATTTTTTTTAACCCCTAATCTGCCGACCGCCACCTACGTTATCCTTATGTACCCCTAATCTGCTGCCCCTAACACCGCCGACCCCTATATTATATTTATTAACCCCTAATCTGCCCCCCACAACGTCGCCTCCACCTGCCTACACTTATTAACCCCTAATCTGCCGACCGCAAAGCGCCGCCACCTACGTTATCCTTATGTACCCCTAATCTGCTGCCCCTAACACCGCCAACCCCTATATTATATTTATTAACCCCTAATCTGCCCCCCACAACGTCGCCTCCACCTGCCTACACTTATTAACCCCTAATCTGCCGAGCGGACCTGAACGCTACTATAATAAAGTTATTAACCCCTAATCCGCCTCACTAACCCTATAATAAATAGTATTAACCCCTAATCTGCCCTCCCTAACATCGCCGACACCTAACTTCAATTATTAACCCCTAATTTGCCAACCGGAGCTCACCGCTATTCTAATAAATGGATTAACCCCTAAAGCTAAGTCTAACCCTAACACTAACACCCCCCTAAATTAAATATAATTTAAATCTAACGAAATTAATTAACTCTTATTAAATAAATTATTCCTATTTAAAGCTAAATACCTGTAAAATAAATCCTAATATAGCTACAATATAAATTATAATTATATTGTAGCTATTTTAGGATTAATATTTATTTTACAGGTAACTTTGTATTTATTTTAACCAGGTACAATAGCTATTAAATAGTTAAGAACTATTTAATAGCTAAAATAGTTAAAATAATTACAAATTTACCTGTAAAAGAAATCCTAACCTAAGTTACAATTAAAACTAACACTATACTATCAATAAATTAATTAAATAAAATACCTACAATTACCTACAATTAACCTAACACTAAACTATCAATAAATTAATTAAATAAACTACCTACAATTAACCTAACACTACACTATCAATAAATTAATTAAATACAATTCCTACCAATAAATACAAATAAATAAACTTGCTAAAGTACAAAAAATAAAAAAGAACTGTTACAAAAAATAAAAAAATATCTACAAACATAAGAAAAATATTACAACAATTTTAAACTAATTACACCTACTCTAAGCCCCCTAATAAAACAACAAAGCCCCCCAAAATAAAAAATGTCCTACCCTATTCTAAATTACTAAAGTTAAAAGCTCTTTTACCTTACCAGCCCTGAACAGGGCCCTTTGCGGGGCATGCCCCAAGAAGTTCAGCTCTTTTGCCTGTAAAAAAAAACCATACAATACCCCCCCCCCAACATTACAACCCACCACCCACATACCCTAATCTAACCCAAACCCCCCTTAAATAAACCTAACACTAAGCCCCTGAAGATCATCCTACCTTGTCTTCACCTCACCAGGTATCACCGATCCGTCCTGGCTCCAAAATCTTCATCAAACCCAAGCGGGGGTTGGCGATCCATCATCCAGTGCCTGAAGAGGTCCAGAAGAGGCTCCAAAGTCTTCATCCTATCCGGGAAGAAGAGGCGATCCGGACCGGCAACCATCTTGATCCAAGCGGCATCTTCTATCTTCATCCGATGACGACCGGCTCCATCCTGAAGACCTCCACCGCGGACCCATCTTCTTCCGGCGACGTCCAACTGCAGAATGACGGTTCCTTTAAGGGACGTCATCCAAGATGGCGTCCCTCGACTTCCGATTGGCTGATAGGATTCTATCAGCCAATCGGAATTAAGGTAGGAATATTCTGATTGGCTAATGGAATCAGCCAATCAGAATCAAGTTCAATCCGATTGGCTGATCCAATCAGCCAATCAGATTGAGCTTGCATTCTATTGGCTGATCGGAACAGCCAATAGAATGCGAGCTCAATCTGATTGGCTGATTGGATGATTGGATAGTAATTTAGAATAGGGTAGGGCATTTTTTATTTTGGGGGGCTTTGTTGTTTTATTAGGGGGCTTAGAGTAGGTGTAATTAGTTTAAAATTGTTGTAATATTTTTCTTATGTTTGTAGATATTTTTTTATTTTTTGTAACTTAGTTCTTTTTTATTTTTTGTACTTTAGCAAGTTTATTTATTTGTATTTATTTGTAGGAATTGTATTTAATTAATTTATTGATAGTGTAGTGTTAGGTTAATTGTAGGTAATTGTAGGTATTTTATTTAATTTATTTATTGATAGTGTAGTGTTAGTTTTAATTGTAACTTAGGTTAGGATTTCTTTTACAGGTAAATTTTTTAATTATTTTAACTATTTTAGCTATTAAATAGTTCTTAACTATTTAATAGCTATTGTACCTGGTTAAAATAAATACAAAGTTACCTGTAAAATAAATATTAATCCTAAAATAGCTACAATATAATTATAATTTATATTGTAGCTATATTAGGATTTATTTTACAGGTAAGTATTTAGCTTTAAATAGGAATAATTTATTTAATAAGAGTTAATTTATTTCGTTAGATTTAAATTATATTTAAGTTAGGGGGGTGTTAGTGTTAGGGTTAGATTTAGCTTTAGGGGTTAATCCATTTATTAGAATAGCGGTGAGCTCCGGTCGGCAGATTAGGGGTTAATAATTGAAGTTAGGTGTCGGCGATGTTAGGGAGGGCAGATTAGGGGTTAATACTATTTAATATAGGGTTAGTGAGGCGGATTAGGGGTTAATAACTTTATTATAGTAGCGCTCAGTTCCGGTCTGCAGATTAGGAGTTAATTATTGTAGGTAGGTGGAGGCGACGTTGTGGGGGGCAGATTAGGGGTTAATAAATATAATATAGGGGTCGGCGATGTTAGGGAACCAGATTAGGGGTACATAGGGATAATGTAAGTAGCGGCCGTTTACGGAGCGGCAGATTAGGGGTTAAAAATAATATGCAGGGGTCAGCGATAGCGGGGGCGGCAGATTAGGGGTTAATAAGTGTAAGGTTAGGGGTGTTTAGACTCGGGGTACATGTTAGAGTGTTAAGTGCAGACGTAGGAAGGGTTACCGCATAGCAAACAATGGGGCTGCGTTAGGAGCTGAACGCGGCTTTTTTGCAGGTGTTAGGTTTTTTATCAGCTCAAACAGCCCCATTGTTTCCTATGGGAGAATCGTGCACGAGCACGTTTTTGAGGCTGGCCGCGTCCGTAAGCAACTCTGGTATCGAGAGTTGAAGCTGCGTTAAAAATGCTCTACGCTCCTTTTTTGGAGCCTAACGCAGCCTTTATGTGGACTCTCGATACCAGAGTTATTTTTATGGTGCGGCCAGAAAAAAGCCGGCGTTAGTTTTTCTGGTCGTTACCGACAAAACTCCAAATCTAGGCCTAAGTAAACATAATTTGCATAAAAAAATGTTTAAAAATTGTTGGGAAGTATTTTAAAATAATTTTCAAAAATAAGCAAAAATACTTAAAATAGCCATGCTGTCTGGACACTGTGTTCCACCCCTCTTATCGGTGTTTAGACACAGTCATTGGGGCATATTTATCAAGCTTCGTATGGAGCTTGATGCCCCATATATATAGTGAATAACAGAAAGAGAGACAGCAGAAGAGAGAAAGTGGGGGAGGGAAAGAGGGGGAGAGAGAGAGAAAGAGGGGGAAGAGAGAGAAAGAGGGGTAGAGAGAGAGAAAGAGGGGGTAGAAAGAGAGAGAGAAAGAGGGGGTAGAGAGAGAGAAAGAGGGGGGAGGGAGAGAGAGAGAAATAGGGGGAAGAGAGAGAAATAGGGGGAGAGAGAGCAAGAGGGGGGGGGCTCCATTTATCATTCATTCTTGAAATACGACTTTCAGTTCTCCTATAAGTCCTCTGCAGCTCGCCTTTGGAGAGGCGCACATGTGCGCCCATATTTATCATTAAAACGGTAATATTTTAACGCCAATTTCCAAAAGCCAGATGCGGCGGATTAATGATAAATCTCCCCATTATTATTATACATGGGTCTTATTTATCATTAGAAATACTCCCAAATAGACTTGATTTTTTTGTATAGAACCTAACTTTTTTTTTTTATTATTGAAATCTAACTTGTTTAAACCACCCTTAACTGTGTATTCCATTATTTAAATACAAGCATCATTTAATTTTAATGTAATAAAATAAATATATAATTATTTTCTTTTTAAATTATGACAAAACATGTAACTGAATACATGTAATTTAATCAATAAATGCATTTTTTGGTTTAAGTCATGTGTAAGAAAGCTTTATATTTTTTTTACACATGCTACAATTATAATAATAAAAACTGATGTTTTAAACAATAACACCTTTATCTTTTTCCACACCCCCTGCAGTACTTATGACTCCTATAGATATGCAAAAATCTCAGTGGTGACCCAAAATATGTTAATTACTATGGGCATGTATCACATCTCTACTTGATATAATGTATTGTTAGCTTTAGACTGATAAGCTTGTCTTCCTTTACAAATAGAAATTAATAGGACACCAAATTTTGATTTTTAAATATATTTATTATAAAACATAAAATAAAAAATAAAAATATCTTATCTTCACATTCATTGATTTAAAAATATATTATCAAAAGAAAATTTACATCATTGATTCATATTTCATTGCTATAGCTGCCAAAATTAAGAAATATTCCATCTTCTCTCGCGAAAAAAGTGGAGTAAATTCAATGTTCTCCACAGTGGATTTGGAGAACTTTCATGGTCGTATTTGTAGGAGAATTTTAGGTTAATAAATCTGAATTTTGGCGATTAGTAAGGCATATTTTTAAAAATACAACTAAAAAAGGGCTTTTTTGTGCTTTCTTTGTCGCACATGTGTGCCTAGGCGAGAGAGAATAGAATGGGAGAATTTTGCAGTCGTATTTTCTTATTTTTAGGCATATTTTGCTTTGATAAATAGAACTATTCCGACAGCGTATTTATAGGCGGAAATGTGTGAGAATTACAATGATAAATGGAGCCCTATATGCCTGCACCTAGTCATCTTTAGTAGAGCTTTGCCATTGGTCATGCATGTTTTTTTTTTTGGGGGGGGTTTAGTTGTTTAATTTTCAAGGCTCCTCTCAACCTAGAGAATGTGGGTGCGATAAACTGGAGGAACTGTATGCTAACAGTGATGGGGCCACGTTAACCTTATGCTTCCAAGCTAGCCTGGAATCCGGCAGCACACAGTACCTCCAACTTAGCTTAGAGATTCAACAGAACTTGTTTTAAGTAAGTGGTGTGGTGAAGATCATCATGTTCTAACAGCCTCTAAAGGCATAGGGGTCAATTTAATAAATGCCGGGCGGACAAAATTCATACGCTGTCGATATTTAACATTGCACAAGCATTTATTGATAAATGCTTGTGCAATGCCCCCCCCCCTGCACATTCACAGCCAATCGTCCACAAGCAAGGGGTTTTAAATCATCTTGTGGCGGACAACTTAAGGAGCAGCAGTCTTTCGACCGCTGCTTCTTAACTTACGTTTCCGGCAAGCTGGATACTTCAGGTGTAGAAAGCAGCATCCGCCACTTGTTAAATCTACCCCATAGACTGAAGTGTATTGAGTGATTGCTAGGACTAAGAATCTTACCTGACCCTCTTCGGCTTAGCGCAGTTACCACTGTTGATAGACAGACTTCCTTTTTGGCTTAGATCGCTCACATTGGCTATGGGGAGACAGAAGAATAAAGACAGATTAGAGGAGGGCGGGGAATAAGTCCCAATCAGCTGCGCAACTGAAACTGGTAGGAAGTGTGTAATAACGCACATCTCCAGAGTCCCATTAGAGATGCTAACTAGAGTCCCAGTGTTGAAAGACCCCGCCCGCTCACTGTCTGGGGTTCTAAGTCTACTAGTGCGTGCTGCTGCCCAATGTACTATTGTGCTCTCTACTCAACTTCCTGCTCCTACAGTAACTGTGCTGACACTAAGCCCATAAAAGTAATAAATAAAAAAATGTGCTGTGCGCAACCGCTTGTGTGCTAGTGGTGGGGGGACAATGCGGGACTGAAGGCTGACTCACCGGAACAAACCACTGGACTCAGGACTGTCGCGCCCAACCCGGGACATTTGGGAGTTATGCAATGTATTTATACGTCCATATGGGTGAAGGGGTTAAAATTACATGCTTTGTCTGTATCATAAAAGTTTCACTTTCACTTTACTTACACTAGATGAAAAAAAATTGCAATAAACTTGTATTATTTATTTTGCTTTGTGAAAATTGTGCTTGTCCCACATTTCCTAGAAAACCAATAATGCAAATTCTGTCGTTTAGGTTTCTTTCAAAATGCTTAAACAAGCTACATACTAGGCAGCAATTGCTTAGAGGAGTGCATTGCTTAATTTACAGCGAGCCCTAATCAGTCTCAAGTAATGGGAATACCATATGATAAACACATTCATTACAGTTTTCAAATAGTTTTGCAAATCCATAATAATTTTAAACTAGTTTCCTGTGCACCTAAAGGCCTCTAGTTATGAAAGTCTGGCGCTCGCCGTATTCATCATTGCAACAGCAGCTCACAAGAGCTGCTGGTGCAACGCCGCCCCCTGTAGATTCGCGGCCAATAGGCCGCCAGCAGGGGGTGTCAATCAACCCGATCGTACTCGATCGGGTTGTATTGTTGCAATGTCTGTCCGCCTGCTCAGAGCAGGCGGACAGATTATGGAGCAGTGGTGTTTGTGACCGCTGCTTCATAACTGCTGTTTCTTGCGAGTCGATGACTCGCCAGAAACACGTGCATCAAGCTCCATACGAAGCTTGATACATATGCCCCAAAGTGACATGAAATCCAAATTTGTCATTCATGGTTAAGATAGAGCATACAATTTATTTTTTTTTATATTCATTTTTTATTGTATATTTCAACATGTTTAAACAAATACATTTGATTTCAAAAAGAGTAAGTAAAGTAAGTTAGGCCAGCAATTGACAATTCAAGTATTCCTGCATATGAGCAAAAGAGAAGGTAAAACAAGAAACAACAAACATAAAACCCTCTAATATTTTCTAAGCTTTTTCTGGCCTCTGATAGCCTAAAAAAAGAAAATAAATTAACTCTATTAATCCTTAAGTTTTAAGGTTATCCTGTTGAAATATTTTTATTTGTAATTCCATACAATTACTAACCCTAAAAAAACAAATACAAAAAAAAAACCAAAAAAGAAAGAACTGGCAACTCAAAAAAATAAATAAAAAAAAAAATAATAATAATAAGGGGAAGGATTCTTCCTCCTCAGTCCTCCCTCCTCCTCCCCCCCCTACCAACTCTCCTGAGTCCAATCCATTCACCAAAGCCCCAGTAAAACCAGCTCTGTGTTTTGAAAGGGGAATATAATATACTCTATTTCTGTAATCGGGAGGGATTTAATAAATGGTGCCCATTTACCAAAGAATTTTCTGATGTCACTCTCATTGTTGATGTTCGTATCACGTTGCTCTAAAATGCATTGTTTTTTAAGGTAATTTTTTATTTCTACCACCGAAGGTAATTCTTTCGTTTTCCATTTTTTAAATATTAGGTATCTGGCTGCTAAAATGGAGACACTTATTATCTTTTCGTTCAAATGTTGTTCTGCCTGATTGTCGCAGCAGAAAATGATTAAGCTTGGTGACAACTCCAAGGGAGAAATCTTAAGAGAGGTGTTAATCCAAAATTCAAGTTTACGCCAGAACTGACTAATCAGGGGGCATTTAAACATCATGTGTATGATGTCAGCTGCAACCAGAGAACATTTCGGACACTTTTGAAAATTCGGATTCTGAAGCTTATGCCCTTTTTCTGGTGTATAATGAAATTTATGTATCAATTTAAGATGCGCTTCTCTCCATGTTGCTGAGAGAGTGGCCTGAGCCACTTTGTGAATGGATTTTTGAATGAATTTACAATCAACATGCTCTAGTGCCATGATTAGTCTCCAGTCTTGAGCAATTTTCTCTAAAGTACGTTTCCCCTCTTGAGCTCCTAAAAGATAGTAGCAGTAAGAGATGGACATGCGGCCCTTCTTAACTAATGTAAGCCAGTCCTCTAGGTCACCCAGCTCCCAGTTCCACTCACCCTCCCTCAGTAACCCAGATACATAATGCCTTGCTTGCAGAAAAGCATAAAACTCCTTGTTAGAGAGATTGAAGCTGTTTTTAATTTCTTCAAATGTTCTGAGACACTTATTCTCTTCATCGATAAATTGTATTATCGTTTTTAGTCCCACTGAATACCACTTTTTAAAGATAGCTGAGTCTAGACCAGCTTGAAATAATGGATTACCCCTTAGGGGAAGATATTTGGAAACTTTGCAATTAAAGGAAAGAAGCTTCCCTATCCTCCACCATGCCTTTAATTGGTTAAAAATCGCTTTAATTTTCTTGATTCTAAGTGGCATGTCCTTTGGAGCGCAATGTAATAGTGCGCAAGGTAAGTATGGATCACAGATGCTCTCTTCCAATGCATTGTTTAGAACATAATTATTGCCGGAGATCCAGTCTGCCGCAATACGTGCTAAGAAAGAAAGATTATAAAGCCGCAAGTTAGGTAATGCGAATCCTGCAAATATCTTGGCTTGCGTCAATTTATTCAGGGCTATCCTAGGTTTTCTCGTTTGCCATATGAAGCTTCTAAGCCAGCTGTTTAGGCTTCGAATGTCCCTATCAAATAGCATTAATGCAGTATTCTGTAATATATACAGCAATTTAGGAAGAAGTACCATTTTGAACAGGGCTATCCGTCCTGATATAGAGAGGGGTAGGTTTTCCCAAGTCCTTAGTTTATCTTTAAATATTGTCAGAATTGGAGGGATGTTGAGGTTATATAGGTCAAGTGGATTCGTAGGTATTACTATACCTAAATACTTAAAAGAGTCCTTAACTATTCTAAAGGGGCTGTTCAAGAAGGAGTCTTTGTTTTTTCGGAGCCAATAGATCTCTGATTTGTTTACGTTTGTTTTATACCCGAAAATAACCCAAATTGGTTAATAATTTGTAAGAGCTTGGGTATATTAACTCGAGTATTTGACAGATAAACAAGGATATCGTCCGCGTATAAGGCTAATTTCATCTCCTGTTTACCTATCTTAACACCTTCCAGCTGTGACCTGATCTTAATAGCCAGTGACTCAATAGACAGATTGAAAAGGAGGGGAGAAAGGGGGCAGCCCTGTCTGGTTCCTCTGTTGAGCACAATTTGTGAAGAGACAAATGTTATTGACGATTATACTAGTGGAAGGAAGGGTATACAAATTTAAAATAAATTTTAGAAAGTTGCCTTTGAACCCAAATTGACCCAGCGAGGTGAAAAGATGGTCGTGCTGTATAGAATCAAAAGCCTTTTCCGCGTCAATTGCCACAATAGCTAAGTCTGGGGTATGTTCCCCTTCCTCCCTCTCCTCCCTTTCAGCATTAAAAAAGTATTCTGTTACCACTAGGACTTCCCTAATTTTAGCTGAGGAATTCCGTGAATTTAGGAAGCCTGCTTGGTCTTTATGTATGATATTTGGTAATATCACTTGCAATCTTTTGGCCAAGATAGACATAAAGACCTTGTAGTCCACATTTAGTAGAGCTATTGGTCTATATGACTCCCTTTGTGCTGGATCTTTTCCACCTTTAAGAATAAGAGTTGTATAAGATGCTGAGAAGGCTTTTGGTACCGGTTTCCCCTGGGTGTACATAGCATTGTATGCCTTATTGAGGTGGGGCACAATCTCTAACGACAGCATCTTGTAAAATTAACTTGGTAAACCATCCGGCCCAGCGGCCTTATTAGTGGTAAGTTCAGAAATCGCTTTCTCTATTTCCTTCAGCTCTATCGGAGTATTAAGGGTTTCCACTACTTCTGCAGATACTTTGGGGCAGCTAATTTTGCTCCAAAAATCCTCTGCCTGGGATAGATCAGATTTTCTCGGAGAATATACCTCTTGGTAATATTTAGTCATTTCTTTATGTATATCTGTACTTTCTGTATAAAACTTCCCATCAATAAGAAGTTTTTCAATAAGTAATGACTTTCTGTCGTTCCTAACCAGGTTTGCAAGTAATTTGCCAGATTTGTTTCCATATCTATATAGTTTGGATTTTAATTTTAAATCTGACTGGGTTTCTTTGTATATTGCAAATGTGTCTTTATCGTTTTTTGGCCCTAATGTAGCTTGCCCAATTGATCGAGTTTTTGGTCAGAAGTAGGCGATTGTACGAGTTGGTCACCGCATTATTTAATTCTTTTTCTCTGGATCTTAGCTTTTTACTAATCATTGCACTATAGGAAATAATTTCGCCTCTTATAACTGCTTTGGCCGCTTCCCAGAAAATTAGGGGGCGTTCCCAGTATTCCCTATTACATTGAACAAAATCCTCAAATTTTGTCCTCAAATGTACTTTAAATTTTATATCTGATGCTAAGAAGGAGGGAAAGTGAAACCGCACAGAGCCCGACCCAGAGACTGCTAATTGAAAATTCAACGAGATTGGTCCATGATCAGAGAGGAAAACAGGTAGAATATTTGCTCTTACTTTAGCTGTGCATAACCTTTCATCAATTAAAAAAAGATCAATTCTTGACATAGTCTTATGTGCCTTAGATAAACATGTAAATTCCCGAACATCAGGATTCTGAATCCTCCATATGTCTCTAATATTCAAATTTTGTTTTATTTTCGCCAGTAATTTGGATTCTAGATTATGTTTTTTATTCTTTTTTTGTTCCATGTTTTCTCTCAATCTGTCCAAAGGACAGTGAGGGGCCATATTAAGGTCTCCTCCAAGGATTAAATATCCTTCCCTAAAGGCAAGAATTTTGGCCTGGAGCTGGTTCTAGAATTCGAGGTCAATAATATTGGGTGCATATATATTACAGAGTGAAAAAACAACCTTATCAATTTTAATCTTTAAAAATATATATCTCCCCTCAGGGTCTGTCAAGACCTGTAAAATTTCATCTTTTAACCTTTTTCCCACTAATATGGCTACCCCCCTTTTCCTGCCGATACCTGATGAGGCATAGACTTCTTTTACCCATCCTTGTCTAAGCTTCAAAGTTTCCACCTGAGTTAGGTGGGTCTCCTGTAAGAAGACAATATCAGAATTAAGCCACCTTGCGTGGGTTAAAATTGCTTTTCTTTTGATGGGAGTTGAAATACCCCCCACATTCCAGGAAACTAGCTTAAAGTTAGCAACTGGACTAATCATTCACCTGAGATGGGGGGGAGACCCAATCGGGGAACAGGAGAGGGGAGAGGGAAAAAAAAGGGAGAGAGAAGAGAGGAAAGAAGAGAAAAAAAAAAAAAAGGGGACAAAAAATGAACAGAAATAATTCTGTCCATTCTAACAAACTCTTAGATCTATAATTATGAATCTTATCCATGAATTTTTTTATTTTTCCTGAATATCTAATTGATGCAATAATTTTTCTGCCTCTTGTGGGTTGTCAAAGAAATGAATCTCACCTTTCACATAGATTTTTAATTTAGAAGGGTAAATTATTAAGGCCTGATAGCCTTGTTGAATAAATTTTGAACAGATTGGGGCCAGGTTTCTTCTTCTAGTAGATGTTTCAACTGAGTAGTCTTGAAATATTAAGATTTTATTTTCCTTATACATAATTGGCTGATTTTTGCGAAAATGTTGGAGTATCGTGACCTTATCTTGGAAATTAAGTAACTTCGCAATTATCGGTCTAGGTCTGTTATCTTCCTGTCTGTTTGTTAATCGTCTCCCCAATCTATGTATCCTCTCTACTACTATCTGTGGGCGATTGGGAGAAATCTTAAGCAACTGTGCAAGTATTTCAGGAATAAATGTGTTTAATTCTTCGGTTTGCCCTCCCTCAGGGACCCCTATGATGCGAATATTATTGCGCCTAGAGCGGTTTTCCAGGTCCTCAATTTTATTTTGCAGTTTAGTAATAATTGCATTGTTGGTTTCAAGATTGGACCCCTGTGCTGAAGTGAGATCTTCCAGATCAGATACCCTCTGTTCAGCCTCTTCTAATCTGTTAGAGAA
Source organism: Bombina bombina (assembly GCF_027579735.1). Lineage (NCBI taxonomy): Eukaryota > Metazoa > Chordata > Amphibia > Anura > Bombinatoridae > Bombina > Bombina bombina. The sequence continues at coordinate 918,475,089 of NC_069500.1, forward strand.
TAACTTTATCTCGTGTCTAAGTAAGTTAATATCTTGCTTGATCTCAGATCTTAGTGTATCAAACTTAGGGGTTAATGCCTCAGAGATACTAGACACTAGGGCCTGTACATTGGTTAATTCATTTATAGGCAAAATAGGGGCTGCAGGTATAGATACTTCCGAGAGAACTTCAGGAGCAACCTTTGTCCTCCTTTCTCTCTGTTTAGCTGCCATGACTGGTGAAGGAGTCCGGGAATGGGAGTGAAGGAATTTATCCATGTGCTGTGCAATTCGTGAGTAAATCAGTTTCGTGAACACTTACACCATGTGCTATATTGTGCAATCTTAACAATAAACGTGAAGAAAGAAGAGAAGAAAAAAAAAAAAAAAAAAAAAAAAAAAGGGGGGGGGGAGAAAGGGAAAAGTGATAGGGGACCCGTACCCTAATCAAGTGATAGTGACGTGACCCTGGGGTAAAAAATTAAACCCAGGGAATTCCGTGAGTGATTTCTTCAGGGGAGAAAAAAAAAAAAAAAAGGAAAAAAAAAGGTTTTAACTTAAAGATGAATCCTTAAAGAAGTAGGTGGGAGTCACTTGACCAGCCAAGGTGTTGCATATGACAAAAGGAAAGCAGTTATTGATAGTGGCTAAGGCGCTTCAAAAATCAACCAACCTTTAGGCTTCAATAATATACTGATATTGAGCAGTGTGTGTTCAATATCAGGGTAAGGGAGGGCTCAGTCAATCAATACTAGGCATAAAAGGGGGGGGGGAGAGACCTTAGGTTTCGCTCCCTTCTGCCCCTCTCCTCTCAACAAATGTGGAAGATTTTTCCCTTTAGTCTAGAGAAATGGTGTGACCTTCTAATAGCCCAGAAATTGATTTTAATAATTTTCCCTTTTAATCAGGATAAGTATTTGAGACTTCTGAGGTTTTCCACCACTACCAGATTGGTCTATCTACAACCCTTCTTCTCTTGTAGTGTGGTTAGGAAATTATAGTGTGAGGCCTTTTAACCTAATAGAAATAAAAATGAAATACTACACAACCTTTAATCACTATACAATACAGCGTGTTATAGGCACAGCTCTGAGGGACCCATAATAATGTATTAAACCATTTATTAAGTCAAGACCTTTAGATGCTATATGCCTGCAGATTCATAAGCAAGGGTAGTTTGTTATACTATAATCCTTTCTATGAACAGGCCACAACACTATAATAGAACATTCAGAACTTGTTAACCATAATCTCTTATGTCATCACAAATATATATTTTGTGTCAATTATATGTTTTTCTCAAATATTGCCAATCAGGGACAAATACTTCTAATTTGCACAATTTATATGCCTATGACCTGTAATTTAGATTAAAGACACAGCTATATAAAAGCCAAGAGATTTAATTTTGTACTTCTCCCGGTTAGTCAGAATTAATATTTAAGGCTTTTGGGGTCATCTCTCATTAAGGAATTGGTTTTAGATGTCTGAGATCCTGACCCCACCCAGGAGGTTTTAGTGAATCTAGATAATGTTAGCAGATATATGACCTTCAGGCCTAACCAGCCTAAGAAATAAAAAATACTATAAGCCTTATATTGCTGCCAGCAAGTGTATCATTAAACAGTGTGCAGCCCAGTATGTTACTATCACTGCTCTAGAGAGCCAGGAGAAACATTTTAAACCATTTGATTGTGCTATGAACACTTAAATCTTTAAACAAGGAGTGTTTAAATGTGTGTCTAAATCTTTCTGTGATAATACCACATAGCTATATTAAACCTTTGTAACTTAATAATCCTAGATTCATATATCAGCCAAAATACTATAAGCCTTATATTGCTGCCAGCAAGTGTATCCTTAAACAGGGTGGAGCCCAGTATGTTACTATCACTACTCTAGAGAGCCAGGAGTAACATTTTAAACCATTTGATTGTGCTATGAACACTTAAATCTTTAAACAAGGAGTGTTTAAATGTGTGTCTAAATCTTTCTGTGATAATACCACATAGCTATATTAAACCTTTGTAACTTAATAATCCTAGATTCATATATCAGCCAAAATACTATAAGCCTTATATTGCTGCCAGCAAGTGTATCCTTAAACAGGGTGGAGCCCAGTATGTTACTATCACTGCTCTAGAGAGCCAGGAGTAACATTTTAAACCATTTGAATGTGCTATGAACACTTACATCTTTAAACAAGGAGTGTTTTAAATGTGTGTCTAAATCTTTCTGTGATAATACCACAGAGCTATATTAAACCTTTGTAACTTAATAATCCTAGATTCATATATCAGCCAAAATGTAAATTTTGTAACATTTGTAACAGTTGTATCACATTCTGATTATTGTCATATACTGTTCTTGGGAAATAGATACTTCTGAGAAGGAAAAAAAAAAAAAATGAAAAAGAATTCCGCCAGAGAGAAATTTTTGTACAGAGTCCTGTAAGTTTTTTCTCTTTTCTTTCTTTCTTCTTTCGCCCTTCCCCTTTTTAAACCAGCATTAGGCAACGTTGCTTTTTCCCTTCTTTTTCTCTCCTTTTCCTTCCCTTCTGCTTCCTATTCTCCCTTTATTTCTGCATTTTCTCTCCCTTTTCTGTTCCAGTGAAAAGTCCAGGAAGATTTTATATGTTGAGTTAAATAGCAATCATAAAGCCTTTAAGGTTCTCCCTTCTTCTTTCTTTGTCCCCTTTTTTCTTTGTGGAAGGTCAAGCTATTTATACCATCTCTCCCCGGTGTATCTTTTAAATAGATTTATACTTCCTTTTTCATTCTTCCTTTTTCCCTTCCCCCTTGATTCTTGTTATTTAGAGATAAATGTCCCAGTGTTTAACCCTCAGGTAAAAAAGTCCCTTCATGTACCCCCTCTTGAGACCAGGTCTCAGACTCACCTCCTCCTCCGGCTTGCCACCTTCAGAAATGAGTCACCTGGGACTCCGCGTTGAACCACCAGAGGATTCCCACGTTCCGCTCTGGCTTGCTGTTTGTATCTTCGCTGCCGGCCTGCCTTCTCTCATGCAGCATCGGTGAGAGAGAAGGAGGTGGGACCCAGGAAAAAAAAAAGGCCCGTCAGGCCGATGCAGAAATCAGGCTGTCTTCATCCGCTCAGCCCCCGGACTCCTTCTCCCCTATACCCCCTCTCATGCAACACCGGTGGGAGAAGGGATGGGAGCGTCGTCAGAAGCCGGGTCAATGTGTGCCGATATCACAGAGCGGGGGGAGCCAATTCAGCTCAGTAAGTTGCCGCTTCAAAGCAGGGAGTCTCCGCCGTCACCAGAGGTAGGAGGGAGGGGGCAGAATGGGGGAGGTGAGTGCTTCCTTGGAGTAGTTCTTTCTTTTACCTCTTTAGAGGGAAAAAAGGAGGGCACTTGTTATATTAAATAGTATTGTAAGTTCTTAGGGGAATTAGGTATAGGCAAAATGCTGACATCCCCAAATATGTCCAAGTGGTAAATTATGCCTAAGAGTTTGTCTGTTTGAGCAGCGGGGTGTAATGCCACTACCAGGGTTCCAGGAGTGATAAAATTTGCTGTCCAGAGAGCAAACTCCCAAGCATTGGGAGAGGCACGAAATCACTGCCAGCAGCTGTGGGACTGGAGATCAGAGCACAGCTTCACCTGCATGCTCCTCCTCCACCGGAACCTCCCTCTCTCCACTATCTATTTCCTAGAGCATACAATTTTAAACAACTTTCCTATTAACTTCTATTACTAAATTTAGTTAGTTCTCTTGATATCGCTTGTTGAAGGAGCAGCAATGCACTACTGGGTGCTAAATGAACCCATCAGGTGAGCAAATGACAAGAGGCATAAAAGTGCAGCGAGCTAGAACCCGGAAGTGCATTGCTGCTCCTGAGCCTATCAAGGTATGCTTTACAACAAAGGATACCAAAATAAAATAGCAAATTATGTAATCAAAGTAAATTGGAAAATTGTTTAAAATTATATTTATTTGAATCCTGATATAGAAATGTTGGGTTTCATATGTCTTTAAAGGGGCACACAAGTCCATATTAAACTTTTATGATTTAGATAGAGAATTTAATTCACAAACAACTTTCCAGTTTAATTTTAATATAAAATTTAATTTGTTCTGTCCTTTTAAAGGGATAGAAAGGTAAAAAATAAGGGCTAGATTACAAGTGGCGCGCTAACTGTTGCCCACGAGTGTAATTGTTTTTTTCACAGCTCTTTGCATGTGTCAGGACTCAGAAGCAGAGAGCGTCTTACAGGTTGAAAGTAAATGCTGTCGCTCAATCACAATTGAATGAAGCGCTCGTCGAGAAAGCGTGACTTCAGAGCTTTGTGTAAAGGGTCTTTTCATATGCAGAGGAAGGGGGGAGTGCCTGATCTTTTTGCTTTCCAGCCCATTTCAATTGGTGTCCTTGCTTAACCTTTTCAATAGTGCTAAACTGGGAGCTGCTAAGTAAGTTTTTTAAAAGGTTTTATACTGGATTTTTAGATCAGTATCTGTGCATATTCTTCTTTATAGCAGTGTCTATTACATGTAGTTATATGAAAATTAATGTATACTGTCCCTTTAACTGTTACGTTAGATAAAAAAAGTTAAACAAAACACATAAAAAATACATTTAACAGTACAGTTACAAACTTTGGACAAGGTTAAATAGTTACCAGCATTTATCTGGTGCCAAACAACACTGACATATTTGAGAATTAACTTGATACTATCTAAAAATCCAATTTCAGATGGAAGAGGCTATATTTAGAGACTTGTCTTATTGGCGATATAATAAATTGTCTTGGTTAGGTAGAATCAATGTACACAAAACTAACTATTTTTCCCAGATTATTATACTTGCTATCCCTACCAATACACCTCACTAATATATACCATCTAACCTTGCAAAAAGCAATTATACCAAGCATAATAAACACTCCAGAATCAATAACAATACCATGCAAACTACTAAATTAACCCTTTCCGGTCCTTTAGATGTTTTATTTGTGCGTCCGGCAAGTCTGATTTACTTTTCGCTGCAATTTTTTTGAATTACACAGCTAAATAGCAAGTCACTGCTTGATGTCGCTATTTAGCTGTGAAATTCAAAAGCGGTAAAGTCGGAATATATCCGACATTTGAGCGCGTGCGCTAAAACCCTTTGTCGGATATATTCCGACAAAGGACCGCAAAGGGTTAATGTTATGCTTCTCTTTTTACAACGTATTGTAGATTGGTGTATACACTACAATTATAAACTATTGTTTTCTCTAGGACAGTGATGGCAAACCTTGGCACTCCAGATGTTCCAGAACTACATTTCCCATGATGCTCGACTTTACTTCAGAGTGCCTAAGCATCATGGGAAATGTAGTTCTGAAATATCTGGAGTGCCAAGGTTCACCATCACTGCCCTAGGCATGCTATATCATAAACTTCTAACCTAGGCAGACTCTGCTAGAGTCTGACAAAGCTAGATAAAAACATACTGTGCATACCCAAAACCCACTGATTAGTGAAATATTCCAGGTTTGTAAACAAACGTTGCTTATATTCCCACACATATCCTCTAGACCCTCTCTTCTAACGTCATTGGTAGAAAAGGGCAAACTTGACCTGGGACACAACATACCACTATATTTGTAGATGGACAATGAAAAACTTAAATCCCAAACAGACCTAAATGACCAGAGTTTCAGGTGTTTTGTGGACTGGTTTACCTATAGACGAACATTGGACTTCATATAACATCATAAACAAGTATAAGGTAACAATTAGATTACCTGAGTTTAGAGTTGGAAACAGTTATGCTGGAAAGAAGCAGATTTCAATTATTAGGAAATAATCCGTAGGCAAGCCAAGGGTCAGAACCAGAGGAGCAGTCCGAAAACCAGGTGTATAAACAGAGGCATAAGACAGATACATAATTTAGGGCACAGTTGCAAGGTTAAGTAACCAGAGAATTAAACCAATAAATGCGTACCTCCGTTAAGGGGTTAAACAGGTAGTGAGACCCAAATCTTTGCCAACTTTGGGGTTTACCGTGGGTGTTTGTGCATGTCAGAAGTAGCGTGTGTATTACAAGTTGAAAGTAAACGCATTCGCTGGAGTTTAATTGAATTTAATGTGCGTTGGGATATCGCAATCTCAGATCTCTGGTTAACTGTTATATTCGAATAAAAAGTTTCACAAAACATATAAAAATAAATTTAAAAGCACAGTTACACTCAAAATAACACTATCTAATAAAAATTATTTTTAAAAAAATTGCAAACAAAAGTTAGTATAACTAAAAAAGTATAGTTTACAGCGCCTAAGTTCTCATAAAAGCTCACTATTAAAGATATCAGGCAATTCATATAAATACAATTATGCAATTCATACAAATATAAATAATTACATGTATTGTGGCAGCTTAAAAACATTAGATAAAATATTAAATGAATTAAATGAATTATACAGATGGGGCAAATCTCAATAAGAGATTCAAGAAGTGAATCTTAAAGTAGTGTGTAGTCCAGATGTCCAATAAGTGAAACGTAAATGTCTTTAGTTAATTCTTAAAGGTGATCCTCAGAAATAAGTAATGTCCAAAACCTTAATCCATAGTGGACTTAAATAAGTCTATACCTATAGCAGGATATACCTGTGCTTAAAAACAAGACAATAAAGGGGTAACCAAGCCCCTCAACATCAAATATATAAACACATAAATACATATGAATACATATATAAGTGCACTGGAGCCCTTTGCAGTCAAGAAGCTGAAAAAATGAAAAAAGCATATTTATATACTGTACATTATTTAACTGTGTATTTACCGTTAATACTTCAATGTTCTTCCCATAAGGAAATATGTTCTAAGTATTTCTAAATAGATATTCATATATATATATCTGGATCAGACAATAGGATTCAAGTTCAATCCTATTGCCTGATTGCATCAACCAATCGGATTTTTTCAACCTTAATTCCGATTGGCTGATAGAATTCTAACAGCCAATCAGTATCTAAGGGACGCCATCTTGGATGACGTCACTTAAAGTAACATTCACTCAGCAAGAAGATGTCGATTGAAGAGGATGCTCCGCACCGGATGTCTTGAAGATGGAGCAGCTCCACGTCGGAAGGATGAAGATAGAAGATGCCGTCTGGGTGAAGACTTCTGCCCGTCTGGAGGACCACTTCTGCCCGTCTGGAGGACCATTTCTGCCGGCTTCCTTGAGGACATCTTGCCGCTTGGATGAAGACTTCTCCCGGTAAGTGAATCTTCGGGGGTTAGTGTTAGGATTTTTTAAGGGTGTATTGGGTGGGTTTTATTTTTAGGTTAAGGCTTTGGGCCGCAATAGAGCTAAATGCCCTTTTAAGGGCAATGCCCATCCAAATGCCCTTTTCAGGGCAATGGGGAGCTTAGGTTTTTTTTTAGTTAGGGTTTGATTTGGGGGGTTGGTTGTGTGGGTGGTGGGTTTTACTGTTGGGGGGGTTGTTTGTATTTTTTTTTACAGGTAAAAGAGCATTTCTTTGGGGAAATGCCCCGCAAAAGGCCCTTTTAAGGGCTATTGGTAGTTTAGTTTAGGCTAGGTTTTTTTTATTTTGGATGGGCTTTTTTTATTTTGATAGGGCTATTAGATTAGGTGCAAATAGTTTAAAGATCTTGTAATTTGTTTTTATTTTCTGTAATTTAGTGTTTTTTGTTTTTTTTAATTTAGCTAATTTTATTTAATTAAGTTAATTGTATTTAATTTAGGTAATTGATTTAATTGTAGTGTAGTGTTAGTGTAACTTAGGTTAGGTTTTATTTTACAGGTCAATTTGTATTTATTTTAGCTAGGTAGTTATTAAATAGTTAATAACTATTTAGTAACTATTCTACCTAGTTAAAATAAATACAAACTTGCCTGTAAAATAAAAATAAACCATAAGCTAGATACAATGTAACTATAAGTTATATTGTAGCTAGCTTAGGGTTTATTTTACAGGTAAGTATTTAGTTTTAAATAGGAACTATTTAGGTAATGATAGTAATTTTTATTTAGATTTATTTAAATTATATTTAATTTAGGGGGTGTTAGGGTTAGGGTTAGACTTAGATTTAGGGGTTAATAAATATAATATAGTGGCGGCAACGTTGGGGGCGGCAGATTAGGGGTAAATAAATATAGGAAGGTGGCCGTGATGTTAGGGGCGGCAGGTTAGGGGTTAATAATATTTAACTAGTGTTTGCGATGCAGGAGTACGGCGGTTTAGGGGTTAATATGTTTCTTATAGTGGCGGCGACGTTGGGGGCGGGAGATTAGGGGTTAATAACATTATGTAGATGTCGGCAATGTTCTGGGCAGCAGATTAGGTGTTAATAAATATAATGTAGATGTCGGCAATGTTGGGGGGCAGCAGATTAGGGGTTCATAAGTATAATGTAGATGGCCGCGATGTCCGGAGCGGCAGATTAGGGGTTAAAAAGTATAATGTAGGTGTCGGCAATGTCGGGGTGGCAGATTAGGGCTTAATAAGTGTAAGATTAGGGGTGTTTCGACTCGGGGTTCATGTTAGGGTGTTAGGTGTAAACATAAATGTAGTTTCCCTATAGGAATCAATGGGGCTGCGTTTCTAAGCTTTACGCTGCTTTATTGCAGTTGTTAGGCTTTTTTTCAGCCGGCTCTCCCCATTGATGTCTATGGGGAAATCATGCACGAGCACGTATAACCAGCTCACCGCTAACTTAAGCAGCGCTGGTATTGGAGTGCAGTATGGAGCTCAATTTTGCTCTCATGTTATTTTTTTATTTATTTTTAACCCCTTAAGGACCAGCGACGTACCCTGTATGTTGCTGGCCTTTTTTTGGGACTTGATTGTTTTATAGCGCGGTCTTGCCACCAACGTTAAGACTGCTCTATTCCACAAAGCCTTCTGGAGGGAGGGCATTAATAGCGTGTTCTTGCTAGACTTGTGCTATTATGTCCTGAAAAAAAACCTTAACGACCAGTGACATACAGGGTACATTGTGGTCATTAAGGGGTTAAACTTCAGTGAAAATCCGATTCTGGCTTCGGTTCGCAATGTTTCAATATATCGCCTAGATTTAGAGTTCTGCGTTAGCCGTCAAAACCAGCGTTAGGGCCGCCCGCTGGTATTTAGAGTCAGTCAGGAAAGGGTCTAACGCTCACTTTGCAGCCGCAACTTTTCCATACCGCAGATCCCCCTACGCCATTTGCGTATCCTATCTTTTCAATGGGATCTTTCTAACGCTGGTATTTAGAGTCTTGGCTGAAGTGAGCGTTAGAAATCTAACGACAAGACTCCAGCCGCAGCAAAAAGCCAGGAGTTAAGAGCTTTCTGGGCTAACGCCGGTTCATAAAGCTCTTAACTACTGTGCTCTAAAGTACACTAACACCCATAAACTACCTATGTACCCCTAAACCGAGGTCCCCCCACATCGCCGCCACTCTATAAAAAATGTTTAACCCCTAATCTGCCGACCGCACACCGCCGCAACCTACATTATCCCTATGTACCCCTAATCTGCTGCCCCTAACACCTATATTATATTTATTAACCCCTAATCTGCTGCCCCCAATGTCGCCGCCACCAACCTACAATTATTAACCCCTAATTTGCCGACCGGACCTCACCCCTATCTAATAAAGTTATTAACCCCTAAAGCTAAGTCTAACCCTAACACTAACACCCCCCTAAGTTAAATATAATTTTTATCTAACAACATAAATTATTTCTTATTAAATAAATTATTCCTATTTAAAGCTAAATACTTACCTGTAAAATAAACCCTAATATAGCTACAATATAAATTATAATTATATTGTAGCTATTTTAGGATTAATATTTATTTTACAGGCAAATAATTTACAAACATTATAAAAATATTACCACAATTTTAAGCTAATTGCACCTACTCAAAGCCCCCTAATAAAATAACAAAGCCCCCCAAAATAAAAAATGCCCTACCCTATTCTAAAATAAAAATGGAAAAGCTCTTTTACCTTACCAGCCCTTAAAAGGGCCTTTTGCGGGGCATGCCCCAAAAGAAAAAAACATACAATACCCCCCCCAACATTACAACCCACCACCCACATACCCTTAATGTAACCCAAACCCCCCTTAAATAAACCTAACACTAAGCCCCTGAAGATCTCCCTACCTTATCTTCACCACGCCGGGTATCACCAATCCGTCCAGAAGAGGCTCCGAAGTCTTCATCCAAGCCCAAGCGGGGGCTGAAGAGGTCCATCATCGGGCTGAAGAGGTCCATCATCCGGCTGAAGTCTTTATCCAAGCGGGGGCTGAAGAGGTCCATCATCCGGCTGAAGAGGTCCATCATCCGGCTGAAGTCTTGATCCAAGCGGGGGCTGAAGAGGTCCATCATCAGGCTGAAGTCTTCTATCAAGCGGCATCTTCAATCTTCTTTCTTCCATCTTCATCCCGCCGACGCGGAACATTCATCCTGGCCGACGACTTCCCGACGAATGATGGTTCCTTTAAGGGACGTCATCCAAGATGGCGTCCCTCGAATTCCGATTGGCTGATAGGATTCTATCAGCCAATCGGAATTAAGGTAGGAAAATTCTGATTGGCTGATGGAATCAGCCAATCAGATTCAAGTTCAATCCGATTGGCTGATCCAATCAGCCAATCAGATTGAGCTCGCATTCTATTGGCTACCTTAATTCCGATTAGCTGATAGAATCCTATCAACCAATCGGAATTCGAGGGACGCCATCTTGGATGACGTCCCTTAAAGGAACCATCATTCGTCGGGAAGTCGTCGGCCAGGATGGATGTTCCACGTCGGCGGGATGAAGATGGATCCGGAAGAAAGAAAACTGAAGATTCCGCTTGATAGAAGACTTCAGCCGGATGATGGCACTTCAGCCCCCACTTGGATCAAGACTTCAGCCGGATGATGGACCTCTACAGCCCCCGCTTGGATCAAGACTTCAGCCGGATGATGGACCTCTTCAGCCCAATGATGGACCTCTTCAGCCCCCGCTTGGGCTTGGATGAAGACTTCGGACCCTCTTCTGGATGGATCGGTGATACCCGGTGTGGTACCCGGTGTGGTGAAGATAAGGTAGGGAGATCTTCATGGGCTTAGTGTTAGGTTTATTTAAGGGGGGTTTGGGTTAGATTAGGGGTATGTGGGTGGTGGGTTGTAATGTTGGGGGGGTATTGTATCTTTTTTTTACAGGCAAAAGAGCAGAATTCTTTGGGGCATGCCCTTTTAAGGGCTGGTAAGGTAAAAGACCCTTTCAATTTTTATTTTAGAATAGGGTAGGGCATTTTTTTATTTTGGGGGGCTTTGTTATTTTATTAGGGGGCTTAGAGTAGGTGTAATTAGCTTAAAATTGTTGTAATATTTTTATAATGTTTGTAAATTATTTTTTTATTTTTTGTAACAGTTCTTTTTTTATTTTTTGTACTTTAGTTAGTTTATTTAATTGTATTTATTTGTAGGTATTTGTATGTAATTAATGTATTGATAGTGTAGTGTTAGGTTTAATTGTAGATAATTGTAGGTATTTTATTTAATTAATTTAATGATAGTGTAGTGCTAGGTTTAATTGTAACTTAGGTTAGGATTTATTTTACAGGTAATTTTGTAATTATTTTAACTAGGTAGCTATTAAATAGTTATTAACTATTTAATAGCTATTGTACCTGGTTAAAATAAATACAAAGTTGCCTGTAAAATAAATATTAATCCTAAAATAGCTACAATATAATTATTATTTATATTGTAGCTATATTAGGGTTTATTTTTACAGGTAAGTATTTAGCTTTAAATAGGAATAATTTATTTAATAAGAGTTAATTTATTTTGTTAGATAAAAATTATATTTAACTTAGGGGGGTGTTAGTGTTAGGGTTAGACTTAGGTGATGTTAGGGAGGGCAGATTAGGGGTTAATACTATTTATTATAGGGTTATTGAGGCGGGAGTGAGGCGCATTAGGGGTTAATAACTTTATTATAGTAGCAGTGAGGTCCGGTCGGCAGATTAGGGGTTGATAATTGTAGGTAGGTGGCGGCGACGTTGGGGGCAACAGATTAGGGGTTAATAAATATAATATAGGGATAGGTGGTGTTAGGGGCAGCAGATTAGGGGTACATAGGGATAACGTAGGTTGCGGCGGTGTACGGAGCGGCAGATTAGGGGTTAATAGTATAATGCAGGGGTCAGCGATAGCGGGGGTGGCAGATTAGGGGTTAATAAGTGTAAGGTTAGGGGTGTTTAGACTCGGGGTACATGCTAGGGTGTTAGGTGCAGACTTAGGAAGTGTTTCCCCCTAGGAAACAATGGGGCTGCGTTAGGAGCTGAACGCTGCTTTTTTGCAGGTGTTAGATTTTTTTCAAGCTCAAACGGCCCCATTGTTTCCTATTAGGGAATCGTGCACGAGCACGTTTTTGAAGCTGGCCGCGTCCGTAAGCACCGCTGGTATTTAGAGTTGCAGTGGCGGTAAATATGCCTATACGCTCCCTTTTTGGAGCCTAACGCAGCCCTTCTGTGAACTCTAAATACCAGCGGTATTTAAAAGGTGCGAGGGGAAAAAAAGCACGCGTAGCTAATGCACCCCTTTGGCCGCAGAACTCTAAATCTAGCCGTAAGTGATTTGGATTCCAGTTAGACAAATGGATTTTTAAAGAGTAGAATTTATTTCTTGCGGAAATCGTTTTCGGCTAGATTATGAGTTTTGCATTAGAGGCTATGCGGTGCTAATGAGCAGTTTATGCTCACCACTCACTTGCAGACAGCGCTGGTATTACGGGTTTTTATCAACCCGGCGTTAACAGACAAAAAGTGAGCGTTGAGCAAAATTTTGCTCCACATCTCACTTCAATACCAGCGCTGCTTACGTTAGTGGTGAGCTGGTGTAACGTGCTCGTGCAGGATTTCCCCATAGGAATCAACGGGGAGAGCCAGCTGAAAAAAAGTCTAACACCTGCAAAAAAACAGCGTTTAGCTCCTAACGCAGCCCCATTGATTCCTATGGGGAAATAAAATTTATGTTTACACCTAACACCTTAACATGAACCCTGAGTCTAAACACCCCTAATATTACACTTATTAACCAATAATCTGCTGCCCCAACATCGCTGACACCTACATTATATTTATTAACCCCTAATCTGCCGCCCCCAACGTCGCCGCCACTATTCTAAATTTATTAACCCCTAAACTTAAGTATAATCCTAACCCTAACCCCCTAACTTAAATATAATTTAAATAAATCTAAATAAAATTCTTATCATTAACTAAATTATTCCTATTTAAAACTAAATACTTACCTATAAAATAAACCCTAAGCTAGCTACAATATAACTAATAGTTACATTGTATCTACTTTAGGGCTTATTTTTATTTTACAGGCAAGTTTGTATTTATTTTAACTAGGTAGAATAGTTATTAAATAGTTATTACCTATTTAATAAACTACCTAGCTAAAATAAAGACACATTTACCTGTAAAATAAAACCTAACCTAAGTTACACTAACACCTAACACTACACTATAATTAAATTAATTCCCTAAATTAAATACAATTAAATAAAATTAGCTAAAGTACAACCCCCCCCCCACTAAATTACAGAAAATAATAAACAAATTACAAGATTTTTAAACTAATTACACCTAATCTAATCCCCCTAACAAAATAAAAAAGCCCCCCCCCAAAATAAAAAAGCCCTACCCTACACTAAATTACAAATAGCCCTTAAAAGGGCCTTTTGCTGGGAATTGCCCCAAAGTAATCAGCTCTTTTACCTGTAAAAAAATTTACAAATCCCCCCTAACATTAAAACCCACCACCCACACAACCAACCCTACTCTAAAACCCACCCAATTACCTCTTAAAAAAACCTAACACTAACCCCTTGAAGATCACCTTACCGGGAGAAGTCTTCATCCAACCGGGCCGAAGTCCTCAAGAAAGCCGGGAGAAGTCTTCATCCAAGCCGGATGAAGTGGTCCTCCAGACGGGAAGAAGTCTTCACCCAGACGGCATCTTCTATCTTTATCCTTCCAATGTGGAGCTGCTCCATCTTCAAGACATCCAGTGCGGAGCATCCTCTTCAATCGACGTCTTCTTGCTGAATGAATGTTACTTTAAGTGACGTCATCCAAGATTGCGTCCCTTAGATACAGATTGGCTGTATCTAATCAGCCAATCGGAATTAAGGTAGAAAAAATCCTATTGGCTGATGCAATCAGCCAATAGGATTGAGCTGGCATTCTTTTGGCTGATTGGAACAGCCAATAGAATGCCAGCTCAATTCTATTGGCTGATTAGATCAGCCAATATGATTGAACTTCAATCCTATTGGCTGATTGCATCAGCCAATAGGATTTTTTCTACCTTAATTCCAATCAGAATTCAAGGGACGCCATCTTGGATTACGTCACTTAAAGGTACCTTCATTCAGTGTTAGCCGTCGGATGAAGAGGATGATCCGTGTCGGATGTCTTGAAGATGGACCCGCTCCACGCTGGATGGATGAAGATAGAAGATGCCGTCTGGATAAAGACTTCTGCCCTTTTGGAGGACCACTTCGCCCGGCTTGGATGAAGACTTTTCCTGGCTTCATTGAGGACTTCGGCCCGGTTGGATGAAGACTTCTCCCAGTAAGGTGATCTTCAAGGAGTTAGTGTTAGTTTTTTTAAGGGGGTATTGGGTGGGTTTTAGAGTAGGGTTGGTTGTGTGGGTGGTGGGTTTTAATGTTGGGGGGGATTTGTAATTTTTTTTACAGGTAAAAGAGCTGATTACTTTGGAGCAATGCCCTGCAAAAGGCCCTTTTAAGGGCTATTTGTAATTTAGTGTAGGGTAGTGCTTTTTTTTTATTTTGGGGGGCTATTTTATTTTGTTTGGGGGATTAGATTAGGTCTAATTAGTTTAAAAATCTTGTAATTTGTTTATTATTTTCTGTAATTTAGTGGGTTGTTTTTTTTTGTACTTTAGCTAATTGCATTTAATTGTATTTAATTGTATTTAATTTATGGAATTAATTTAATTATAGTGTAGTGTTAGGTGTTAGTGTAACTTAGGTTAGGTTTGATTTTACAGGTAAATTTGTCTTTATTTTAGCTAGGTAGTTTATTAAATAGTTAATAACTATTTAATAACTACTCTACCTAGTTAAATACAAACTTGCCTGTAAAATAAAAATAAACCCTTATGCCTGGATTACGAGTTCTGCGTTAGCTTTAAAAAGCAGCGTTAAGGGGTCCTAACGCTGCTTTTTAACGCCCGCTGGTATTACGAGTCAGGCAGGTACAGGTGTACCGCTCACTTTTTTTCGCGACTTTTCCATACCGCAAATCCCCTTACGTCAATTGCGAATACTATCTTTTTAATGGGATTTGCCTAACGCTGGTATTACAACTCTTGGAGAAAGTGAGCGGTACAGCCTCTACCTCCAAGACTCCTACAGCATATAAAAGTCAGTAGTTAAGAGTTTTATGGGCTAACGCCAGAACATAAAGCTCTTAACTACAGTGCTACAAAGTACACTAACACCCATAAACTACCTATGAACCCCTAAACTGAGCCCCCCCCCCCACATCGCAAACACTATAATAAAATTATTGAACCCCTAATCTGCCGACCGGACATCGCCGCCACCTACATTGTACCTATGAACCCCTAATCTGCTGCCCCTAACATCGCCGACACCTATATTATATTTATTAACCCCTAATCTGCCCCCCCCAATGTCGCTGCCACCTACCTACAATTATTAACCCCTAATCTGCCGAACGGACATCACCGCAAGTTTAATAAATATATTAACCCCTAAACCGCCGCACTCCCGCCTCGCAAATAAATTGTATTAACCCCTAATCTACCGTCCCTAACATCGCTGCCACCTACCTACAATTAT
Source organism: Bombina bombina (assembly GCF_027579735.1). Lineage (NCBI taxonomy): Eukaryota > Metazoa > Chordata > Amphibia > Anura > Bombinatoridae > Bombina > Bombina bombina. Next base: position 918,490,924 of record NC_069500.1, read on the forward strand.
TAACCCCTAATCTCCCGTCCCCAACGTCGCTGCTACTATAATAAAGTTATTAACCCCTAAACCTAAGTCTAACCCTAACCCTAACACCCCCTAAGTTAAATCTATTTTTAATAAATCTAAATTAAATTTCTAAAATTAAATAAATTAATCCTATTTAAACTATATACTTACCTATAAAATAAACCCTTAGGCCTAGATTTGGAGATTGGCGGTAGCCGTGAAAACCAGCGTTAGAGGCTCCTAACGCTGGTTTTAGGCTACCTCCGGTATTTGGAGTCACTCAAAATAGGGTCTAACGCTCACTTTTCAGCCGCGACTTTTCCATACCACAGATCCCCTTACGTCAATTGCATATCCTATCTTTTCAATGGGATTTTTCTAACTCCGGTATTTAGAGTCGTGTCTGAAGCGAGCGTTAGAAATCTAACGACAAAACTCCAGCCGCAGAAAAAAGTCAGTAGTTAAGAGCTTTCTGGGCTAACGCCGGTTCATAAAGCTCTTAACTACTGTACTCTAAAGTACACTAACACCCATAAACTACCTATGTACCCCTAAACCGAGGTCCCCCCACATCGCCGCAACTCGATTACATTTTTTTAACTCCTAATCTGCCAACCGCCACCTACGTTATCCTTATGTACCCCTAATCTGCTGCCCCTAACACTGCCGACCCCTATATTATATTTATTAACCCCTAATCTGCCCCCCACAATGTCGCCGCCAGCTACCTACACTTATTAACCCCTAATCTGCCGTCCGCACGCCGCCGCCAGCTACATTATCCCTATGTACCCCTAATCTGCTGCCCTTAACACCGTCGACCCCTATATTATATTTATTAACCCCTAACCTGCCCCCCACAACGTCGCCGCCACCTACCTACAACAATTAAGCCCTAATCTGCCGACCGCAAAGAGCCGCCAGCTACATTATAGCTATGTACCCCTAATCTGCTGCCCCTAACACCGCCGACCCCAATATTATATTTATTAACCCCTAACCTGCCCTCCCTAACATCGCCGACACCTAACTTCAATTATTAACCCCTAATCTGCCGACCGAATCTCGCCGCTATTCTAATAAATGTATTAACCCCTAAAGCTAAGTCTAACCCTAACACTAACACCCCCCTAAGTTAAATATAATTTACATCTAACGAAATTAATTAACTCTTATTAAATAAATTATTCCTATTTAAAGCTAAATACTTACCTGTAAAATAAATCCTAATATAGCTACAACATAAATTATAATTATATTATAGCTATTTTAGGATTAATATTTATTTTACAGGTAACTTTGTATTTATTTTAACCAGGTACAATAGCTATTAAATAGTTAAGAACTATTTAATAGCTAAAATAGTTAAAATAATTACAAATTTACCTGTAAAATAAATCCTAACTTAAGCGACAATTAAACCTAACACTACACTATCAATAAATTAATTAAATAAAATACCTACAATTACCTACAATTAAACCTAACACTACACTATCAATAAATAAATTAAATACAATACCTTCAAATAACTACAATGAAATAAACTAACTAAAGTACAAAAAATAAAAAAGAACTAAGTTACAAAAAATAAAAAAATATTTACAAACATAAGAAAAATATTACAACAATTTTAAACTAATTACACCTACTCTAAGACCCCTAATAAAATAACAAAGCCCCCCAAAATAAAAAAATGCCCTACCCTATTCTAAATTACTAAAGTTCAAAGCTCTTTTACATTACCAGCCCTGAACAGGGCCCTTTGCGGGGCATGCCCCAAGAAGTTCAGCTCTTTTGCCTGTAAAAAAAAACATACAATACCCCCCCCCAACATTACAACCCACCACCCACATACCCCTAATCTAACCCAAACCCCCCTTAAATAAACCTAACACTAAGCCCCTGAAGATCATCCTACCTTGTCTTCACCATACCAGGTTCACCGATCCGTCCTGGCTCCGATATCTTCATCCAACCCAAGAGGGGGCTAGACATCCATCATCCGATGGCTGAAGAAGTCCAGAAGAGGGTCCAAAGTCTTCATCCTATCTGGGAAGAAGAGTAGATCCGGACCGGCAACCATCTTCTTCCAAGCGGCATCTTCTATCGTCATCCGATGAGGACCGGCTCCATCTTGAAGACCTCCACCGCGGACCCATCTTCATCCGGCGACGTCCAACTGAAGAATGATTGGATCAGCCAATCGGATTGAACTTGATTCTGATTGGCTGATTCCATCAGCCAATCAGAATATTCCTACCTTAATTCCGATTGGCTGATAGAATCCTATCAGCCAATCGGAATTCGAGGGACGCCATCTTGGATGACGTCATTTAAAGGAACCGTCATTCGTCGTTCAGTCGTCGGCCAGGATGGATGTTCCGCGTCGGAGGTCTTCAGGATCCTGCCGCTCCGCTCCGGATGGATGACGATAGAAGATCCCGCTTGGATGAAGACTTCAATCGGATGGAAGACCTCTTCTGCACCGCTTGGATCAAGACTTCGGACCCTCTTCTGGACCGATCGCTGAACCCGGTGAGGTGAAGACAAGGTAGGGAGATCTTCAGGGGCTTAGTGTTAGGTTTATTTAAGGGGGGTTTGGGTTAGATTAGGGGTATGTGGGTGGTGGGTTGTAATGTTGGTGGGGGGGTATTGTATGTTTTTTTTTACAGGCAAAAGAGCTGAACTTCTTGGGGCATGCCCCGCATAGGGCCCTGTTCAGGGCTGGTAAGGTAAAAGAGCTTTGAACTTTAGTAATCTAGTATAGGGTAGGGCATTTTTTTATTTTGGGGGGCTTTGTTATTTTATTAGGGGGCTTAGAGTAGGTGTAATTAGTTTAAAATTGTTGTAATATTTTTCTTATGTTTGTAAATATTTTTTTATTTTTTGCAACTTAGTTCTTTTTTATTTTTTTGTACTTTAGTTAGTTTATTTCATTCTAGTTATTTGTAGGTATTGTATTTAATTAATTTATTGATAGTGTAGTGTTAGGTTTAATTGTAGGTAATTGTAGGTAATTGTAGGTATTTTATTTAATTAATTTATTGATAGTGTAGTGTTAGGTTTAATTGTAACTTAGGTTAGGATTTATTTTACAGGTAAATTTGTAATTATTTTAACTATTTTAGCTATTAAATAGTTCTTAACTATTTAATAGCTATTGTACCTGGTTAAAATAAATACAAAGTTACCTGTAAAATAAATATTAATCCTAAAATAGCTATAATATAATTATAATTTATATTGTAGCTATATTAGGATTTATTTTACAGGTAAGTATTTAGCTTTAAATAGGAATAATTTATTTAATAAGAGTTAATTAATTTCGTTAGATTAAAATTATATTTAATTTAGGGGGGTGTTAGTGTTAGGGTTAGACTTAGCTTTAGGGTTTAATACATTTATTAGAATAGCGGTGAGCTCCAGTCGGCATATTAGGGGTTAATAATTGAAGTTAGGTGTCGGCGATGTTAGGGAGGGCAGATTAGTGGTTAATACTATTTATTATAGGGTTAGTGATGCGGATTAGGGGTTAATAACTTTATTATAGTAGCGCTCAGGTCCGCTCGGCAGATTAGGGGTTAATAAGTGTAGGCGACGTTGTGGGGGGCAGATTAGGGGTTAATAAATATAATATAGGGGTCGGCAATGTTAGGGCAGCAGATTAGGGGTACATAGGGATAATGTAAGTAGCGGCGGTTTACGGAGCGGCAGATTAGGGGTTAATAATAATATGCAGGGGTCAGTGATAGCGGGGGCGGCAGATTAGGGGTTAATAAGTGTGAGGTTAGGGGTGTTTAGACTCGGGGTACATGTTATGGTCGAAACATCAGAAAAAATGTATAACAGGAGCACCAAGTATATGGATAAAAAATTAAACTTTATTTAGAACATAAAGGGTGTCTTCACCCTTGGGTAAGAACATACATGAATAGTCAAACAGATGAACAAAAGGCTGACCGGTTTCGGCTGTTGCCTTACTCCTAGCCTGCTTAAAACTGTCTGTCAGTTCTCAGATTTAAAAACCCTCATCTGTAATCCTATTGGTCCGAAAATCCACACCCCTCATTTTAAACTCCCTTCAGCTTGAATCAATTAACTCTCCTCTTTGACATAGCTATATTCATCTATTTACTCAATATTGCAAAAGACTACATTCCTAATCTCCTGTTTATCATTAATAAATAAAAACATGAAGAGAACTGTTAACTGTCTATTTAACATACATTTTTGTATCATTGTATTGGGAGATTGTCTTAGAGCTGGGTCGCTTGTGTATAGAGATATATATTAATTCTAGTACTGTGTGTTAGTATTTAACCAGACTTTTATATAATCATAGCAGCTCTCAGTTTTGTTAGATACATCCTAGATCGCCTATTGTTATAATGGAGAAAAACGGTATATTTTACTTAAACTCTGTGCCTGTTCGTAATTATTGTTTATAAATGGAGGCTATTCCCCAATCCCTATTGGTTAGATACCGTGTGTGCCGGCCAATCCGGTACGATCTGTCAAACCCCAGTGCTTTGCAGGAAGTCATGTCAGTAACTATTGGTCCTTGCTTAGTGAGCCCTGATTGGTCTAATATCGTGTGTGTGCACCTATCATAACGTTGCCTGTCACGTCACTCCTCTCTATCTGTCCCTGTTTTCCTAAGCTGTGCTTTGCAGGAAGTCATGTCAGTAGCTATTGGTCCTTGCTTAGTGTGCCCTGATTGGTCAAATATCGTATGTGTGCACTAATCATAACGATGCCTGTCACGTCACACCTCTCTGTCAATCCCTGTTTCCTAAGCTGTCACTGCTAAATGTTCACTGCATGTGAATAATGGAATGTATCCGTACACTGCGTGCGTGTATTGCCTGCCAAACCTGAATTAAAGAATAAAGTCTCCATTATGACGCTCCCTTTTGTTCCCTATCCTAATGTAAATACACATTTGTTTAAAGGGGTAGATGTGTTGTGCTCCAGCATAGAACCTATCTCTAGTAGATTTCTCCAATTAGAAGTGAATCTTAATTTACTATTTTAGGTATATTTACCCTAGCTTAATTCTGATCTGCTGTGCCCAACACCAAAAAAGGTATATGTATTAAACACTCACTAATTAACGTATAACACCTTTGCTATAATGTACCCTTAAGAACTTAATTTAGTTATACCCAAAAATACACATTGAGAAGTGCCAATTGTTTTATACTCTCTCTATATACTTGTTGTTAGTAAATGTCCTCAACAAGTGGAGTTCCCCTATTTCCTATTCAAAGTATATTTGGGAGTTCCTGCACTAACTATGTATTTAACCATAGTGTTTCTGTTAAACCATGTGTGTGCTGCTTCCTACCAAGGACCTGATGTATATTGTGCTTTGTTTGTGTATTAATATTTTGGTAAATACTCTCTATACATATGTATTCTTAGTATGCAGGTAGAATTGGGTTTACATGGTAATCATATTGTTGCCTACATGTTTTAGATGTGTGAAGAGAGGAGAAAGTAAAAATGTATACTACCAAAAATTAATGAGGTCAAATTCCGAATTGAGGCCGTCTGGAATCCTTGTTTTTAAACGAAAGATCCAGAAGGCCTCCCTTTCGCCTAGTTTGCGGGTTCTGTCCCCTCCTTTCATCTGGACTGGTACCTTCTCAATGATGGTCCAGGAAAAGAACGAATTATCTTTGTTGTGTGTAATCGAAAAATGCTTGATAAGTGGCGTTGTGAGAACCCCCGCTTTAATGTCCGCTAGATGTTCTTTTATCCTTACCCTGGCTTCCCTTGTCGTGAGACCTACATACTGGAGGGCACAGTGAGTGCATGAGATCAAATACACAACAAAGGTAGACCTGCAGTTAAGACATAAATTCTTCTGGAAATGTTCCCCCGTGACTAGAGAGCTAAAGGAGTCCCCTATAGTGACTTTCTCGCAAGCTTTGCAGGATAAATGGTTACACCTATAGGTCCCATTTAGTCTCAACCAAGAGGACCCTTCCGTCCATTCCTTCCTCAGCAAGGACCAATAGCTACTGACATGACTTCCTGCAAAGCACAGCTTAGGAAAACAGGGACAGATAGAGAGGAGTGACGTGACAGGCAACGTTATGATAGGTGCACACACACGATATTAGACCAATCAGGGCTCACTAAGCAAGGACCAATAGTTACTGACATGACTTCCTGCAAAGCACTGGGGTTTGACAGATCGCACCGGATTGGCCGGCACACACGGTATCTAACCAATAGGGATTGGGGAATAGCCTCCATTTATAAACAATAATTACGAACAGGCACAGAGTTTAAGTAAAATATACCGTTTTTCTCCATTATAACAATAGGCGATCTAGGATGTATCTAACAAAACTGAGAGCTGCTATGATTATATAAAAGTCTGGTTAAATACTAACACACAGTACTAGAATTAATATATATCTCTATACACAAGCGACCCAGCTCTAAGACAATCTCCCAATACAATGATACAAAAATGTATGTTAAATAGACAGTTAACAGTTCTCTTCATGTTTTTATTTATTAATGATAAACAGGAGATTAGGAATGTAGTCTTTTGCAATATTGAGTAAATAGATGAATATAGCTATGTCAAAGAGGAGAGTTAATTGATTCAAGCTGAAGGGAGTTTAAAATGAGGGGTGTGGATTTTCGGACCAATAGGATTACAGATGAGGGTTTTTAAATCTGAGAACTGACAGACAGTTTTAAGCAGGCTAGGAGTAAGGCAACAGCCGAAACCGGTCAGCCTTTTGTTCATCTGTTTGACTATTCATGTATGTTCTTACCCAAGGGTGAAGACACCCTTTATGTTCTAAATAAAGTTTAATTTTTTATCCATATACTTGGTGCTCCTGTTATACATTTTTTCTGATGTTTCGCTTATTATTTGGCCAAACAGTGAGCGCAGGTTCTGGATAAGAATTGCGGTAGGTGAGCTAGAGGCACACTGCACAGACTGTGTTAATATCGAAGGGACACAGGTGGACTTTTTTCAGGGCCCCAAAAACAGAATAAATGGGCAGAGAGTAATAATCCTGGATTACAGGACACAACTGTTCACACCAAAATTGGATACAGCATCCGGATCTGAGAGAAAAAGAAAAAAACACCTCACCAAGGGACTGAAGAGTGGTGAGTCAAGCACTTTATCTTGTATATACACGGATGTCTGGGAGTGGTCCCTTGTGAATGATAATATTGTGGGGGTTGTTTTGGGGGAACGCCGCCACACTTTTCTTTTATAAACAGTCTAATTTGTGCAGTGGCCTTACAAGGAATTGTTTTCAGGACTACTCATATATATATATTTCTTTAACAACAGTGCATACACCTTACCCCTCCCCCTATTGTATCTTGAAAGTAAGCATTTTTGCTAAGAGCTGTGGCCTAGCTCAAGGTGCATGCACAAATTTTTATAGCCAACCTCCGCAATTTTGCAATTTTGCATAAGCATACAAAAATATGCAGGGTGAGAGCGATACTACAAACACACCAGTTTTATTCTCCCTGAGGACAGCCAAAGAGAGAGAGGCGGCAGCTTGGGATTGCAACCAAATCTTTTCCCTCAACAAAACCAATTACAGCTTGATAACACTTTTTGAAGAGGTGGAGAACCTTCTACTGAGAGAGGACCAACTAAAATGGGATGTTAATACACTCAACAAATATTTGGAACTAGGTCTGATACCCAGGGGCCTCAGACTGAATAAATTCCCAACTTTTGTGACAGATGACAAGTCCTTTATTGAACGATGGAATAATCATCTTACAGAATGTTCACTTAAATTGATGAAATTAATCTGTGAATTTAAGTTGAAAACAATTGATGAACTGGCTGTTAAGATAAAGGAACTACAGGATGAACTAAACAAAAGAAGTGAAGAACCCAGCTTTCTAAAATTTGATGCCACCCTACAGAAAGTATTGGCAGAAGCAAAAACATTGCTACTGGAGACCAAACGCACAAAGTATTTAAGGGATTTGCAGGACTATAATTTGAACAGAGTCTACGTATGGAATAGGAGAGATCGTTTTGCCCTGAGGAAGGAGCAGAACAGATCAGCCCCATATTACAACAGGTGGCGAGGAGGAAATAGATCCAGAAGCAATAGAGGTAGACGTGTTAACTTCCAGGAAAGTGAAGGAGAATCCTGGGACGAAGGCTCGTCCTCAGGGGGAGAGGAATTGGGGGCTCACGAAACCGCAGTGAGACCGAAGGAGGGACCGAACAGGTTGCCCCCAATCCTGAAGAATAGAGATTCTGAAATAGCATCTACCTCATCACACTATAGATAGGAACTCCCACAGGCGGGGGGCATTCGAAGGTCTTTGGGAGCAACTGAGAAATCCCAGCTGGAACAGGTTTTTCAGGTACCCCCAAAAGCATCAGAAGGGGGGGGAAGAGGAACCGCAGAACAACAACAACAGCCAAGAGAGCAGAGACGATACCCCCAAAGGAGGGGTCAAAGAAGGGGAAACTACAGGGACTGAACGTTTTAAACCTATCAAGTTATGTTCTAAATAAATCTGAAGTTGAAGTGTTCAGTTTAGGTTTAACATTTGTTCCATCTGCAGATTTCAATTTGTTCAGAACTCTTTTGGACGTTAACAAAATGATTCGAAACCTAACGTTGAGAAAATTCTTTAAAACACAGGATCAACGTCAGTGTAATGAGAGTCCAAGTTCTATTGATGTATCTGAGCTTGAAGGTCATGTTAATATTGATTTGAACTTTCAAGAGTTATGTGATGTGAGGACTCTGGAATCCCTCCAAGAAGAGGAAGAGATGGAAGAAAGTAGACGGGTGGCAACCCCACTACTTAAGAACAAATCTTTGTTCTATCCCATCCAGAACAGGGGTCCTCTTTTGGAGAAATTCCAGAAGCGAGTGGAAAGTGATCTAATTAAGCTCCAATATGTTACACAAAGGGGCAAGAAGTCCAATGTCACACGAAAACAAAGAATGGCACTAGATGGCCTAAGAGATAACAACGACCTAGTGATTAGGTCAGCCGATAAGGGCGGAGCTATTGTGGTTCTTGATAAAAGGGATTTCATTCAGGAAGCTTTTAGACAGCTGAGAGTAGAACAGGATTATGAGGTATTGTCATTTGATCCAACACGCCAATTCCAGAGACAGTTGGTCTCCCTTGTGGACGATGGGGTTGAGATGGGCTATATAGACCAAGAAACTAAAGATTATCTTTTGGTACAAAATCCAGCCGTTCCGGTGTTTAACCATTTACCCAAAATCCACAAGTCTACTGACAATGTCCAAGGGAGACCAATTGTTAGTGGAATAGGCTCCCTACTGGAACACCTGTCAGAGTGGTTGGATGGCATCCTGCAGCCCTTGGTAAGCTCCCTTTGGAGTCACCTGTCGGATACCAAACATGTGTTGAATTTACTTTCTGATGTGGTATGGCAGAGTGACTTCAAGTGGTTGACAGTGGATGTAAGATCCCTATATTCAACCATACCACATGATAAGGGCCTGGAAGCCATAAAATTCTTTCTGTCAAAAAAGTATCCAAATGATCAGGATTTTATTGGATACATATTGAGAGTAACTAGATTTCTCCTTACCCACAACTATTTCCTGTTTGAGGGGGAGTTCTTTCTCCAGAGGCGTGGGACAGCGATGGGGGCCAAATTTGCCCCCTCTTACGCCAACCTTTTCATGGGTTGGTGGGAGCTCTCCCACGTCTTTGGAGAGCGAAACCTGTTCAGGCAGGAGATAGTGTGGTATAGGCGCTTCATTGACGATCTCCTCTTCATTTGGCAAGGCTCCCGTAAAGATCTAGAGAAGTTTGTAGAGGGACTTAACAACAACAATGTAGGCATTAGCTTTACGTCCGAGATACAAGAGCATATAGTCAATTTCTTGGACATCTCATTAAAGGGAGAGACAGGCCAGAAGATTACCACAGAGACATATCGGAAACCAATCACAGGGAACTCTTTGCTACATGCCGCAAGTTGCCACCCAAGGAGGGTGTTTAGGGGTGTAGCTAGAGGTCAGTTCATTCGCCTGAAGAGGAACTGTACTGATGAAAGTACATATGAGAAACAGGCCGACGAACTATCAGTTAGACTCATGGAAAGAGGCTATCCGGGGTCAATAATTACAAAAGAGAGAAAAGCAGTTACCAAAATTAACAGAGTTGATCTTTTGAGACAAAAAAACACAAAGTACAAAAAAAGGACAAAAGGGACTGAGGACAGGAAAATCACATTCACGACAGAGTATTCACAACAGTACACACAAATATGTCAAATCATTAGAAATAATTACAATTTGTTGTCTGCAGATGATGCTCTAAAGGAGACAGTATCTGAAGGCATCAGATGTACATATAAAAGAAACAGAACGATAGGCAATATAATTGCACCCACAAGACTGAGGAAGGAACGGACGGATGGGTCCTCTTGGTTGAGACTAAATGGGACCTATAGGTGTAACCATTTATCCTGCAAAGCTTGCGAGAAAGTCACTATAGGGGACTCCTTTAGCTCTCTAGTCACGGGGGAACATTTCCAGAAGAATTTATGTCTTAACTGCAGGTCTACCTTTGTTGTGTATTTGATCTCATGCACTCACTGTGCCCTCCAGTATGTAGGTCTCACGACAAGGGAAGCCAGGGTAAGGATAAAAGAACATCTAGGGGACATTAAAGCGGGGGTTCTCACAACGCCACTTATCAAGCATTTTTCGATTACACACAACAAAGATAATTCGTTCTTTTCCTGGACCATCATTGAGAAGGTACCAGTCCAGATGAAAGGAGGGGACAGAACCCGCAAACTAGGCGAAAGGGAGGCCTTCTGGATCTTTCGTTTAAAAACAAGGATTCCAGACGGCCTCAATTCGGAATTTGACCTCATTAATTTTTGGTAGTATACATTTTTACTTTCTCCTCTCTTCACACATCTAAAACATGTAGGCAACAATATGATTACCATGTAAACCCAATTCTACCTGCATACTAAGAATACATATGTATAGAGAGTATTTACCAAAATATTAATACACAAACAAAGCACAATATACATCAGGTCCTTGGTAGGAAGCAGCACACACATGGTTTAACAGAAACACTATGGTTAAATACATAGTTAGTGCAGGAACTCCCAAATATACTTTGAATAGGAAATAAGGGAACTCCACTTGTTGAGGACATTTACTAACAACAAGTATATAGAGAGAGTATAAAACAATTGGCACTTCTCAATGTGTATTTTTGGGTATAACTAAATTAAGTTCTTAAGGGTACATTATAGCAAAGGTGTTATACGTTAATTAGTGAGTGTTTAATACATATACCTTTTTTGGTGTTGGGCACAGCAGATCAGAATTAAGCTAGGGTAAATATACCTAAAATAGTAAATTAAGATTCACTTCTAATTGGAGAAATCTACTAGAGATAGGTTCTATGCTGGAGCACAACACATCTACCCCTTTAAACAAATGTGTATTTACATTAGGATAGGGAACAAAAGGGAGCGTCATAATGGAGACTTTATTCTTTAATTCAGGTTTGGCAGGCAATACACGCACGCAGTGTACGGATACATTCCATTATTCACATGCAGTGAACATTTAGCAGTGACAGCTTAGGAAACAGGGATTGACAGAGAGGTGTGACGTGACAGGCATCGTTATGATTAGTGCACACATACGATATTTGACCAATCAGGGCACACTAAGCAAGGACCAATAGCTACTGACATGACTTCCTGCAAAGCACAGCTTAGGAAAACAGGGACAGATAGAGAGGAGTGACGTGACAGGCAACGTTATGATAGGTGCACACACACGATATTAGACCAATCAGGACTCACTAAGCAAGGACCAATAGTTACTGACATGACTTCCTGCAAAGCACTGGGGTTTGACAGATCGCACCGGATTGGCCGGCACACACGGTATCTAACCAATAGGGATTGGGGAATAGCCTCCATTTATAAACAATAATTACGAACAGGCACAGAGTTTAAGTAAAATATACCGTTTTTCTCCATTATAACAATAGGCGATCTAGGATGTATCTAACAAAACTGAGAGCTGCTATGATTATATAAAAGTCTGGTTAAATACTAACACACAGTACTAGAATTAATATATATCTCTATACACAAGCGACCCAGCTCTAAGACAATCTCCCAATACAATGATACAAAAATGTATGTTAAATAGACAGTTAACAGTTCTCTTCATGTTTTTATTTATTAATGATAAACAGGAGATTAGGAATGTAGTCTTTTGCAATATTGAGTAAATAGATGAATATAGCTATGTCAAAGAGGAGAGTTAATTGATTCAAGCTGAAGGGAGTTTAAAATGAGGGGTGTGGATTTTCGGACCAATAGGATTACAGATGAGGGTTTTTAAATCTGAGAACTGACAGACAGTTTTAAGCAGGCTAGGAGTAAGGCAACAGCCGAAACCGGTCAGCCTTTTGTTCATCTGTTTGACTATTCATGTATGTTCTTACCCAAGGGTGAAGACACCCTTTATGTTCTAAATAAAGTTTAATTTTTTATCCATATACTTGGTGCTCCTGTTATACATTTTTTCTGATGTTTCGCTTATTATTTGGCCAAACAGTGAGCACAGGTTCTGGATAAGAATTGCGGTAGGTGAGCTAGAGGCACCCTGCACAGACTGTGTTAATATCGAAGGGACACAGGTGGACTTTTTTCAGGGCCCCAAAAACAGAATAAATGGGCAGAGAGTAATAATCCTGGATTACAGGACACAACTGTTCACACCAAAATTGGATACAGCATCCGGATCTGAGAGAAAAAGAAAAAAACACCTCACCAAGGGACTGAAGAGTGGTGAGTCAAGCACTTTATCTTGTATATACACGGATGTCTGGGAGTGGTCCCTTGTGAATGATAATATTGTGGGGGTTGTTTTGGGGGAACGCCGCCACACTTTTCTTTTATAAACAGTCTAATTTGTGCAGTGGCCTTACAAGGAATTGTTTTCAGGACTACTCATATATATATAATTCTTTAACAACAGTGCATACACCTTACCCCTCCCCCTATTGTATCTTACATGTTATGGTGTTAGGTGCAGACGTAGGAAGTGTTTCCGCATAGCAAACAATGGGGCTGCGTTAGGAGCTGAATGCGGCTTTTTTGCAGGTGTTAGATTTTTTTTCAGCTCAAACAGCCCCATTGTTTCCTATGGGGGAATCGTGCACGAGCACGTTTTTGAGGCTGGCCGCGTCCGTAAGCAACTCTGGTATCGAGAGTTGAAGCTGCGTTAAATATGCTCTACGCTCCTTTTTTGGAGCCTAACGCAGCCTTTATGTGGACTCTCAATACCAGAGTTATTTTTATGGTGCGGCCAGAAAAAAGCCGGCGTTAGCTTTTCGGGTCGTTACCGACAAAACTCTAAATCTAGCCGTAATATAGCTACAATATAACTAATAGTTACATGGTAGCTATTTTAGGATTTATATTTATTTTACAGGCAACTTTGTATTTATTTTAACTAGGTACAATAGCTATTAAATAGTTGCCCAAAAGTAATCAGCTCTTTTACCTGTAAAAAAAACAAATACAATACCCCCCCCCATCATTACAACCAACCACCCACACACCCCTACTCTAAAACCCACCCGATCCCCCCTTTAAAAAACTTAACACTACCCCATTGAAGATCACCCTACCTTGAGCCGTGTTCACCCAGCCGGGCACAAGTGGTCATCCGATCCATCCAGAAGTGTTCATCTGATGGGGCAGAAGAGGACATCCGGACCGGCAGAAGTCTTCATCCGATCGGGGCAGAAGAGGTCCTCCATCCAGCAGAAGTCTTCATCCAAGCGGCATCTTCTACTTTTATCCTTCCGGCGATGAGCGGCTCCATCTTGAAGACCTCCGGCGCAGAACATCTTCCTCGGCCGATGACTACCCGATGAATGACTGGTCCTTTAAATGACGTCATCCAAGATGGCATCCCTCGAATTCCGATTGGCTGATAGGATTCTATCAGCCAATCGGAATTAAGGTAGGAAAAATCTGATTGGCTGATTGGATCAGCCAATAGAATTGACCTCGCATTCTATTGGCTGATCCAATCAACCAATCAGATTTTTCCTACCTTAATTCCGATTGGCTGATAGAATCCTATCAGCCAATCGGAATTCGAGGGACGCCATCTTGGATGACGTCATTTAAAGGACCAGTCATTCGAGGCGGGAGTGCGGCGGTTTAGGGGTTAATACATTTATTATAGTGTCAGCGATGTCCGGTCGGCATATTAGGGGTTAATAAGTGTAGGTAGGTGGGGGCAGCAGATTAGGGGTTAATAAATATAATATAGGTGTCGGCGATGTTAGGGGCAGCAGATTAGGGGTTCATAGGGATAATGTAGGTGGTGGCGGTGTCCGGAGCTGAAGATTAGAGGTTAATAGTATAATGCAGGTGGCGACGATGTTGGGGGCGGCAGATTAGAAGTTAATAAGTGTAAGGTTAGGGGTGTTTAGACTTGGGGTTCATGTTAGGTTGTTAGGTGCAGACATAAAATTCATTTCCCCATAGGAAACAATGGGGCTGCGTTAAGAGCTGAATGCTGCTTTTTTGCAGGTGTTAGGTTTTTTTTCAGCCGTCTCAGCCCGATTGTATCCTATGGGGAAATCGTGCACAAGCACATTTTTCCAGCTTACCGCTACCGTAAGCAACGCTGGTATTACAGGTAGAAGTGGAGCTAAATTTTGCTCAACGCTCACTTTTCTGAGGCTAACGCACCCATTCAGAAAACTTGTAATACCAGCGTTGTTTAAAGTAAGCGTTGGAAAAAAAAGGAGCGTTAGCCCCGCAAGTTTTTACCGATAAAACTTGTAATCTAGCCGTAAGATAGCTACAATGTAACTATTAGTTATATTGTAGCTAGCTTAGGGTTTATTTTATAGGTAAGTATTTAGTTTTAAATAGGAATAATTTAGTTAATTATAGTAATTTTTATTTATATTTCTTTGAATTATATTTAAGTTAGGGGGTGTTAGGTTTAGGGTTAGACTTAGGTTTAGTGGTTAATGACTTTAATATAGTGGCGGCGACGTTGGGGGCGGCAGATTAGGGGTTAATAAATGTAGGTAGGTGGAGGCAATGTTAGGGATGGCAGATTAGGGGTTAATAAAATGTAACTAGTGTTTGCGAGGCGGGAGTGAGGCGGTTTAGGGGTTAATATATTTATTATAGTGGCAGAGATGTACGGTTCGGCAGATTTGGGGTTAAAATTTTTATTTTAGTGTTTGTGATGCGGGAGGGCCTTGGTTTAGGGGTTAATAGGTAGTTTATGGGTGTTAGTGTACTTTTTAGCACTTTAGTTAAGAGTTTTATGCTACAGCGTTGTAGTGTAAAACTCTTAACTACTGACTTTAAAATGCGGTACTAGTCTTCACAAGAGAGGGTGTACTGCTCACTTTTTGGCAGACTCGTAATACCGGCGCTATGCAAGTCACATTGAAAAAAGAGTATACGCAATTTACGTAAGTGAATTTGCGGTATTTACAAGTCTGGCCAAAAAAGTGAGCGGTACACCTGTACTTGCAAGACTCGTAATACCAGCGGGCATTAAAAAGCAGCGTTAGGACCGGCCAACGCTGCTTTTTAAGCCTAGCGCAAAACTCGTAATCTAGGTGTTTGTGAGTAAAACAATTACTTTATTAGAATTAATTGGTAAAAATCCTTGGAGTTGTATTAAATGGATGCTCCTCTCTTGAACAAAACTATTTTGGGCTAGATTACAAGTGAGGTGCAAACGGTTTTGTGCTAGCACAATCGGGATGAAGATGGAGCACCGGGATGAAGATGGAGCGCCGTCAGGATGAAGATGGATCGCCGCCGCCATCATCATCGGTGAGTACCAACTTTGGGGGTTAGTGTAAGATTATTTTGTTTCTTTATTGGGGTGTTTTTTTTATAGATAAGGGTTTTAATTTTTTTGGCAACAAAAGAGCTGAATGCCTTTTTAAGGGCAATGCCCTTCCAAATGCCCTTTAAAGGGCACTTTGCAATTTAATTTTTTTTTTTAGATAGTTTTTTATTTTGGGGGTTGGTAATATGCCCTACAAAAGGCCCTTTAAAGGGCTATCGCTAGTTTAGTTTTAGAATAGGGTGTTTTTTTTTGGGGGGGGGGGTTGGGGGGGTATTAGAATAGGATTCATTTATTTTTTTTGGTAATTACTTTTTTATTTTCTGTAATGTTAGACTTTTTTTATTTTTTGTAATGTTAGTTTTTTTATTTGTAAAGGTAATATTAGATTTTTATTTAATTTTACCGGTAATTTTTTAGCTAGTTAGGATTTTGTTTTAGTAAATTTAGGGGTATTTTAATTTGGGTCAAGTTAGGTTAGGGGGTTTGATGTTAGTTTATTACTTTGCATTGTAGGGGGGTGGCGGTTTAGGGGTTAATAATTTATTTAGATAGTCTGTGATGTGGGGTGGTGGTGGCTTAAGGGTTAATAGTTTATTTAGACAGTTTGCGATGTGGGGATGGCGGTTCAGGGGTTAATAGAGTAGTAGCAACTTTGTGGTGGGCTATGTGATGGTTTAGGGTTTATTACAGTAGGGGCTTATGGTGATTCGGGTTAGCACGTGAGTAGTTTTTTTTTCACTTTTTCTTCTCCATTGAATTCTATGGGGGAATAAATACATGCATGCACACACGGAAACTTAAGTTAGTTTTTTTGCGCTATTGTGCTACCAGTAGCACAAAATACATTTTTTGGAACTTGTAAAACCAGCACAACCCGACAAGCGCAAAAAGCTTAATGCTAGCGGGGTATTTGCGATTGCAGGGAAAAAAATTACAGCGCCACTTGTAATCTAGCCCTTTTTGTTTCCATGCTGTTCCCTGATCACCATCACAGCTGTGGCAGTCATCCTTATCAATCCCAGTGAACTATAAACCTTCAGAAATCAGGTGTGCACAACCCTGCATTTCCTTTTATTTTCTGTATTAATTGAAATGGTTTTGCTGAAACATGTTAACATGTTTAATGTGAAAAGGAAAATTCTGTACATTTGTATGCTTAATAGAATTTTTTTTAGTTTATCACTCTTTTAGAGAAACCTAAGCCTTTAGTTAATTTATTGTTTCCTCTATTGACCCATTAGCAAGGGGCATTATTTACTTTATTGACAAAAAAGATGCAAGCACATGTAATTTTCTGTTTTACAAAAGATTAAAAAAAGTATTGATCCTACACAATGGGGCATATTTATCAAGCTCTGAATGGAGCTTAATGCCCCTTGTTTCTGGCGAGCCTGCAGGCTCGCCAGAAACAGCAGTTATGAAGCAGCGGTCACAAAGACCGTTGCTCCATAACCTGTCCGCCTGCTCTGAGCAGGCGGAGAGACATCGCCGGAAATCAACCCGATCGAGTATGATCGGGTTGATTGACACCCCCCCTGCTGGTGGCCAATTGGCCGCGAGTCTGCAGGGGGCGGCGTTGCACCAGCAGCTCTTGTGAGCTGCTGGTGCAATGATGAATATGTCGAGCGTATTCCTTGCCGTATTCAGCGAGGTCTGCCGGACCTGATCCGCACTGTCGGATCAGGTCCGACAGACCTTGATAAATATGGGCCAATCAGTTAAAATATTAAATAAATAGTAAATCTTGTCCCTAAAGTAATTTTTAAAATACTTTAAGTTACATAATAGAAGCACATGACTTTTTTTAAGATAAGATGGAGAGGGATGGTTTAAAAGATGACATGTTTTTTTGGTTTTTTTTTTAATAATGCAGGAATTTTTTTAATGCTTTAATTGAAATGTTAATAAGGGTATACACTTGTGATAATTTACTATAAGTGCTATAATTATGTATACATTTTGTTAAGCACTTATATAAAAGGTTGTAGCACTAGAGAGACTCACTAAAAGTGAGTTGCAAGAAGAGCAACAAGAAAGAGTGCTTACCCCTACTTAAAGGTTTTTAAGAAGTAGTTGCTATATATTCGTTAATATTTAAGTAAAATACAACATAACCATTCACTCTATAAACTTTATTAAGAGAATCAAAAACTCACTCATAACAATTGAAAACACTTAATCTCGGCAAGAGTATTTAGAATAGAAGAATTTTCTGGATTCCTGTATATTCGAGTTCTGCAGGCTTGCTGGCATGTGAAGTTTGGAAATGTTTGGCCACTTTGCTCTACTTGCAACTCATTTCTTAGTGATTTTTTAAATGTTGCCAGTACACTCTGATTACCTCCCACAATTGTCTGCCACTCAGAAATCAAAAGTATAAATAAATATTGTGTTCAGTATGATTATAAAACACTGTTTATGAAGGCTTTTTAACACAAATGTTATACACAACAAAAACACTCTGATCATAAGGGGTTAAATGCATGTGAAATACTTTACCAAGGCACCTTCACATGAGAGCTATCACAGCAGCAGTGAGAGCTAAGAGCAGCACATCCCAGTAATGCACTGCCGATCTGCCTAGTGAAGGGAGGAAGTAAATGGCAGACAGTTCTGTCCTTTTAAAGCCATGGCTGTTGTTTGCTGCTTGCAGACGTTTGTAAAAAGCACAGCCAGGCAACCTGCAGCCAAAATAGAGCAAGGATTGCTGCTACCCTACATTGCACGCTCCAGCAGCCCTCTACATGGGGAACTGTAAAAGTGGTACCCAGCCCCGACCACACAGGACATGCAGTGCAGAGCGGAAAGGCAGTTGAAGCACTATATTTCTACAGCCCCGATTTCCTTCTATTTGTTCCTGCCCACAGCACAGATTGTCAGTGCTTGTCTTACACTAACACTGTCACGCCGCTCCCAAGAGGCAGATATTAGCGCTGCCTCAATTGGGGCTCTTTCCTGATTGGCTTAATGATGAAATATGACTCCTGACCAGACAAACAGTGGGTGGACATTTCATACAGCACCTTTTAAGTTGTTGCACAATCGAAGGAGGTTGAGCTGGTCACTGCCTCTCTCAATGTATTTGCAGCTAAGATCAGAAAATGTTGTTGTTGTTTTTTTTACTTTAACATTATTTTCTTTGGATAACAGGTGAGCCTCTGCCTTCCCCGACTGCACATCCCTAATATATAACTATATATAATTATATATATATTTAGGTATAGTAACTCCCAATGGTGTCTGCACTCTCACTTCAACAAGTCGACTACCAGGGTGCCAGATACACATAAAGATATCAAAATAAAACAAATTATCATCCATTGAGTGCAGTTCTTTGTTTTATGTTGATATATTTAGGTATAGATATATATTTTACCAAAAAACTATCATATATATATATATATATATATATATATATTAATTTATGAATAAATAGTACATAATCTTCTATGCCAAGAACATTGGAATATGAAATATTCATATTTTATGTCGGGTTAGCACACTTGTAAAAATGTGATCAGGTTTGCACGACTTGTTGGATATTAGGTTTTTTATCAGCTTTTCTCACTCAATTTAAAGTACCATAAAACATTTTGAATTATATGCGTATTATAAAAGGGTCAACTGAGGTACAGTGTGTGAAAAAAGTGTAAAAGAAAAGCTTATAAGTATTTTAATAAAATTTCCAAAAATCTACAAAATTACTTACACTTTAGTGTTGCCAAGTGTAGCCTGCTCCACCCCCCTTATCAGTTTCCTACTCCAAACCATGTGGTATCATATAAGAATGTGTGCATGTGAGGATAATTACTGATGCAAGCAAGGAAGTTGTTGAGGAGGGACAGCAGATATTGTTGTTGCTATTGTTTGTTGCCAAGAGGCTTGCTCGTTTCCATGGGGATAATGTGACATGCTTTGTGAAAGCTTCAGCATTATACTGTGCACTGCTTTAGTCAGGTGTCATGTAACTCTGCCCCCTATCGTGCCTGTGCATCAGTGCATTCTGCAGAAGCTATAGCCTGTACAGCACCTTCCATATATGGAAATGCCCTGGCAGGAGCTTGCTGTAAATAACACTATGCCTGAATTAAAGGGGTTAATGGGGGTTAAAACAGAAACCGTTTTGCAGGTCTGATTTGGCTGCATTTTATATTAAGAAAATTATGTTAGTTCATAGGGGGAATACGTTAACGTGGTTGCAACATTATAACTTTGACTTTTTGCATACGTTGGGTTAGCGCACAAGCGAAAATGCTTTACTTTCAACTAGTAATATGTGTGGTACCCCACAGGCGCAAAAAGCCCAAAGTTGAAGCATGAGCGGGACAGATAAATATCGCTCCACTCGTAATCTAGCCCTTTGTATTTTGCAGATGCAAATTTATGGTTCATATGTTGATAACAAATTGGTCACTTGAAATTTGTTTACATAGATTTATGCATTTTTAAATCCATGAAAGGGACATAAAAGTGCAAAAAGAAAATGCCCTAATATGTTAGTTCATTTTATAATTGTACTATTGATTGCAAAAATTTATGTTTAACTCCTTTAAAGAGGTTAAACATATAGTTAAAGTGAGCGCCAAAGCAGTAATGCATTACTGGGAGCTAGTCAAACACATCTAGTCAGACAATTATGTGTGCATAGCCACCAATCACATTCTAGCTACTGGTAGTTCATTACAGCTCAAGAGCCTGCCTAAGTATGCTATTCTAAAAAAAGAGACAAAGAGAACAAAAGTATTTTGATAAAAATATTAAAAAGAACAGGGCCCAGCACCAATCCCTGGGGGACCCCACTAATTACTTTTGTCCAATCTGAGTAAGATCCATTTAATGCAACACATTATTCCCTGTCTTTTATCCATTTATTTATCCATTAGCTAACATTTTCAGCTATTCCCAGTCCCATAATTTTGAACAGTAATCTTTTAAGTGGAACTGTCTCAAAAGCCTTAGCAAAATTTAATTAAATCCCATCAACTGATTTACCTTTATCTATAGTTTTGCTTACCTCCTCATAGAGTCTAATTAAATTTGTTTTACATGATCTATTACTCATAAAACCATGCTGATTTGAACTAATAATCTTACTTTCCTGAATATACTCTTGAATATAATCCTTAAAAATCCTTCCAGTATCTTCCCCACCCATCAGCTTTACAACAGTCCTGAGGTAGTATACCTGAGGATAATGAGTCTTGAGAAATAAAGAGCAGAGTTTTGGCTATGACAGTACTAAGTTTCCTTGGAACCCTTGGGTGTATTCCATCTGCACCTGGGGCTTTATTTACCTTTTTATTATCTAGTTTTTTCCCCCTGATATCATCTAGAGATAACAAAGTAATTGTTATGGGCTTGTATGTTCTAGTTTGTTTCAATGTCTTGGTTCTTGTGAATACTGAAGAAAAGAAATGGTTTAGCACTTTTCCCCGGTCACTGTTAATCATGCCACCATTTTCACATTTTAATGTACCTATAATTTAATTTTTTGATTTATGCATAAAAAAACCTTTTCGGGTTTGTCTTAGAATCCTTGCAATAACGCTTTTGTTTCCAATTTTGCTAATCTGATTGCTCTTTTGGATGTTTTGTTACAATCTTTATGTATTTGGAATGATGGTCTGAATTATTTTCATTGGACAGTTTAAATACTCTACAGGGCCGATTTAAAAAGGGCCGAATGGCCCCTGTTCCCCTTGTTTCTGCGTAAGCCTTCAGGCTCGCCGGAAACAGGAGTTAAAGGGACATTAAACCCAAAACATTTCTTTCATGATTCGGATAGAGAATACAATTTTAAACAACATTTAAATTTACTTCTATTATCTAATTTGCTTCATTCTTTAGATATCCTTTGTTAAATAAATAGAGATGCACATGGGTGAGTCAATCACACGAGGCATCTATTTGCAGTGACCAATCAGCAGCTACTGAGCCTATCTAGATATGCTTTTCAGCAAAGAATATCAAGAGAATGAAGTAAATTAGATAATAGAAGTAAATTAGAAAGTGGTTTAAAATTGCATGCTCTTTCTAAATCATGAAATAATCTTTTTGGGTTTAATGTCCCTTTAAGAAGCAGCGGTCTTAAGACTGCTCCTTCTTAACTCGTCTGCCTGCTCTGAGCGGTGGACAGCAATCAACCTGATCAGAGAGTGTGTATGTGTCTTCAGTACTCTATGACAGCAGTGTTTTGCGACAATGTATAACAAAGCTACAAATAAAGCTTCTGCCATAGAGTACTAAAGCCACGTGCACACTCCTGAACCCACCTAGTTTTAGTCTTCAATAAAAGATAGCAAAAGAACTAAGCAAATTTGATAAAAGAAGTAAATTGGAAAGTTGATTAAAATTGCATGCTCTATCCAAATCATGGACGTTTAATTTTGTTTTTAGCTGTCCCTTTAAATTATTGAATTGTGTTTTCTTAAAATGAAAAGTTTTATTTGAACCCTTGTATAGATACAATCCAGAATTCCAAAATACAAACTTATTCCGAAATCCAAACTTTTTCATTAATATTTTTTTTTTTTTAAATTACTATTTTCCCCTACCTGTAAGTCACAATCTTTTCTGCATGTGTCTTCTGTTTTTGGTGCTCTAAAATGCAAATAATAGTCTATATTTATTTCTGAGAACAGCATTATTCTATATTTCTGAGGGTACTATGTATATTATATACAATTACCTTTAGGCTTCATGTATAAGCTGTATAATGACATGTAAATATTGTCTAAATCACATAAGATATTGTTGTTTACACTTAGGGGCCGATTTATCATGCCCTGTATGGTGTCGTATGCACCAGTTTCCACGCGAGCCTTCAGGTTCGACCGGAAACAGGAGTTAAGAAGCCGATTGGGGGGCAGCATTGCACAAGCATTTCTAGTGAAATGCTTGTGCAATGATAAATGCCGACAGTGTATGCTGTCGGTATTTATCGATGTGCGGCGGACATGATACGCTATAGCAGATCATGTCCATCCTCACATTGATAATTTGGCCTCCTAGTTTCATTCCCTCTTCAAACTGTCCCATTTTACAGATGCAAATATACAAATATTTGATAATCCAAACTATTTTGAAATACAAACCTTTTCCGTTCCCAAGCAGTTTGGATAAAGGGTTTTCTACCTGTAATACTGCTGATGGAAGGTTATTTTCAAAAGTGATACCTTTCCACTTTTATGTTTGGTAGTAGATATGCTAATAATATCAAATTCCTCTTCTGCTGCTAAGAGCTCAAACTCCCCCATTTTATCAGTCATGCTTCTTGCATTTGTTGTCATACATTTAATAATAAAAAGATTTACCAGAGAAACACAATTTTTAGCGTGCCCTATACTTTGAATGGACAGCACAGGGTATGCTAATATTGCTCATATTAGTGAGTTCACAAAATAGCGCTGGAAAAATTGGCACTTTTGGAGATCTGAAGTAAAATTTTAACTCTTGAAAATATGCATAACACAATACAGGTAAAATATTTAAAAAAAAATAGTTTTTTATTCATTCATATTAAATGTAAAATCAAGGTTTATAATTGCAAAAAAAACCAAAACAAAAACGTTTTAAAAGTGATTTAAAGGACATGGTCTATAATCAGGTGCTGGACTTGGAAGGTTTGAAAGTTAAATATTTATGTGTGTATATACTGTATGTGTGTATATACTGTATGCGTGCATGTATATTTGTGTGTATATATGTGTGTATGTATATACAGTGTATATATATATATATATATATATATATATATATATATATATATATATATATATATGTGTGTGTAAATATGTGTGTATGTATATATGTGTGTGTACATATCTATGTGTATGTGCAGTGTTTTAAAGGGACAGTATACTGTAAAATAGTTTTTCCCTTAATGTGTTTACAATTGCTTTTTTTACCAACTGCAGAGTAAAAAATGTATGAAAATTAGCTTTTTAAGGTTTATTTGTGTATATTAAAGCTCTTATTTTGTGTTTTGAAGCCACAACCTAATAAAATGGGTTGAGCTTGTAGATATAATCAGATCTCATTACTGTATCACATTGTGCACATATACCTGCTTCTTTATCTTATATCTGTCCTTAAAACAATCACCAATACTTTGAGAGAACAATGGAAAATCAACATTGTATTACCTTATCTCTGCTTTATCACACTGGGAGTGTAATTTCTTCTGCTGGCTGTGTTTACAAAGCTTATCTATAGCTGGTACGCGGGGCCACAAACTTTCAGAATAGGTGGGGATACCACAAGCTAAATCAACTATTTCAAATGCCAATATAAGGGTAAAGGAGCTACTTGTAAACAATTTAATAGACTCCAGCAGGTAAAGTGGATCATTGGGAACAAATTAAAGGGGAGAACATTTTTGAGTAAACTGTCCCTTTAAACATATTTCAATACAAAACAACAGTTTAAAAGTAATTGAAGATCGCTGCTCCATAACCTGTCCGCCTGCTCTTAGGTGGCAGACAGAAATCAACCCGATCAAATACGATCAGGTTGATTGACACCCTCTGCTAGCGGCCGATTAACCTCGAATCTGCATGGCCCGGCATTGCTCCAGCAGTTCACAAAAAACTGCTGGTGCAATGATAAATGCCAAGAGCATATGCTGTCGGCAATTATCGATGGGCAGCGATGTGCAGGGGACATGATACGCTACTTTGTATCATGTCTGCTCACACATTGTTAAATATTTCCCCTAGAGCAATAGCACTATTAATTGTGCTCAAGAAATGTTAACACACAATAGCACTAATATGTTTGCGCTATACTTGTAAACTGGTACTATGGGCCAGATTACGTGCTAAATAACTTTTTTGTTTGCTCGCCAACTGCGTTCAAACTAAAAATTTAACACGGCACGGTTAGCACGTGTATTACAAGTTCAAAGTAAAAAGTTAGCGGGCAAGTGAAAGTCTCCCCATAGACTTCAATAGGGCGTGATGTTAAAAAAAAAAAACCACTATCACTTATCGCTTAACATGACACTGCATTAGATCAACAGTGCTAAAGCCGAAGATAGTTATGAATACTTTACTTTAGAATGTTCTTCACATGGCTATATATGATTTTTTTTGTAAAATATATATCTATAACTATATATCTACATGAATATATACAGATATATATATATATATATATATATATATATATATATATATATATACAGGGAGTGCAGAATTATTAGGCAAGTTGTATTTTTGAGGATTTATTTTATTATTGAACAACAACCATGTTCTCAATGAACCCAAAAAACTCATTAATATCAAAGCTGAATAGTTTTGGAAGTAGTTTTTAGTTTGTTTTTAGTTATAGCTATTTTAGGGGGATATCTGTGTGTGCAGGTGACTATTACTGTGCATAATTATTAGGCAACTTAACAAAAAACAAATATATACCCATTTCAATTATTTATTTTTACCAGTGAAACCAATATAACATCTCAACATTCACAAATATACATTTCTGACATTCAAAAACAAAACAAAAACAAATCAGTGACCAATATAGCCACCTTTCTTTGCAAGGACACTCAAAAGCCTGCCATCCATGGATTCTGTCAGTGTTTTGATCTGTTCACCATCAACATTGCGTGCAGCAGCAACCACAGCCTCCCAGACACTGTTCAGAGAGGTGTACTGTTTTCCCTCCTTGTAACTCTCACATTTGATGATGGACCACAGGTTCTCAATGGGGTTCAGATCAGGTGAACAAGGAGGCCATGTCATTAGATTTTCTTCTTTTATACCCTTTCTTGCCAGCCACGCTGTGGAGTACTTGGACGCGTGTGATGGAGCATTGTCCTGCATGAAAATCATGTTTTTCTTGAAGGATGCAGACTTCTTCCTGTACCACTGCTTGAAGAAGGTGTCTTCCAGAAACTGGCAGTAGGACTGGGAGTTGAGCTTGACTCCATCCTCAACCCGAAAAGGCCCCACAAGCTCATCTTTGATGATACCAGCCCAAACCAGTACTCCACCTCCACCTTGCTGGCGTCTGAGTCGGACTTGAGCTCTCTGCCCTTTACCAATCCAGCCACGGGCCCATCCATCTGGCCCATCAAGACTCACTCTCATTTCATCAGTCCATAAAACCTTAGAAAAATCAGTCTTGAGATATTTCTAGGCCCAGTCTTGACGTTTCAGCTTGTGTGTCTTGTTCAGTGGTGGTCGTCTTTCAGCCTTTCTTACCTTGGCCATGTCTCTGAGTATTGCATACCTTGTGCTTTTGGGCACTCCAGTGATGTTGCAGCTCTGAAATATGGCCAAACTGGTGGCAAGTGGCATCTTGGCAGCTGCACGCTTGACTTTTCTCAGTTCATGGGCAGTTATTTTGCGCCTTGGTTTTTCCACACGCTTCTTGCGACCCTGTTGACTATTTTGAATGAAACGCTTGATTGTTCGATGATCACGCTTCAGAAGCTTTGCAATTTTAAGAGTGCTGCATCCCTCTGCAAGATATCTCACTATTTTTGACTTTTCTGAGCCTGTCAAGTCCTTCTTTTGACCCATTTTGCCAAAGGAAAGGAAGTTGCCTAATAATTATGCACACCTGATATAGGGTGTTGATGTCATTAGACCACACCTCTTCTCATTACAGAGATGCACATCACCTAATATGCTTAATTGGTAGTAGGCTTTCGAGCCTATACAGCTTGGAGTAAGACAACATGCATAAAGAGGATGATGTGGTCAAAATACTCATTTGCCTAATAATTCTGCACTCCCTGTATATATATATATATATATATATATATATATATATATATATATATATATATATATATATATATATATATATATATATATATATATATATATATATATATATATTTATATATATATATATATATATATATATATATATATATATATATATATATATATATATATATATATAAATATCTATTAAAAAATACAAAGAACATTTTCTTCTAGGTGAAGAGCATTGGAATATAAATATTTCTATTCAACACATTCAAACACATTAAAATTGAATAAAAATTATATTGAATGTTTCAAGATATTTAACTGGAATGGGCCCCAAAGTGTGTGTGTGTGTGTGTATATATATATATATATATAAGTGAGTACACCCCTCACATTTTTGTAAATATTTTATTATATCTTTTTATGTGACAACACTGAAGAAATGACACTTTACTACAATGTAAAGTAGTGAGTGTACAGCCTGTATAACAGTGCAAATGTGCTGCCCCCTCAAAGTAAGTCACCACACAGCCATTAATATCTAAACTGTTGGCAACAAAAGTGAGTACACCCCTAAGTGGAAATGTCCAAATTGGGTCCAAAGTGTCAATATTTTGTGTGAACACCATTATTTTCCAGCACTGCCTTAACCCTCTTGGGCATGAAGTTCACCAGAGCTTCACAGGTTGCCACTAGAGTCCTCTTCCACTCCTCCATGACAACATCACAGAGCTAGTAGATGTTAGAGACCTTGCGCTCCCCCACCTTACGTTTGAGGATACCCCACAGATGCTCAATAGGGTTTAGGTCTGGAGACATGCTTGGCCAGTCCATCACCTTTACTTTCAGCTTCTTTAGCAAGGCAGTGGTCGTCTTGGAGGTGTGTTTGGGGCCCTGTCGCCCAGTCTCCGAAGGGAGGGAACATGCTCTGCTTCAGTATGTCAAAGTACATGTTGGCATTCATGGTTCCCTCAATAAACTGTAGCTCCCCAGTGCCGGCAGCACTCATGCTGTCAGGGTATCTGAATGTTATTAAAAAATATACATATATATATTATTTATTATATACATGGCTGCCTACACCAAATGATTCATTATTTGTAAGACATTAGATGCCTGGCTGAACACATATCAATCCACCCCCACTCAACATGCAAAATTACAATGCATCCAGGTGAGAATAAAATGAAAACATTTGGTCTCATTATTTCAGACATTCATTTAAAAAATCAGGCAGTTACTTCAAAGTGAATATTAGCATTTTTGAAACCCTCAGAGGTATATGCCCATATATGGGCTTCCTGCCCAAGATGGGTAAGGAACTCACAGGCCCCCTGTGGGGAATAGACGGTCCTTATGTGGGAATGGTTGAATCTACAAACATGTTCAAGAAATTGTAGTTTTCTCTTGTTAAGTGTATCCAGTCCACGGATCATCCATTACTTATGGGATATTAACTCCTCCCCAACAGGAAGTGCAAGAGGATTCACCCAGCAGAGCTGCTATATAGCTCCTCCCCTAACTGCCATTACCAGTCATTCTCTTGCACCCAACGAATAGATAGGATGTGTGAGAGGACTGTGGTGATTATACTTAGTTTCATACCTTCAATCAAAAGTTTGTTATTTTATAATAGCACCGGAGTGTGTTATTCCTTCTCTGGTAGAATTTGAAGAAGTTTTTCTATGATTTTAGCCGGAGTAGTTAAGATCATATTGCTGTTTCTCGGCCATCTGAGGAGAGGTAAACTTCAGATCAGGGGACAGCGGGCAGATTAATCTGCAAAGAGGTATGTAGCAGCTTATTATTTTCTGACAATGGAATTGATGAGAAAATTCTGCCATACCGATATAATGTAAACTCAGCCTTAAATGCAGTAGCAGCAACTGGTATCAGGCTGTCATGTATGTATATTTTACACTTCAGTATTCTGGGGAATGGCACTTCACTGGAATTATACTGTATGCATAAAACTTTAGCCTAATTTGCAGGGACTAGCAACAGGCTTTTTAATAACACTCAATTTATTAATGTTAAACGTTTTTTGCTGGCATGTAAAATCGTTTAATTTTCTGAGGTACTTGGTGAAAAAATGTTTTGGGCACTATTTTTTTCCACTTGGCAGTCGTTTTATTTAATTTATGACAGTTTACTGATCTCTCTCACTGTTATGTGTGAGGGGGAGGGACCTTTTTTGGTGCTTTTGCTACGCATCAAAAAATTCAGTCAGAAGTTTATTGTCTTCCCTGCATGATCCGGTTCATCTCTACAGAACTCAGGGGTCTTCAAAACTTGTTTTGAGGGAGGTAATCACTCACAGCAGAGCTGTGAGATTGTAGTTGACTGTGATAAAAAAACAAAAACAAAAAAAAAACCGTTTATTTCTGTATTTTTTTTTTCTTTTTTTTTCTGCTATCAGGGTTAGTTATCCTTTGCTAATGGGAGCAATCCTTTGCTAAAATTGTGTTTTTTACAAAGATTTGATGCTATAACTTTTCAGTTTATTAATTTTCAACTGTCATAACTTTTTCTGTGCTTCTTATAGGCACAGTATGTTTTCATATTATAGTAAATTACTTGAAAAGTATTTCCAATTTGCTAGTTTATTTGCTAGTGTGTTAAACATGTCTGATTCAGAGGAAGATATCTGTGCTATATGTGCTAAAGCCAAAGTGGAGCCCAATAGAAATTTATGTACTAACTGTATTGATGCTACTTTAAATAAAAGTCAATCTGTACAAATTGAACATATTTCACCAAACAACGAGGGGAGAGTTATGCCGACTAACTCGCCTCACGTGTCAGTACCTGCATCTCCCGCTCGGGAGGTGCGTGATATTGTAGCGCCGAGTACATCTGGGCGGCCATTACAAATCACATTACAGGATATGGCTACTGTTATGACTGAAGTTTTGGCTAAATTACCGGAACTAAGAGGTAAGCGTGATCACTCTGGGGTGAGAACAGAGTGCGCTGATAATATTAGGGCCATGTCAGACACTGCGTCACAATTTGCAGAACATGAGGACGGAGAGCTTCATTCTGCGGGTGACGGTTCTGATCCAAACAAACTGGATTCAGATATTTCAAATTTTAAATTTAAGCTGGAAAACCTCCGTGTATTACTAGGGGAGGTGTTAGCGGCTCTGAATGATTGTAACACAGTTGCAATACCAGAGAAAATGTGTAGGTTGGATAAATATTTTGCGGTACCGGCGAGTACTGACGTTTTTCCTATACCTAAGAGACTTACTGAAATTGTTACTAAGGAGTGGGATAGACCCGGTGTGCCGTTCTCACCCCCTACGATATTTAGAAAGATGTTTCCAATAGACGCCACCACACGGGACTTATGGCAAACGGTCCCTAAGGTGGAGGGAGCAGTTTCTACTTTAGCTAAGCGTACCACTATCCCGGTGGAGGATAGCTGTGCCTTTTCAGATCCAATGGATAAAAAGTTAGAGGGTTACCTTAAGAAAATGTTTGTTCAACAAGGTTTTATATTGCAACCTCTTGCATGCATTGCGCCTGTCACGGCTGCAGCAGCATTTTGGTTTGAGTCTCTGGAAGAGACACTTGAATCAGCTCCATTAGATGAGATTACACACAAGCTTAAAGCCCTTAAGTTAGCTAACTCATTTATTTCAGATGCCGTAGTACATTTAACTAAACTTACGGCTAAGAATTCCGGATTCGCCATTCAGGCATGCAGAGCACTGTGGCTAAAATCCTGGTCAGCTGACGTTACTTCTAAATCTAAATTGCTTAATATACCTTTCAAAGGGCAGACCTTATTCGGGCCCGGGTTGAAAGAAATTATCGCTGACATTACAGGAGGTAAAGGCCATGCCCTGCCTCAAGACAGAGCCAAACCTAAGGCTAGACAATCTAATTTTCGTTCCTTTCGTAATTTCAAAGCAGGAGCAGCATCAACTTCCTCTGCACCAAAACAGGAAGGAGCTGTTGCTCGCTACAGACAAGGCTGGAGACCTAACCAGTCCTGGAACAAGGGCAAGCAGGCCAGGAAACCTGCTGCTGCCCCTAAGACAGCATGAATCGAGGGCCCCCGATCCGGGAACGGATGTAGTGGGGGGCAGACTTTCTCTCTTCACCCAGGCTTGGGCAAGAGATGTCCAGGATCCCTGGGCGTTAGAGATCATATCTCAGGGATACCTTCTAGACTTCAAATTCTCTCCCCCAAGAGGGAAATTTCATCTTTCAAGGTTGTCAACAAACCAAATAAAGAAAGAGGCGTTTCTACGCTGCGTACAAGATCTTTTATTAATGGGAGTGATCCATCCGGTTCCGCGGTCGGAACAAGGACAAGGGTTTTACTCAAATCTGTTTGTGGTTCCCAAAAAAGAGGGAACTTTCAGGCCAATCTTGGATTTAAAGATCCTAAACAAATTCCTAAGAGTTCCATCGTTCAAAATGGAAACTATTCGGACAATTTTACCCATGATCCAAAAGGGTCAGTACATGACCACAGTGGATTTAAAGGATGCTTACCTTCACATACCGATTCACAAAGATCATTACCGGTATCTAAGGTTTGCCTTTCTAGACAGGCATTACCAGTTTGTAGCTCTTCCATTCGGATTGGCTACGGCTCCGAGAATCTTCACAAAGGTTCTGTGTGCTCTTCTGGCGGTACTAAGACCGCGAGGAATTGCGGTAGCTCCATACCTAGACGACATTCTGATACAAGCTTCAAGCTTTCAAACTGCCAAGTCTCATACAGAGTTAGTACTGGCATTTCTAAGGTCGCATGGATGGAAGGTGAACGAAAAGAAGAGTTCTCTCTTTCCACTCACAAGAGTTCCCTTCTTGGGGACTCTTATAGATTCTGTAGAAATTAAGATTTACCTGACAGAAGACAGGTTAACAAAGCTTCAAAATGCATGCCGTGTCCTTCATTCCATTCAACACCCGTCAGTAGCTCAATGCATGGAGGTGATCGGCTTAATGGTAGCAGCAATGGACATAGTACCCTTTGCACGTCTACATCTCAGACCGCTGCAATTGTGCATGCTAAGTCAGTGGAATGGGGATTACTCAGACTTGTCCCCTACTCTGAATCTGGATCAAGAGACCAGAAATTCTCTTCTATGGTGGCTTTCTCGGCCACATCTGTCCAGGGGAATGCCATTCAGCAGGCCGGACTGGACAATTGTAACAACAGACGCCAGCCTACTAGGTTGGGGCGCTGTCTGGAATTCTCTGAAGGCTCAGGGACAATGGAATCAGGAGGAGAGTCTCCTACCAATAAACATTCTGGAATTGAGAGCAGTTCTCAATGCCCTTCTGGCTTGGCCCCAGTTAACAACTCGGGGGTTCATCAGGTTTCAGTCGGACAACATCACGACTGTAGCTTACATCAACCATCAGGGAGGGACAAGAAGCTCCCTAGCAATGATGGAAGTATCAAAGATAATTCACTGGGCAGAGTCTCACTCTTGCCACCTGTCAGCAATCCACATCCCGGGAGTGGAGAACTGGGAGGCGGATTTCTTAAGTCGTCAGACTTTTCATCCGGGGGAGTGGGAACTTCATCCGGAGGTCTTTGCCCAAATACTTCGACGTTGGGGCAAACCAGAGATAGATCTCATGGCGTCTCGACAGAACGCCAAGCTTCCTCGTTACGGGTCCAGATCCAGGGATCCGGGAGCGGTTCTGATAGATGCTTTGACAGCACCTTGGACCTTTGGGATGGCTTATGTGTTTCCACCCTTCCCGATGCTTCCTCGATTGATTGCCAGAATCAAACAGGAGAGAGCATCAGTGATTCTAATAACGCCTGCATGGCCACGCAGGACTTGGTATGCAGATCTAGTGGACATGTCATCCTGTCCACCTTGGTCGCTACCTCTGAAACAGGACCTTCTGATCCAGGGTCCCTTCAAACATCAAAATCTAATTTCTCTGAAGCTGACTGCTTGGAAATTGAACGCTTGATTTTATCAAAACGTGGTTTTTCTGAGTCAGTTATTGATACCTTAATACAGGCTAGGAAGCCTGTTACCAGAAAGATTTACCATAAGATATGGCGCAAATACTTATATTGGTGCGAATCCAAGAGTTACTCATGGAGTAAGGTTAGGATTCCGAGGATATTGTCTTTTCTACAAGAAGGTTTAGAAAAGGGTTTATCCGCTAGTTCCTTAAAGGGACAGATTTCAGCTCTGTCCATTCTTTTACACAAACGTCTGTCAGAAGTTCCGGACGTTCAAGCTTTTTGTCAGGCTTTAGCTAGGATCAAGCCTGTGTTTAAAACTGTTGCTCCACCATGGAGTTTGAACCTAGTTCTTAATGTTTTACAGGGGGTTCCGTTTGAACCCCTTCATTCCATTGATATCAAGTTGTTATCTTGGAAAGTTCTGTTTTTAATGGCGATTTCCTCGGCTCGAAGAGTCTCTGAGTTATCTGCCTTACATTGTGATTCTCCTTATCTGATTTTTCATTCAGACAAGGTAGTTCTGCGTACTAAACCTGGGTTCCTACCTAAGGTGGTCACTAACAGGAATATCAATCAAGAGATTGTGGTTACATCTTTGTGTCCTAATCCTTCTTCGAAAAAGGAACGTCTGCTACACAATCTAAATGTAGTCCGTGCCCTGAAATTTTATCTACAGGCAACTAAGGATTTTCGACAAACGTCTTCCCTGTTTGTCGTTTATTCTGGTCAGAGGAGAGGTCAAAAAGCTTCGGCTACCTCTCTCTCCTTTTGGCTTCGTAGCATAATACGGTTAGCCTATGAGACTGCTGGACAGCAGCCTCCTGAAAGAATTACAGCACATTCTACTAGAGCTGTGGCTTCCACTTGGGCCTTTAAGAATGAGGCTTCTGTTGAACAGATTTGCAAGGCTGCAACTTGGTCTTCTCTTCATACTTTTTCCAAATTTTACAAATTTGACACTTTTGCTTCTTCGGAGGCTGTTTTTGGGAGAAAGGTTCTTCAGGCAGTGGTTCCTTCCGTATAAAGAGCCTGCCTGTCCCTCCCGTCATCCGTGTACTTTAGCTTTGGTATTGGTATCCCATAAGTAATGGATGATCCGTGGACTGGATACACTTAACAAGAGAAAACATAATTTATGCTTACCTGATAAATTTATTTCTCTTGTAGTGTATCCAGTCCACGGCCCGCCCTGTCACTTTAAGGCAGGTAATTTTTCCATTAAACTACAGTCACCACTGTACCCTATGGTTTTCCTTTCTCTGCATGTTTTCGGTCGAATGACTGTTAATGGCAGTTAGGGGAGGAGCTATATAGCAGCTCTGCTGGGTGAATCCTCTTGCACTTCCTGTTGGGGAGGAGTTAATATCCCATAAGTAATGGATGATCCGTGGACTGGATACACTACAAGAGAAATAAATTTATCAGGTAAGCATAAATTATGTTTTTACCATCTAAGTGTTAAATTGTCCCTGCTGAGATCTAAATACACATAAGGCATCTGAACTCAAGTTACCTACAGCACATGGGAAATTAAATATCAGATAAAGGAATTATGCCTAATTTTGATAAGTTTAAGATACTCAAATGAACATGTATATTTAGACACATGAATCTGGGAGATTGTCTATGCCTAAGAAGGGTAATATTGGAAGCTGGAAACCTAAGAAGCAGTGACTAATAGTAACATATTAGATACATTTTTGCTGAGCTTGATAAATACTGCAAATAGATATATGAATGCTTGACATTTTTAACAATAATTTCTTTGTTTTGCAGACAGCATGATTTCCTATGAATGTTGGTCATGGGCATCAATCTATGCACTAAGAAAGAGGTGTACTTAATGTGAAATATGCTGTGTTTTTATATGAATATAAGAAAATAATCAAATGCAACTTTAAATGGATTTAAGTTAATAATAATATGATGTTAAAAATAATACTGATGTTTCATATTAAAATAAGCAGGAAAAATGAGAAAATATGATCCATGTGTATTTGAACATGTGACTTATAAATGCTAGGTTATGTTATATTATGTTGAATATAAACAACATAAGGAGATATTTGGAATGTAGCAAAATTATTGGTAAGACTATATTTCTGGTTGTCTGCTGCCCCCTAGGGGATTGGAACTGGTACAACAGCCAAATAAATTGTCTATTAGAACACATACAGAGCCAGTCAGGGAGGCGTCTCCCAGATAGCCAATCAATGCTAAGCATCAAAAGAGCCAATCCGAAAAGACAAGCACCGTGGGGCATTTCCAAATAATCACTGATGATTAGAATAAAAAGCGGTGGGATTATATCGCATGCATCATCTTTAGAAGAGGCTTCCTTCTGGGACGACAGCCATGCAGACCAATTTGGTGCAGTGTGCGGCATATGGTCTGAGCACTGACAGGCTGACCCCCCCACCCCTTCAACCTCTGCAGCAATGCTGGCAGCACTCATACATATATTTCTTAAAGACAACCTCTGGATATGATGCTGAGCACATGCACTCAACTTATTTGGTCCACCATGGCGAGGCCTGTTCTGAATGGAACCTGTCCTGTGAAACTGCTGTATGGTCTTGCACACCGTGCTGCAGCTCAGTTTCAGGGTCTTGGCAATCTTCTTATAGCCTAGGCCATTTTTATGTAGAGCAACAATTCTTTTTTTCAGATCCTCAGAGAGTTTTTTGCCATGAGGTGCCATGTTGAACTTCCAGTGACCAGTATGAGAGAGTATGAGAGCGATAACACCACATTTAACACACCTGCTCCCCATTCACACCTGAGACCTTGTAACAATAACCAGTCACATGACACTGGGGAGGGAAAATGGCTAATTGGGCCCAATTTGGACATTTCTACTTAGGGGTGTACTCACTTTTGTTGCCAACGGTTTAGACATTAATGGCTGTATCTTGAGTTATTTTGAGGGGACAGAAAACTGACACTGTTATACAGGCTGTACACTCACTACTTTACATTGTAGCAAAGTGTCATTTCTTCAGTGTTGTCAGATGAAAAGATATAATAAAATGCTTAAAAAAATGTGAGGGGTGTACTCACTTTTGTGAGATACTGTATATGTGCACATATATTTAAATGTATGTATGCACATAGATTTAAACATATAAATACATGTGTATACACATATATACACATATCTATATACACACATACACATATTTAGACATACAAAGGTATATATATGTGTATTATATATATATACAGTATTCCACAAAAGCGAGTACACCCCTCATATTTTTGTAAATATTTTATTATATCTTTTCATGTGACAACACTGAAGAAATTACACTTTGCTACAATGTAAAGTAGTGAGTGTACAGCCTGTATAACAGTGTAAATTTGCTGTCCCCTCAAAATAACTCAACACACAGCCATTAATGTCTAAACCATTGGCAACAAAAGTGAGTACACCCCTAAGTGGAAATGTCCAAATTGGGCCCAATTAGCCATTTTCCCTCCCCGGTGTTATGTGACAAATTAGTGTTGCAAGGTCTCAGATGTGAATGGGCAGCAGGTGTGTTAAATTTGGTGTTATCACTCTCATACTCTCTCATACTGGTCACTGGAAGTTCAACATGGCACCTAATGGCAAAGAACTCTCTGAGGATCTGAAATAATTGAAAGAATTGTTGCTCTACATAAAGATGGCCTAGGCTATAAGAAGATTGCCAAGATCCTGAAACTGAGCTGCAGCACGGTGGGCAAGACCATACAGCAGTTTCACAAGACAGGTTCCACTAAGAACAGGCCTCGCCATGGTCGACCAAAGAAGTTGAGTGCACATGCTCAGCATCATATCCAGAGGTTGTCTTTTGGAAATAGATGTATGAGTGCTGCCAGCATTGCTCAAGAGGTTAAAGAGGTTGGGGGGTCAGCCTGTCAGTGCTCAGACCATACTCCGCACACTGCATCAAATTGCTCTGCATGGCTGTCATCCCAGAAGGAAGCCTCTTCTAAAGATGATGCTCAAGAAAGCCTGCAAACAGTTTGCTAAAGACAAGCAGACTAAGGACATGGATTACTGGAACCATGTCCTGTTGTCCGATGAGACCAAGAAAAACTTATTTGGTTCAGATGGTGTTAAGCATGTGTGACAGCAACCAGGTGAGGAGTACAAAGACAAGTGTGTCTTGCCTATAGTGGTGGGATTGTCATCGTCTGGGCCTGCATGAGTGCTGCCGGCACTGGGGAGCTACAGTTCATTGAGTGAACCATGAATGCCTACATATACTGTGACATACTGAATCAGAGCATGATCCCCCCCCTTTGGAGACAGGGCCGCAGGGCAGTATTTCAACATGATAAAGACCCCAAACACACCTCCAAGACGACTGCCTTGCTAAAGAAGCTGAGGGTAAAGGTGATGGACTGGCCAAACATGTCTCCTGACCTAAACCCTATTGAGCATCTGTGGGGCATCCTCAAATGGAAGGTGAGGGAGAGAAAGGTCTCTAACATTCACCAGCTCTGTGATGTCGTCATGGAGGAGTGAAAAAGGACTCCAGTGGCAAACTGTGAAGCTTTGGTGAACTTCATGCCCAAGAGGGCTAAGGCAGTGCTGTAAAATAATGGCGGCCACACAAAATATTGACACTTTGGGCCCAATTTGGACAATTCCACTTAGGGGTGTACTCGTTTTTGTTGCCAACGGTTTAGACATTAATGGCTGTGTGTTGAGTTATTTTGAGGGGATAGCAAATTCAAACCGTTATACAGGCTGTACACTCACTACTTTACATTGTAGCAAAGTGTCATTTCTTCAGTGCTGTCACATGAGGGTGTGCTCACTTTTGTGGGATACTGTATATATATATATATATATATATATATATACACACACACACACACATGAGTATATACAGTATGTGTTTAAATGTATGTATATGTGCATACATACCTTTAAACACATAAATACACCATATCTCTTTTAACCCTTATATAAAAATGTAAGCGTATATCAATGAGTATACATGTGTGTAATAGTGTATTTTAATGTGTTTGTGATTTTTTTTTATGAACATTTTTTTCCTAACTCTTACACTTTATGCCAGGTCTGAAGTCGCGCTAATACTTTGAGCTCAGTTTCTGGTTAAACATATTATTAAAATCCTGCTGGGGAGCCACAAGCATTGCAGCTTCTGAGCTTAAAGGGACATGCAATTTTAAATAACTTTCCATTTTATTTCTATTATCCAATTTGTTTTGTTCTCTTTACATCCTGATTGGTGGCTGCACATATATGCATCTTGTCATTGGCGTTCAGCTAACTCTCAGTTGTACATTGCTGCTTTTTCAACAAAGGATACTAAGGCCTAGATTTGGAGTTCGGCGGTAGCCGTCAAAACCAGCGTTAGAGGCTCCTAACGCTGGTTTTGGCCGCCCGCTGGTATTTGGAGTCAGTGATTAAAGGGTCTAACGCTCACTTTTCAGCCGCGACTTTTCCATACCGCAGATCCCCCTACGCCATTTGCGTAGCCTATCTTTTCAATGGGATCTTTCTAACGCTGGTATTTAGAGTCGTTTCTGAAGTGAGCGTTAGAGCTCTAACGACAAGATTCCAGCCGCCTGAAAATAGCAGGAGTTAAGAGCTTTCTGGCTAACGCCGGTTCATAAAGCTCTTAACTACTGTACCCTAAAGTACACTAACACCCATAAACTACCTATGTACCCCTAAACCGAGGTCCCCCCACATCGCCGCCACTCGATTTAAATTTTTAACCCCTAATCTGCCGACCGCCACCTACGTTATACTTATGTACCCCTAATCTGCTGCCCCTAACCCCGCCGACCCCTATATTATATTTCTTAACCCCTAACTTGCCCCCCACAACGTCGCCGCCAGCTACTTAAAATAATTAACCCCTAATCTTCCGACCGCAAATCGCCGCCACCTACGTTATCCCTATGTACCCCTAATCTGCTGCCCCTAACATCGCCGACCCCTATATTATATTTATTAACCCCTAATCTGCCCCCCTCAACGTCGCCGACACCTGCCTACACTTATTAACCCCTAATCTGCCGAGCGGACCTGAGCGCTACTATAATAAAGTTATGAACCCCTAACCCGCCTCACTAACCCTATCATAAATAGTATTAACCCCTAATCTGCCCTCCCTAACATCGCCGACACCTAACTTCAATTATTAACCCCTAATCTGCCGACCGGAGCTCACCGCTATTCTAATAAATGGATTAACCCCTAAAGCTAAGTCTAACCCTAACACTAACACCCCCCTAACTTAAATATAATTTTTATCTAACGAAATAAATTAACTCTTATTAAATAAATGATTCCTATTTAAAGCTAAATACTTACCTGTAAAATACATCCTAATATAGCTACAATATAAATTATAATTATATTATAGCTATTTTAGGATTAATATTTATTTTACAGGCAACTTTGTAATTATTTTAACCAGGTACAATAGCTATTAAATAGTTAAGAACTATTTAATAGTTACCTAGTTAAAATAATAACAAATTTACCTGTAAAATAAATCCTAACCTAAGATATAATTAAACCTAACACTAGACTATCAATAAAATAATTAAATAAACTACCTACAATTACCTACAATTAACCTAACACTACACTATCAATAAATTAATTAAACACAATTCCTACAAATAACTACAATGAAATAAACTAGCTAAAGTACAAAAAATAAAAAAGAACTAAGTTACAGAAAATAAAAAAATATTTACAAACATAATAAAAATATTACAACAATTTTAAACTAATTACACCTACTCTAAGCCCCCTAATAAAATAACAAAGCCCCCCAAAATAAAAAATTCCCTACCCTATTCTAAATTAAAAAAGTTACAAGCTCTTTTACCTTACCAGCCCTGAACAGGGCCCTTTGCGGGGCATGCCCCAAGAATTTCAGCTCTTTTGCCTGTAAAAGAATAAATACAATACCCCCCCCCCAACATTACAACCCACCACCCACATACCCCTAATCTAACCCAAACCCCCCTTAAATAAACCTAACACTAAGCCCCTGAAGATCTTCCTACCTTGTCTTCACCATACCAGGTTCACCGATCCGTCCTGAAGAGCTCCTCCGATGTCCTGATCCAAGCCCAAGCGGGGGCTGAAGAGGTCCATGATCCGGTCAAAGTCTTCATCCAAGCGGGGCAGAAGAGGATCTTCCATCCGATTGAAGTCATCATCCAGGCGGCATCTTCTATGGTCTTCCATCCGGAGCGAAGCGGCAGGATCCTGAAGACCTCCAGCGCGGAACATCCATCCGGACCGACGACTGAACGACGAATGACTGTTCCTTTAAGGGACGTCATCCAAGATGGCGTCCCTCGAATTCCGATTGGCTGATAGGATTCTATCAGCCAATCGGAATTAAGGTAGGAAT
Source organism: Bombina bombina (assembly GCF_027579735.1). Lineage (NCBI taxonomy): Eukaryota > Metazoa > Chordata > Amphibia > Anura > Bombinatoridae > Bombina > Bombina bombina. Next base: position 918,530,915 of record NC_069500.1, read on the forward strand.
TTTCTGATTGGCTGATGGAATCAGCCAATCAGAATCAAGTTCAATCCGATTGGCTGATCCAATCAGCCAATCAGATTGAGCTCGCATTCTATTGGCTGTTCCGATCAGCCAATAGAATGCGAGCTCAATCTGATTGGCTGATTGGATCGGCCAATCGGATTGAACTAGATTCTGATTGGCTGATTCCATCAGCCAATCAGAAAATTCCTACCTTAATTCCGATTGGCTGATAGAATCCTATCAGCCAATCGGAATTCGAGGGACGCCATCTTGGATGACGTCCCTTAAAGGAACAGTCATTCGTCGTTCAGTCGTCGGTCCGGATGGATGTTCCGCGCTGGAGGTCTTCAGGATCCTGCCGCTTCGCTCCGGATGGAAGACCATAGAAGATGCCGCCTGGATGATGACTTCAATCGGATGGAAGATCCTCTTCTGCCCCGCTTGGATGAAGACTTTGACCGGATCATGGACCTCTTCAGCCCCCGCTTGGGCTTGGATCAGGACATCGGAGGAGCTCTTCAGGACGGATCGGTGAACCTGGTATGGTGAAGACAAGGTAGGAAGATCTTCAGGGGCTTAGTGTTAGGTTTATTTAAGGGGGGTTTGGGTTAGATTAGGGGTATGTGGGTGGTGGGTTGTAATGTTGGGGGGGGGGTATTGTATTTATTCTTTTACAGGCAAAAGAGCTGAAATTCTTGGGGCATGCCCCGCAAAGGGCCCTGTTCAGGGCTGGTAAGGTAAAAGAGCTTGTAACTTTTTTAATTTAGAATAGGGTAGGGAATTTTTTATTTTGGGGGGCTTTGTTATTTTATTAGGGGGCTTAGAGTAGGTGTAATTAGTTTAAAATTGTTGTAATATTTTTATTATGTTTGTAAATATTTTTTTATTTTCTGTAACTTAGTTCTTTTTTATTTTTTGTACTTTAGCTAGTTTATTTCATTGTAGTTATTTGTAGGTATTGTATTTAATTAATTTATTGATAGTGTAGTGTTAGGTTAATTGTAGGTAATTGTAGGTAGTTTATTTAATTATTTTATTGATAGTCTAGTGTTAGGTTTAATTATATCTTAGGTTAGGATTTATTTTACAGGTAAATTTGTTATTATTTTAACTAGGTAACTATTAAATAGTTCTTAACTATTTAATAGCTATTGTACCTGGTTAAAATAATTACAAAGTTGCCTGTAAAATAAATATTAATCCTAAAATAGCTACAATGTAATTATAATTTATATTGTAGCTATATTAGGATTTATTTTACAGGTAAGTATTTAGCTTTAAATAGGAATCATTTATTTAATAAGAGTTAATTTATTTCGTTAGATGTAAATTATATTTAACTTAGGGGGGTGTTAGTGTTAGGGTTAGACTTAGCTTTAGAAGTTAATACATTTATTAGAATAGCGGTGAGCTCCGGTCGGCAGATTAGGGGTTAATAATTGAAGTTAGGTGTCGGCGATGTTAGGGAGGGCAGATTAGGGGTTAATACTATTTATGATAGGGTTAGTGAGGCGGGTTAGGGGTTCATAACTTTATTATAGTAGCGCTCAGGTCCGCTCGGCAGATTAGGGGTTAATAAGTGTAGGCAGGTGTCGGCGACGTTGAGGGGGGCAGATTAGGGGTTAATAAATATAATATAGGGGTCGGCGATGTTAGGGCAGCAGATTAGGGGTACATAGGGATAACGTAGGTGGCGGCGGTTTACGGAGCGGCAGATTAGGGGTTAAAAAAAATATGCAGGGGTCAGCGATAGCGGGGGCGGCAGATTAGGGGTTAATAAGTGTAAGGTTAGGGGTGTTTAGACTCGGGGTACATGTTAGAGTGTTAGGTGCAGACGTAGGAAGTGTTTCCCCATAGGAAACAATGGGGCTGCGTTAGGAGCTGAACGCTGCTTTTTTGCAGGTGTTAGGTTTTTTTCCAGCTCAAACAGCCCCATTGTTTCCTATGGGAGAATCGTGCACGAGCACGTTTTTGAGGCCGGCCGCGTCCGTAAGCAACTCTGGTATCGAGAGTTGCATTTGCGGAAAAAATGCTCTACGCTCCTTTTTTGGAGTCTAACGCAGCATTTGATTAAACTCTCGATACCAGAGTTAAATTTATGGTGCGGCCAGAAAAAAGCCCGCGGAGCGTTAACAGCCCTTTTACCGCCGAACTCCAAATCTAGGCCTAAGAGAATAAAGCAAATTAGATAAAATAAGTTAATTGGAAAGTTGTTTAAAATCGTATGTTCAATCTGAATCATGAAACAAAAATGTTGGCTTCCATATCCCTTTAACACAGACAGTGAGTCAATTCAGGATCAGCAGACACATTTAGCCATCAATCACTGTTCAGATGCTGTAATGCCCTTTGAGAGATTAACCACATAGCAAGCTAAGATCAGTTACAAAATGACTTGTAAAGAATGAAAGCATGTAATTTTTGTCTTAGTATGTTCTTTAAAAGGTTATTTATTTTACATATGTGTTTACTAGCCCTCAATAACATATTTGTATAAAGTTATGGTATTTTTATCAGTACCATGGAAGGAATAAGTATCTTACTCACCAAATATTTTTATGTTACAAAGCTTAAGTCTCAACCTGTTCCCCCCATAGAAGTCAAAGGAGAGAAAAAAGTGGGAGAAAAAAAAATCCCACTCTCGCACTAACCTGAACACTCGGGTAGATTTATCATACCCCGGGCGGACATGATTCGTTATAGCTGATCATGTCCGCCCTGCATCGCTAAATGCAGACAGCATAAGCACAAACAGTTCTGGTAAACTGCTTGTGCAATGCCGCCCCCTGCAGATTCACGGTCGCTAGCAGGAGGTGTCAATCAACCCAATCATATTGATCGGGTGGATTGATGTCTGCAGCCTCAGAGGCAGCGGATGAGTTAAGGAGCAGAGGTCTTAAGACTGCTGCTTCTTAACTCCTGTTTCCGACGAGCCTAAAGGCTCACGTGGAACCAGTAGCATTAGGGGCCATTCGGCCCTTAATAAATCGGTCCCATATTCTCAACTGCGCTAACCCGACATAGAAATATGAATATTTCACATTCCAATGTAGAATATGTTCTATTTATTCATACATACATACAGTATTTATATATATATATATATATATATATATATATATATATACATATATATATATAGGTATGGATATATACATATACTGTGTGTGTGTATATATATATATATATATATATATATATATATATATATATATATATATATATATATATATATATATATATATATATAGGAATATCTATTGAAAAATACTTAAAATATATTCTCCTATATGAAGAACATTGGAATGTGAAATATTTATAAACATTTATTAAAATTGAATATTGCATAAATATGTATTTACATGTTTTCATGTACTTGACTGCAAAGGGCTACAATAAACTTCCATATATGTTTATATATGTGTACATATGTATTTCTGTGTTTATATGTGTATATATGTCTGTAAATATAAATATATATATACAGTATATATACAGTATCTTACAAAAGTGAGTACACCCCTCACATTTTTGTAAATATTGTATTATATAGTTTTATGTGACAACACTGAAGAAATAACACTTTGCTACAATGTAAAATAGTGAGTAAACAGCCTGAATAACAGTGTAAATTTGCTGTCCCCTCAAAATAACTCAACACACAGCCATTAATGTCTAAACCATTGGCAACAAACGTGAGTACAACCCTAAGTGGAAATGTACAAATTGGGCTTAAAGTGTCAATATTTTGTGTGGCAACAATTATTTTCCAGCACTGCCTTAACCCTCTTGCGCATGGAGTTCATCAGAGATTCACAGGTTGCCACTGGAGTCCTCTTCCACTCCTCCATGACGACATCACAGAGCTGGTGGATGTTAGAGACCTTGCGCTCCCCCACCTTCCATTTGAGGATGCCCCACAGATGCTCAATAGGGTTTAGGTCTGGAGACATGCTTGGTCAGTCCATCACCTTTACCCTCAGCTTCTTTAGCAAGGCAGTGGTTGTCTTGGAGGTGTGTTTGGGGTCGTTATCATGTTGGTATACTGCCCTGCGGCCCAGTCTCTGAAGGGAGGGGATCATGCTCTGCTTTAGTATGTCACAGTACATGTTGGCATTCATGGTTCCCTCAATGTACTGTAGCACCCCAGTGCCGGCAGCACTCATGCAGGCCCAGACCATGACACTCCCACCACCATGCTTGACTGTAGGCAAGATACACTTGTCTTTGTACTCCTCATCTGGTTGCTGCCACGCACGCTTGACACCATCTGAACCAAATAAGTTTATCTTGGTCTCTTCAGACCACAGGACATGGTTCCAGTAATCCAGTAGTCTGCTTGTCTTCAGAAAACTGTTTGCGGGCTTTCTGTGCATCATCTTTAGAAGAGGCTTCCTTCTGGGACGACAGTCATGCAGACCAATTTGATGCAGTGTGCGGAGTATGGTCTGAGCACTGACAGGCTGACCCCCCCACCCAATGCTGGCAGCACTCATACGTATATTTCCCAAAGACAACCTCTGGATATGACGCTGAGCACGTGCACTTAACATCTTTGGTCGACCATAGCAAGGCCTGTTCTGAGTGAATCCTGTCCTGTGAAACAGCTGTATGGTCTTGCATACCGTGCTGCAGCTCAGTTTCAGGGTCTTGTCAATATTCTTATAGCCTAGGCCATCTTTATGTAGAGCAACAATTCTTTTATTCAGATCCTCAGAGAGTTCTTTGCCATGAGGTGCCATGTTGATCTTCCAGTGACCAGTATGAGAGAGTGTGAGAGCGATAACACCAAATTTAACATACCTGCTCCCCATTCACACCTGAGACCTTGTAACACTAACGAGTCACATGACACTGGGGAGAGAAAATGGCTAACTGGGCCCAATTTGGACATTTCCACTTAGGGGTGTACTCACTTTTGTTGCCAATGGTTTAGATATTAATGGCTGTGTGTTGAGTTATTTTGAGGGGACAGCAAATTTACACTGTGGTACAGGTTGTACACTCACTACTTTACATTGTAGCAAAGTGTAATTTCTTTCATGTAATTGGCAAGAGTCCATGAGCTAGTGACGTATGGGATATACAATCCTACCAGGAGGGGCAAAGTTTCCCAAACTTCAAAATGCCTATAAATGCACCCCTCACCACACCCACAATTCAGTTTTACAAACTTTGCCTCCTATGGAGGTGGTGAAGTAAGTTTGTGCTAAGATTTCTACGTTGACATGCGCTTCTCAGCATTTTGAAGCCTGATTCCTCTCAGAGTACAGCGAATGTCAGAGGGACGTGGAGAGTATCACCTATTGAATGCAATGATTTTCCTAAAGGGGATCTATTTCATAGGTTCTCTGTTTTTGGTCGTAGAGATTCATCTCCTACCTCCCTTTTCAGATCGACGATATACTCTCATATACCATTACCTCTACTGATAACTGTTTCAGTACTGGTTTGGCTATCTGCTATATGTGGATTGGTGTCTTTTGGTAAGTATGTTTTTTATTACTTAAGACACCTCAGCTATGGTTTGGCACTTTATGCATTAATATAAAGTTCTAAATATATGTATTGTACTTATATTTGCCTTGAGTCAGGTTCATGTATTTCTTTTTGCAGATTGTCAGTTTCATATTTGGGGAAAGTAAATATTAAGAAATATTTTTTTTACCTGGGGTTTAGTCTTTTTTCAATTGATTACTTTGTTTCAAATTGCTGGCTGGATTAGACTTGCGGGTGCACCAAATGCTACACTTTATTGCGCAAGAATTTTTGGCGCGAAAAGGCACGTCCGTTGACGTAAGTTTGTCACTTCCGGTGTCGTAGTTGACGCCAAGCTGTTCACACAGGGTTGTGTTGTTAGTGACGTGAGTGTGTCATTTCCGGAGATGGTTGGTGCCAAAAAATTTTCAGTTACGTTGTGCGTCATACTTGGCGCCAAACTTTTTTCATTATTTATTACCCCATTGCTGTTTGCCTCTTGCCTTTTTCTATGTCAGAGGGCTATGCTATTTGCATTTTTTTCCCATTCCTGAAACTGTCATATAAGGAAATTGATAATTTTGCTTTATATGTTGTTTTTTATTTTACATTTTGCAAGATGTCTCAATCTGATCCTGCTTCAGAAGTATCTGTTGGAACTTTGCTGCCTGACATCGGTTCTACCAAAGCAAAGTGAATTTGTTGTAAAATTGTGGAGATTATATCTCCTAATGTCATTTGTAATAGTTGTCATGATAAACTTTTACATGCAGAGAATGTTTCCATCAGTAATAGTACATTGCCAGTTGCAGTTCCTTCAACCTCTAATATACATGATATACCTATGAATTTTAAAGAATTTGTTTCTGATTCTATTCTGAAGGCTTTGTCTGCATTTCCGCCTTCTAATAAACGTAAAAGGTCTTTTAAAACTTCCCATAAAGTTGATAAAATTTCAAATGACCGACAACATAATGAATTATCCACCTCTGATTAGGATCCATCTGATTCAGAAGATCCTTCCTAAGATATTGACACTGACAAATCTACTTATTTATTTAAAATGGAGTATATGTGTTCTTTGTTAAAAGAAGTGTTAAGTACTTTGGATATTGAGGAAGCTAGTCCTCTTGATATTAAATCCAGTACATTTTTAAATTCTGTTTTTAAACATCCTGTGGTTACTCCAGAGGTTTTTCATATTCCTGATGCTATTTCTGATATGATTTCTAAGGAATGGAATAAGCCGGGTACTCCTTTTAATCCTTCTGCAAGGTTTAAAAAATTGTATCCTTTACCAGCAGTTTCTATAGAGTTTTGGGAAAAGATCCCCAAGGTTGATGGGGCTATTTCCACTCTTGCTAAACTAACCACTATTCCCATGGAAGATAGTACTTCCTTTAAAGATCCTTTAGATAGGAAGCTTGAATCTTATCTAATGAAAGCCTATCTATATTCAGGTCATCTTCTCAGGCCTGCAATTACTTTGGCTGATGTTGCGGCTGCATCAACTTTTTGGTTGGAGAATTTAGCACAACAAGAATTGGATCCTGACTTGTCTAGCATTGTTCACTTGTTGCAACATGCTAATTATTTTATTTGTGATGCCATTTTTTATATTATCAAAATTGATGTTAGATCCATGTTTTTCGCTATTTTAGCTAGAAGAGCTTTGTGGCTTAAATCTTGGAATGCTGATATGACATCTAAGTCTAGATTACTATCTCTTTCTTTCCAAGGTAATAATTGATTTGGTTCTCAGTTGGATTCTATTATCTCAACTGTTACTGGGGGAAAGGGAGTTTTTCTGCCTCAGGATAAAAAAACCTAAGGGTTAATCTAAGGCTTTTAACCGTTTTCGTTCCTTTGGTCAAAATAAGGAACAAAAGTCTAATCCTTCCCCCAAGGAATCTGTTTCCAATTGGTAGCCATCCGCAAATTGGAATAAATCCAAGCCTTTTAAGAAACCAAAATGAGCCCCTAAGTCTGCATGAAGGTGCAGCCCTCATTCCAGCTCAGCTGGTAGGGGGCAGATTAAGGTTTTTCAAGGATGTTTGGGCAAATTCTGTCCAAAATCAATGGATTCAGAGCATTGTCTCTCAGGGGTACAAAATAGGATTCAGAGTAAGACCTCCTGTGAGAAGATTTTTTCTCTCACTCATCCCAGTAAATCCAGTAAAAGCTCAGGTTTCAGGGGTAATCATGCCGGTTCCTTTTCAGGAACAAGGTCTGGGGTTTTATTCAAATCTATTAATTGTCCCAAAGAAAGTAAATTCATTCAGACCAGTTCTGGATCTGAAAATTTTGAAACATTATATAAGAGTACCAACTTTCAAGATGGTGACTATAAGGACTATTCTGCCTTTTGTTCAGCAAGGACATTATATGTCTACAATAGACTTGCAGGATGCTTATCTTCATATTCCGATTCATCCAGAACATTATCAGTTCCTGAGATTCTCTTTTCTAGACAAGCATTACCAATTTGTTGCTCTTCCATTTGGCCTAGCAACAGCTCCAAGAATCTTTTCGAAGGTTCTAGGTGCCCTACTCTCTGTAATCAGAGAACAGGGTATTGCGGTGTTTCCTTATTTGGACGATATCTTGGTACTAGCTCAGTCTTTACGTTCTGCAGAATCTCACATGAATCAACTTGTGTTGTTTCTTCGAAAGCATGGTTGGAGGATCAATTTACCAAAAAGTTTCTTGATTCCTCAGAAAAGGCTCACCTTTTTAGGCTTCCAGATAGATTCAGTGTCCATGACTTTGTCTCTAACAGACAAGAGACGTTTGAAATTGGTTGCAGCATGTCGGCACCTTCAGTCTCAGTCATTCCCTTCAGTGGCTATGTGCATGGAAGTTTTAGGCCTCATGACTGCAGCATCGAACGCAATTCCTTTTGCTCATTTTCACATGAGACCTCTCCAGCTTTGTATGCTGAGTCAATGGTGCTGGGATTATACAAAGATATCACAATTAATATCCTTAAAACCCAATGTTCCGCACTCTCTGATGTGGTGGTTAAATCACCAACGTTTAGTTCAAGGGGCCTCTTTTGTTTGGCCAACCTGGACTGTGATCACAACAGATGCGAGTCTTTCAGGTTGGGAAGCTGTCTGGGGATCTCTGACAGCACAAGGGGTTTGGAAATCTCAAGAGGCGAGATTACCAATCAATATTTTAGAACTCCGTGCAATTCTCAGAGCTCTTCAGTTTTGGCCTCTGTTGAAGAGAGAACCGTTCATTTGTTTCAGACAGACAATATCAGGACGGTGACATATGTCAATCATCAGGGTAATGCTCACAGTCCCCAAGCTATGAAAGAAGTATCTTGGATACTTGTTTGGGCGGAATACAGCTCCCGTCTAATTTTTGCGGTTCATATCCCAGGTGTAGACAATTGGGAGGTGGATTATTTCAGCCGTCAGACTTTACATCCGTGGGAGTGGTCTCTCCATCTGGATGTGTTTTCTCAGATTGTTCAGATGTGGGGTCTTCCAGAAATAGATCTGATGGCTTCTCATCTAAACAAGAAACTTCCCAGATACCTGTCCAGGTCCAGGGATTTTCAGGCGGAAGCAGTAGATGCTTTGACACTTCAATGGTGTTATCAACCTGCTTACATCTTTCCGCCTCTAGTTCTTCTTCCAAGAGTGATTTCCAAAATCATCATGGAACAATCGTTTGTGTTGCTGGTGGCACCAGCATGGCCACACAGGTTTTGTTATGCGGATCTGGTTCGGATGTCCAGTTGCCAACCTTGGCCACTTCCATTAAGGCCGGACCTTCTGTCTCAAGGTCCGTTTTTCCATCAGGATCTCAAATCGTTAAATTTGAAGGTATTGAAATTGAAAGCTTAGTGCTAAGTCATAGAGGGTTCTCTGACTCAGTAATTAATACTATGTTACAAGCTCGCAAATCTGTCTCTAGAAAAATTTATTATCGAGTTTGGAACATTTACATTTCCTGGTGTTCTTCTCATAAATTCTCTTGCCATTCTTTTAGAATTCCTAGAATTTTACAGTTTCTTCAGGATGGTTTGGATAAAGGTTTGTCTGCAAGTACCTTGAAGGGACAAATCTCTGCTCTCTCCATTTTATTTCACAGAAAGATTGCTAAACTTCCTGATATTCACTGTTTTGTACAGGCTTTAGTCCGTATTAAGCCTGTCTTTCTTGTGAATCTCCTTTTCTGATTTTTCATCAGGATAAGGTGGTTTTGCGGACTTCATTTACATTTTTACCTAAGGTTGTGAATTCTAACAACATTAGTAGAGAAATTGTTGTCCCATCCTTGTGTCCTAATCCTAATAATTCTTTGGAAAGATCCTTAAATTCTTTGGATGTGGTGAGAGCTTTGAAATATTATGTTGAAGCTACTAAAGATTTCAGGAAGACTTCTAGTCTATTTGTTATATTTTCTGGTCCTCGGAAAGGTCAGAAGGCTTCTGCTATTTCCTTGGCTTCTTGGTTAAAGCTTTTAATTCTTCAAGCTTATTTGGAGTCGGGTCAGGCCCCGCCTCAGAGAATTACAGCTCATTCTACTAGATCCGTCTCCACTTCATGGGCTTTTAAGAATGAAGATTCAGTTGATCAGATTTGCAAAGCAGCAGATTTGCAAAAAACCTTAATGCACAAAATTAAGGGACTGGGAATAGCTGAAAATGTTAGCTCATGGATAAATAACTGGATAAAAGATAGGGAGCAACGAGTAGCAGTAAATGGATCATACTCAGATTGGACAAAGGTAATCAGTGGCGTCCCCCAGGGATCAGTACTGGGCCCTGTTCTTTTTAATATTTTTATAAATGACTTGGAGCAAGGATTAAATAGCGACATCTCTATTTTTGCAGATGATACTAAGTTAAGTAAGGTCATTAGGTCAGAGCAGGATGAACTCTCTTTGCAAAGGGATTTGCTAAAATTAGAACTATGGGCAAGTGAATGGAAAATGAGATTTAATACGGAAAAATGTAAGGTTCTACATTTTGGAAGTAAAAATAAGCAGGCTATGTATTTTTTAAATGGGACAAGACTTAGCCAAACACAGGAGGAAAGGGATTTGGGAGTAGTAATAGATAACAAGCTAAAGATGAGTGCACAATGCAGGGCAGCGGCTTCAAAGGCTAATAAGATACTAGCATGTATTAAAAGAGGCATTGATTCAAGGGAGGAAAGCATAATTCTGTCATTATATAAAGCCCTGGTAAGACCTCACCTTGAGTTTGGAGTGCAGTTCTGGGGACCGATTGCTAAAAAAGATATTGCAGAACTAGAAAAAGTTCAGAGAAGGGCCACAAAGCTAATAAGGGGATTGGAGAAATTAACCTATGAGGAGAGGCTAGCCAAACTGGGTCTGTTCTCTTTAGAAAAAAGGCGCTTGAGAGGTGACATGATTACTTTATATAAATATATTCAAGGCCCATATACAGAGATGGCAGAAGCTCTTTTTATTCCAAGAAAATTGGTTCTGACAAGAGGTCATAATTTAAGGTTGGAGGAAAGGAGATTTAATCTCCTGCAACGGAAACGTTTTTTTTACTGTAAGAGCAATAAAATTGTGGAACTCATTACCAAAGGAGGTAGTGAATGCCAATACCATAGATACATTTAAAAATAGTCTGGATAAATTTCTGTATATAAACAAAATTCATGGATATGATTGCTAGTATTAAATGGGTCACATTTTAATGGGGTTATTTAAGCTTAACTGGAGCTTTTTGTAAGTATTTTAGATTTGTATAGGTTGAACTCGATGGACTTCAGTCTTTTTTCAACCTTATCTAAAAAAAAAAAAAAAAAAAAAAAATGGGTCCTCTTTGCATACATTTACTAAATTCTACCGTTTTGATGTTTTTGCTTCTTCAGAAGCAGCTTTTGGTAGAAAAGTTCTTCAGGCAGCTGTTTCAGTTTGATTCTTCTGCTGATGTTTTGAGTTTTTCTTTTCATTATGAGAATAACTTATATTTGGAGTGTGGATTATTTTTTCAGCATATGGCTGCTGTTTATTTTTTATCCCTCCCTCTCTAGTGACTCTTGAGTGGAGTTCCACATCTTGGGTATTGATATTCCATATGTCACTAGCTCATGGACTCTTGCCAATTACATGAAAGAAAACATAATTTATGTAAGAACTTACCTGATAAATTTATTTCTTTCATATTGGCAAGAGTCCATGAGGCCCTCCCTTTTTGTGGTGGTTATGATTTTTCTGTATAAAGCACAATTATTTCCAAATTCCTTTGTTGATGCTTTTTACTCCTTCTTTATCACCCCACTTCTTGGCTATTCGTTAAACTAAATTGTGGGTGTCGTGAAGGGTGTATTTATAGGCATTTTGAGGTTTGAGAAACTTTGCCCCTCCTGGTAGGATTGTATATCCAATACATCACTAGCTAATGGACTCTTGCCAATATGAAAGAAATGAATTTATCAGGTAAGTTCTTACATAAATTATGTTTTCTTCAGTGTTGTCACATGAAAAGATATAATAAAATATTTACAAAAATGTGAGGGGTGTACTCACTTTTGTGAGATACTGTACATGCATACACATACATATTTAGACATGTATATGTATTTAAGTCTATGTTAAAGGGACAGTATACTGTAAAATAGTTTTTCCCTTAATGTGTTTACAATTGCTTTTTTTACCAACTGCAGAGTAAAAAATGTATGAAAATTAGCTTTTTAAGGTTTATTTGTGTATATTAAAGCTCTGATTTTGTGTTTTGAAGCCACAGCCTAATAAAATAGGTTGAGCTTGTAGGTATAATCAGATCTCATTACTGTATCACATTGTGCACATATACCTGCTTCTTTATCTTATATCTGTCCTTAAAACAATCACCAATACTTTGAGAGAACAATGGAAAATCAACATTTTATTACCTTATCTCTTCTTTATCACACTGGGAGTGTAATTTCTTCTGCTGGCTGTGTTTACAAAGCTTATCTATAGCTGGTACGCGCGGCCACAAACTTTCAGAATAGGTGGGGATACCACATGCTAAATTAACCATTTCAAATGCCAATATAAGGGTAAAGGAGCTACTTGTAAACAATTTAATACACTCCAGCAGGTAAAGTGGATCATTGGGAACAAATTAAAGGGGAGAAAATATTTGAGTAAACTGTCCCTTTAAAGCCCTTTGCCTGTCTATTTTAACACCTGCATTCTCATATCTTTGATCCTTTATAACTTTTTTTGTGAAATATTTTTTAAAATAATTTTTATTAGATTATGTTTTTATGAGTGCAAGTGTACTTTGTAATGTATTTTTGATGTGTTTTTGTGACACCTTTTAGTTTGGTAAAATGGTTAACCAGAGCTCTGGCGTTGTTGTAATCATTCTAGCGTAAATCCATAGGGGTAGATTTACCAAGCAGCGGATGCTGCTATCTACCCCCGTACTTCCTGGCACTGCTTCTTAATGTAAGTTAAGAAGCAGTGGTCATAAGACAACTGCTCCTTAACTTGTCCGCCACCTCGGATATAATTGGGTTGTTTGACACCCACTGCTAGCGGCCAATTGGCTGCGATTGTGCAGGGGCGGCATTGCGCAAGCATTTGACTAGAAATGCTTGTGCAATGATAAATGCCTACAGCGGATCATGTCTGCCTGCACATTGATAAATCTACCCCACAGTGCACTCATGCATTTGCATTTACTTTCAACTTGTTATACAAGTGCAATTAAACTTGCGTGCAAACAAACACGAAAACCTGGTATCACTCGCGCACAAAAGATAGCATTCCACTTGTTATCTGGCCCTTCACCTTTAGACTTTTCTTATATAAGAACCACGTTGCAGTATATCATCAATCCCAGGTACTGAATCTGCTGTGTGATTTAATCAATGTATAAGGATATTATAAAATTACCTGGTTTGATGTCTGGAACCAGTTGGTCAGAGGATGGACTTCAGGAACTAGTCAGAGAGATTGTAGAATAAGCCAGGGGTCAATACCAAAAGAGATCCAAACCAAAGTGTCAGAATAGGTGGATGAGACAAAATCTTTAATCAGGAGACAGTTCCAATAATCTTTAGACAATAAATCAGTCTGTGAGTAGCGTATTTCAATAAAGGGGTCAGACAGGTTGCTTAACCTAGAAGGTTTGCCTGGGTTAGGGCCAAGAGGACAGGACAGAAAAAGGAAGACTTCAGTCTTCATAAGAAATAACTAAACACTGCATGGGAATCTGAAATGACCTTTTAACACCTTCCAGTCATGTTTGGCGCCAGAAACATGGCCAGTTTCACTTCCAATAATAAAAGTACAAAAGAGGCTAGAGCAACCACCTCCAATAGAAAAAAGTCCATAGAGCAGATCACTCTGGAGACAGTCCACACTAAGCTGAAGTTCCCTTAGTGTGGCCCCTAGTCCTAACATCAGTAACTGCACAGCTAGTAGGTTTAAATTGACCCAAAAAAAATTAAATATGTTACCATTTCTCGTGAAAATTAAAGTGATTGTAAACGTTAACCATTTTCTTTACAATATTATTAATCATAAAGTAAACAATGGTGACTTTAATTCATAAAACGCTTTGAAAACGCTTACTTTTTTTTAATAATTATACTTTCAAGTCTTCATATATTTCACCATATCTGCCCATAACGATACTCTAGTTCTTCAGAGACGATTCAGGCTGTAGCCAATTGTAACACACTCCCTTTGGGGTCCAAAGCCAGGGGCATTATTATTTCCCTGCTGGACGCCAAAGGGGGCGCAATATGATTAGCTACAGCCTGAATCGTTACTGAAGCAAGAACTAGAGTATCCGTTATGAGCGGAAGAACGGCGGAATATATCAAGACATAAAATTATAATTACAAAAAAGTAAGTGTTTACAAAGCCCTTTATGAATTAAAGTCCCCATCTTTTACTTTATGATTACTAATATCGTAAAGAAAAAGGTAAACGTTTACAATCACTTAAATATTAAAACTAACACACAATGAGGTTATCACAATCTTTATCTAATGTTTTATCTACAAAAATCCCCATAGGCTGTTAAAAATCATTACATATGTTTTTCTAAGGGATTTTGATTGGACTCATCGGGGTCGATTTATCAATGTCTGGCGGACATGATCCACTGTAGCGGATCATGTCCGCCAGACTTCGTTAAATGCCGACAGCATACGCTGTCGGCATTTATCATTGCACAAGCAGGGGGTGTCAATCAATTCGTTCCTATACGATCGGGCAGATTGATGTCCGCAGCCTCAGAGGCAGCAGATGAGTTAAGGAGCAGCGGTCTTATAGGGACAGTCTACACAAGAATTTTTATTGTTTTAAAAGATAGATAATCCCTTTATTACCCATTCCCCAGTTTTGCAAAACCAACACTGTTATATAAATACACGTTTTACCTCTGTGATTATCTTGTATCTAAGCCTCTGCAAACTGCCCCTTTATTTCAGTTCTTTTGACAGACTTGCAGTTTAGCCAATCAGTGCCTGCTCCCAGATAACTTCACGTGTACAAGCACAGTGTTATCTATATGAAACACATGAACTAACACCCTCTAGTGGTGAAAAATTGTTAAAATGCATTCTGAAAAGAGATGGCCTTCAAGGTCTAAGAAATTAGCATATGAACCTCCTAGGTTAGCTTTCAATTAAGAATACCAAGAGAACAAAGCAAAATTGTTGATAAAGGTAAATTGGAAAATTGTTTAAAATTACATGCCCTATCTGTATCATGAAAGTTTATTTTGGCCTAGACTGTCCCTTTAAGACAGCTGTTTCTTAACTCCTGTTTCCGGCTAGCCTAAAGGCTCGCACGGAAACAGGGGTATTCAGGGCCATTTGGCCCTTGATAATTCTGGCCCATTGTGTTGCTGTGCCCACGTGATTTAGTGGGGCAGATTGCTTAATGAATAAAGAAAACTTCAACACCTTAGTGTACAATATCATGTCCTGAAATACAAAAACAGAAAGTATGTGTGTTTGAAACCCAGTTTTACACATGCACAAACTTGGAAACATTAAAGTCTCTAGCTTAGAAAAGAAAAAAAAGTCTCATAGTGGTATGTGGCATTGGGGACATATTACAACCAGTGTTCCCTCTAAGGCCATTTTTTAGCAGTTACCCAGTAGTGAAACAGTTAACTAGAAAACCATACACAATGCAGACTGCAAAGTGTGGTTCCCTTATTAACTGTTGCACTGCCGGGTCGCTCACAAAACTGGCCTTAGGGGGAGCAATGATTACAACTATTGGGCAAGGATGGGATGTTTTGTGCATGCTGAAATCTTGCTGCCTATGATACCCAGGCAGAGGAGTTTCTCCATCTCAGATAAGGTTAGGGTATTGGGTTGAGGGCTATTGTGGTTTGGATTATCTTTACAAACATGCAGCTCTCCAACTTGCAAATATTTGAATGCTTCCTGTATGTTTTTGTATGTGCAGAATATGATTTAATCCCTTGATTGCTTGGAAAATGCAACAATGAAGGGATTAAATACATGTAGTGAGATGAAGCAATGTTTGCTTGCCTAAAGCATACAGTGCAATCAAAGAGTTAAATCACTACTATATGTAACCTCTAAACAATTACAAACAATCAAGGAGGTTATATAAATCCTGAGATTTCAGCAGTGATTTAATAATTTAGAGTGGTGGTGATGTGACTTGGCTGTCAGAAGTAAAGATCCAGCAATGATTGAACACCCCATGGTTGCCTGAATAACAAATTATAGAAAATGCACAGTGTAACTTTTTTTGAGCGATATTTCTAATGCATAAGGGCCTAAAAGGCATAGAAGGTCCTTTACATTTAGCTGACAGGGGTCTTTAAAAATACTGGAAATCTAAGTGTCCAGTAGTTTTGTACAAATTTTACTGGACAGCCTGCTAAAATAGCCTGCTAAAATACTGGACACCCTATTTGTATGGTTAAGATCAACTATAATTAAAATAAAATTGATACAGACATAAAGGCCTCTAAATGTGTAGAATCTACTAATAAATGAGAAGACCAGGGGCGCGATCCGATATATGGCGCAGGTTTCGGCACAAGCGTGGAAACCTGCGTCGCCCGTAATTTCACCTTGCACATCGGGGTATTACATATATTTCGCCGGCATTTCCTAAGTGCCGTAAATCAGATATACTAGCGATGTCCAGAAATAAGCGTAAGTACAAATTTCTGGAGTCGCCAGTGACTTATGGCACTTAAGAAACTGCCGGCACCTAAGAAAAGTAACTAAAATTTTAAATCTCCCGTAACTGTCTAACAAGCCTTCCAAAAATAAGCCCGACACGTATACCCCTATATCAGCAATCCCCCCTCTAATAATAAATGTATGAACCCCTAGCCCGACAAACCCCCACAACGCAATAAGCCTAATTATTAACCCCTAAACAGCCATAGCCCACACCGCAAGTAATAACTTAATTATTAACCCCTAAACCGCCATAGCCCACACCGCAAGTAATAACTAAATTATTAACCCCTAAACCGCCATAGCCCACACCGCAATAAACCTATTCTAGTATTAAACCCTAAACCGCCATAGCCCACATAGCCTATTAAATAGCCTATTAAATCTATTAACCCCTAATCTGCTGCCGCCAACGTCGCCGCCACTATAATAAACCTAACCCTAACACCCCCCTAACTTAATTATTATTTAAATAAATCTAAATAATATTCCTATTATTAACTAAAGTATTCCTATTTAAAACTAAATACTTACCTGTAAAACAAACCCTAAGGCCAAGATTTGGAGTTTGGCGGTAGCCGTGAAAACCAGCGTTAGAGGCTCCTAACGCTGGTTTTAGGCTACCGCCGGTATTTGGAGTCATTCAAAAAAGGGTCTAACGCTCACTTTTCAGCCGCGACTTTTCCATACCGCAGATCCCCTTACATCAATTGCGTATCCTATCTTTTCAATGGGATCTTTCTAACGCCGGTATTTAGAGTCGTGTCTGAAGTGAGCGTTAGAATTCTAACGACAAAACTCCAGCCACAGAAAAAAGTCAGTAGTTAAGAGCTTTCTGGGCTAACGCCGGTTCATAAAGCTCTTAACTACTGTACTCTAAAGTACACTAACACCCATAAACTACCTATGTACCCCTAAACCGAGCCCCCCCCATCGCCGCCACTCGATTAAAAAAAAATTTAACCCCTAATCTGCCGACCGCCACCTACGTTATACTTATGTACCCCTAATCTGCTGCCCCTAACACCGCCGACCCCTATATTATATTTATTAACCCCTAACCTGCCCCCCACAACGTCGCTGCCAGCTACCTACAATAATTAACCCCTAATCTGCCGACCGCCACCTACGTTATACTTATGTACCCCTAATCTGCTGCCCCTAACCCCGCCGACCCCTATATTATATTTATTAACCCTTAATCTGCCCCCCTCAACGTCACCTCCACCTGCCTACACTTATTAACCCCTAATCTGCCGAGCGGACTGCACCGCTACTATAATAAAGTTATTAACCCCTAATCCGCCTCACTCCCGCCTCAATAACCCTATAATAAATAGTATTAACCCCTAATCTGCCCTCCCTAACATCGCCGACACCTAACTTCAATTATTAACCCCTAATCTGCCGACTAGAGCTCACCGCTATTCTAATAAATGTATTAACCCCTAAAGCTAAGTCTAACCCTAACACTAACACCCCCCTAAATTAAATATAATTTTAATCTAACGAAATTAATTAACTCTTCTTAAATAAATTATTCCTATTTAAAGCTAAATACTTACCTGTAAAATAAATCCTTATATAGCTACAATATAAATTATAATTATATTATAGCTATTTTAGGATTAATATTTATTTTACAGGTAACTTTGTATTTATTTTAACCAGGTACAATAGCTATTAAATAGTTAAGAACTATTTAATAGCTAAAATAGTTAAAATAATTACAAATTTACCTGTAAAATAAATCCTAACCTAAGTTACAATTAAACCTAACACTACACTATCAATAAATAAATTAAATAAAATACCTATAATTATCTACAATTAAACCTAACACTACACTATCAATAAATAAATTAAATACAATTCCTACAAATAAATACAATGAAATAAACTAACTAAAGTACAAAAAATAAAAAAGAACTAAGTTACAAAAAAATAAAAAAATATTTACAAACATACAGGGCTTGTATGGTGAAGATGATGGCTCCCGAAGAAAGAAGATTCAAGATGCCGTTGATAGAAGACTTCAGCCAGATCATGGACCTCTTCAGCTCCCGCTTGGATGAAGACTTCAGCCGGATCATGGACCTCTTCAACTCCCGCTTGGATGATGACTTCAGCCGGATTATGGACCTCTTCAGCCCCCTGCTTGGGCTTGGATCAGGACATCGGAGGAGCTCTTCTGGATCGATCGGTGAACCTGGTATGGTGAAGATAAGGTAGGAAGATCTTCAGGGGCTTAGTGTTAGGTTTATTTAAGGGGGGTTTGGGTTAGATTAGGGGTATGTGGGTGGTGGGTTGTAATGTTGGGGGGGTATAGTATGTTTTTTTTACAGGCAAAAGAGCTGAATTATTTGGGGCATGCCCCGCAAAGGGCCCTGTTCAGGGCTGGTAAGGTAAAAGAGCTTTGAACTTTAGTAATTTAGAATAGGGTAGGGCATTTTTTTATTTTGGGGGGCTTTGTTATTTTATTAGGGGGCTTAGAGTAGGTGTAATTAGTTTAAAATTGTTGTAATATTTTTCTAATGTTTGTAAATATTTTTTTATTTTTTGTAACTTAGTTCTTTTTTATTTTTTGTACTTTAGTTAGTTTATTTCATTGTATTTATTTGTAGGAACTGTATTTAATTTATTTATTGATAGTGTAGTGTTAGGTTTAATTGTAGATAATTATAGATATTTTATTTAATTTATTTATTGATAGTGTAGTGTTAGGTTTAATTGTAACTTAGGTTAGGATTTATTTTACAGGTAAATTTGTAATTATTTTAACTATTTTAGCTATTAAATAGTTCTTAACTATTTAATAGCTATTGTACCTGGTTAAAATAAATACAAAGTTACCTGTAAAATAAATATAAATTCTAAAATAGCTATAATATAAATATAATTTATATTGTAGCTATATTAGGATTTATTTTACAGGTAAGTATTTAGCTTTAAATAGGAATAATTTATTTAATAAGAGTTAATTAATTTCGTTAGATGTAAATTATATTTAACTTAGGGGGGTGTTAGTGTTAGGGTTAGACTTAGCTTTAGGGGTTAATACATTTATTAGAATAGCGGTGAGCTCCGGTCGGCAGATTAGGGGTTAATAATTGAAGTTAGGTGTTGGCGATGTTAGGGAGGGCAGATTAGGGGTTAATACTATTTATTATAGGGTTAGTGAGGCGGATTAGGGGTTAATAACTTTATAATAATAGCGGTGCGGTCCGCTCGGCAGATTAGGGGTTAATAAGTTTCGGCAGGTGGAGGCGACGTTGTGGGGGGCAGATTAGGGGACAAAACTCTAAATCTAGCCGTAAGATAGCTACAATATAATTAATAATTACATTGTAGCTATTTTAGGATTTATTTTTATTTTACAGGCAACTTTGCATTTATTTTAACTAGGTACAATAGCTATTAAATAGTTAATAACTATTTAATAGCTACCTAGTTAAAATAATTACAAAATTACATGTACAATAAATCCTAACCTAAGTTACAATTACACCTAACACTACACTATCATGAAATTAATTAAATAAATGAACTACAATTAGCTAAAATTAAATACAATTAAATAAACTAAACTATAGTGCAAAAAAACACACTAAATTACAAAAAAATAAAAAAAAATTCAAGAAGTTTAAACTAATTAAACCTAATCTAAGCCCCCTAATAAAATAAAAAAGCTCCCAAAATAATAAAATGCCCTACCCTATACTAAATTACAAATGTTTGTTTGTGTTTGTTTTTGTACTATAGTTTAGTTTATTTAATTGTATTTAATTTTATCTAATTGTTGTTAATTTATTTAATTAATTTAATGATAGTGTAGTGTTAGGTGTAATGGTAACTTAGGTTAGGTTTTATTTTACAGGTAATTTTGTAATTATTTTAACTAGGTAGCTATTAAATAGTTTTTAACTATTTATTAGTTATTGTACCTAGTTAAAATAAATACAAAGTTGCCTGTAACATAAAAATAAATCCTAAAATAGCTACAATGTAATTATTAATTATATTGTAGCTATCTTAGGGTTTATTTTATAGGTAAGTATTTAGTTTTAAAAAGGAATACTTTAGTTAATAATAGTAATATTATTTAGATTTATTTAAGTAATAATTAAGTTAGGGGGGTGTTAGGGTTAGACTTAGGTTTAGGGGTTAATAACTTTATTATAGTGGCGACGGTGTAGGGGGAGCAGGATAGGGGTAAATACATTTAATAGGCTATGTGGGCTATGGCGGTTTAGGGATTAATACACTTTTTTATTAGTTATTGCGGTTGACAGGTAGATAGACATTGCACATGTGTTAGGTGTTAAGTTTTTTTTGCAGGCATTTTAGGGAGATACGGTGCTCCAATACTATTTTTATGGCATCTCCATTTTCGCCACGTAAGTCCTTGCGCTGGATATTGGATACCAAATTGCGCGTCTTTTATATGTTAGTCTATAGGTAAAAAAACTACGTCCAACTGGTGAAATATATGTGCCGCATTTATATGCGGCGCTGTATATAGGATACCAAAAACACGCAAAAACCGTGTATGTAATGGGGCCCCTAGCAACTGTACGGCTAGATTTAGAGTTTTGTCGGTAACGACCCGAAAAGCTAACGCCGGCTTTTTTCTGGCCGCACCATAAAAATAACTCTGGTATTGAGAGTCTACATAAAGGCTGCATTAGGCTCCAAAAAAGGAGCGTAGAGCATATTTAACACCTGCAAAAAAGCCGCGTTCAGCTCCTAACGCAGCCCCATTGTTTGCTATGCGGAAACACTTCCTACGTCTGCACCTAACACTCTAACATGTACCCCGAGTCTAAACACCCCTAACCTTACACTTATTAACCCCTAATCTGCCGCCCCCGCTATCGCTGACCCCTGCATATTATTATTAACCCCTAATCTGCCGCTCCGTAAACCGCCGCTACTTACATTATCCCTATGTACCCCTAATCTGCTGCCCTAACATCGCCGACCCCTATATTATATTTATTAACCCCTAATCTGCCCCCCACAACGTCGCCTCCACCTGCCTACACTTATTAACCCCTAATCTGCCGAGCGGACCTGAGCGCTACTATAATAAAGTTATTAACCCCTAATCCGCCTCACTAACCCTATAATAAATAGTATTAACCCCTAATCTGCCCTCCCTAACATCGCCGACACCTAACTTCAATTATTAACCCCTAATCTGCCGACTGGAGCTCACCGCTATTCTAATAAATGTATTAACCCCTAAAGCTAAGTCTAACCCTAACACTAACACCCCCCTAAGTTAAATATAATTTACATCTAACGAAATTAATTATCTCTTATTAAATAAATTATTCCTATTTAAAGCTAAATACTTACCTGTAAAATAAATCCTAATATAGCTACAATATAAATTATAATTATATTATAGCTATTTTAGGATTAATATTTATTTTACAGGCAACTTTGTAATTATTTTAACCATGTACAATAGCTATTAAATAGTTAAGAACTATTTAATAGTTACCTAGTTAAAATAATTACAAAATTACCTGTAAAATAAATCCTGACCTAAGTTACAATTAAACCTAACACTATACTATCATTAAATTAATTAAATAAAATACCTACAATTAAACCTAACACTACACTATCAATAAATAAATTAAATACAATTCCTACAAATAACTACAATGAAATAAACTAACTAAAGTACAAAAAATAAAAAAGAACTAAGTTACAAAAAATAAAAAAATATTTACAAACATAAGAAAAATATTACAACAATTTTAAACTAATTACACCTACTCTAAGCCCCCTAATAAAATAACAAAGACCCCCAAAATAAAAAATGCCCTACCCTATTCTAAATTACTAAAGTTCAAAGCTCTTTTACCTTACCAGCCCTGAACAGGGCCCTTTGCGGGGCATGCCCCAAGAAGTTCAGCTCTTTTGCCTGTAAAAAAAAACATACAATACCCCCCCCCAACATTACAACCCACCACCCACATACCCCTAATCTAACCCAAACCCCCCTTAAATAAACCTAACACTAAGCCCCTGAAGATCATCCTACCTTGTCTTCACCTCACCAGGTATCACCGATCCGTCCTGGCTCCAAAATCTTCATCCAACCCAAGCGGGGGCTGGCGATCCATCATCCGGTGGCTGAAGAGGTCCAGAAGAGGCTCCAAAGTCTTCATCCTATCCGGGAAGAAGAGGCGATCCGGACCGGCAACCATCTTGATCCAAGCGGCATCTTCTATCTTCATCCGATGACGACCGGCTCCATCCTGAAGACCTCCACCGCGGACCCATCTTCTTCCGGCGACGTCCAACTGAAGAATGATGGTTCCTTTAAGGGACGTCATCCAAGATGGCGTCCCTCGAATTCTGATTGGCTGATAGGATTCTATCAGCCAATCGGAATTAAGGTAGGAATATTCTGATTGGCTGATGGAATCAGCCAATCAGAATCAAGTTCAATCCAATTGGCTGATCCAATCAGCCAATCAGATTGAGCTTGAATTCTATTGGCTGTTCCGATCAGCCAATAGAATGCGAGCTCAATCTGATTGGCTGATTGGATCAGCCAATCGGATTGAACTTGATTCTGATTGGCTGATTCCATCAGCCAATCAGAATAATCCTACCTTAATTCCGATTGGCTGATAGAATCCTATCAGCCAATCGGAATTCGAGGGACGCCATCTTGGATGACGTCCCTTAAAGGAACCGTCATTCTTCAGTTGGACGTTGCCGGAAGAAGATGGGTCCGCGGTGGAGGTCTTCAGGATGGAGCCGGTCGTCATCGGATGAAGATAGAAGATGCCGCTTGGATCAAGATGGTTGCCGGTCCGGATCGCCTCTTCTTCCCGGATAGGATGAAGACTTTGGAGCCTCTTCTGGACCTCTTCAGCCACCGGATGATGGATCGCCAGCCCCCGCCTTGGTTGGATGAAGATTTTGGAGCCAGGACGGATCGGTGATACCTGGTGAGGTGAAGACAAGGTAGGATGATCTTCAGGGGCTTAGTGTTAGGTTTATTTAAGGGGGGTTTGGGTTAGATTAGGGGTATGTGGGTGGTGGGTTGTAATGTTGGGGGGGTATTGTATGTTTTTTTTTACAGGCAAAAGAGCTGAACTTCTTGGGGCATGCCCCGCAAAGGGCCCTGATCAGGGCTGGTAAGGTAAAAGAGCTTTGAACTTTAGTAATTTAGAATAGGGTAGGGCATTTTTTATTTTGGGGGTCTTTGTTATTTTATTAGGGGGCTTAGAGTAGGTGTAATTAGTTTAAAATTGTTGTAATATTTTTCTGATGTTTGTAAATATTTTTTTATTTTTTGTAACTTAGTTCTTTTTTAGTTTTTTGTACTTTAGTTAGTTTATTTCATTGCAGTTATTTGTAGATATTGTATTTAATTAATGTATTGATAGTGTAGTGTTAGGTTTAATTGTAAGTAATTGTAGGTATTTTATTTAATTAATTTAATGATAGTATAGTGTTAGGTTTAATTGTAACTTAGGTTAGGATTTATTTTACAGGTAATTTTGTAATTATTTTAACTAGGTAGCTATTAAATAGTTCTTAACTATTTAATAGCTATTGTACCTGGTTAAAATAATTACAAAGTTGCCTGTAAAATAAATATTAATCCTAAAATAGCTACAATGTAATCATAATTTATATTGTAGCTATATTAGGATTTATTTTACAGGTAAGTATTTAGCTTTAAATAGGAATAATTTATTTAATAAGAGTTAATTAATTTCGTTAGATTAAAATTATATTTAACTTAGGGGGGTGTTAGTGTTAGGGTTAGACTTAGCTTTAGGGGTTAATACATTTATTAGAATAGCGGTGAGCTCCGGTCGGCAGATTAGGGGTTAATAATTGAAGTTAGGTGTCGGCGATGTTAGGGAGGGCAGATTAGGGGTTAATACTATTTATTATAGGGTTAGTGAGGCGGATTAGGGGTTAATAACTTTATTATAGTAGCGGTGCGGTCCGCTAGGCAGATTAGAGGTTAATAAGTGTAGGCAGGTGGAGGCGACGTTGAGGGGGGCAGATTAGGGGTTAATAAATATAATATAGGGGTCGGCGGTGTTAGGGGCAGCAGATTAGGGGTACATAAGGATAACGTAGGTGTCGGCGTTTTGCGGTCGGCAGATTAGGGGTTAATAAGTGTAGGTAGCTGGCTGCGACGTTGTGGGGGGCAGGTTAGGGGTTAATAAATATAATATAGGGGTCGGCGGTGTTAGGGGCAGCAGATTAGGGGTACATAAGTATAACGTAGTTGGCGGTCGGCAGAATAGGGGTTAAAAAAATTTAATTGAGTTGCGGCGATGTGGGGGGGGGGCTCGGTTTAGGGGTACATAGGTAGTTTATGGGTGTTAGTGTACTTTAGAGTACAGTAGTTAAGAGCTTTGTAAACCGGCGTTAGCCCAGAAAGCTCTTAACTACTGACTTTTTTCCTGCGGCTGGAGTTTTGTCGTTAGATTTCTAACGCTCACTTCAGACACGACTCTAAATACCGGAGTTAGAAAAATCCCATTGAAAAGATAGTATACGCAATTTACGTAAGGGGATCTGCGGTATGGAAAAGTCGCGGCTGAAAAGTGAGCGTTAGACCCTTTTTTGAGTGACTCCAAATACCGGAGGTAGCCTAAAACCAGCGTTAGGAGCCTCTAACGCTGGTTTTCACGGCTAACGCCAAACTCTAAATCTAGGCCGTAGTTTCTTAGCTACACTGCACAATTACATATGCTAATTAGTATGGCTGGTAACCCCAGAGGTAATCACATGACATGATCCTGAGGCTCAGCCATAGCTCTGTAGATATTACCAAACCAAAGCAGTTCATGTAATTTTAATAATTTATTCCCAACATATAAGCACAGGAAACTCAGGATTTATAACTGGAGTTTTGTTAGAACTTAAAGGGACAGTAAACTCCTTGTAATTACAATACATTTCTGTTACCGTCCTACAGAATAACATATCAGCCAAGTGTAAACATTTGTTTAACAAAATAAAATCCTGTTTACTGCAATTGGTTTTCAATAGAAAAACTGCACCCAACACTCGCCCTATTTGGAGGAGCAAAATAAGTTTGAATCGGCAGACAACAAGGCTAATCATTGCCATTAAGTTAGTATAAAGTGAATTGTTTTGCAGTTGTTATCTGTTAATGCCAATTAGGAAAATATCTGATGCAGAGTTAGCTCTGAAAAGTCAGTAGGTTGCAGTTCCAACTCAATGTACAATTTGCAGAGCTAAATTACATGAAAAGGGGCAAAATAAATAATGAGTATATTACAAATTTATTTTATTATGCATAATTAAACATCTTATGTTAAAGCTACACTAATCACATAACTAAATGCTAAACTGACAGTCATGGTATAATGTGATTGCTGGTTGTCATGGTGACAGCCTTAGGGGAGTGGCTTATGTGATGCAGCAGGTATGTCACAAAACCAACTGGTAACACAAAGCCACCATTCTTATAACTGCTGCTCACTTTACTAGCGTTGCCAGACTGATCCTGCTGAGCTTCAGTAATCACTGACATGTAAGTATTAGTTATGTAATATCTTTATTCCACAGCTAGCACATTAGAGTATAGCTTGTTCTTTACAACCACAGCTCTGTATATGTGCTGGTATAAAGAACAGTGACTACCTCCAACACAACACAAATGGCATCTGGTGGGAGCTGCAGGTATGAACACCAATTACTACAGGTAATGTTACCATGATCACTCCAACTCAGTAACTGAATAATACAAAATCACATTTATATACATTGTAATAGTACAGATAAATAACAGAAGTAACAGCTTAACCTTTGTAGCTTCCTATGGGCACCAGAGACAAAACATAGCATACAAACTGTACATAATAATGATCAATATTATCTTAACACATTTATTTAAAAATTCATATAATTTAATAAATATTTACATTTTTAAAATAATCATTTTAAACATATTATAGCATTATAAGTATTATAGCCAAAACTGACTGTAGGACACACCAATGCCTTTCTGTGCTTTCGCTACACTTGCAACTTGCAGTAAAGGCTTTAACCAACTTGAAGGATGGTAAGAATTACTGCATCATTAGTCTGCAAATGCTATAATGCAAGGACTCCTAATAAAGGCCAAGAATATAAACCCCACGGCATGGGTCTGCAATTTATACACTGCAAACTCACTGGTGCTGGGATCTTCATTAAACACTGTACTGTAAGGTGCCGCATCTAATGCAGCTGTTTTTTTCTGTTTGACACTGATGAAGAAAGGCAATTGGTGATCTGAAATAAATTCTTATCAGACTGATTTGGATCTGGCCAGCAGTATACTCGCTGATGGCAGATGTCCTCACGTTGCAAACTCAATGGTGCTGGGACCTTCATTAAACACTGTACTATAAGGTGAAGCATCTAATGCAGCTGTTTTTTTCTGCTTGACCCGGATGAAGAAAAGACAACTGGTGATCTGAAATAAATTCAGACCAGAGTAATGCGCATCTGACCTGCAGTATACACGCTGATGGCAGATGTCCTTCAAGGATTTTTAAATTACTAAACTGTAATTATCTAAGGTAAGATTTTCTGAGATTAACAAGTTTGTAAGCTCTTTGAGCAAGACATCTCATTACCACACTAAATTGTAAATACAGATCCTGCTCCAAGAGCCTACAGACATGTGCAGTAAGGTCAAATAGTTTCTCACATTTCTGTCACGCTTTTCCTTTACTTTTCTGATTCATAAAAATCTTTAGCTTTAATTTGATTCTGTATGTTTAAAGCTTTCTGTACTTTTCAATGCTTATTGATATCAGATAAATAAATAATCATCTCTGTGACACTAGAACTTGAATCATAACACCAACAATAAAGCATAATTACAGTTACACTGCTATAACTTAAACAAACTGATATTAAATCAAATTGAATGGCTTAAATCCACTCTCATCGCACATACTGTATCTGTATAATGTAATAATGTTAAGGATCTTGGTGTAAAGAATACAATGATATGATTAATATGTTTGCATGTATATCCTCAATGCAATGCCTTGGCATAGGGACACCAATAATACTACTAGATTATAAGCATCTTGCAGCTGGTTTACAATTTTATCTGAGAACTGCAGCACCCTGAAAACCAGGACTATGATGTCTTTGACACTAAACTAAACTGTGGGAAAAGAACTACTGTTGGTTTTTTGAAGCAGAGAGTCCTAATGAAGCACAAGATTCAATATGTCATGTGATGGTCCTGTATTTTATGCCTCAGATTAGAAACTGAAAAAAAAATACTGCATTATAAGGTACAGTGTGTCATGCACCTAATGGATGAAAAATTCTTACAAGATGTGCATATATTGATTCATATCTAGCAAGCAGTATAACAAAGACTGGAATACTCTATGGCAGTGGCAGGAAGATTGAATATTTTAGAGGGACTAGTGTTATGTCACATGCTGAGTGCAGTCTTACATCAGGGATTTATTTTATTTATCTACACTGAAAGTACCCAGAGGTAAGTTCTCCTTAAATACAAGATTGTAAGCTCCTTGGAACAGGGTCTGCACTTCCACCCTTGGAATTCCTTTAGAGCAGGGACTCCTATTGTACCAAATAAATGTATTGTTGTTAAAATAGTGAAATAAACCCTCCATTTAATTAGTTCAGCAAGGAATAACTATACAATGGATAAAATATACAAATTATCCCACAAATTGCATTACTAATTAAAAATGCATTTTTAATATGGCCCCCCTTATGCTCCTGTCAGTTTAAACTAGTAGTGTAGCAAACTGTGAAATATATGAGGCTTAAATAACATAGCATCAACCATAGGCAGCCTGTTTAGCTACTTTGGGACCCTTTCTCACTTAAGTCATTATGGTTGATGCTGATGTCCTCGATCATTCCACCCTTTGCTATAGGGCTGCCCATTATATTGAAATAGATTTTAAATTATAAGTGTTGAAATTTTGCACAGTTAAGTATATTTGTTTTTTGATAAGAATAATACAATGGAGGGATGAGCCCCAAATGGGCCAAACAGGTTTCTATGGTTGGTGCTGATGTTCTGCTTAAGCATTCATTTCACGCTTTGTAAGTGTGGTTACGAAAATTAATGTAATCATCAGCAAAACTGGCATATAGCCGTAAACCTCAAATCAATGCTTGAGTCCAATTACATAGCACCTACATCATACTGATGAGCCCCAAAAAGGGTGAAACAACCTGCCTATAGTGAAAAAAACACTTTACATTTTAAGTATTACAATATATTATTCCCCTACAAGACACCACTCTTTTTGTACTTGGTTTGTATGTAAGCAGAACTACTATAGAAGAATAAGGCTTCCATATGTCATAAAATTAGAGATTTTGTCTGATATCCCAGTGCACTTGACATATTAAAAGGGTTTCTACCTAAAACTATTAAATGGTCAGATGTTCTGCACATATCTGCAATAAATATCACCAAGATTACAAGTTTTAACGCAAAAAAATGAGCGTTATCGCACTTTCCATAGCGCTGCCATTACAAGTTACAGAAAACCTTCTCTTATTGTGTGATATGGTGCAATAAGCTCCATACCGCACAAAACCCAAGGCCTGACTTTACGTGCTCAATGAATGGGGAGAAAGTGTCAGAAAAAAACACCTATGGTCGTGGAATGGCGACATCCGTAATGCAACCCCATTGATGTCTATGGGGAAAAGAAAGCTAAGTTAAAACCTAACACCCTTACATAAACCCCTAGTCTAAATACCCCTAATCCACCACCCCCTGACATCGGCAACACTAATTACAAGTTATTAATCCCTAAACCACCACCCAACATCACCGACACTAAATAAACATATTATCCCATAAGCCGCCACCCCGACATTGCTGACACTAAATAAACTCATTAACCCCTAAATCGCTGCCCCCTCACATCACAACTAATAAACTAAACCTAATAACCCCTAAACCGCCGGCCCCCACATCGCTACTATGAAAATAAATGTATTAACCCCTAAAACTAAAAAACCCCTAACATTAAATTAAAATTACAATATAACTATCTTAAAATAAATAAAAACTTTTTGTGAAATAAAAAAATTAAACTAAAAATAAACCTAACATAAATATTTTATTAAAATTAAATTAAATTAAAAAAACCTAAACTTACATGATTAGAAAAACCTAACACTGTGAAATAAAAAATAAAATATACCTAACACTACGAAAAAATAAATAAAATCTAACATTCCCAAAAAAACAAAAGCTAAAATTACGAAAAATAAAAAAACAATAAGATTACAAAAAATAATAAACGAAATTATCCAAAATAATAAAAATTACAGCTAATCTAATAGCCCTATAAAAACAAAAAAGCCCCCCCAAAATAAAAACACTCCCTAACCTAACAATAAACTAACAATAGCCCTTAAAAGGGCCTTTTGTAGAGCATTGCCCTAAGTTAAACA
Source organism: Bombina bombina (assembly GCF_027579735.1). NCBI lineage: Eukaryota > Metazoa > Chordata > Amphibia > Anura > Bombinatoridae > Bombina > Bombina bombina. The sequence continues at coordinate 918,561,055 of NC_069500.1, forward strand.
GCTCTTTTACCTAAAAATTACAAAGTCCCCCTAACAGTAAACCCCCCACCCAACCAACCCCCCAAAATAAAAAAAAAACCTAATTTAAAAAAAAACTAAGCTACCCATTGCCCCTAAAGGGGCATTTGTATGGGCACTGCCCTTAAAAGGGTATTTAGCTCTTTTTCAATCAGCTATTTTACTGCCCATCACTAATCTTAAAAAAAAAACACCGCAAAAAATAAAAACAAAACCTAACACTAACCCCATAAAATCTACTCACAGTTCCTGAAGCCCGGACATCTATCTGTATCCAGGCGGTGAGAAGTCTTCATCCAGGCCGCGACCCGGTGGTGTGGAGGTGTGGTGGCGCAGAGCTGAGAAGAACCGGTGACCACTTCACACTGAAGCTTGAATGCAAGGTACCCCATTTTATATTGGGGTACCTTTGCATTCTTATTGGCTGAAAAATTCCAATCAGCCAATATGATGCGAGCTGCTTAAATCCTATTGGCTGTTTAAATCAGCCAATAGGATTTAAGCAGCTCTCATCCTATTTGCTGATTTGAATGCAACGGTAAACCAATTTAAAAGGGGTACCTTGCATTCAAGCTTCAGTGTGCAGAGGACGATCGTATGAAGAGGATCCTCCACGCTCGATGGCTCAGAGGACGCTGGTTCTTCTCAGCTCTGTGCCGCCACAGCTCGCCGCAACAGCTCCGCGCCACCGAGATGAAGATAGAAGATGCCCCCATGATGGATAAAGATGTTGCGGCCTGGATGAAGACTTCTCGCCACACACAAGTTTAAAATTCTGAGTGCCCCTTTAAATCTATTAACTACAATTTGACTATGGTCTTACCAATTACCTTTGTTTAAAATATTAAAAATTAGAACAATCATACATCACCAATTTGAGCCAATTTGTAGTTCAGTCTTTTCCAAATATCTTTAGATTATCTCAATTGAAGGAAAGTTATTGCATAGATCAAGGTTAGTTTTCAGTTCCTTGCTTAAATGATTGTGTCCCTAAGAGAATGGCCACCAGTTATCAATCACTAGTGAAAGCAGATAAAAAAACCTCCCTTCTCTTGCATTTAGCTATTCCTTATATAATCAATGATAATCTTTTTCGTTCATGCCCACGGTGCTTGTCCCTTCTCATTGGCTCATTTTGAAATGTATGGTTGCTATGGAAATGCATCTTTGTTAACAACCAATTGCCTTTTGACTGTAATTCTTGCATCGCAACACTGGGGGCAGCATGACAAACAAACAGATTCATTTAACCATTTCTAGACAGTAAAAACATTTCTATAAAATGTGTATTTAAAAATGTTATAATTTCTGTATATTAATAAGTTACATGTTCAGTATTATTTCTAATATCATATTATTATTATCTTGAAATCTATTTAAAAATAGCATTTGGTTATTTCTTCCTGAATATATAGATTGATGCCCATGACCAATTGTTGTCTGCAACCAAATAAATAATTCTTAGACATGTTAAGCATTCATATGTTTATTTGCAATATTATCAATGTAGTTATTATTCAATACAGCAATTATTTATTTAATATAATATGTCCCAGATGAATACATATATACATATTATTTGTTATTTGAGTATTTCAAACTCAAATGAAAAACTGGCATGATTCCTTTTGCAAGATTTATTTCTATTTATGCCATACAGAGATTTTAAATGTCAATTTGTCTGGGTTCTACACATGGGAAACTCCGCAGGGGATAATTTAAACATAGGTGACACAGTAATTTCTTCAGCCAAGTTTCAAAAGAAATCCAGCATTTCTCTGACATTGCCTGTATCACTGCATGGGGTTATCTATCTGATAATCTTGTTCTTTAGATTCTTGCAAATCCAAATATTCTCACAGACGGATCGGCTCCTCACCTTGGGCAGGAAACCCATATATGGGTATGTACTTTTGAGGCTCCATCATGCTAATTTCCATTTCCTTGAAATTGTGAGCATCTCATTAGGCTTTAAATGAAAAGTTTTAGACATTGACGTCTCTATTCACTGTATGGGGTCCTTGTAATCCAGGCAATGAAATAGATGCTCCCTTTTAAACAACTTAAAAGTTATCTCAATCAGGATAAGGGTGTCTAACATTTGATCATCAAGTAAATGTTAATTATTATTTTCCTGGCTTTTACAACCAGTTTTTCATTAACTGACCAAATGCTTCATTTCTTTATTCTCACCTGGATGCATTGTAATTTTGCATGCTGAGTGGGGAAGGATTGTACTTTGGTCAGCCAAAGCATTTAAAGGGACAGTCTACACTAGAATTTGTATTGTTTTAAAAGATAGATAATCCCTTTATTACCCATTTCCCAGTTTTGCATAACCAACACAGTTATATTAATATACTTTAAACCTCTGTGATTATCTTGTATCTAAGCCTCTGCAAACTGCCCCTTTTTTCAGTTCTTTTGACAGACTTGCAGTCTAGCCAATCAGTGCCTGCTCCCAGATAACTTCTCGTGCACGTGCACAGTGTTATCTATATGAAATACGTGAACTAACACCCTAGTGGTGAAAAACTCTTAAAATGCAATCTGAAAGAGGTGGGCTTCAAGATCTAAGAAATTAGCATATGAACCACCTAGGTTAAGCTTTCAACTAAGAATACCAAGAGAACAAAATTGGTGATAAAAGTAAATTGGAAAATTGTTTAAAATGACATGCTCTATTTGAATCATGAAAATTTATTTTGGCCTAGACTGTTCCCTTTAATGTCTTATAAATGAATGAATGAATCATTTGGTGCTGACAACCAAATATATATTAAATAATATATATATTAATCTTCACATATACCTTGACATAAATCCCCCTTCCAATTTTAAATAGATGTAGGACACATGTATTTGAATTGGCTTAAAGTCAGTGGTACTTGGTGAGGATGTTGACCGTATGCATCATAGATAGTCTTTTATGGATAGAGTCCGTTGTTTTTGAGCCCCTGATTCCCATTGGCTAGGCATCTTTAAACTACAGTATGTCTTTAGTGCATTTGGGGATATGACACTTTATTCTCCCTCTATAACTTGTAGTTGGGATCTAGTATGGGACGCCCGCAACTAATTAATGTGTACCCACTTATCTATGAAACTATCATTTTTGGGGATCCATATTTTATAGGCTAATGGAGATATTTTGTCAGTAATGATAAAAGGATCTTTCCATGATGGGAGAAATTTCTTCTCCTTAACCTGATCTCCTCCAAAGTTATAAAGATAAACTTTATCATTTATTTCATATTCCTTTTTGGACGTTTTGAGTTCATAATAGCTTTTAGTGGCAGTTGCAGCTTTCTCTAAGTTCCTTTGAGCAAATGCAAAGGCTTACTGCAGGTGCTTTCTTAGGTTCTCCACACATTGATGCGTATTGGCAGCGTTTATCAAGTTCTGGTCTGATGTACAGTACAGTAGATGCTGAGGTAGAACCTTTCTTCTACCAGTCATCAGTTCAAAAGGTGACATCTTGGTAGCACTACTTGGAGTTGCTCTTAATGCCATTAAGACTAGAGGTAGTTTTACATCCCAGTCTTTACCCGTTTCACTCACAACCTTTTTGAGGATTTTCATAATGGACTGGTTGTAACGCTCTACACCACCACTTGAGGCAGCTTTATATGCAATATGGAGCTTTCTTTTAACCCTTATTTTCCACATTTTGGTCATCACTTCACTAGTGAAGTGGGTTCCCCGATCTGATTCGATTCTTTGGGGCAAACCAAATCTGGAAAACACGTGGTTGATGAGCAATGCTGCGCATGTTTCAGCACTATTGTTAGGCGCACTGATGCACTCTACCCATTTAGTGAACAGGCATGTCACTGTTAGCATGTATTTGTTACCTCTTGATGACCTTGTTACTAAACCAATAAAATCAATTTGTATATCTGACCATGGCATTACCATCCCCCTTTTCTGCAATGGCGCTCTATGCGTTGGCACAGTGGGTTGGAACTGTGGGCCGATTAAACAACCTTGACGTAGGTTTGAACATCTTTCAACATGTGTGGCCAAAAGGCATAATCATGCAATATTTCATACGTGAGTTTGGCACCACAATAACCAGATGTGGGAGCATCATGGGCATGTTGAAGCATTAGACCTCTGAACTTGGTGGGTACTACCCATTGATGGATGCCAGTTTTGGAGGTTCTAATTAACAAACCATCCTGTAATTTGAATTGTGATCTGGACTTCATTAAGATTCTAAGATCTTCTTTGCCAATACAATCATCTTTTGAGATGGGGTTGCTTTCAGGATATTCTATGTGTTTATAGAAGATGCCTACAATGGGGTCGTCTTTTTGACTAGTGATCAGGTCCTCACTAGAAGAATCCTGACTCCATTGTACCAGGTTAGGCTCACTCTGTTGTTTAGCCTGGTTTCTGGTAATGGCTTCTGAATTGAATTGCACTCATTGCACCATGAATTGCACCCATTAAGTGGTCAATATTAAGGAGTTCTCCAGTTATGGCTCCTTGATTTTCTAATGAATCCGCAAGGTCATTGCCTTCTTTATCAGGATCTTGCACCCTGGAATGACCCTTGGTCTTCTTCCAGTGTATGGTTAAATCATTGGATACCACCAGATTATCAATCTCGCAGAACAACTTGCCATGCTTGACTGGTTTGTGGTTACTTTTCTGCATGCCATTTCTTTTCCAAGATGGCAGGTATTCAACAAAACTGTCATAATTTGAGTCAGTAATGATTACAAATTCATGAATACCATGTTCAATAGCCATTTCAATGGTTTTTAGAACAGCAGTGAGTTCTGCAATTTGACTGGATCTTGGTCCAATGTTGAAACCTACAGAAATATTTGGAAATCCATTTGCCCAAGATATACCAATGCCAGCGACTAGTCTGCGCTCATTATCAATAGTGCCATGGTAAGAACAACCATCAACATATACCCAAGGTAATGTTTTACACTGGTCCTCATTATACATTTTATATGAGGAAAGCAATTGTTCCTCCAGGAAATCATCTTTTGATAATTCTTCCCCAGGACCTTTAGCAGTACAGTCGTGGAGCTCAGCAAGCCCCTGTGCGACTGGATTCTTTTTATTCTGCTTGTAGCAAATTTCTAAAGGCCAGCCTTGTAAGGAAAGAGTCCACGCTGTTATGCGACTATTAGACAAATTCCCATCTTTTATTCTCTCACTTTGCAGATATAGAAAAGGCTGGTGGGCCGTTTCTACAATAATTTTCTCACCCTGTATGTAGCTGCGGAAATTTTATAGAGCCCATACAGTGGATAAGAGGGCTTTTTCGCATTCGCTAAATTTTATTTCTACTGGGGATAGAGTTTTGCTCGCATAAGCAATGGCTTTGCTTAAATTATCATGCTTTTGGTATAAAACAGCACTCATGCTTATATCTGTGTAACCTGTTTCTAAGAAGAAAGGTTTACCACCTTCAGGGTACGCTAAGCAAGGTGCTTGAGTGAGTTTTCTCTTCAGCTCTCTTATGGCTGTCTCTTGAGTTTCACTCCAGTGCCATTTCACATCTTTCTTTAGAAGAAGTAGTAGTGGTTTAACTAATTCTGCATAATTATCAATGAATTTGTGAGAATAATTTGTCATACCCAGGAATGATCTCAATTCCTTTAAGTTAGTTGGGTTTTTAGAATTTACTATAGCTTCCACCTTTTTCTTCTGAGGATTTAGCCCTTCAGAAGTAGCTTCATGTCCCAAGAAATTTACACAAGTGCAGCACCATTGAGCTTTTTGTAGGGATAATTTGACACCTGCCCTTTTAAGTTGGCTGAGGACGTGTTTAAGCTCTGTGATGTGTTTTTCAAAGTCTGTGCTTTTGATTAAAACATCATCAACATAAGATAAGGTCCCCCTTTCCAGTGCATCAGGCATAGCCTTATGCATGAATACAGCAAATTCTTTTCCAGAATTTATGTATCCAAAAGGAAGTCTCTGAAATGCATATTGGACCTTTTGGAATGAGAATGCCAGCTTATATTGGTCCTCCTCATGTACCTTTATGATCCTATATCCCTGTGCGCAGTCAATGGCAGTGAATATTTTGGATCCCTGCATCTGTGCTAGGCACTGGTCAATATATGGCACAGGCCAGCCAGACATGTACACTCGTTTGTTTAGCTGTCTTAAGTCAGCACACAAACGCCATTGTCCAATGGGCTTAAGAACACCTAGAATAGGATTGTTATAAGAGCTGTACACCTGTTGGATAATACCCCTTTCTTCCAAGTTCCTTATGATTTCCGCAAGAGAATCATATGAGGCTAAAGGAAGTCTGTATTGTTTAACAAAGACAGGTGGCGCACTGGGATCTGTTGGTATTCTTGCAATGTGCAAGTCTGTAGTCCCACAGTCATAAGAGTCCCTAGCAAAAATGTCCTGGTATTCCATCAGGAGTTCTCACAGCTGTTGGCATTTATCATTGCTGGAACAGCCATTAGCTAAAGATATTTGCTCTTCGACTATTTGCTGAAATCCTGGAAAGATTTCAGGCTGTCCTATTTCATAGTCTTCTTCCAATCTAGAGGTGAGATCCCCTTGATTATAATTTACATTGCCCCCATGACTCTGGGTATTGGGGTATTCTTGCTGTTTGATTGGCTGATCAAATACTACAGAGGCTTCTTCAATTTTACAGATGCCTCCCTCTGAGCTGAAGGTATAAATAGACTGAATAGTAAATAGACCCTCTGGTATAGAGGCAAAAGATTGTTCTATTAATTGTTCTTCAGTTAAGTATCCTTCAGGTATTAGCCCAATTACATTATTCTGGAATCCAAAAGTGTAATAACTTGATTCCAGCGCATATCCTAGGGTAGTTCTCTTGGATAAGGTTATATCCTGTGGGGTCATGTTATGCACAATAACATGTATTGGAATAGTTCCAATATTTACCATATTAGTGTGGCCATTGTGACACCCAGATTTTGTATTCTATGTGAGAGGCAAATTAGTGTTTCAGAAGTTTTTCATTTCTGACCTCTCTTTACCTGTAAGGGTAAATGAAATTTATCAGCAGGAATTATAACATCGTTAGACACCTGCATATTCACAGCATATGGCAATTGCTGGTTTGATTTCAGGGCTGCACTTTCATCCTGAAATACTTCAGGGTCCCCTTTTAACCTGCTCCAGAGACAAGAGTTAATCAAATCTATTTGTATGGCATATCTATGTAAGAGATCATTGCCAATGTATATTTGATTATGGGGAGTGTTTAAAACTAAAAACAGGTGCTTCGCTGATTTATTACCTATAGAAACAGATAATAAGCACTTAGTGATATTATAGCTTTCACATGTGTCATCCAGGTCGTGGTGGACACAGTGGTCTTGGGGAGAAAGATATTTAATCACTTTAGGTTCAGCTATCTGTGCTAACAAGCCTTCGCTTATATAGCTAGCTTCCTGTTTTAAGTTCAACTTTGCATATTTGGTTTTCCCAAGGTCATGCACTTGTATAGGGATAAATAGATCCTCTTTAACTCTCTCAATTCTTGCGAGTTATTGAGTGTGGCTTCCCCCTTTAGGGGTTTTAGCATCCCCCTTGTGGAGAGATATGGTTAATACATCGCCGTCTAAGGAAATATTCGCTATCTTTCCAGGCGAAATTTTAAAAGTTTTACCATCAGAGCCACTTAAAGGAGTCTGATCATCTATTTGTAGGATAGTGATTTCAGGTACAGAGTTATTCCTGAAATGAATCTCCACAGCATCTGGCTTCTCTTCCACCACGTGACAGTTATGGCGTGTGTGAGATATGCCGGATCGCTCATAATTAATTGGCCGTTTTACTTGTGACCAAATTACATTATTTATGCAATCAATTATGGTGCTTAATCGCTTCAGGAGATCACTACCAATAATTAAACGATCAGTTGGCAGATCCACTATAACGACAGGGTGTCTTATGACCCTGTTCCCCAGTTTAAATTTTAACCAAGCCATACTGTAGACTTTTAGAGAGTCACCCCCAACACCTATTAGTGAACCATCAAATTCTTTTATTTTAGGTTTGTGGGGTGTTAGCTCATTTAGCTGTGTGTAGTACCCGTGGGATAGAATAGTTGCCTGAGACCTAGTATCAATCAATCCCATGATAGGGTTGGAGACTGAATTCTGCAGCTCAGCTAATACATAATATCTCCCTGCAGTTTCTACCATTTCACACATAAAACTGGCATGGTAACACAATTGTGGGCTTCGCCGCATGTTACCTGAATCCACCGTGTTACCTGATGCAGAAGAGACTTCACTCTTACCGGTCTCCTCTATGACAGGGTCGACTGGCTTCTTGTGTACTGCATCTGTGGAAATAAGGTTAAGAGAATGCTGCAAAGGAAGAGATTTGTTAAAGCATTCAGGCCGAGGTGGCTCGTGATCACAGCTAATTCGACTGTTTCCGCTTTGTGGGGAGAGAACATGATTAGTACCATTATTGACATTTATCATTTCATTTGGTATATCTCTCCCCTCCCTTTCAGGGGATACTGCAGTATTTATGACTGTGCCTGTGGCCCACTGCTGGCCACTGGCTGTACCCCTAAAAAAGGATTGTTAGGTTGCTGAGCCGTAAACGCTTGACTCATATTAGCGACTTGTTCGCTCAACCGAATTAGCTGGGTACTAAGCTGATCTACTTGATCGTACAAGTTACCTCTACCCCTGGGCCTATCCCTTGATGTCCCATAGTAGTGATTCCTGGGCCCTTGGGTTCCCTCAGAATCAGGGCTGCTGTTTCTATCCTGGTGTGGTTGCCCCTGGGGTCAGCTTGTTCAGCGTTAGTATTTTAGGGAGCACTATTTACTTGGGGTGTCTGGTTACCCTGAGAGTATTTTCGCCACTTATTGTATCTACCTTTGTGGTGATATCTATTATCTTGTGGGTATTCATTTTGGGTCTCTCTGCACCTCAGCCCATGTTGGGGGAGGGGCAGAGTTAAAACTTTGTGGGGATGGCCTGTTTCCACGGGCTACCTCAGCATAGGTTTTCTTTTTAGATTCCAAATTGAGGGAGTTAGGTGACACCCTAGTTTCGGCCACTACTTTAGGATTGGGCTTTCTTTCCCTTTCATCCCCCTGTTCACCGGACTGCTGAATAGAGTATAACTTTGTACTCTCTTTGATCAGCAATTCCAGTGAGCAGTTCTCATCAAAATCTCTAGCTAAATTAATTTTGATGGGTGCGGGCAGTGCTTCAAAAAATAAATTCACAAATTCTGAGCATTCAAATATGGGATTATCTTCAGCCATACTGTACGCACTTTTCAGTATAGAAAGGAATTCTATGGGGCTTTGATTTGCACTACATTTTAAACCATATACAGCTATTTTCACTGCAATTTTAGTGCGATGTTGCCAGAATTCCTTTCTGCACTGTCACTTTGTCTCATCCCAGGAATGAATATTCATATCCTTTAGTGAAGCAAAGAATTTGTGATAGTTACCTTCAAATACCCAGGGCAGAAATTCAATTTTTAACTGCTCACTTGTAACATTCATTATAGATAAAGCATTTTCAAAGGCCTCTAAGTGGTCAATTATGGAAGTGGTCCCCCCTTTGGAAAATGGGCGTACTGCATTCTTTACAAATTTAATTATTGTAGGGGTGTCATACACTTTATTAAGTACATTACTGGATTTCATTGGGAATTTATTGTTTGAGTTAGAGTGCCTTTTATCTGCCCTATCTTTAATATGCTGAAATCTTACCCGTGCATTTTTATATGGGCTGTCTGAGAAGCTAGCCCCCCTTTATGACCCGTTATAGTAACTGACCTCTTCCTCTGAGGTGCAATAATTATTATTATTTTTTAATGTTTTTTATTGAGGAAACTTAGACATATTGTAACATGCTGATTCATCACAAGTACAGGGTCTCACAGAGAATAACGATGGAACAAGTAGTACATCAAGTTAAAAGTATATATAGTGGAGTTATAAATCAAAGTTCTCTGTTCCTCATTTTGTTGTTTAAGGTTTAGCTGTGTCCTTTATGTCAATCAGATCCACTAAGGGTATCATGGCTTTCAAAGTATAAGGAGGGCACCAAGGTTATTTACAGTCACAGAATATATTGATTCTAAACAATCTTAACAAGAGTATTAAATGTACAGTCAGTATATTGAAAATATATAACATCCCTTAGAGACTTATAAAAAAGAGAATAATGGTAAAATTATAAGTGAGAATTCTAGATAATCTACCAATAGACTGGCAGACAAAGGGAGATTGCGCGATCTTACATTCTGTAAGTAACAAATTATGCAACAGTAAGTACAAGAGTACTATCCTTAATAGGATCCGGAGAGTCTCAGCACACTTATATATAGAAACATAGAAACATAGATATTGACGGCAGATAAGAGCCATAGGCCCAGCAAGTCTGCCCGACCTTACCTAACAGTATAAACTTATCTAGTTCGTAGGATAGCCCTATGCTTGTCCCATGCATTTTTAAAGTCCCCCACAGTGTTTGTTGCTACTACCTCTTGAGGAAGTTTATTCCATAAATCAATCACTCTTTCTGTAAAGAAGTGCTTCCTCAAATTACTTCTGAATCTACTACCCTTTAGCTTGAGCTCATGACCCCTTGTTCTTGAATTTTCCATTTTATGTAAAATACCCACAGCCTCAGTTTTACTAAACCCTTTAATGTACTTGAAAGTTGCTATCATATCACCTCTTTCCCTTCTCTCCTCTAAGCTATACATATTTAGGTCATTGAGCCTATCCTGGTAAGTTTTATTTTTTAGACCATGTACCATTTTGGTAGCCCTCCTTTGCACAGATTCAAGTTTGTTAATATCCTTCTGAAGATATGGTCTCCAGAACTGCACACAATACTCAAGATGAGGCCTAACTAATGATCTATAAAGTGGCATAAGAACCTTACTATTTCTGCTGCAAATACCTCTACCAATACATCCAAGCATTCTGCTAGCCTTACTCGCTGCATTACTACATTGTTTACTAAGTTTTAAATCATCTGAAATAATAATTCCCAAGTCCTGTTCCTCGTCTGTAACAGTCAGTAAAGTGTCATTGAGTCTGTAATTAACATTTGGATTTTTCTTCCCTAAAAAAAATTATTTTACACTTTGCTGTGTTAAACTTTAGACCCCAGTCATTTGTCCAATCCTCCAATTTTTGTATATCACTTCTCATTTTGTCTACCCCCCTGGAACATCCACTCTGTTGCAAATTTTTGTATCATCTGCAAAGAGACATACTTTCCCCTGTAGCCCTTTGCTGATATCGCAGATAAATATGTTAAACAAAACAGGCCCCAGAACTGACCCCTGAGGAACACCACTAGTAACAGCCCTCTCTGCTGAATGAACTCCATTTACTAAGACACTTTGTTTTCTGTCCTTAAGCCAGCATTCCACCCAGTTCACAATTTTTGAATCTAGACCAAGGAGATATAGTTTGTGAATAAGTTTATTGTGTGGGACGGTGTCAAATGCTTTGCTGAAATCTAGATATGCTACATCAACTGCTCCTCCCTTGTCTAATACTTTTGTTACATAATCAAAGAAGTCAATTAGATTAGTCTGACATGATCTCCCTGAAGTAAAACCATGCTGATTTTGGTCCTCTAAATTGTTTGTCTTTATGTAAGTCATAATTCTTTCTTTTAAGAGGCTTTCCATATATGTAAAATCTAGAACTGAGGCTCCACAGATTGGGCAGAGACTACTAAACTCTGCCAGATAAATAATACAGAGGATAATCTATTTATCCCTAACCATATAAAATGGGAGGGTGGGGGGGGAGGCCAGGGGGAAACATAAGAATGATGTCACCCTCCTCTGCCAGTGTGCGTATAACAAACTGTGGGAATATATATTTCCTCATGGAAGTGCTCCAATAGACTAAATCCTATAAATATGAATAAAGCAAAAACATGAAAAGTCATGTAGTTGATAATAAGCACATATGGGACCAAAGTAAAGCGTTATACAGCATATACAAATCTCATGCTTTACTCTGTCAAAACTGAGCCGAGGAGGGGACCAAGTCACATGGAATTATGGAGTCATGGGCTACTACATAAAAATTTGTGCAAAGAACACATTACTTACAGTGAGATGATAAATTGCAAATTACAAAAGCAGAGTAAGCTGATGCCATCAACATAAATAAATATTATAATACGTAGAACTATAAAATTAACAATTCTTTGCAAAAAGTTGTGTCTGGCCAACTCAGTTGTCACATATTACAATTTGGTGGGTCTGAAACCTTGACTTAGGAGATGGCTGGACAGATGTTCAAGCTAGCTTTGGCATGGAGGGAAATTAATGTCGAACCACTATTTAAGTCTGATCTCCTAATTATAGTAACCTTGCACTCAGAAATGTAACAGAGAACAGCCCATAAGTGGAACATATCAACCCAAGCTAATAACCATGACAAAGGAATAATATTATAAACTATAAAATCCCTGTAGAGGGAATAGACAAATAAGACCATTATCTTTGACATCCGGTCTTCTTAATGCTAGAAGGGCCACTCATATATCTAACTGATTATACATAAACAAGCATGTGGTAGTAGTATCCTATACAAAAGGTCTAGCACATTATATTTTACTAGCATAGATACTATAAGTGTATGGTAGAAGGAGCTGTGCCTCTTAGTCGTTGAGAAAATCATATGTGTATATACAATACCTTTCTAATGAACTATGCAGAGTATGATTTTCTAACAAAGATAAGTTTTTGAACCAAGAAATACCGCTAAATGTAAAAGTTTAGGTGAGAATGTTACAAGTGTGGGACCTGTACAATATCAGACCATGCGTCTTCATGAATCCAGGCTCACCCCACTTATGATATGCAGGGTAATTAATCTAGGGCTGTAGCCCAGTAAGACTTATAAAATCTCTTCACCCAATGCCCACTTTATTCGAGGAAATAGGGTGTTGCTGACATGCAACTTATCTCACAGCATAGTGAGCAAAGGCTCCAGGAAGGCCCCTCAGTATTTCCAGGAGGCTTCTCCTCTCAAAACTTGTTTCCAGGTTAGTAATCTGCCCCAGGACCAGCCGGATGCTCAATAGATCTTTTGTCTCCCAAGTCTTTGGGATACAGCAGTCATCATACCAGAGATTGTGAGATGGCTTTCCCTTTACAGGTCCGCAAAAATACGGTGTTGCACTGTGTAAATCTTTGGTGCAGTTGTTCGCCAACCCCACAACTACAGTTGAGGGTCGGGATGCAATAGCTTGTATGTTGCTATCCTGTACACGAGGGGCAGGTATCGCCATCTCTGGATTTTCAGCAACCACCTCTGTATGTGTGGCCACCATAAGAGATAAGAGGCGATAAAATCTTTTGCACATCCTCTTCTCAAAGTCATCCAGCAAGATTTGAATTGCTGCACAAATTTCCGCCATGTTAATAGCCCTAAACTTAATGATAGTGATTAGCTCCACTTACTCTGTACAGTTTTACTTGAGGGCATTAACTCTAAAATCGGCAGCTTATAAATATTGGGTGCAATGTGCTACTTTTGTCTATCCTCCTGCCTGGTATCTTGAAACTCATTTCTGACCCAGTCCTTAATTGAGTTAATCATTTCAGCATTAGTGTTATTACTTAAAGGTTCCTTATTACTGCTGATTTGTCTCTTTAATTAATTTATTTCTTGTTCATATCCTTTTTCAGCCTCACGATATCTAGCTTTTAAAGTTTTATTTTCATTTTGGCATTTTTCATATTCTTCTTCTAAAGCTTTAAATTCAGCCACTAATTTCTGATTATATTTATTTAAATCAGAACCCTTTTTATTAGCTTCTAGAACCTCTACCTTTCCATAAATAAAGGCTTCTTCAAATTCTCGTAATGAATCATTTTCATCCCTTAGCCGTCCTAATTGTCTGTCTTGTCCTGCCATTTGGCTAGACATCTCACAGCTCAAATACATTAGGATCGGCCAAGTTTTGAAAATTAATTCGTCATGCCCTCTAAATTCCGTGCATTTACTAAGTTGCAGTAAAATTTGGTATAATTCACCATCTTCAACCCACATATCTTTAACTAAATCTTTGGCCTTAGCTTTAAATCCCTGAATATACATGTAGACATAATCTCCCATATCAAGTCTGGTCATGAGGTGGTTCATGGCTTCAAATTAAAGAGTTTTTGCCTGAACCATTTCATAGACAGAGGATCTTGGGGAAGGCACAATTTCATCATATACAGAAACGCTAGCGTTACTTTTGCTGAAGACATAGTTATTTTAGTGTTGTACTTAATAAGATAAAAACGCTAATACAATTTTGACCAATAGGAGAGAGGGAAAAAAATTATATCTCAAAAAAAATATTAATATCAATTTTGAAATATGAAAAATTTATATTTCATAATTTTTTCAAAATGAATTTCCAATAATATTTCAAGATATGAACATTAACTTTGAAATATTTCATCACAAAAAATTAATAATAATAATAATAATATATATATATATTTTTTCTAGATTAATTTTCTTTTCAATAAAAATTTCTATTTATTACAAATATATTATATCAATGTGATAAATATTAATAATATCTCAGCAGTGCCTCCAAATAATGTATCAGTATATGGCCAGGTTATAACACAATATATTTAATAATTATTCTTTAAAATGAACCCCAATAATATACATATACCAAGACAATAAAATTAATATAAATTCCTAAATTCTTTTTTATTAGGTAATATCTATAGACACATCAAAATATATTGGTAGGAACCAGAATATGAGTCAAACTATACAGTGTTTAAATTATCATATGCTATATGTTTAATTTACACAATGATATTCCAAGATATTAGCTACTAACATGCAATACAATCAGCTATTTAGCCACAATTTATCCTATATAATTCCAATTTAAAACATCAGAAATTGTATATATTATTTGTGCCAACAACCAAACTTAATGCCAATTTATCTAAGCTGAATTAAATTCTTAGTTACTTATAATTAAAACCAATTCTAAGATATATATATCTATATTTTGCAAAGATAAATTACTTAGCATACAAAAGACAAACTTAACACTATACAGGACTATGAAACACAAGTTTAAAATACTGAGTGCCCCTTTAAATCTATTAACTACAATTTGAATATGGTCTTACCAATTACCTTTGCTTAAAATATTAAAAATTAGAACAATCATACATCACCAATTTGAGCCAATTTGTAAATCAGTCTTTTCCAAATATCTTTAGATCATCTCATTTGAAGGAAAGTTATTGCATAGATCAAGGTTAGTTTTCAGTTCCTTGCTTAAATGATTGTGTCCCCAAGAGAATGGCCGCCAGTTATCAATCACTAGTGAAAGCAGATAAAAAAAAAACCTCCCTTCTCTTGCATTTAGCTATTCCTTATATAATCATTGATAATCTTTTTCGTTCACACCCACGGTGCTTGTCCCTTCTCATTGGCTCATTTGGAAATGTATGGTTGCTATGGAAATGCATCTTTGTTAACAACCAATTGTCTTTTGACTGTAATTCTTGCATCGCAACACCAGGGGCAGCATGACAAACAAACAGATTAATTTAACCATTTCTAGACAGTAAAAACATTTCTTTAAAATGTGTATTTAAAAATGCTATAATTTCTTTATATTAATAAGTTACATGTTCACATGTACTGGACTATGTCACATTATTCATTCAGATTATTTTAAAATGAAACATCAGTATTATTTCTAATATCATATTATTATTATTTTGAAATCTATTTAAAAATAGCATTTGGTTATTTCTTCCTGAATATAAGAGTGATGCCCATGACCAATTGTTGTCTGCAACCAAAGAAATAATTGTTAGATATGTTAAGCATTTATATGTTTATTTGCAATATTATCAATGTAGTTATTATTCAATACAGCAATTATTTATTTAATATAATATGTCCCAGATGAATACATATATACATATTATTTGTTATTTGAGTATTTCAAACTCAAATGAAAAACTGGCATGATTCCTTTTGCAAGATTTATTTATTTTTATGCCATACAGAGACTTTAAATGTCAATTTGTCTGGGTTCTACACATGGGAAACTCTGCAGGGGAAAATTTAAACATAGGTGACACAGTCATTTCTTCAGCCAAGTTTCAAAAGAAATCCAGCATTTCTCTGACATTGCTTGTATCACTGCATGGAGTTATCTATCTGATAATCCTGTTCTTTAGATGTTTGCAAATCCAAATATTCTTAAAGACGGATCGGCTCCTCACCTTGGGCAGGAAACCCATATATGGGAATGTACTTTTGAGGCTCCATCATGCTAATTTCCATTTCCTTGAAATTGTGAGCATCTCATTAGGCTTTAAATGAAAAGTTTTAGACTTGACGTCTCTATTCACTGTATGGGGTCCTTGTAATCCAGGCAATGAAATAGATGCTCCCTTTTAAACAACTTAAAAGTTATCTCAATCAGGATAAGGGTGTCTAACATTTGATCATCAAGTAAATGTTAATTATTATTTTCCTGGATTTTACAACCAGTTTTTCATTAACTGACCAAATGCCTAATTTCTTTATTATATTGTGTGCATATGGAATTTATATTAAATTACAATGTAGAAGATGCTCCCACTATTCAGGAATGGGAAAACAAACCCACAACCATTCATACATGTTCACCATAAAAAAATATATCTTCAAATATATAAAAAGCCTACAAAAGTGACCGGTCACCAATTATCAGGAAAAACAACATAAAAAACATACAATAAACTGAAAGGAAAGACCAACCACACCTCATCTGATACCTGACCCTCCAAGTTATATCAGGGAGGAAAAGTCAGGGCAGATATACGTAAGGATCTAGGATGTTGTCACATATTCAGTATACAAATACATGTTGGAATTTAAGAACAGTGAAATACAATAACATAAGGTGGGATACATTTTCATACAATACTAAATTAAGTCAACTACACCTCAATTGTACCCAGCCTCCTCTATATAAAATATCATAAGAAGTAATAGCTGAACAGTATATATAATAGGTTCTAAGTAGCTCAATACATCACTCACGTATCCTCTGTTACAAACTTGGTATCCTCCATAGAGAACTGTCCATTGACTGCTGATCGAAGTAGTAAAAAGTACAACTTTGCTAAAACTTTGACAAGCAGTTCCAAAATTCAGAACGTCGTTACCATATGACACGGTCAGCCAATGCAAACAAGCGTTTCCCCCTCCACGTCACAGGCACAGACGAGGCTTCATCAGAGCTTAATTACAGTATACTGAGAACTTGAAAAACAGCCCTATTAATCAGCTACTTAGATATTTTTAATTGCACTTTTGATATCAAATATCTTGTGTTAGATCGAAGTAATTGCCAAAGAAAGAGGATAACTACATTATTTGTTTACAAACTGAATAGTAAAGTATGAATTTTTGCACGTCTAGTAAATTATTTATACCTTGATAAAAAATATAATGTTCTAATTCTTGAGAGCATTTATTGTTAAATGTTTGCAGTTTACTACAGGTTACATCCTATGGGACCTACTAAAAGGATATGAGTGTGTGTGTACATATGTATTTATATGTGTATTTATGTATTTACAGACATATAAACACATAAATACATATGCTTACACAGGGCTTTTTTTTGGGGGTACTCACCGGTACTAAGTACCCCCACCTCTGTCAATTCATAAGAGGTAATATTTGTAATCATCATGTAAATACTCTAGTTTTCACAAGAGGGGGCTGCAAAATACATCAGACATTGTAAATAATCTTGTACATTTGCTTTGCTCAAATGAGCAGAATATATCAATCAAAAATCAATGAATAACGGCACCTTTTTTTGAGTACCGGCACCTTTTCTTTTACAAAAAAAGCACTGTGCTTACATATATGGACATATATATAATATCATTGGAGCCCTTTGCAGTTAAGTACATGATAACATGAAAAACATATTCCAATGTTCTTCAGAAAAGTGAATATGTTCTATGTATTTTTAAATAGATATCCCTATACATATCTTTGTATATCTAGACCTATATATAATCAAGTATATATATATATATATATCTCAAAATAACAAGAGTATTGCATTGAGCAATGATACTTTTTTTATTGGACTAACTATACATTTATAAGTTGACAAGCTTTCGGAAGAGTTCCTTCCTTTATCAAGTCTTGCTTCAGACTTGATAAAGGAAGGAACTCTTCCGAAAGCTTGTCAACTTATAAATGTATAGTTAGTCCAATAAAAAAAGTATCATTGCTCAATGCAATACTCTTGTTATTTTGATATCTAAATCTCTGGACTAACACGGTTACTTCAATCAACGTATATATATATATATACATCACCAAACAGACAAGCAATACAAAATCAAGTAAACAATTTGCCTGGGGTGCAACAGAAAGTATGCACAATATCCAGAAATAGTGCACTCACCGGGACTTTTAACACAATTTATTCCTTAAATGTGAACATTTTCGGGGAGTTTAACTCCTTCCTCAGACATACAAAAATGACAATAAACTTACCCTAACACTAAACACCCCTTTATGTGATAACGCCATCACACATGCTCTCCCGAGTAGGGCACCACCCCTTGGTGACGTTAACATCTCAGGCAACGTTGAATTTAGGTTATAAAACAAATTCAAGTGACAATATACAAATAGCAGTATAAATCCTATAGCATATATCAAAAACAGGATGTCATAACTTAATCCTTGCAAGTGCAATAATGAATCAACATAAGCAAATGTATATGAATAACCAAAACGGAACCGACATCCGTAACACCAGCCAAACAACACAGGCCAGTAACCATGGCAATGTAAACAAACAAACTCGCTTTGCTGAGTATACCCATGTCAAATTGCTCTTGTTAGTAGGTATCAATCTCAGTTTTAAATCTCAAAATAGGATCCCTAGGTAGTTTTGAATAGGTAATAAGTACTCTGCCTGTGTTCTTTTATAGAATGTTCCATCCCAGAGTGAATCAACTGAGCATATGTGCGTATGCTAACATTTTGGGAAGCAGGATCAAACATGGATTTTTTTCGAAAAGTTTCCATTTCAGATTGCTGAAACTGGAATTTTTCTTTTAGCAGTTTTAATGCTTGAACATGAGTGCAAACTACTGCTCCACTAATAATCTAGTCTATAGCTGGTATTGGTATGTAAGATTGCCAGCTATGCTTCATAAAAATACCGGACGACCTATAGGTGATTGGATACGGGATGTAGCTGGGTTCACACAATGTCTCCACAACAGTTCAACCTTAGGCCCCACCCTTGATCCCACCACATATATTTTTCACAACTAAGCAGTCATTTTATCCCCTTGGTTGCCAGTAACACATGCACAGACCAGTGATGTGACCCCCTTGGCTGCTAGAGGTACACAACCAGCAATGATTGAACGCCCCTTTGGTTGCCTGTAACACATATAATAGAAAATGCACAGTGTGACTTCTTTTTGAGACATATTTCTAATGCATAAAGGTCAAGAGGGACATTTACATTTAACTGACAGGGTTCTTTAAAAACACTGGACATGTAAGTCTCAAGTATTTTTGTACAGATTTTACTGGACAGCCTGCTAAAATACTGGACCGTCCAGTTGAATACCAGACACCTGGCAACCCTAGATGGAAGAGATGCACTAGCAGTGACTTGAATGAACAAGCGTAAAGACAAGGGGTGAGGCTGTCTTTATACATCATTCCTTCAAAGGAGAGGTGCCAGGAGTCTTTTTTAGTGCACCAGGGCCCATGTTCTAGGGTCTATTAAAACCTAGGTTTATCAAGCCATGTTTTTGTTTTTTAAGTATAAACCAAGGTTGTCCAAATGTTTTGGGGTGCAAAATATTTTTTGTTGGTGTTTGTTTCCACAAAATAAGGAAAATAACACAGGGTAAAAAGTTTTCTTATACCTTCACCACTCTGTCACTCATTGTTTGCATATTCAATACAGCACAGTGTCCATAGATTGAAGAGGAAAGGATGGCTGAAAAAAAAAAACTGGTAAAAATGTTTGACATACAAACAGATGTCCCATGCCAGAAAGATTTGACTTACATATTGTAAATATTTTTATATTGCCACAAGGTGGGTGTTGCCAGAGGTTACTGAAGGGAGGAATGGTCAGTCCTGCAGTCAGTGTGGCCTTCCTGGGTCCTGAAAAGGACCAGTTTCTAACAGGGAGACTCCAGCAATCTTGTGCACCCTCCAGTGAACAGGGTCTGTTGCCCAGACCTGTGGGTCACAGCATGCTGAGTGTGCCAGGATCCTAAAGTGATAGTAGCTCAAGCAGACAAAGTGATAATAACCCATTCATCCCCAGTTACACAGTTAAAACTTGTTGTGACGGATACCCCGTCTACCCCGACTGGGTAGCTCAGCCAAACGGGTCCTGCTTCCTCCCTGCCGACTGCAGCTATGCAGCTGGCAAGTGACCACAGCCTGTAGCCACCCCTGATGCCCAACAGCACCAGTACTCAGGGTCCCACCCTGTGGCAGACTCCGGCTACCCAGACTAGGTAGCTCTGCCAGAGGGTCCTTCCTCTGCCTGGAACAGGCTGCTATGTAGCCCAGGAAAATGATTTCAGCAGGAACCCACCCAAATAACTAGACATACTAGCATTCATGTGACACAGGAACTCTCTTTATTGTAAAACATACACTCCTTTTATACACACAGCTCATCTTGATAAGACCCTGGTCAATCCCACAATTTTCCTGCCATTCCCGTCCCTCCAGACTGACCGGCACCTCCATAGCAGCCACAGTCCCACAGAATCCCAGTGCCTAGGGGTGGTGGTTTCGGGGTGATCCCGGTGGAGCGGCGGCACTTCCAGGGTGTCATTTTAAAGCTCTCAGTCCCCAGATGCCACAGTCCAAAAATCATGGGGTTATGGGGTTAGAGGTGTCCAAAATCCCCGGTTCACAAAGGAGCTCCCCTCCGATAATTTCCCCAGCTCTTGTCCTCCCTAGGGGCTACCAATCCCCAAAAGAGCGGAGCTCTGGGGAAAAGGGCTGCTGGAGCGACCAGGGGTAAATTTAGTGGCTGTCCTACTGTCCTGTGGTCAAACGGGAGTTCCAGAAGCCCGGCCAGCCTGAGAGGGGTTAGGCGGGTATCCGTTGTGATGCGGCCGACTGGGAGTTCCAGGAGCCTGGCCAGCCTAGGAGGGTTTTCCTGGTCATACACCAGCTCTTCTCTTAACAAGTTTAGAACCCAAAACCATGCAAACAAAAGCGTCCAGAGCTTGTGGTTGCTCTGAGGAGCCCAAAACCACTGTGAAACAACAGGGGTGAGGTTGTAGGGGGGTGGGGGGTAGCCTTAGCTGTCTGGTATCCATGACATCTCCCCCCCCTCCAGTTCGGCAGACCCGGCTAGACCCTTAACGGGTCGGCCTGGGGCTGTCCGACAGTGGCCCTCCACTTCTCGGTTGCTGGGAGAGGTTATCCCATCTCTCCTGAGCTTGGGACACCCTGGGGGGTTCCTGCTGGCATAATGCCAGCTCCCAAACAATTGCTCTCCCACAAGTTCCAGTGTCCTTAAGTTCCATGGCCACACTGCCTCTCTCTGTGACACTCTGTTTAGTACCGGCTGACCCACCCACAAACAAAGCCAGTATTGGTTTCCCGGCTGTATCCCCACCCCAGACTGTAGGTTGAGGTTGCTCCTTGGTGGGGCACACAAGACTTGGGTACCCAAACTGGTGGCACAAAATGCAGGGGCGGGTATCCAACAAAGCCATTGCCGGTTTCCCGGCTCTAGGTGGAAGTTGCTCCTTGGTGGGGCAGGCAAAACTCGGGTGCCCAAACTTGTGGCACCAACTGCATGAGCGGGTATCCCCCTGTGAGAAATACTCTGGGATGAGAAAAGAATAGAGACCATTCCAAGCTACTGAGGGGAGAGACCGTCTGTCTCTTCTCCCGAGAAGGAGATCTACTGCTGGGGAGGGAGGTCTGCAACCTCCGCTCCATGGGAAACTGTTCTGCCACTGGGGAGGGAGACCGACTGTCTCCTCCCCCGGGAAGGGGTTCTGCCACTAGGGAGAGTTATCAACATCCATCTCTCCCTGCAAGGGGTTCTGTGTAAGGGGAGGGAGGACGACTACCTCCACTCCCAGGGAATGGCTTTGCTGCTGGGGAGAGAGACCGACTGTCTCCTCTCCCGGCTCCTGGCTCTTCCGCTGTGGAGAGAGACTGACTGTCTCCTCTCCCTGTACCTGGCTTTGCCACTGGGGAGAGAGACCGACTGTCTCCTCTCCCGGAAGGGGTTCTGCGTTAGGGGAGGGAGGACGACTACCTCCTCTCCCTGGTTTACCAGAGCTGCTGCAAGGGCTGGGCAGAGGCCGGCAGCTCTCTGCCCTGTTGTCATCGCTTCTGCTAGGGTGGCCCCCTGATCCAAGACAATAAGCTTGGAACCAGACTTTTTCTTTGTTGCCACTCCTCCACGGTCGAGCTCCATGAATCCCAGAGGGCTGCACCCCAGATCTGTACACCCTTGGCACACTGCTTAATGAGATCTAGCAGCCTCTTGTATTCCTTGACCAGTGCCTCTTCCTGGTCAATTATAAAATCCAGATCGTCTAGTAGCCAGGATTCCTCCAAGAGATCCAGCAGTTCCTCTTGGAGCCCAGAGATATCCTCCAGACCCTGGTCTGTCTCGCTCCCAAACTGTGGGTCCTCTGTCATTTTTGTAAATAGCAATCCAGAGCCGCCGAAGTCAAAGCCCTCTGTGGGGGAGCCATCCTCCAGCCATGGCTGCACTTGCATAACGAGCCATCAGAGGGCCCGGTAGCCATCCTCCACCCACATCTCTTGCTGGACCAGTCTATGTAGAACAGATAGCCATTCCTTCTTTGGCTTTTTTCCCAGAAAAGGCACTCTCAAGGTCCACCGAACCCGGAACCTCTAGTCATTCGTGGGGAGGAACTTTCCGTTATCCTGCTCCTGTTGAAGAGCCTCCCCCCAGAGGTCTCGGAGGGCAAGGATCCTCCATCCCAGAACGTCCTGTTCCGAACAAGTATCATTCGTTCCGGTCAGCATCTTTTGTAATCTCCTTAGGAACTCTGCCTCCATATTTACCGGCTACTGTAGCGCTTCTCCTCTGTCAGCAGGGACCTTGTAAAAGAAGCAGATCCCACCGCTGCCAACCAATGTGACGGATACCCCAGCTACCCGACTGGGTAGCTCCGCCAAACGGGTCCTGCTTCCTCCCTGCCGACTGCAGCTATGTAGCTGGCAAGGGACCACACCCTGTAGTCACCCCTGATAACCAACAGCACCAGTATTCAGGGTCCCACCCTGTGGCAGACTCCGGCTACCCAGACTAGGTAGCTCTGCCAGAGGGTTCTTCCTCTGCCTGGAACAGGCTGCTATGTAGCCCAGGAAAGTGATTTCAGCAGGAGCCCACCCAAATAACTAGACATACTAGCATTCAGGTGAAACAGTAACTCTCTTTATTGTAAAACATACACTCCTTTTATACACATAGCTCATCTTGATAAGACCCTGGACAATCCCACAATTTTCCCGCCATTCCCGCCCCTCCAGACTGACCGGCACCTCCATAGCAGCCACAGTCCCACAGAATCCCAGTGCCTAGGGGTGGCGGTTTCAGGGTGATCCTGGTGGAGCAGCGGCACTTCCAGTGTCTCATTTTAAAGCTCTCGGTCCCCAGATGCCAAAAAATCAGCATGATTTGTTACTGGGGACTGCAGTTACAGTCTGTTGAAGTTATGGGGTTAGGGGTATCCAAAACCCCCGGTTCCCAAAGGAGCTCCCCTCCGATAATTTCCCCAGCTCTTGTCCTCCCTAGGGGCTACCAATCCCCTGAAGAGTGGAGCTCTGGGGCAAAGGGCTGCTTGAGCAACCAGGGGTAAATTTAGCGGGTGTCCTGCTGTCCTGTGGCCGACCGAGAGTTCCAGAAGCACGGCCAGCATAAGAGGGGTTAGGGAGTAACCGTTGTGAGGCGGCCGACCGGGAGTTCCAGGAGCCCGGCCAGCCTAGGAGGGTTTTCCTGGTCATACACCAGCTCTTCTCTTAACAAGTTTAGAACCCAAAACCATGCAAACAAAAGCGTCCAAAGCTTGTGGTTGCTCTGAGGAGCCCAAATCCACTGAGAAACAACAGGGGTGAGGTTGTAGGGGGGTGGGAGTGGTGTAGCCTTAGCTGTCTGGTATCCGTGACACTTGTATCATGGGAAGCCTGCTTTATTGAGATAAACTGCAGGGGTATAAATAACACTAGTTATCTCACTCTAGGTGCCATAAAACAATAAAAACTCCCCTTTATTAGACACTGAATAATAGCAGCCAGAATCTAGACACTGATCAATTAGCAGTCCGATGGTAAGCCAGCCAATAGCAAAAAGTCCATGAGCTAAAACAAAACCAATCAAACTAATGTGTTTCAGCCAATCAGAAGAGTGCCTAGTTCCTATGGAGTTTTACTTTGAATTTGTCAGGCTGTTGAATGTTGGAAGTCCCACTCTCTCTCAATACAAAAAAACAGCCAGGAGAGGTAGGGAGCTTGTTAGACTTATTGTTTTATTAATGATGCAGCTCCTACTTTCCCTGGTAACACTGTACAATACACATTTTAAAATACACTTTCCATTATTATAATAAATGTAAAATTAACTATTTTATGCAAGCCAGCAGCAACACAAAAAAATATTTATTTTAATGGGGTCAGGACTGGTCAAGCTGATTAGTATTCAAAATATACAAGATAAAGTAAAATAATAATAAAAAAAAAACTTCATGTTTCTGCCTCCCTGTAGGGGTGTCCAGTGCCACATTTTTGTGTTCATTAGGCACTTTTGCCTTCAAAGGCCCCATTCTTCATATATTTTTTTCATATTTTTCAACTGTGTTTGTATAATGATGACCATAATTCAGGCTGGATTAAATGTTATACACCACGCAGTCGAAGTATGTATCATGCTTATTGGGAGAAGTAAATTGTGCTGAGGCTAAGTGGGCCTCCTATTGGCCATCATTAAGTTGGCACCAACGGCCGAGCACAGGCAAAAGGGGGGCCAGAACAATAACTGCGGACATCTATCCATGAACTAAGGCTAAGCCTGTGGTGCTTTACTTTCTGAGACTGCTGTTATAAAATGACGGGAAGTGCCAGTTATAAAATTCAGGAGCTATATTATAAGTAATTTTATCCATACGTTTATCAGTTATAAGTGATTTCAGATGTAAGAAAAAACTATTTTTTTTTTATTTTAAAAGAAATTGAAATATGTTTGGAGGCCTCTAAATGTATTGTGAGCTCTGTGCACTGTGCCTACTACATATATCAGCACAAATATCTTCTGATTAAGAAAACAAATTAAAGGGATATTATAGTGCAAAAATGATGTGAACTAATTTGAGCATGTAATTTTAGCAATATCGACCCTGCAAGTCTATGTGTTTAACCCCTACAAAAGGGTTAAATACACGTACCACTTGGAAGCAGATTATTGGTTCTCCCAGGGCCTGCCTTAGGGCAAGACGAGCGAAGTGGCCGCCTAGGGTTCTGCGGTTAGGGGGCCCTGTGCTGGTGCAAACTGTTGCTGCAACATTTTCTTATTCTTTTAAATGCTGCCATTATTTTTTTTTTTTTTTTATGGTGGCACCAGGGCAGGCAGTACTCTTAGATACCACATGACCTGTAAGCACATACTAAGTGGGTGTGACAGGGCAGCGGATATTGTTGTGCAGGGGTCGTATTGGATGTGACTGTTTTGTGTCCCTTCTGCCCGGCGGTACAACGGCTGCCCAGTGAACTCCACAGTCAGACACAGGTATTATCCACAGGCACAAACACACTTATGTTTACTCTGGCCAGGCAGAGGATAGGGTATATGTGTGCAGCATGCCCAGCGGCCCCTGTCCTCCCACCAGTGCCCTCCACTAGTCTCCTAGCACTTAGTTCTGCTTCTTTTTGAAACCTAGGGCAATGGCAGGGGAGGCCAATGTTTATCTGTTTTTGCTCTTTAAGAGTGTGAGGAGGGGGGCTGTGTGTGATGGAGAGTGGGCTGAGAGAGTTAGGAAGGGACTGTGTTTGAGAGGGGGGCTGAGAGTGAGGAGGAGGCTTTGTGTGAGGGAGAGGGGACTGAGATTGAGGAGGGGGCTGTGTGTGAGGGAGAGGGGGCTAAGAGAGTGAGGAGGGGTCTGAGAGAGTTAGGTGGGGGTTGTGTGTGAGGGAGAAGGGGGCTGTGTGTGAGGGAGAGGGGGCTGTGTGTGAGGGAGAGGGGGCTGTGTATGAGGGAGAGGGGTCTGAGAGAGTTAGGAGGGGGCTGTGTGTGAGGGAGTCAGAGCTAAGAGTGATGAGGGGGCTGTGAGTGAGGGAGAGGGGGGCTGAGAGTGAGGAGGGGGCTGTGTGTGAGGGAGAAGGGGGCTGAGAGAGTGAGGAGGGGGCTGTGTGTGAGGGAGAGGGGGGCTGAGAGAGTGAGGAGGGGGCTGTGTGTGAGGGAGAGGGGGGCTGTGTGTGAGGGAGAGGGGGCATAGAGGGTGATGAGAGGGCTGTGTGTGAGGGAGAAGGGGGCTGAGAGAGTGAGGAGGGGGTTGTGTGTGAGGGAGAGGGGGCTGAGAGAGTGAGGAGGGGGCTGTGTGTGAGGAGAGGATGTTGTGAGGGTGAGAGTGGGATTGTGGAAGGTAGCTAACAGGAGCTGTGAGATTGTGAAGGGGGTTCAGAAGGTTAGAAGAGGGCTTTGTAAGCAAGAGGGGAGCTGAGAGGGTAAGGAGTGGGATGTGTGCCAGTTCAGGTGGAGGGCGTTTCCTGTATGGGTGGAGACTAGTGGCAGCATGTCTCATGTCGGCGTGTAGCTCGACACCTAACATCACTCCCAACTCGCTTGCTCCATAGCCCCAGATTGCTGTGGCATTGAGGAGCCCTGGCAAGTGTGATCTTGCCGAAGAAGGAACGCTCTAAGGCCAAATAGGTCAGCGGTTTTTACCGCATCTTTTTATTTCTAAGTCTTTGATCCAGCGACTACCACCTCAACAAGTACCTGTGAGTGGGAGCCTCTGTGTACTACCCTGGTTGTAGTACCCCGGGTTATACGTTCCCCCCACCTAAATTCCCGGGCCTGGTTCCCGGTATATGGGCGATGCTGGGGACAGTCAAACTACTTACCAGCATATTGTGACGCCTAACCCTTGCAGCCCAAGCGGGCCTTACCTGAGCGGAGGAGGACCAAGGTTGGAGTGGCGGCGGAGTGATCTGTAGTTGCTCTCTGTGTGTGAGGAGCCGGAAGGTGGTGCATAGCCTGTTGCCGCATAGTGTGGGAGCCCCGGCTGGAGATTGGATCGGGCGAGCAGTGTCGGGTGCCGGAGATCCGCGGTGTGCGGTTAGGAGGCCCCAGGAGACCCCGAACCGTATCCCAAAAGTTTTGGAGTTTGATACAGCAGTAACTACTGCTGAAATGGCATCTTGGGACAAAACCGGTGGCCGTGAAGGGTAGGGCAGATAGCCCCACTGCATCTATCGAGTGGATCAGTATCGTTAGCGAAGTAACCAAACGGACTATTCCTGCCGCAAGTATACTTTTTGTTTGTTAAGCCCCTTGTAAGGCTCGTCTCTTTTGCAACGAACACAGTTTTTCTCTGCTATTACATAACATTCACAGCTGGGAGAATATTAATTCAAGCAGACTGGTCAAGCTATATAAACACCAGTTATGTTATAATTTTTGTCTGGCTGGTAAAGGAAGATAAAAGGAAAGAAAAGAACTGTATTAGTGACTCTGTGCTAAATAATGTTCACTGAAAGGATAATGGCAATGTAATCAGCCATATAATTTGGAGTAATAAGATATAGTATTCTCTGTGATTCCTCATGTTGTCTTACGCAGTTTTTCAATCTTATGTGCAATGGGGTTAGGAGTCTGTATCTGATAAAATGTTATCTGTGTATTACAGTCTAGAAATATCGTTATAATTGGCCCATTATTGGCCGTATAAAAGCTCCAGGAATTATCTGGCCTAAGCAATTTATACATAATAAAGCAGGCGAGTCAGATATACTTTACACATTGGGTAAAGAACTGACTAAAATTTTCATTACATCTATTGCCTACTTTATTGCACTAGAATAGGCACAAGTTAAAATCATTTAAGTTTTGGTGGCCGGCGGCTACTAAAGGATACAGTAGTAGTTAAGCACGAGGCCTCTAGACAGAGTGAACCTGGATATTCTGTGACAGAGAAATACAAATTTGAAGTAATAAGATATAATACTATGTGTTTTTCCCTTCTGTATATTTTTTTGGTTTTCAGATCATATATGTAAACTGGGTTGAAAATTGTGTTGGTTCAGATACTATTTACATGCTTCAGTTTAGTAATCTTAATACATCAGGCTTAATGTAGGTGTTATATAAGCTTTTTAGGAAGTGTTCAGCTCAAGTGATTTTGTCTGAAAATAGTTGGGAAGTCAGATAACTGTTTGCATTGGGAAAAAGATTGCTTAAAATTTGCTATTATAGGTAGGGTACATTTAGAGTATCAGAAGAATCTGTATTCATAAGTATCTAGGGTTGAAGCACCCCTATATTACAGTGGCTAGGCCCACTGTCATTAGGTAGCACAAACTGGATAGGCTTACCTCAGGGAATTAACTAAGTTAACTGGTGTTATTAGTCATTTTCCTCTGAATTCACTTTAAATCACCAAGTTCACTTACACTTTCTCTCTCTGCTTAACAGGATACACCTCTTAAATTGGCAATCAAGAATTCTCATCTTATACACTCATCACTGTCTTTCACTGTCCTTCACCAGAAACCCTTAGCAAGGCCTTATTGGATATTTAATTTGTTTTGACACTCCTTCTTCCTCTTTTTGCTCTTCCCTTACCTCTTTTCGTCCCTTCCCCCTCACTACACGGTTGCTTTTTCCTTCTCTTTAACACATTGTTTTCGGATTTTCTCACTCTCTCTTCACAACATAAATGGAAAAATTTGTTACACAAACCAAAGTTAATTCCCCTAAAATGCCAGCCAAAGTAAAAGATAAAAAGGCCAAACTGGCAGATAATAGTACAGAAAATATAACTGAAGTCTCAGCCTTAACAATTGATACCCAGGCTCTTACAAATCAGCTAGTAGTTTTGTTTACACCTCAATTTGATTCTATAAAAACAGAACTAGGTGCCATTTCAGATGACATAGGGACACTCTCGTCAGAAATAAAACATTTTGCAGTAAGACTCTCTGAAGCCGAAGATAGGATATCCACATTGGAAGATCAGGCAAATTTACAACACACTGTCTTACAAGAACATGAGTCTAAAATAAAAAGTATCCAATTGCGTCTGGAGGATCTCGAAGATCGATCCAGGCGCAATAATATTAGAATCATAGGTCTAGCAGAGTCTCCGGAGTTTGAGGACCTTATGGGATTTGCATCTACCACTCTGCCACAGGCTCTGGGCATTCCCACACAAATGATACCACTAGTAATAGAGAGAGTCCATAGAGTGGGACCTAAGAAATCTAACACCAGTGAGCCTACCAGACCAAGAATGGTCATCCTCAAACTCCTGAGATTTCAGGATAAAATTGAGATCCTCAGTCACTATAAAAAGAGAAAAGAACCATTACTCATGGGGAACAACAAAATCATGTTGTTTCAAGATTTTTCTAGTGAAACATCAGCCAGAAGAAAAGTTATGGCCCCGTATTGCACGCAATTAATAAACAAAGGTATTAATGCTTGGCTGAGTTACCCGGCAAGAATTGTAATTAACAAGAATGGTGAGAGGCAGGTCTTTAGTGAAACATCTGAGGTAATTAAATTTTTAAAGGAAATAGGATAATATTATGATATCGATGTGTATTGTTTAAAATGTCATATCTAAAATGATATCTAAAATGTCAATGGATTTGTGTTTTATTTTTCCCTTGCTCTTTTTTTTTTTTTTTTTTCTCTTTCTCGCTTCCCCCCTTCTCTCTACTGTGTCCCCTCCCCTTTTCGTGATTCTAATCCCTTCTAAGAAATGACAGTAGAAATTAGGATGTTCTCCTGGAACGTGGGAGGCATTAGTTCACCCATGAAACGTAAATTGATTCTTAGAACATTAGCCCAGAGACACCCTGATATGGTCTGTCTGCAAGAAACACACCTTAGGGCATCAGAAGCAATGAAACTCAAGATGAAATGGGTTGGGGAAGCAATCTCTACTAATGGCTCCAATAAAAAATGTGGAGTTGCAATACTCCTACATAAACAATTAGACTATAAGATTATAAAAACTGAGATTGATAGTGAGGCCAGATTTATTTTATTGCATATAATGATCAAAAGCATAAAATTTATAATATGCAGTATTTATGCGCCCAATAAATTTTCACCGAGTTTCTGGGACAATATCCAGAAGATGTTGTTCCCTCTTATTGGGAACAACCTAATTCTATGTGGAGACTTCAATATGACGTTGGATCCCTTAATTGACAGATTCTCAAATAAAAATATAGCAAGTAATAGGCAAAGCGCAAAACATTTTCAGAGATTTTGCCATAAACTAAAACTATTAGATATTTGGAGGATGCAAAATCCCGATAGTGTGACATTCTCCTGTGAATCTAAAGGTCATAGAACTTTCTCAAGGATTGACCTATTCTTGATCTCTGAGTCATTATCTGCTCGGCAATCTAATGCGACGATAGGGGAAATCTTGATATCGGATCATGCAATAATTGAATTAACTTTTTTACCAGGTAAAGAAGACAGGAGTCAGAGACCAGCATTTGGTTTTCCCAGATATCTATGCTCTAATCCTAGGTTTCGTTTATGGCTACAAGCTAAATGGCTGGAATATGTTTCCAATAATAGGGAATCTGTAAATAATGTTGAAATTCTCTGGGAGGCCTCTAAAACGGTCCTAAGAGGGGACATTATAGCCTACCTTAATATACGTCGGAGAAAGATTAAATTACGCGAGGTCACCTTGGCTGAGAGAGTGAAGCAGGCTTTTATTTTAGTACAGAATACTCCATCACAAGAGAACTGGGATGATTATTTTCTTATCAGAAAGGAAAGAGATCTTTTTCTTAAAGAACAAGCCCAAATTGAGGAGATAAGAATAAATAGACATTATAAGGGCTTTCATGGTTCCTCTGCCAAATATTTGGCTAAACTTACTAAAATCAGAAAAAGAAAGAACATAATACCAGTCATCAAAAAGAATAAGGCTAGATATTTTGAGACCGCAGAAATATGTGGGGTTTTTGCTTCATATTATCAAGATTTATACTCTTCAGTTAAAATTAATCCTGAAGCACAAGAGAGGTTCTGGTCTAAGATTGTAGTACCTAGGATCCAGTCGGATGAATTAATATTGCTAAATGAACAAATAACTAGATCAGAAATTAGTAAGGCCATTGATAAACTGAAATCTAATAAAGCGCCTGGTCCAGATGGACTGCCCGCGGAATATTATAAATGTCTCAAAGATGATCTAGTACCAGTACTAGAAAAACTTTTCAATGATTATTATAGTTCAGATATCCCCATATCATCCTATTTCTCTATGGCCAACGTTACGCTGATATTAAAAAAGGGTAAGGATCCAGAGGATCCAGGATCGTACAGGCCGATATCTGTTTTAAATTGTGATTATAAGATCCTAGCCTCAATCATAGCTAATCGTTTCTCTCTCGCTTTACAGAAACTTATACATGAAGATCAGACAGGCTTTATGCTCAAAAGGAATTCCTCTAAAAACATTCGTAAACTAATCACGTTGATAGATTATGCGTGGAATATGGAGCAAAAACCCAGTACAGATATGTATAAAGACAGGGCAGTCCTTACCCTGGACGCTGTTAAAGCATTTGATTCTATTGTATGGGAACACCTTTTTTCCTCACTCCGAAAATTCGGGATACAGGGAAACTTCTTGCAATTTATATATAGAATCTATG
Source organism: Bombina bombina (assembly GCF_027579735.1). Classification (NCBI taxonomy): domain Eukaryota; kingdom Metazoa; phylum Chordata; class Amphibia; order Anura; family Bombinatoridae; genus Bombina; species Bombina bombina. Next base: position 918,593,021 of record NC_069500.1, read on the forward strand.
CGAAGCCAATTTCATATATATTGGTAAACGGAATGATCTCGCCTAAAATAATTCTGCAGCGAGGCACTAGGCAAGGATGTCCGTTGTCTCCCCTGCTTTTCAACGTAGCATTAGAACCATTAGCGATAAGACTAAGAAATAGTCTAGCAGGGATCACAATGGGTTCTCTATGTCTAACTACATTATTATACGCTGATGATATTTTAATTTTTCTAGAAAACACACAACAAGCCATTCCAATTCTGAGACAGATATTGGAGGAATTTAGCTCTTTCTCAGGTTACAAAGTAAATACAGAAAAAAGTGAATTAATGTATATTGGGAATATAGCTACAAACTACCTGGGTAACCCGTTTAAAGTGGTAGATTCTATTAAATATCTGGGTCTAATGCTTCATAAAAACCCTAAATTTTGGTATACAGATAATTATTTCTCATTATTTCAAAAAATCAAATTAGATCTGAAACTATGGACTTCTTTCCCGATCTCTCTCACTGCCAGAGTAAATCTAATCAAAACTATCATATTTCCTCGTCTTCTCTACCCCATACAAAACTTGCCCCTGTTTATAACAAATAGGGATTGTAGAAGTTTATATTCCTCTGTCTCCAAATTTATTTGGCAAAATAAAAAACCTCGTATTTCTTCGGCTAGATTAATGCAGAAATCACGGGCTGCTGGCCTATCATTGCCCAATATCAATCTTTATAATATTGCAGCGATGGTAAAAATTGCCATTGATTGGTTGGCAAATACAAATACATTTGCCTCTCTAACACAGGAGTCCTTGCTGACTTACCCTTTCGCATTATCTGCGATTTTGCATTGTAAATTAGGTCAACTGCCGTCCAATGTTTCCTCACTAATTACAATCAAAAATATAGTTTTGGCATGGCATAATTTTTGTAGATTTTTGGAAATTGATTTTTCAATTTCGGAGTTTCTCCCAATCAGGGGTAATCCACTTTTCCTTCCCGGTCTACATCAGAAAACTTTTAAAAATTGGGCTGAAAAAGGGCTAAATAAAATCTTGCAATTAATTGGCGTAGATGAGAAAGTATTAGAAGGTGAAACCTTGTTTTCCCTTTTTCAACTACCAAGATCGGATCTATTTGCGTTCTTTCAGGTACGTCATTTTATTGTGTCACAAGGTTGGAGGTTCCCCTTATCGGTTGCATGGTCCGATATCAGAGATTTAATACAGAAAATTGTGGCAGGAGTCACCTCGATTTCACTAATGTATGACATAATGCTTTCTAAACAAACGCAGGGTTTCCGTAGCAGAATCAGCGATCACTGGAGAAGGTTAATCGGAGATACAGAGCCTGAGAGAATTACACAAAGCTTTAAATCTCTGGAAAATTGTAAAGTCCCCTCAACTTGGAAAGAATCCCATATGAAATTAATAAACAATTTTTATCTCTATCCAGCTAAATTAGCACGATTCTATCCATCTAGATCAGCTCTTTGCCCTAGGTGTGTGTATAGGGAAGCGGACTTACTACATATGCTATGGACTTGTCCTAAAATAAATCAGCTCTGGCTGAAATTTATGTATTGGTTTAATAATTTACATGGTGTTACAGTCTCTCTCACGTTTCGGGACATTATCCTGCTGGTTGTTCCAGCGACTAGTGTGGACCGGCATTGGACCTGTTCCCTAAATATCTCCATATTAGCTGTTAGACAAAGCATTTTTAAAAAATGGAAAGAAAAAAAAGGGCCGGTTCTATCCGAGATAGTGCATGCCATTCAAGATCAAATTATTTTTGAATCATATCATTTACAAGAGGCCTCTGAAGCTAGAATTAAAAAGTTCCTACTAAGGTGGTACCCTATTATTAACTCCTTTCCCAGGCCTATACAAAAACAGATTTTAGTGCCCTTTACATCTTCAGTAAGCTTCGCTGAAATGGTCATACTAAATCTCTTTCCACATACATGGATTTCCAATAGTACAGAAATCTAAATATTAATTCTGGTCAAGAGACAGGGGGTGAAGCGAGAAGATTAATTCTTCAATGAATTTTCTTTTTTTTTTTTTTTTTTTTTCTCTCTCTTCCCTTTTCTTTTTTTCCGAAGTATGGAAAACAGGAAAATTCCCAGCTCGGTGTACAAGTTTTGCTCTTTTTGAGATGATGAATCAAACGTGGCAAAGTATATATGTCTTGTACTATATTATGTTTATATCCTGCATTATGTTTGACCTTGCCCTGCGAGGCAGAAAAGGTTTGATGTTATTGATTGTACACTGTATGGGTTTCAAAATAAATATTTAAAAAAAAAAAGGAGTGGGATGTGTGTGACCTAGATAGTAGTACTAATTAGTAATGCTAATTTTGTTATAAAGTCTTGTATTCAGCAGAGTGACTTAAGAACACAATTCATAACATATTGTGCATTTTTTTTATTTTTATCAAGCTGTGAATAAAAAACAGAAATAAAGAAAAAAAAAATGTTTTACACAGTTTGCTTTCACATTATTGTATGGATATTGTTGTGCAGGGGTCGGATTAGATGTGACGTGTTGTGTCCCTTCTGCCCGGAGGTACAGCAGCTCCTCAGCAAACTCCACAGTCAGACACAGGTATTATCCACAGGCACACACACACTTATGTTTACTATGGCCAGGAAGACAGCGGCCACTGTCCTCCTGCCAGTGCCCTCCACTAGTCTCCTAGCACTTAGTCCCGCTTCTTTTTGAAACCTGGGGCAATGGCAGGGGAGGCCAAGGTTTTTGCTCTTCAAGAGTGTGAGGAGGGGTCTGTGTGTGACTGTTGCATCCGCTCAGTCAGTGGGGTTTGCTTCCTTCGAGCAATAGTTTTGCCACCTTTTTTGGAAAAAATACTGCCCATGCTAATTAGCATAAAAAACTATACTACATAAATCAGGAGTTAAAGCTCCTAGGACTGATTTTAAATGATCATTTGTTTAAATGTTAGACTCCAATACACCGAGAAGACATTTGACCATAATAGTATCTTAATTTCTATATTTAATCTTTATTTTCAACTTTAACCTGAACCTTAAAAATACAGAGCATGTAGGTAAAATACCGGCTGGGTGGCAACCCTAGCGAGCAATGATGCAAATTAAGTTATTACTAGATGACACAAGTACCTTAGGTTATGCTCTTTAAGCAAGTGATATTTTTAAAATGCAGGCGTATGGAGCATACTTAAGTATGCTGGTGAACCACCTATATCCAAAACTGATATCCACCAGTGTGCATTCCAATTATGGCTGGAATGTCCCTTTAACACCTTTGCAGGGTTTAAACAGACTTGTAGGTTTAATAGTGCTAAAAATTGCATGCTCATGAATTAGAACGTAGTTTTATGCAAGTTTAATTTTTGTATTCCTCACAAAAATATAAATAATTTCACTTAAAGGGCCATGATACCCATATTTTTTTCTTTCATGATTTAGAAAGAGAATGCATTTTTAAACATCTTTCTAATTTACTTCTATTGTCTAATTTGTTCTATTCTCTTGATATTCTTTGCTGGAAAGCATATCTAGATATGCTCAGTAGCTGCTGATTGGTTGCTGAACATAGAAGCCTCGTGTGATTGGCTCACCCATGTGCATTGCTTTTTCTTCAAATAAGGATATCTTAAAAATGAAGCAAAATAAATAATAGAAGTAAATTGTAATGTTGTTTAAATTTGTATGTTCTATCTGAATCATGAAAGAAAGATTTTGGGTTTAGTGGCCCTTTAATTTAAAATAAATAAATAAATAATACATTCAGATAAAATGTGCATAGTGGCAGAGTGAAACAGTTTTTTTTTTTTTTCATTTTTCAGAAGCATCCTGCCTCAAAAAAAAAAGAGTTCTGCTCACATTGCATTTAAAATATCAGAGCTATTTCACTCACAGGCAGAACGTGGCTACGGAGGAACAATTCAGTTTTATTTTGGGATAGTTCTTAAACAACCAATGTGCAAACGTAGGCATGCTAATTTATTCTTGTTAAAAATAATAAATAACTTTAGTCCATTCCTTTTTATTTAGTATCCCCTTGTCAGACTCTCCTCTATCGCGTAAAACTCTGTGTGTCCCCCTTGCATGTTGCTTGCTTCAAGGGAGGGACTCAAGAGATTCCAGTCAGGATGAGAGGAGGGGGTATTATTGACGTAATGCTGGGGGAGTTTCTGACGGCCCTTGCAGTATTAGATCTCAGGGTGGCTGCTGGGGGAGAGCAGACAGCTCTCTGAGCAATAGGAGTCACAAGTTGACTCTTTCCCTCTCCCTCCTCCTCTTCCTCTTGCAAGCTTAGCTTTCTTTTGCTCTTACATTTAGGTGTCTCCCCCTTTCACGTGTCAGAGTTGGACAAATATTAATTTAAATACTCTTTAAAACCTATTAATGAATTTGGATAGATAGTACCTAGTATAACAGCAGAGCAAAGAAAAAAAAGAAAAGAAAAAAAAAAACAGGCGTAAAAAAAGTCTCCTTTTCCTGACTGCCTGTATTTTTCCTTTAAAGGGCTATTACAAAGAATCCTCTAATTCTGCTTATCCATAAAATTGACTGGGAGCCTATATATTGAAGGATTCCACTTTTGCCCTTAGCAAAAAAGTGTAAAAGTATAACTTTAAAGTATTATTTGAAGTTATGTAGGTTATTCCATTGAAACTTCCCCATATATTATATATAGCGAATTCTGCTTTTTAGGAACCATACTTGGAGGCAGAGACAGAAAAAAAACAACAACCCTAAGAAGTGGAAAATTTAATTAGTTTTTGAAGAAATCTCCTAGACGGATCCTATTTTTTCGTGAAGAGTGACATTTTTTGTGTGGATCCTATCCTGTGGAGAATTAGCTGTACCCCTAACCTGGACCAGTGATGGTACTCCTGTCACTTTGGTGTGTAGTAGCAGTGTCTGTAATGATCTGCAAGACTTCGGCTGAAAAAGTAAGTCAATTAAAATACATTCAAATAAGTTTATTTTATATTATCTATCGTATCTATCTCTATCATCTATATGCCTGTCAGTCTGTCTATCACCCATCTATTATCTAATCTATCATCTATTTATCTATCATCTATCTATCTATCTATCTATCTATCTATCTCTGTCCATATCGTTTTATTCAAGTATCTATCGTTTAAGCTCAATTAGTATATATAAACTTATCGTATTATTATCATTGTTTTCTCATTTAGTTATCTAGCTTTTTTTTGTTATTTTCCATTTTTCCATTTATGGTTAAAAGCAATTCAAATGTAAGAGCAAATACTACATTATGACACAATTATAGTAAAATATAACAGAGTAACGTTTTTGGTGCTACACGTGTCAGTGTAAAGATGTTTTTCAGTTTGCTTGACAGATTAATGTAGAAAGCTCATTCTGCCTGTTAATCTTATTTAAGCTGCCAATGCCAGTCCATGGTAAACCAAGCACAATTTAATCATACTGTATAAATTCAGTTTTACATCTTTACTTACTTAAATATTGCCTATATATTGAGACTATGCTAGCCTAAATCTTGAATGCATATTATAATTTAATAATTTGCTTTAGTCTTGATTTAAGAATGCATTTTTTTCCTGTTAGATTTCATCATAAAAAAAGCAAAAAAAAAAAAAAAAAAAGCATGAAGCTGACTTTTCCATCAGTGAAATGCAGCACCCACAGGAACAGTATTTTCCATAAGTGGTGTGCAGCACCCACAGTAACAGTTGCTTAATTAATTTTAGGGTCTTTTGCTACTGAATTTGTTGGCAAGAGCTAAGTGACTTATTGAATGGTGCACTCTGTGCTAAGATTCCATGGGCTTCTGTATCTATGTTAAACATATTATAAAAGCCCTTGGACTATAGGTGGTAATACAGATGTTTATTTAGTTATGGAAAAACCCCACCAATAAACTTACAATTTGCTTGAAGCATTTTTTTTACTAAGCACAGACTAGGCAGTGTTCTTCTCTGTAAATTACTTAAACCTACTAAAAAAAAAAAAAAAGCTAACGGTTTTCTGTTCTTTTTCCTCATTTTAGGCTGGTAATGAACAGTTGATCAAAATAGGTAAGATGATTATATTACAGTGAATATTTTTGTATGTACTGAGAAAAAAATAATCAAAAGCCAACACATAAAATAATTAAATAAAACTGTTTTGCAGATTTTCTTTTAAAATGAGTAAATTGTAAAATTATGTTAAGGTTTTGTCATATGTGTTAACTATTGCAGTGTCATTTAATCCTCTTTTTTTTAGGAATCTAAAAAAAAACATTATTGTAAAAACACATAACTAAGGATGTGGCAGGAATTTGCAGTGGTCCAATAAGATACAAGACTTTTCCAACCAAAGAATAATGTGCATTTGTAGAGTTTTGCCTCAATAGGAAATACAATTGTATATAACTGAATCAAATTAATACTCATAAGGTTACATTGTATAGTAAATTGTGGTATTTAAGAAAATGTTAAGTTGATTTATTTTAATGAATCTATTAAATGTCCCTATTAGAATTGCAGCACAGGGAACCATTTAAAATATGCATTCTTCATGAGTATATTAAAGGGACAGTAAAGTCATTATTAGACATTCATGATTTAGACAGACAATACAATTTTGAAAAACTTGCCAATTTACTTCTATTATTTAATTTGCTTCCTTCTCTTCTTATCCTTTGCTGAAATGCTTATCTAGGAAGCTCAGGATCAGCAAAGAACCTAGGTTCTAGCTGCTGATTGGTGGCTGCATATATATATATATATATATATATATATATATATATATATATATATATATATATATATATATATATATATATATATACTGATTGTCATTGGCTCACCCACATGTTCAGTTAGATACCAGCAGTGAATTGCTGATCCTTCAACAAACGATACCAAGAGAATGAAGCAAATTGGATAATTGAAGTACACTGGAAAGTTGTTTAAAATGATCTGTCCTACCTAAATCATGAAATATTTTTTTGGGTTTCATGTCCTTTTAAATTAAACCTACCCCATTCTTGCAGTCCCCAGACTGCCCTCTGCTGCCCCACTGTTTTGTTGTATAAAATATAAATTGTAGCTGGTTCACCCAATCAGAGGCTGTAGTGCCTAAGCACTAATTGCCAGTGGTGGATGGCTTTGGAGTGCTAATTGCCACTTGGAAAGCATGCTCAAATCATCAAGCGCTTGGGACATGGCTCAGTCTATGTAACCTTTAATTTGATGTAGAAGCCTACTCCAGAAAAATAACAGACCAGAGGCTACAAGAACATGGTCAATTTCATTAAAAAGATTTATGAATAAAACATGCATATTCTTAAAGGGATATGAAACCCAAAATTGTTCTTGCATGATTCAGATAAAGCATGCAATTTTAAACAACTTTCTAATTTACTTCTATTATCAATTTTTTTTCATTCTGTCTGTATGTTTTGTTGAAAAGCAAGAACATATGCTTAGGAGCCGGCCCATTTCTGGAGCACTTTATGGCAGAAGTTTTGCAAGAATGTTATTCATTTACAAGAGCACTAGATGGCAGCACAATTTCCTGTCATGTAGGTATCGCTTTAGAACAGAATATCATGGGAACAAAAAAATAATAATTTGATAATAGAAGTAAATTGGAAACGTTTAAAATGGTATGCTCTGGCTGAATCACAAAATACATTTTTTGGGTTTCATACCCCTTTAATGCTGCCCTGTACTGCTGTCCACCTATGGACAAATGCTGTCTTGAACACATCCCTCATACTGTAGCAGTGAGTGAATTATGACAACCCTGGCTAGTATATAGCTGTCTTTGATACAGTTTTGTATCTACAAATATAAGCAAGTTAATGTGATGGTAATCTTTACATGTTTTAAAATCAAGCCCAGAATCTAAGCAATATTTTAGAGTGACTTTAATTGATCACTTTTAATGAAGACGCTCTGTAACTTACCTTTTAATCTAGCTGTGCTATTCTAATACCCCTGCTCTGGCCAGTCATTTTAAAAGTATTTTTTTTTTGTGAACTAACAGTTTTGACTTTTCTCCAATCAGCGCTCTAGTCGTACGACTATTACACAATTTTCTTTGTAGCTAGAGCACCGATTGGAGAACAGTCAAAAAATTTTTTTGTGAACTAACGGTTTTGACTGTTTTCCAATCAGCGCTCTAGTCGTACGGCTCTTGCACAATTTTTTTTTTGTAGCTAGAGCACCGATTGGAGAACAGTCAAAACATTAGCTTACAATAAAAATACTTTATAAGTGTGCGGCCGGAGCACAGGGTATTACAATTGCTCTGCTAGATTAAAAAGTAAGTTACATTACATCTTCATTGAGAAGTAATCAATTAAAGTCACTCTAAAATATCGCTTTGATTTCGGACCTGATTTTAAAACATGTAAAGTTTATCATCACTTTAACTTGTTGGATCAGGTATTATACAAGAACTGTTTGAGATAACACTAGGGTGTCCCAGTTCAAGACCATATCAACTAGAGTCCATTTGTCCAAAGAGTATAAATAAATGATCGGTTGTCTCACACCCACCATGGTGAAATTGTAGCTTATAGCTTACTTTTTAATGGGTATGAGTATTTTTTTAAACTTTTATATCTATATATACTATACAACTTTATCATAGGTGATATCTATAATAAATGATGGGTTAAATGTTTTTACATGTGAATTATATCAACTATGTTTTTTTTATATATAAAGCTGAATTTTTTTTTTGGCTAATGTCAGTTTCATAAAACCTTTGCTTTTTTGAAAACACTTTAGATGTCTCAAACCAGATACTTAAAGGGATACTAAACCCAATTTTTTTTTCATGATTCAGATAGATAGAGCATGCAATTTTAAGCAACATTCTAATTTACTCATATTATCAATTTTTCTTCATTCTATTAGTATCTTTATTTGAAAAGCAGGAATGTAAGCTTAGGAGCTGGCCTATTTTTGGTTCAGCACCCTGGGTAGTGCTTGCTGATTGGTGGCTACATTAAGCAAGCATTTTTTTATTTCACTATTGCTTGCATATAGCTCAAAAGTGGTCAAACAAAGCACATAATTAAATTCAGCTCCAGAATAGAAATTCACTACTGTGACCTAGCTGAATACATCTGGTGAGCCAATGACAAGAGGCATCTGTGCGTAGCCACCAATCACCAGCTAGCTCCTAGCCGTGCATTGCTGCTCCTGAAGCCTACCCGTGTATACTTTTCAACAAATTATACCAAAAGAACTAAGTACATTCAATAATAGAAGTAAATTATAAAAGTCTCTTAAAATGACATGCTCTAACCATGCTTTAAAGTTTAATTTTGATTTTTATGTCCCTTTTAATGTAACGCTCATGGTAGTCTAGAAATGTTCGCTAGTCTTAAAGTGAAAGTCAACTATCCCCAACCTCTATTCCACATCTAAAAATACATCTTAAATTAAGTTGAGTTTAATTCATCAATTTTTTAAAATATCTATATTTAGCAGAGTAATTTACCTTGAAAGCCGCAACACTATTTCGCAGTTCCTCCACTCGCCTAAAAAAATGATTTGCTGTGCGATGACAAATATTGATTTACCTAATTGATTAGTCCCCCAGTGGCATCTGAAAAGGTTCAATCTACGCCCCCACCATCAAATGAGCATGCGTCTCTTACTGAATTTTCATTCTTTCATATCTATCATATCAGAGAGTGGATATTTGCGCATGCGCTAAAAATATTATTGATGAGAGAGCACCGATGACCATGTATAGAGCAGGTGAGACTGCCCTTACGTGTAAAATCAGGAAATGAGCGGTGGGGGGGGGTAACCTAAAAGGATCGTAGAATCGATCAAACATAAATATTTGTAAAATAGGAACAAAATTTAAAAAAATAAGTTAGCGACTACATAGTATGATACTATGTGAATCCGTAGCATTAATAGAGTTTCTTAAAATTTACTTTCACTTTAAAGTGAATGTAAATTTTGATGATAAAGTGCCCGGTTTTTAAAAATTCAACTAAAAACAGGGGCACTTTAATTCATCAAAATTTATATTTCACTTGTGTTGTGAAAATAATTACCTTTTAATCTTCACAGCCGCTCCATCTTCACCCGGTCGTCGCAAGCCTTTTCCTACGTCAGAAATGACGGATCGGTCATCCTCCAATCACGACTCCCCCCCCCCTTGGGGAATCAGTGTCTGATTCAATGCCGTGATTGGAGGAAGCCGGATTCCTCATTTTAGACCCAGGAAGAGGCTTTGCGACGGGCGGAGGAAGCGATGCAGCGGTTGTGAAGATTAAAAGGTAAGTATTTTCACAACACAAGTGAAATGTACATTTTGATGAATTAAACTTTTTAATTGAATTTTAAAAAAACGGGCACTTTATCATCAAAATTTACTTTAACTTTAAGTAAATGCTTTTTTATAAGTAAACATGTCAATAGGCCTAACAGTAAACAGCACTAACCTTAGTTGTATTTCCATGGCTAATTTAACTAACCGTCCTTTCACACTGAAAACAAAGGTATAGCTGTATCTTGCGTTAATGCATTTCATTGTCATATGTAAGAACCCTTCTTTTTAACTTCAACTAACATTTTAGTGACATTCAAGCTGCACCTTTCTGCACAAAGGAAATGGAAAGCGTTTTGTCTCGGGGAAATCTAAAATTACCTCAGTTTAAAATATATTAAACCACCCATAAAGTAGTAGTTTTTTTTTGCACTCTAAAATAAATTAATCCATTTTTCTTCAACTAAGAATATCATGGGAACAAAGAAAATGTGATATTAGAAGTAAATTGAATTTTTTTTTAAGATGGTATTCTCTGCCTGAATTACAAAAGAACATTTTTGGGTTTCATAACCCTTTAAATAAATTTCTGTGACAGAAAGTTTGTTGGACAATACTATTGTATTTTAATCAACCTAATCTTGTTGACCATTGTGATTAGAAAAACTGTATTATGGAATTTGCCTCATTTCTGAAAAATAAGTCTAGGCAATAAATTATAACCGCACGTCAGTACTTTAAAGGGACACTGAACCCAAATTTTTTTCTTTCGTGATTCAGATAGAGCATGAAATTGTAAGCAACTTTCTAATTTACTCCTATTATCAAATTTTCTTCATTCTCTTGGTATCTTTATTTAAAATGCAAGAATGTAAATTTAGATTCCGGCCCATTTTTGGTGAACAAACTGGGTAGTTCTTGCTGTTTGGCGGATAAATTCATCCACCAATGAAAAGGTGCTGTCCAGAGTCCTGAACCAAAAAATGCTTAGATGCCTTATTTTTCAAATCAAGATAGCAAGAGAACGAATACAAATTGATAATAGGAGTAAATTAGAAAGTTGCTTAAAATTGCATGCTCTATCTGAATCACGAAAGAAAACAAAATGGGTTCAGTGTCTCTTTAAGTGAAATAAAAGGAACCCTGTATTATACAACATTGTGCCATGCGTTTTCATATACTCATTACGAGAAAATAAATGCAAACGTGCTGAGAAGCGTTTCTGGCGATAATGACAGCAGCAGAGCCACAATAAAGCTCCAGCACTGTTGTCTTGTATTTGTCTGCCCGTCATTACACTCAAGCGGTACAGGGGTCCAGGGACTTCAGCTTGTGGCAGCTCCTAAGTGCTACTGAGAGATAATACTTTCTTTAGGATCCTCTATAATCCTTTATGGCAGCAGCACCGTGTTAGCTGACATACAACAATATAGAGGTTAAAAAAGTGATTTTCCATACCAAGTTAACCTCTGTTGCTCACATGGCCCCTCCAAAATTCAGTTACCTATAATCATGCCAGAATGAAAGGGATACGAAACCCATTTTTTTCTTTCTTTCATGATTCAGGTAGAGCAGGCCATTTTAAGCAACTGTTTAATTTACTCCTATTATCAATTTTTCTTCATTCTCTTAGTATCTTTATTTGAAAAGCAGGAATGTAAGCTTAGGAGCCGGCCCATTTTTTGGTTCAGCACCTGGGTATTGCTAACTGATTGGTGGCTAAATGATAATAGGAGTAAATTAGAAAGTTGCTTAAATGCACTATTTTTTTTACTTTGAGCACAGTTAGGTGCATATTTATCAAGCTCAGTATGGAGCTTGATGCCCCGTGTTTCTGGCGAGCCTTCAGGCTTGCCGGAAACACAAGTTATGAAGCAGCGGTTTAAAGACCGCTGCTTCATAACTTGTCCGTCTGCTCTGAGGCGGCGGACAGACATCGCTGAAAATCAACCCGATCCAATACGATCGGGTTGATTGACACCCCCTGCTAGTGGCCAATTGGCCACAAAACTGCAGGGGGCGGCATTGCACCAGCAGTTTACAAGAACTGCTGGTGCAATGATAAATGCAGAGAGCGTATGCTGTCGGCATTTATCGATGTGCAGTGGATATGATCCGCAATATTGGATCATGTCCACTCGCACAATTGTAATTCGGCCCCTTAGTGTTCAAGCCACTTGTAATCTTGCCCTATATGGGTTATCTTCATTGAATATTTGCGTTGACAAATAGGTCACTTTTATCCATAGCAATGTGGAGCACATAAACAAGCTAACAATCATTTTAAAGACAAAAAAACACTTGTTAAATTAAGAAGATTTAGGGCTGGATTACAAATAGAGCGCAGTCAATAGCGCAGGGTGCTTTATCTTTTGTGTAACTTTGCACAAGAATAACACACACTCTTGTATTGCAAGTAAATGGTTAAATATTTTAGCCAAAGCATCTTGATGTGGCTGAAACTTTTTTTAGCGTTTCCTACTGTAAAATGGATCTCACAGGGAGCATTATTAGCGCACCTATTGCACTTGTATTACAAAGTGCTGTGCTTGAGCACAATCCAAAATACTGCTGTAAAATTTAGAGCTTTTTAAGTCCTGAAGTAAACCAATAGTTTTAAGAGTATAGCAGAGAACTTAAAGGCACATTGAGAACTAGATTACAAGTGGAGTGCAATTGATAGCGCAGGGGGCGTTACATTTTATGTGGTCTTGTGTAAAGAATAACATGCAATCTGATATTACAACAGGATGGTTAAACATTTTAAATAAAACATGACCATTTTATAGCAGACCCTATACATTCAATGTAGTGATATTAGTGCACCCTTTGGGTTCAGGAAGTGCTATTAGTGCACTCTTTGGGTTCAGGAAGTGCTATTAGTGCACTCTTTGGGTTCAGGAAGTGCTATTAGTGCACTCTTTGGGCTCAGGAAGTGCTATTAGTGCACTCTTTGGGCTCAGGAAGTGCTATTAGTTCACTCTTTGGGCTCAGGAAGCGCCATTAGTGCACTCTTTGGGCTCAGGAAGCGCCATTAGTGCACTCTTTGGGTTCAGGAAGTGCTATTAGTGCACTCTTTGGGCTCAGGAAGTGCTATTAGTGCACTCTGGGCTCAGGAAGTGCTATTAGTGCACTCTGGGTTCAGGAAGTGCTATTAGTGCACTCTTTGGGTCCAGGAAGTGCTATTAGTGCACTCTGGGCTCAGGAAGTTCTATTAGTGCACTCTTTGGGTTCAGGAAGTGCTATTAGTGCACTCTTTGGGCTAAGGAAGTGCTATTAGTGCACTCTGGGCTCAGGAAGTGCTATTAGTGCACTCTGGGTTCAGGAAGTGCTATTAGTGCACTCTTTGGGTTCAGGAAGTGCTATTAGTGCACTCTGGGCTCAGGAAGTTCTATTAGTGCACTCTTTGGGTTCAGGAAGTGCTATTAGTGCACTCTTTGGGCGCAGGAAGTGCTATTAGTGCACTCTTTGGGCTCAGGAAGTGCTATTAGTGCATTCTTTGGGTTTAGGAAGTGCTATTAGTGCACTCTTTGGGCTCAGGAAGTGCTATTAGTGCACTCTTTGGGCTCAGGAAGTGCTATTAGTGCACTCTTTGGGCTCAGGAAGTGCTATTAGTGCACTCTTTGGGCTCAGGAAGTGCTATTCGTTCACTCTTTGGGCTCAGGAAGTGCAATTAGTGCACTGTTTGGGTTCAGGAAGTGCTATTAGTGCACTCTTTGGGCTCAGGAAGTGCTATTAGTGCACTCTTTGGGCTCAGGAAGTGCTATTAGTGCACTCTTTGGGTTCAGGAAGTGCTATTAGTGCACTCTTTGGGCTCAGGAAGTGCTATTAGTGTACTCTTTGGGCTCAGGAAGCGCTATTAGTGGACTCTTTGGGCTCAGGAAGTGCTATTAGTGCACTCTTTGGGCTCAGGAAGTGCTATTAGTGCACTCTTTGGGCTCAGGAAGTGCTATTAGTTCACTCTTTGGGCTCAGGAAGCGCCATTAGTGCACTCTTTGGGCTCAGGAAGCGCCATTAGTGCACTCTTTGGCTCAGGAAGTGCTATTAGTGCACTCTGGGCTCAGGAAGTGCTATTAGTGCACTCTGGGTTCAGGAAGTGCTATTAGTGCACTCTTTGGGTTCAGGAAGTTCTATTAGTGCACTCTTTGGGCTCAGGAAGTGCTATTAGTGCACTCTGGGCTCAGGAAGTTCTATTAGTGCACTCTTTGGGTTCAGGAAGTGCTATTAGTGCACTCTTTGGGCTCAGGAAGTGCTATTAGTTCACTCTTTGGGCTCAGGAAGTGCTATTAGTTCACTCTTTGGGCTCAGGAAGCGCCATTAGTGCACTCTTTGGGCTCAGGAAGCGCCATTAGTGCACTCTTTGGGCTCAGGAAGTGCTATTAGTGCACTCTGGGCTCAGGAAGTGCTATTAGTGCACTCTTTGGGATCAGGAAGTGCTATTAGTGCACTCTTTGGGCTCAGGAAGTGCTATTAGTGCACTCTTTGGGCTCAGGAAGTGCTATTAGTGCACTCTGGGTTCATTCTTTGGGCTCAGGAAGCGCTATTAGTGCACTCTTTGGGCTCAGGAAGTGCTATTAGTGCACTCTTTGGGTTCAGGAGGAAGTGCTATTAGTGCACTTTTTGGACTTGTATTACAAGTGGTGAGCTAAGTGTTGTACTTACTCAATAAAAAAAAAAAACGCTGTAAAATGTAGCACTTTTTAAGATATAAAGTAAACCATTATTCCTTTTAGTATCGCACTTAAAGGGACATGAAACCCCAAATTTTTCTTTCATGATTCATATACAGAATACAATTTTAAACAACTTTTTCATTTACTTCTATTATCTAAGTTGTTTCATTCTCTTGGTATCATTTGTTAAGGGAGCAGCAATGCACTGCTAGTTTCTAACTGAACACACGGGTGAGCCAATGATAATCAGTACATATGCAGCCACTAATCAACAGCAAGAACCTAGGTTCTCTGCTGCTCATGAGCTTTCCTAGACAAACCTTTCAGGAAAGGATAACAAGAGAAGGAAGCAAATTAAATAATAGAAGTACATTGAAAAGTTGTTTAAAATTGTATTCTCTATCTGAATCATGAAAGAAAATGTTTGGGTTTGGGTCCACCTCTTGCTCACCATTACCTTAGTTCTTGAGTGATATTCAACATTCATTTTTTCTCTGAGCTCCCACAAAAGTCTATTATGTAAGGGATTTTTTATTTTTTTTTGTAAACTAAAATGAAATAATTTTCATTGGAAAACTGAAATTAAACTATAATTAAAGGGATGTGCAAACCCCACATTTCTCTTGTGTGTTTCAGACACAGCATGCAATTTTAAACAACTTTGTAATTTACTTCTATTATCATATTTTCCTTGTTCTCTTTGTATATTTTGTTGAAAAGCAGGACTGTCAGCTCAGGAGTATGCACTTTTCTCAAGCACTATATTGCACTATTTTCTGCAATATAGATGATTGACACCCCCTGCTAGCGACCGATTGGCCGCGAATGTACAGTGGGTGGCACTAGAAATGCTTGTGCAATGTTAAATGCCAACAGTGTATGCTGTCAACATTTAGCGATGTCGGGGGGACTGTCCGCTCAGCAAATGATAAATTGACCCCAATGTGTGAAGCAGCAATCTTTAACAAAGTTCTGCTGATTTTAACTATGTGTTTAACCACTTAGCAGGGGTTAAACACACAGTTATATGCGAGCAGCCGTACAATAACATGCTCTAACACATTACAGCATTTTCTTTTTTGCATTTTTATGTCCCGTTAACTGTAATTACTGAAACTGAAATATAAAAGGAAATACAAAATAAAAACTCTAACTAACAAAATCATTGCTCAGACTTACTAAAACTAAACTAAAACTTAAATTGAATATGGAAAAAAGAAAAACAAATTTGAAAAATCAAAAAAACATAACTCTACATAGCAGTAGTTTATTACAAGGGACAGTAGTGGGAGTGTCAGGTTTTTAAAGGGATAGCATTGAAATGTGCATATCAGTTTTAAATATAAAGATTTTTGCACTGATTATCAAAAATGTTTCTACAAAAAGTTATTACTGTTTTTAAGTGGCAAATAAGTGCAGTGTGCACCAGCATTACACCTTTTTCAGAGAGTCAGCAGTGGCTTGTATGACACAAATTAAGCCTTCAGTGACTCAATACACACCACGCCAGCTCTCTGATAATTGCTTAAATGGTGGTGCATAGGGCACTCATAGCATATGTGGGTATGCCACTGAAAATATGTATTAATCTTTAGTAGAAGCATTTTTGCTAAGTGTAGTATATTGCAAAAATGTTTCTATTCAAATTTAAAATGCAAATATCCACATTTCAATTTTGACCTTTCTATCCCTTTAATTTAAAATAGTGCCTGCAGGTAATTTTGAAATGAAAGCTTACATTCCTGCTTTTCAAATAAAGATACCAAGAGAGAATATTCAAACACGTAGCAGCACTACAAAGCGGCAGATCATTGATTGCTTAAATTTGCATGCTCTATCTGAATCATGAAAGAAACAATTTGGGTTACATATCCCTTTAACTGCAGAGAAAAAAACAACAAATTGTGTTAAGTTTTTAATATGTCTCTTCAATAAATTGGTGTCCTTTGCTTGGTCTAACATTACAGAATTGTAAGGCAAAAATATAGTAATACAAAAGGTGCATTGCCCACAAGAATGTCTTACATTCAGGAGTCACAGCTTTACAGACCAGGAAAGGCTAGAGGGTTGGGTTGAAAAAAATCCCTGAGAGCCATCAATCAATGCTCTGCTGCTTTGTAGTGCTGCTCCGTATATTCTCTTCAAAAAGCACTTTGCTCTGACTGCATTGTGTTAACTAGGGATACACCGAAATTTCGCCCGCAGAAACATTTCAGCCGAAAATGGCATTTTCGGATATTTCGTTTTTGGGTTTTTTTTGCGTGTTATTTTTGGTAAAATTATTGTGTGGAAAATTTCTAATTTGATGCTAGCCTAGAGCTGCTGTTTGAGTTCATTACTTGATTTACTGTTTTGCAGATAATAGTAGTTTTCTAGGACTATACTTTATTTGGATAATTGGTAAAAAAACACAACCTGTTAAATCTGATTCTGTTACACAGAACTAAATAAAGAATAATACAGTACATTGATATTTAATAGGGATGCACCAAAATTTCTGTCGCAGAAACATTTTGGCCGAAAATAGCATTATTGTTTTTTTTCCATTTTTTTTTTTTTTTTTGCCTGTTTTTTTATCATGGTAAAATTATTGTGTAGCATGTTATTGTTTTAAGATATTTTTTGTCCAATTTTAGTGTGTTACTTTCAATAAAAGTGTTATTTATTTTATTGGCTTGCAGGCTTTCAATTTAGATTCATTCATTAAATAGTTTCAGTTTTCTGCCAAGTGTATCCTGGATTTTCGGGTTCGATTTCGGTCCAGAATTTCCATTTCGGTGCATCACTAGTGTTAACAAAAAATTACACTATGCAGCCAGAGCATAGCACTGTTTGAAGAGAACGGCTTCATGTGGAGCAGCGATGCACAGTGAAAGTGCTTATGCTAACAGCTTCTGCGTATGTCCTGTTCTTTCTGCAGACATGCTGCATTTTCTGTGATGACATCTCAGATCACAGCTTGTTCTGCCTTGGTGGAATAGTGTACTTAATATTCACGGAGATCCCACATTCTTCTGCTGGAATCCACATAGGCTACTACTGCCTTTGCTATTTTTCTTCTCGCTGTGTGCTCCGATGTGTTATGGTTGTATCAGGTGCAGATTAAAATAGTTATGCTTACAGCCACATCAGAGAGGATGTCAGCATAATTCATAGCACGTATTTAGAAAACAATGGAAAATGCAGAAAGAAACAGTGTCGATTTCTTTTTTTCGGACAAATTATAAGTTTCCTTTTTATTTTCCCAACCTCTGATTCATGTGACAACTGTAAGCCAGTCACACGCATATACGTATATGAGCTGTAAACTCTTTGCTTTTTAACAAAGGATGCTTACAAAACAAAGTAAATTTGATAACGAACCTAAATGTCAGTTTTTTCTTTAGTTGTATGATTTTTCTGAATCTAGAAAGTTTTATTTTCAGTATCGCGTCCCTTTTAAGACTACTGCTTCTAAACCTCTGCCACCTCTTAGTGGATTTAATTCGCCCCAGATTGATTTGTTGGAGATGATTGAGAAGCCCTGCAGACAGGATAGCAGTATGCTGCACAAACACCCGCTTGTGCAATGTTAAAGGTGGGCTGTGTATGTTGTCTTACAAGTCCTGAAAGTGTCCGGAGAGTTTCCTCGGCTTGGAATCTCGTACACCTACTAGTTAAAGTGATGCTAAACTTTCTCCCTTTGCATAAACAGAACTGGAATTTTAGCAAAATTTTAGATAGCGTTTAATTAATCAGTTTTAATGAAGATACGCTTTATCTTACGTTTTAATGTAGCGCTAAAATTCAGATACCCTACGTCACGGTCGCCCACTTCAAAAGTAATACCATGGGGCCGTAGTATGCATTTAAAAGTAACACTTTTCATAGTAAAGATTTAAAAGAAATACATAATCTTTAATGTCCCTTTAAATTTTAAGAAGTACTATGGACACTTTAAAGGATTTTTTTAAAGTTGTTAGGGCACATCTAGACACCTCTTGAACTTTGAAAATATTGCAGTATTGTTTTTTTTACTACTACCTACTACTTACTACCTACTAATCATCTCTGGCTGATAACTGCCTGTGCTTTACTAATTGAGAGCGACACGCCTCTGCATGTATAACGAGAAAACTTTGGACATGAGTTTTTCAGAAAAAAACAAACAATCAACCTGAAATACTATGAAATGCCTTGTAGATAAAACAAACAAACAAAAAAAAGTTGACCAAAGTGTCCCTTTAAAGGTACATTAAACTGTTTGAGATTGTAATATAAAATGTTTAATTTATGTAGTAAAGAAAAAAAATTGGAATATATTTCAATTATCTTTTCACATTTTCCTGAAATGTAATTCATAAATACATGGGCTATCCAATTACTGTTAGAAGTGCAGACTCCAGACTTTACACTGCTATATTCCTCTAGTGACACATTTATAATTGATCCGTAATTGGCTGTAGCAGAAAAGGAAACCTTAGTTACAACCAGGCGGCACCAATTGCTTTATAGATATAGATCGGGATGAGGAGCAGTGGTCTTATAACCGCTGCTTCTTAACTTCCGTTTCAGGCGGACCTGAAACGATGGGGCTCCGAAGCAGTATCCGCTGCTTAATTAATGGAGACCTAAAACTTTACACTTTTTTCAATATTTAAACAACTAATATAAATTTACAATATACATCTGCATATCCTACTCAGACTAATCTTTTGTTTTGAACACATCATCCCAGTGTTCTCCACTGAATATTTTGCCAGCCGGGAAGGCATTATGAAGTAGCCGGGTGGGGACATTATTATATTTTCTAATATTATATCATTTTCTGCTATCCAAAGCACAAATTAATTGCATAATTTAAAATAAATGTATTTAATGATAATCTGTGCAATAAAAATTTAACATTTTTAATATTAGCTAATTTTAGCTGAATATTGGCTAAAATTTTAGCATGGTGGTCCGAAAAATCAGCTGGGTGGGGCACCCGCTAAAAGGGTCCTGGGTAGAACACTATATATAGTTTATTTAGTGTTGAAGGCCGAATTAAGAAATTACATTTCAAATCAGCTTTAACACCATTGTTAACCATTACAGTTTGCAGATAAAGTGTATATATAAAGTGCTCATTCTTCCAGAAATCTGATTTTAAAGTTTGGATTAAGGCTTTCTCACTAGACTTTGTCTTATTATTATTTCACTTAATGTAAAACTGCATTAACCTGGATTTAGATAAAGATTACTCCAGTGGATTAGGGTCTGATCCTTACTAGATAGAACAGTAGCTGATGCAATCAAAATAAAAATGAAAAAACAAAGAGATGCTGAGAGCATCAGTGAGGATATAAGAATCAATGTTAAAGGGACATGCTGATGCAAAAATTGCATGTGCTTATTAGTTAGAGCTTATAATGTTTGCATTACTGACCACAGCAAATATAGATGGTACCCTTCAACTTTTTTAGGAAAATGCACAATTTTCTCTGAACTAAGTAAAAATTGTATTAGGTATCCACTAGGGCTGCGCCATTAATCTCACGATGCGATTAATCGTGATTTTAAATTGCCGCAATTTATAACCCTGCCCCCTATGACGTTATATATGACGCACAGGAGGGCTCCGCTGCCGAGTAAATCTATTTAAAAGAAAAAAAAAGCTACACTCGCGCTTCATTTGTCAGCTGTATCAGCCCTCTCTGCTGCAGGCCTTGGGGTAAATATTTGCTTTAGCTGTTTGCGGTCCATTAAAGATCCCAGTGCAGTAACTCAGGGCTCCATATTGTAAGGCACGAGAGAAATCCTCAAACAACTTTCAGACATGCCACTAACAACACGGCCTCTGTGTGTGTGTGTGTACCGCGGTACGTACCCAGAAACCGTTTTGTCAGTGGCATGTCTGGAAGTTGTTTGAGGGTTTCTCTTATGCCTTACAATATGGAGCCCTGAGTTACTGCACTGGGATCTTTAAGGCGCAGGAGCTGGTTACTGAGCTTGCTGCATTATCAGGGCAGATAACACACATTGTTAGATGTTGGGCTGGCTTCAGCAGCAGCAGTAGCATGGGATAAGAGGAGACTAAGACTGGAGAGCACAAAGGCATCCAACGGAAGCAGTGACCCCCCCCCCAGTCTGGGGCGCCTCCTCTTTGGGCTGTGACTTCATCCTCATCCTCAGCCCGGAGCTCCATGCATCCACCCTCACTACTCTCCCCGCTGGAAGATGAGTGTTTACTTAACGGTCTACAGTCACGGTAAGTTTGTACAGGGACGATGTGAGGATTAGTGTATAAGCAACGCGCTACTTCATAATGTAAGATGCATGTATAAGGTACTTTGCTAGGGCCTCTGTGGGAGCGCAGACAGTCGGGAGGTAACACGCAGTGTAAGAACAACGTGGGCTGAAGTTGCACAACTCTAAGTAACCTCTAATCACAAATTAGCTGTAACTAACACAACTGTAAGGTTTTAGAGAGCTGTGTGTCATGTAATAGACAGATGAGTAAAGACATTTTTTTAAAAATCGTGATTAAAATCGCAATTGCGATATTTTAGGTCCAAGATCGCGATTTTCATTTTTTCCCATATCGCCCAGCCCTAGTATCCACCATTGTTTATTTCAAATTTAATAGAACAGAAATTTCACTTTTGATTTATGACTTCACATTTTACTTTTAACAGTAAAACAAAGGAGAATTTCACAGACAAAATATTGGTACTCTTAACCTAACATTTGTAGCACAGCCTTTAGCCCACTCTTCTAAAGCAAACTGCTCCAGTTCTCTCGGTTTTATGGGTGCCTTTTCCCAACTGGGAGTCTCAGCTCTTTCCACAGATGTTCAATGGAATTCAGATCTGGACTTGTAGAGGACCACTTCTGAATGGTCCAATATTTTCTTCTCATCTGTTCTTTGCTGCTTTTTGAGGTATGTTTCAGGTCATTATCCTGCTGGAGAACCCATGCCCTATGATTGAGACACAGGTTTCTGACACTGGGCAGTACATTTCGCATCAGAATGCCTTGATAGTCTTCTGATTTCATTGTGTCCTACACAGATTCTAAGCACCTAGTGCCATGGAGTTGTTGTGTAAGGGCAAAAAGCTCTTCTTTTGTATGGTCTAACCATAGGACATTCTCCCAGAAGTACTGCGTCTTGTCAACATGCATTTTGCCAAACTCCAGTTTCTCTCTTTAAATGCAAGTATACGAATACTTTTGCAAATTCCTTTGGTAAACGCTTCCGTGTAGTATGTGGATACAATCACCCGATGTGCCGCGTTGTCATCAATGCTGTCTCTGCAGCACCGCTCTATGTTCCCTCTTCAGCGCTCCCCACGGGAGCTGTGGCCAGAAGGGAAAGTTCTGGTTCAACAGGTGCAAACAGACGATACAGGGAAATTTCACCGGATTCCCTGAGAGAATAACAAGGTAAGAAGTAGCCAGAATCCTTGCACTCAAATGGATAGGTCTGGGTAAGTGCCAAAAAACGAACCAGCACCAAATAGCAGTAAAAAAGCTCCTTTATTAGATAGCACATAAAAAGGCATACACGCCAACACAGAGTACAGGTCAAATACGAATACTTTAAATGCAAGGATAACAATACTTTTGGCCACATCTTTTGTTAAAGTCCCACTTAGGAGCCACAAGGATTGTGGATATTGAGCAGGAACCACAGGGGTGATAATCAGGAGTGAAGCTGTTTGTAACAGGACTATACCTATGTGTTAACCCCTATCAAAACTTGGGAACCTGTCTTCCGGTGATTGTGTGTCTCTCTCTCTCTCTCTCTTCTCTCTCTCTTCTCTTCTCTCTCTCTCTCTCTCTTCTCTCTCTCCTCTCACTATTTCTCTCTCTCTCTCTCTCTTCTATCACTCTTTCTCTCTCTCTCTCTCCTCTCTCTCATCTCTCTCTCCTTCTCTCTGCTCTCATTCTTTCTCTCACTCTCTCACTCTTTCTCTCTTGCTCTCTCTTTCTATTTCTTTCTCTCTGTGTCTCTTTCCTTCTCTTTCTCTCTTTCCTTCTCTCTCTCTCTCCTCTCTCTCCTTTCTCTTCTCTCTCTCTCTCTTTCTCTCTCTCTCTTCATTTTGACCCTTTAATCCAAACAATATTATAAAAGTCTATTAACAGGCGTTTATGACAAGCTGAAAACCATTTATAGGCTGTGTGGGAACTGTGTGCTGATTACCACTTACACCCTTTTATGCTTTGGCAAGTGCAAAACGAAAATCAAACATCCTTGCAAACTATGGGATTGTGTTTTCTTTTTTGGAATTAGTTGTCTCCATCAATGTAAAAATGAATCTGTCATTCATCTGACAGAACTCTATTAAAATGTGCTGACATTTTTAAACTAAACTGTTATTGAAGAACGCATTGTCAAGTTTTAATATGAACCCATATTTTGTGACAGCAATCTACACTAATAAATTTATCAGAGAATGAAGTAAACTAGGAAATATAGAGTAGAACTTACTGAACCTCCAGTAACAGCAAACCAAATACATCATCAACAAGAAAAAAAAATGAAACCCCTCCCAAGAAAAATTTAAAATATTATTTTAAAATACATATATGGGGTCATCTTCGGGCAAAAAGGACCTGGCATTGATTCAATTTGATCTTAGTAGGTACTACGTTTTTTTTATTTTTTTTATAAAGCAACAAATAAGAGAGAAATTTTGTGCCAAAAGAGTGCGTCTTGCCCATATGAAGTTTGATACATGCAGGCTTAGGGCAAATAGCAACAAGCTGCATTTATGTAGCAGCCTCAATCCAAACATCCTAGAGCGTTGAGTACACATCAAAAGGTAAAAACAAGTTGACCGCTAATGCTGACTGGCCAACCCAAACAAATAATGCTGCTTAAACTTGCGTTCACAGAAGATCAGTGCAAAAAGTGTTCCTCAGTCTTGGAGCATGGCACCGGCAATAAGAGATCATGCCAAGAGACTAGAAATTACAGTTTGAAATGTTCAAGAACACTTGTAATGGATGAAGAAATTAGATGCCAAACAGTCAATTTAGATGAAAGAAAGAACAGTCAAAATCTCTACTGTCCTAGCATATAAAAGGTGTGGGAAAGTTAAAGGACAGAAGCAACATTTTCCATATTTCTTTTAACTGTTGTAATAACACAGTCGACTATTATGTCTTTCATTTAAATAATTGATTTCCTATTAAAGTGTTTCAAGGGATAGTAAACCTATTTTTCTTTCTTTTAGAATTCAGATAGAACATGCAATTTTAAACAACTTGCCAGGCGTCTCTGGTCCCCTGAGATGCAATTTTTCACCATTACAAATGGTTATCACCTCGCCACAAACTATAAATCAGGGATTTTCTTTGTGTGAAGGGTAATGGGCCTTTCTTATTTAATTAGAGAAGATTGAGGCTCCTTATTTGAGAAAAAGTAATACCTCTATTTTAAATGGCAGGTCACATGCCCTCTAATGTTTTGGTGATCTCCATGAAAATGGTGATCACCTGCTCTATGAAGACACTAGGGAGGTGTTTGCTAAGGGGAATGAACCTCTTTTAGTGCCCCTAACTCTTGTTATAAGCCATGAGGCCACATTTATGAAAGAGGAGCACACCATCTTTTAGTTTTACCCATGATTGGCATACAATTGTTAATGACCTACTAATGTATTTACTGAGTATGTAAATGTAGTGGAGGGGTTTGTTAGAGTTTCTTTCCAACCTTCTGATTTTACTTAGATTGTACTGATTTGAAAGTATCTAATTTTCTCCTTTTTAGATGAGGTGTCGCATGCTTCTCTTTTTTTCAGGTGACCACTGTGATAATAATAATCACATGCCTCTTAATGCACCACAGAGGTTTTTGGTGATATAGAAGTGACATTTTAAAGTAATTTTTCCTTATAAACCTATTGGTGGGAACTCTCTTTTCAAAGAAAGGTCTCACAGAATGTACCACAACAAATGTAGACCCTCACAATACATAGAGACCCCTTATGTGAAGTAGGCAATGCTTGTTTTATTTTTTTACTTTGTTTAGTAGGTTGGACTTCCATCTGTGTTCATCCAGATAATGACAAATACCTCACAACACTAGTCCTATTTTTGGATTTCAAGTCCTTACAGCAGTCAAGTGATTATCATACTTCTACTACTAATTATTATTATTATCATCAGGTGTAGCAACAGTTTGCTTTACTCTGGGGGGTTTTCACCAGGGCTCATAAATACTTGTTTTTGGGGCAAATACATTTTTTTAATATATGTATACTAATAAATATATAGTATATATATAATAATATTTTTTTGGAGTTTAAAGAAAAATAAGATAAAAGTCCAAATGACTGAAAACATTTTTGGCACAGGAGTATGAAATAATGGTAAAAGGGTTGAATAGATTCAAATTTACTTCTATTATAAAATTACGTCATGCTTTTGTATCCTTTATTGAAAAGCATACCTAGATATGCTCGGGAGCAGTGCTGCACTCATATGCTTCTTGTTATTGGCTCATCAACATAGCTGCATAGTTGTTCTGGAAATGACTTTAACTATGTAGGCGTTAAACACAAAGGGGTTAATCACAAAGGAAAACGTATCTAATGTTTTTCAACATAAAATTGCCATCAAAGTCTATGGGGATTTTTGCAGCTAAATCATGTAATACATTTTTTAAAGGATTGTGGTTGAACACAGTTTTATGCAAGCAACAGTACAATAACATAATGCTATGTAACACATTAGAGCAGGGGTGGGCAAGCTTTTGTAAGACAAGGGCTACCTCTAATTTTATTTCAATTGATGTGGTCACCTAGCTAAAAAAAAAAAAAAACACCAGTCACTGGCTGAAAATTTTATTTTTGCCTCAAATAGGACCTGCTGGCTGAAAATTTTATTTTTGCCTGAAATAATACAGCTTTAAAAATCAGCCGCCCTCTTTAATAATAAATACAGCCGCGCTCTTTACTTACTGTGAGAGCTCTCTCTTTATGCCACGCTGGGACCATCAAGCAACCTTATATGTGTACCGCGACGCTGCTTATGAATAAGTAGTCTCACATTTAAGACAGCTTGAGTCTAGGGCTAGCGGAGTAGAGTTAGAGTATATTCTTTTTGCACTTTCATTATTTCCTTTTTAATACCAGTATTGTTGACTTGTTTTTAAATACATACAGTGGGGCAAAAAAGTATTTAGTCAGCCACCAATTGTGCAAGTTCTCCCACTTAAGAAGATGAGAGAGGCCTGTAATTTTCATCATAGGTATACCTCAACTATGAGAGAGAAAATGTGGAAACAAATCCAGACAATCACATTGTTTGGTTTGGAAAGAATTTATTTGCAAATTATGGTGGAAAATAAGTATTTGGTCAATATCAAAAGTTCATCTCAATACTTTGTTATATATCCTTTGTTGGCAATGACAGAGGTCAAACATTTTCTGTAAGTCTTCACAAGGTTGTCACACACTGTGGCTGGTATGTTGACCCATTCCTGCATGCAGATATCCTCTAGAGCAGTGATGTTTTGGGGCTGTCGCTGGGCAACATGGACTTTCAACTCCCTCCAAAGGTTTTCTATGGGGTTGAGATCTGGAGACTGGCTAGGCCACTCCAGGACCTTGAAATTCTTCTTACAAAGCCACTCCTTCGTTGCCCAGGCGGTGTGTTTGGGATCATTGTCATGCTGAAAGACCCAGCCACGTTTCATCTTCAATGCCCTTGCTGATGGAAGGAGGTTTGCACTCAAAATCTCACGATACATGGCCCCATTCATTCTTTCATGTACACGGATCAGTCGTCCTGTTCCCTTTGCAAAGAAACAGCCCCAAAGCATGATGTTGCCAACCCATGCTTCACAGTAGGTATGGTGTTCTTTGGTTGCAACTCAGCATTCTCTCTCCTCCAAACATGACGAGTTGTGTTTCTACCAAACAGTTCTACTTTGGTTTCATCTGACCATATGACATTCTCCCAATCCACTTCTGGATCATCCAAATGCTCTCTAGCATACTTCAGACGGGCCCGGACATGTATTGGCTTAAACAGGGGGACACGTCTGGCACTGCAGGATCTGAGTCCCTGGCGGCGTAGTGTGTTACTGATGGTAGCCTTTGTTATATTGGTCCCAACTCTCTGCAGGTCATTCACTAGGTCCCTCCGTGTGGTTCTCGGATGTTTGCTCACTGTTCTTGTGATCATTTTGACCCCACGGAGTGAGATCTTGCGTGGAGCCCCAGATCGAGGGAGATTATCAGTGGTCTTGTATGTCTTCCATTTTCTAATTATTGCTCCCACAGTTGATTTCTTCACACCAAGCTGCTTGCCTATTGCAGATTCAGTCTTCCCAGCCTGGTGCAGGTCTACTATTTTGTTTTTGGTGTCCTTCGACAGCTCTTTGGTCTTCACCATAGTAGAGTTTGGAGTGTGACTGTTTGAGGTTGTGGACAGGTGTTTTTTATACTGATAACAAGTTCAAATAGTTGCCATTAATACAGGTAATGAGTGGAGGAGAGAGGAGCCTCTTAAAGAAGAAGATACAGGTATGTGAGAGACAGAAATCTTGCTTGTTTGTAGGTGGCCAAATACTTATTTTCCACCATAATATGCAAATAAATTCTTTCCCAATCAGACAATGTGATTGTCTGGATTTGTTTCCACATTTTGTCTCTCATAGTTGAGGTATACCTATGATGAAAATTGCAGGCCTCTCTCATCTTCTTAAGTGGGAAAACTTGCACAATTGGTGGCTGACTAAATACTTTTTTACCCCACTGTAACAAGTTTCAATATATCAACTTTTGAGTTTTGTTTTAAATAGGACAGATGGTTACATTAATAGGCAATTAGCAACACTACTTGTAATATGTGGATGTTACCATCATATTAGATCATCAAAATATGTATTCTAGATATAACATTCTACACACACAGATATATAGATATATGTGTGCTTGTTATCTCTGGTGGAAGAATAGAGAGATAGATGTGTGCTTATTATCTATATATCTATCTAAATATATCTCTATATATAGAGATATATAGAAATATAGATAGAGTGATAGATGTGTGCTTTTTATCTCTCTCTCTCTCTCATCTGGGTGACTGTGGAGGCCATTGGAGTACAGTGCACTCATTGTCATGTTCAAGAAACCAGTTTGAGATGATTTGAGCTTTGTGCATCATCCTGCTGGAAGTAGCCATCAGAAGATTGGTACACTGTAGTCATAAAGGGATGGACATGGTCAGCAACAATAAGAAAACAGTAGTATCCCAAATGTTTGCGTGACAGCTCTTAGTAAGAGATAATTTCCCAATTCTCTCGCAATCTTAAATATAACAACAAATAAGAGGGCGCTAAAAAAATAATAATCAACAATGAGAAAAAAATAGTCAAAAATAAAAAGAACCTAGTAGTAGCAGTGATAATCTATCTAGACCACCGGTGGTTAAAATACCTACATATAAAAATAGTAGAAACAGGTGTAAACCACGTTTAACAATGATAATACATTGTGAATCGATTGCATAGAATCTGTTTGTGCATTTGATTAATGAATACAAACAATATGTATAGCAGGAATAAATGTTAGGCTGTCCTCAATATGCTGCAAGACATTAGCTGTTCGTATGAACCTAGTCGCTATTCCAGATCATTATTAGTATTGTTGCGACTAAGGGGGGTCTATTAAATCAGTCTCAATGTGATCTGATATAGAGTGTAAAGCCTTAGAGGCCTATTTGTCAAAGGT